>NW_028258137.1:17762500-18387500 GCF_053883595.1 Heterocephalus glaber | reverse complement strand
ATCTGCAACCAGACGCCAGCAGAGAACACATTCGGAGGGGTGAGGAAGGAAAGGAAAGAAGGACCCAAGGAAGTTCCAGCTTCTGCTAGAGGCAAGCAAAGGCTAGAAGAGCAGCCAGAGCATAGGTACTCTCATCCACCTTGCCTACAGTCCAGGGGCCAGACAGGAGGCAAGCTTCACTCTTCTTGCCCTGTACACATACGAGTATCCACTCTTGAACTTGCTCCAGCCTCAAATGCAGTGGCCCTGGTCCTGGCAGCAGCCTGGACCTTCGTACACATTTGAAGCCAACTCAAGGACCTATCCATGACTGGCTAAGAAGCAGTGGACCTGATCTGGGTGGAGCTTTTCAAACTGCCAATGCCTGTCATCCCAGCCCCTCCATTTGGCCTCTCAGGGAACACCACGGTAGTGCACGCTAGGGCACATCCCTTACCCATGCTGGATTCATCCGTCTGCAGGTCCTCATGTTTGTAGGCACCATTGACAATGCGTGTGGACATGCTTTCTAGCACACCATTGGGGTAATGCTCTGCCTCCATCTCCATTTCACTGTCGCTGTGGAAAACAGTTGAGGGGAGTTGGCTAAGGAGATGTGGTTGGAGCAGCCTGGTGGGGCCTCAATTCAAGTTTTAACCATGGTTGCTGCACGTAAGCTGAGGGTCACCAGGAACATGAAAGGACAGCTCAAGCTTCCCTGTCTCCAAGACTTGGTTCCTACCACAGCTATTCCCAGAGGCCTCTCACCCGATTCCCATTCTTATCCCAATGCTGCCTCCATGACTCTCCCCTCCCTGGCTCTCCTAAATTGACTGACTCTCCTACATATCTCCCTCATCCCCAATGCCTGGGCTCCACAGGCTCTACTGGGCATCTCTGTGGCTTTGGCTGGAAGCTAAACCCAGGTGGGACTTAAGCCATACCTAAGACCTGTTGAAAGCCACCCAGAGCTACAGCCTGCAACCCAGGTGCCCTGCCTAGCAACCTGGCTGTGCAGAAGCCAGATCCCACAAAAGCTCCTTCATTATATACTTTGGGGATTCTGATGGGCCCAGCTTCTTTGGAGGAGACCCTCTTCTAACTGGCATGTTCAACACCTCCAGAAAAAGCCAGGTCTAAGGAAACTGGCAGCTAAAACTTGGGTAGGGCCAGGAGCCAGAGCCAGTGATTGGTTTGGCAGGTCAACAGCTAGCACTACAGGCACAGAAGCAGTGATGGAGGTGGGGTGAAGGGCAGGGAGCAGTATTCAAAGGACAGACTACAGTGGGCCCAGTGGACCCAGTCGAAGCAGAGCAGAGGGAGTGGAGCAAGACAGGCACCTGGTCTCCTGGTTACTTGTACTGCTGTGGGGCTGGGACTTGGTGGAGTCTGTTGAGTTGGACTCGGAGTAATTGACGGAGGATGGGGAGGAGGAAGACGAGGAGGATGAGGACGAGGAGGAGGAGCTGGGTGCGGGATATTTACTGTGGTTCTGTTTGCTCTTGGTGGATGCGACGCCATTGCTGCAGCTGGGACTATCTGCTCCTAGAAGCCAGGGATGGTCAGAGGAAGAGGGGCAGCTTGCTATCAAGCTGGGCCCTGGGGATAGCCACAGTAGTTCCCGTTCCCTTCCCCCAATCCAGCAGCAGGCAAGTCCTGAACCCAGTGCAGGGATGGGTACTGGGGTGCCCTTCCTTCCCAAAGCCCTCTGGAGAGTGGCTGACCTGTGTTGTGCATGTGGGAACTACTGGGGCCATGCCGGGGGCTGAGGCTGGGGGAGCCAGGGTAGCTGTCCTGGGACTTGGGGCTTCGGGAGCTCAAGCTGCGGACCTCACTGTCGGTGCCATTCACCATCTCCACAAATTGTCGGCACCTGTGGAGGGAGTGCAGCAGCGATGCTCTGGGCTTGGCCCGGGCTACAGATTCCTGCAGCCAGCTGAAGGACTGGGCTTGAGGAATGGAGGCCAGGACTTACTTGAGCATGAAGAGGAGGTTGGGATTGTGTTCCAGCAGCCCAGGGTAGAAGCGCTGTGTGGTCTCGATGGCCTCGCCCACTCGGCCCTCTAGTACCAGCTTCTGGATCTCTGCAGAGAGCAAAAGCAGCAGTAGTGAATGAGGGCCACAGACTCTCTTCAGAGTACATGCCTGGGACTTGACCAGCCTCAGGGCAGGGGCCAGCAGAGAGTTGGAATGGGCTGGCTTAGAGAGCTCTGTCAACTGGAGATGCTCACAGAATCAATGGCTGAGGAGAGAACCTGGCTGTCCAGCGTCACGGCAAAGTCTAGTTTCTGCGAAGTCCTCAAGAATAAGAGGGGAAAACAGAGGGGAACTTGCACCCCAGAGGCAGGAGGGGAGTTTGGAGGCCCACTCCTGTGGGGTACACGTGGTCGGGGACCTAGCTAGGACGAGGGCCCTGATGTGGGAAGGCCTATGATATGAGGATGGGCACTCAGGTAGCCAGTGGCTTGAGGGCTCTTTTCAGACAGACTCCTTTCTTTCCAGGTCTTGCAGGGGAGAAGCAATGCGAGCGCACTGTTTCAGGCCAGGGCCCATGTCTTGGCAGTCTTCAGAGGCTGCAGTGTGCTCCCTTTTGGGAGAGGAGGTCATTCTCCTCATGCTGGTGTCTCTGATGATGACACCTCTTGGGCCATGAACATTTGGCTGTTGCCTTCACAGGCTTTCCCTGGGGTCTGGTGCATCTTGCTGGGAGTGACTTCTGGGTCTGAGGGTCTTTCATTTGTAGATCCCAAGTCCGGGATCTCCTTCGGTCTGGCTGGCTGATGCAGTTTCTCTGGGAGACACAGACACACGCACATACACAGAGACGACAGGCTCAGAGAGACACAGGCAGACACTCACAGACACATACACCCAACCCTCACGCTCCTCTCCTCCTATCTCCTGTGTGGGCACTCCGTGTCCTGTCCCACCCTTCCTTCCATGAAAGGACCCCAAACACTCAGTACATAGGTCTGTATGAACATCAGGAGACCTGCCTTTGGCCACGGAAGAACTAGGTTATCTGCAAAGGGCAGGACCAGTGGTGGGGAGAAAAGAGAAGTACTACCACAGCAGCCACCAAGCATCAGCTTCACCCTGTCTAGCCATTCAGTCTTCTCTCTGGCTACAAACAAGCAGAACTACTAAGGTTCAATAAATAAATGGTGGGAAAGGCAGGGAGTTGGTCTGATAAGATGCAAACACTCTTTCTGAAAGACCATGAATAGGAGGCTGAGTAGAATCCAGGACTTAGGAACAAGGAAACAAGCATGGAAGAATGGGATCTAGCCATGCCAGGGCCCAGCCTGTACCTGGCCTGGACAGTATGAATTAAGAAGGCTGCTTTGAGACCTTCTCGGGTCTGGGCAGTGGTTTTTTTTGTATAGGGGATTGAACTTGGGACCTCGCGTTTGCGAGGGAGGAGGTGGAACCACTGAGCTAAATCCCCAGCCCTGGGCAGTGTTGTTTTAAAGGAAGGACAGGAGCAGGGTCTGGGGCTGGCCTAGGGTGGAGGGCCGGTCTTCAAAGTGGTGAGGACCAGAGTAGAATAGACTCCTGAGAGGTTAACCAGGGCTGGCATGAGCCAGACAGCAGTTAGGGACAGATAAGGTAGGGAAAGGGAGAGGAGAATTAACCTTACTTTGTCTGTTCTTTATGGACGTCTGTTCTTCCTGAATCGGGGTTTCGGTCATTCGGGCAAAAGCTGTGGCTGTGGCACAATACCCATGATGCACCAGGTAAGATGAGACCATGCTAGAAAAAAGGAAGAGCTCAAGGTAACACTCAAGAACCACATTTCTCACTGACCACCTGATGGGACAGACTAGCCCCCAAGAGCTTTTTCCAAACACATGTTAGAGGTACAACCTCCACAAAAACTGAAGGGATGGGAATAAACTGAAATTTGCCCACAGTGTTCATGCCATCAGGTGGGAGAGGGGCTGGTCATATCTGTGTTCACAGCTCAAAGAGCAGCTGCCCCCAAACTTGCAGAAGCAGCTGCCTACTAATGAAATGCAAGCTCAGAGGTGGCTGATAGTCTCACCCAGGGTTCCTGAAACAGCAGCCAGTCAGGCAGTGTGGTAGCTGCCCTGACACAGAGGATGTATGGCAAATGCACACCTGTCACACATGCAGGGGCTATTCTGTAGCTGCTGGCACTAGCCACAAGTGTCCCACTCCCCCATTGATACTGTCCCTTGGCAGCACTGGCTTTAGAGTGATGGGAGCTAAACTAGGAGCCATGTTGCTCCATGCTATACTATAGATCAGGGGCCCATGATGTCAAGATATCAGGCTGATTTTGCAGGGAAGGGGCAGGCACGAGGACGAACAGGAACACAATCTTTGGAAAAGGACCTAATGCCCAGTGATAATTTAACCCCATTTAAAGCTGGTTGAGAAGTGACACATACATGTGTGTATACGCACATGTGTGCAAATGTGGAGAGATGGATAAGCCCTCATGTCTGATGTATACAGGAGTGAATACGCAGGGGTGTGTGTGCATCTGATGTCATTACTATTATCTTTTTAATTCTTATTTTTATTAGTACACATTTGCAGTACATAATGATTACATTCATCATGGGAAGCTGGTACATGTACATAACACATCATAAGTCTTTTTTTTTCCAGACAGGGTCTCACTATGCAGTTCAGGCTGGCCTTGAACTCACTATGTAGCCCACACTGGCCTCAAACTCACAGCAATCCTCCCACCCCAGCCCCTGAGTGCTGGGATTACAGGCATGCACCATCATGCCCAACTAGTCATTACTATTATTAACACAAATATCCAAAGGGCTGTTGTGTGGGAGGCACAGAAGTTTGGCTGTGTGTTGCCTGTGTTTTAATAAGTAAGTGAGATAATGCATGTAAAGTGCTTGGCACCAAGAAAGAAGTACATACAAACCCTTATGAAAATATTTATTATGTAATATTATATTCTGAATAATAAGTATAACTATGTGGGAGGCTGAGGTAGGAGGATTGCTAATTCAAGGCCAGCCTGTGCTTCACGGCAAGTCTGAGGACAGCCTAAGTTGTCCTGTCTCCAAACAAATAAAACCATATATACATGTGTGTGTATATATATGTGTGTGTGTGTATGTATATATATATATATATATATATATACATATATATATATAAAATAAAATGTATTATATATGTTATTTATTATTGTATTACAACTACAAGGGTAAAGCTTTTGGGCAAAACATGGTTTAGATAAGCCCATATGACTATCAGATGCCTCTAAAATGTAAATCTCTTTGACCCAACAATTCCACTTTTTAAAAGGACTCCAAGAAAGTAATCTCATATATGTAAAATTCTTACATATGAAAACTGCTTACGTTTATGTCATAAACTGCTTTATGTAGGAAAAAAGTTTATGTACACCATCAAAAGAGAGAAGATACCTGACCTCCCAGCAGAAACCAGACAAGGGGGGCTTGTGACAAATTTGTCTCCAAGATAGCCCAGTCATTCCCAATATGTATAAAATAAAGCTTTGTGAAAGCACAGAACACAAATTATACACAGGTTTAGGCAAATACTGCATATGCACACATACAGGCACATGGATACACACACGTAAACAAAAACACCCATGTGCTGAGCCCAGGCCCTGAAAGCTGAGGATATCAGACATTCCCCTACAAGGCCTGGGCAGCTTCACCTCTCCTCTTGCCCATCTAGCAGACTTGCTACAGGGAGTGGCACTGTCCTGGCCCCACAGAAGTACTTCTCATCTGCTCTGGGGGCTGAGAATGAGAGACAGCCATGCCGCTTTTTCTGAGAAGGGTCTGACCATCTAGCCCTTGCCTTAGCCCTCCTTCAGGGCTGCCTCAATGTCAATCCTTTAAGAAAGGACCCAGTTTGCATGCCAATCCTACCCAAAGTCCCTGGCACCTCGGTGCCTTTGCAGGGCAACGACCAGGGCTAGCAAAGCCCTGCCCTTCCTCACCCTTGGGAGCCAGTAAGTGGACACTGGTCACTGCCTCAGTCAGGCCTTCACCTGGCCAGTGGAAGAGATCCAAACCAGGCTTCCTGATGGGAGTCTCAGCAACACTGGCTTCCATGACAGTCTGAGAATTAATCAGCCAGGAGCAAGACTGGCTGATCCTTGAGCAGACTCTCTTCCTTCCACCAATGTCATGGAAGCAGGGGACTTAGCTATATGTGGACCCTGTGAGGTGACCTCAGGCCAAAGTATGAGCAGGATGGATACTTAATAGTGGAAAAACTGCACAAGAGGAAGAGACCACAGGGGGTCTTAAAATATCCTCTGCAAAAGGACCTGGGGAAGGGACACAGCCCTACTGGTGACCTTACACACAAAAGCTTTCTGAGCTAGCTGAGGTTTAACCAGGAGCAGCTCTGTAGGGTGGTGTGGAGTTGTCTACTGAGGAAAAGGAAGCAAGGCAGCAGCCAAATTCCCCTAGGAGTGCTTCCCAGAAGCATGCTCCCCTCTGGATTTGTATGAGCAGCTTGTAGCACTGTGGGGCCTACAGCAGCACGAGGCCTTGGGGGTGGCACTCACTTCTGCAGCACCGCCTGCCACTCGCCAAGTCGGGCACTGATGGGAAAGCCGTGGACAGTGCCCTGGACCTTGGCACGCCACTCTCGCATGTAGTCCTCAATGTCGAACAGGAAGGGCTGCTGCCCAAAGTTGGCGTCCACAATCTCCCCAGGTGTCTGCAGGCCTACGGTGGGGTAGAGGTTGGCCTGAGGAGGAGAATGAATGTCAGTCAAGCCCACAGGGCAGTGGGGTGGCAGGGCCTTGCTTCACCTCCATGGCTCCTGGCCAGTGCTAGGGCTGGAAAAGAGTTGCAAGGTGGGAGACAGCAGCAGCTAAGCCACACTGTGTCTACCTACCTACCAAAGACACTGTACCCCAGAGTTTGAGGGAAGAAAGCTAAAGAAAACAAACCAAGGTTCAATATGGAGACTCTCCTGCCCTGCACCAAAGGCCATAGTGTCCCCAAAGCCCAAGAGCCACCTCAGCCAGGGTACACTGCAGTGGGCTTGTCATGGAAAGATCCAGGGCCAAGGATCTCTTGACCCAAAACAAAACAAGCAAGCAAATAACAACAACAAAAAACTGTATGAGAGCTGGTCATGGTGGCAAACTCTTGTAAGTCCAGCACTCAGAAGACAAGGCAGGAGCATCATGAGTCAGGCTGGCATGGACTATATAGGAGAGACCCTGTCTCAAAAACAAAAATGGGGGGAGGGGGACAGACAGACAGAGGAGACACTATGAGAGAGCCTGGTATGGTGGTGCATGCCTGTAATTCCAATTACTGGGGAAGCTAAAGCAGGAGGATCACAAGTTTGAGGCCAGCTTGGGTAATTTAGCAAGACTGGCTCAAAATAAAAGGGCTGGGGCTATAGCTCAGTGGTAGAGTAGTAGAGGTTCAATACCCACTACCAGAAGAAAAAGTTGTATGAGGCAGCAGGAAGGTAGATACAGGAGAAGAGGGAGGAAAAAAGCATAACAAAGCATCAGGTGAGTTGAACTCCTTGGTGCTGGTAAAGGGGAGAGAGAAGGCTGCTGCCTCTCCTGTCAGAAGCTCACTCAACAGAGGACCTACGGCCAATGAAATGTGCACTCCTTGCTTTTTACCCCCCCTCCTGCCATGACCAGCTTCTGCCAGATCACTCCCTCAGTGCCTCCTATGGCTCCTACTGCCACTGCCCACCTACCTCCTCTCCACGTCACTACGTACCACCTTCCCAGGGTTCCTAGTCTCCTCTTCACCTATCCTTAGGCCACATGTCATTTCTGAGTACCATGTGCCTTCCTTGGGCACAATGGGCTTAGCCCACCAACAACTCAGAACCCACAGACCTCTTACTTCCTTTCTTTCCCAGCCTCTATATCACAGCCAAAGCCTACCTCCTCCAGCAAGCCTTCCCTGACCATCAGTGCCCACAGAGACACTACCCACAAGTTCTAGCACTTGATAGCATACCACCCACACTCACATCTGGTCAATACATGTCATGTCTCCACAACTAGATTGCTCCCCAGCCAGGGTCAGAATTCTCCTCCTGAGTGTGCTCACTTTGCTTAGCCCCACAGCCTCTCTCTGGGGTGTCCAGGTGGGAAGGAAGAAGAATTCTGATCCATAGACAGGAGGTTTGAACATGACCCTGGGTGTCCCGGTTGAGCTTCAGAGGCCCCTCAGCTCACAAAGACATTTCCTGGGGCATTAAAAGGTGCCTGGGATCCACCAGAGTCAGCATACCTTCCTTCCTTCCAGAACCAGCCAGGGCACACAGAGCTGGGCCAGGTGCCCAGCATTCTGGGTGGAGGTCCTGCATGTGACGAGTCCCATGGTGACTCACTGTAGAGGACTGGGGTACAGTAGGTGGGGATAAGCCCTGAACTAAGCCTGCAAAACCCCTATCCTTTTCTAAGAAAAGAAAACCCCACAAAGCTCATTTCTCTGGCCAGTGTGTGTGCGTATCTGGGAGACATAAGGACCCCGAATGGCAGCAATCTGTGTAGGGATCTCTGATGAATATGTACAGATCTGGTTTCCTAAAAGTTCAGGAACAATTCCCTACATTCTGAATCCCCAGTCCACTGGCTGTAAGCCACATGGAGTTGGCTCAGGTCAGCTGAGCCACAGAGCTACCCTCATTCCACCCCGACCCACCCCACAGCTGCCTTTGGAAATGTCACAAATTTCTGTCACCTGCTAAGAGTCATGGAGGAAGACCAGGACTTGCTGCTGGAGACAGGAAAGCCAGCAGGTAACCCCTACTAGCGCCCTCAAGCTGACAGCACAGCACACATCCCTGGTTGGGGAAAGGCCCTGACTCTACACCCTGCACTTGCAGGTACTAACACCTTCCTCCCGGGCAGCCCCCAGCAGCCCAGCACCAGGAAGACCCATTAGTAGTACTTACCGGGAGGTCTGTGAAGGCTATACCTGTGGGAGGAAAGGAATAGTGATCAGGCTATTAGGCAGGGCCAACCCCTTGGTCTCCTCCACCTTTGCAGGCCTATGGAGAAGGTGGTGGCCAAGCACATGTGATAACCTGGTAGGTTTAGGCCCAGGTTTCCCTTGGGGGGGTGGGGGGGTGGGGGTCCTGGCCAGAATGGAAGACAGATGCTTAGGTAATTGTGTCAACATCTCTTCCATCCTCTCAAGGGAAGTCTGCTAGAAAGGACTAAACCCAAGGGATCTATCTCCTCAGACCCTTCAGGCCTGACCTTTCTCTTGACCCAACACGTGTATGGAAACCTATTTGTACGCCAAACCCTTCACCATCCATTATTCAATCCAATCACCATACCAATCTGGGGATTTAGCATTCTTATCTCATTTTACAGAAGAGGAAAGTAAGCCTCAGAGGTCAAATAATTTGCCAGTAGTCACAGCATTGTCAGAAGTAATGGGGGCTGCCGGGGATTTTAGCTCAGTGGCACCACACCTGCCTTGTAAGCCAAGGTCCTGAGTTCAATCCCTGGTACCAAAGAAGAAAAAGAAGTAATGGGGGACTGAATACATTCCTAGTCTAGATGCTTAGCCAGGGATTTAGCTCAGTGGTTTTGCCGTCTGCTGCGCAAGCGCAAGGACCTGAGTTCCATCCCTGGTACCAAAAAAAAAAAGAGAGAAATGGCTAGATGCTTCAATGTCATCTCAAAGGCGATAGAGAAGGTCAGACAGGAAAAATAGCAGCTGTCTATCTCCAGATCACACTCATTCAGAGTCCTCAGCAGTTCCAAGTCAGCAAAGCCCAAGTTCACAATGGTCTGTGTATCCCCCAAACTCTCCTGTCAAAAGAAGGGACTACATTTCCAAAGACCTCTGTTCTGAACTGGAAGTGAGTGGAAGGGAGTGGGACTCCAAACATATGAGTAGAACCTGGGTGTGCTGGCACAGTTATAATCCTAGCACTCGGAAAGGCTGAGGAAGAAGGATCACAAGTTTGGGTCCTGCCTGGGCAACTTAGCAACTTAGTGAGACTGTCTCAAAGTTAAAAAATTTAAAAAGGGCTGGGATGTAGCTTAGTGTGAAGGCTTGAATTCAATCCTCAGTACCACAAAATAACAACAAAGAGCAGTCCCGAGCAATATCCATTAGGAGAGGAGCCTCAGAATATCCAGATATGATTGAGAAATGACACAGGACCAATGGAGCGGAGCCAAGGCTCCATACCTCTCTATCTTTGAGATAAAATCTTGTATCTTCTGGAATGCACTCAGCTTTTGGTCTAAAAGGTTTTCAAACTGCTGACTCCTTAGAGGTCCCCAGTCTCCTCCAACTTTCACTCAGAAAAGAAACAGAAATCTAGCAAGACAACACAAGTGAGGTCTGACAACAGGTCTCCCAGAACAATCTTGGAAGTTGCCCTGACACTAGTCTACAGATGAAAAACCAAGGTGTAGAAAGATGGTTTATTTCTTTGCTGAGCTATTTGCTTCAGTGAGGAAAGGTCTTAAAACTCATGATCCACCTGCCTGAGGCCACTTCGGAGTCCCACATGCAGGGTCAGCAGTCACAGAATCTGGAAGCCCTCTATGCCCTCCAGTCTGTCTGGGAGCTGTCCCCATGGATCTCAGTGTGGCCAGATGCTGCTTACTCCTAGGCTCACAGAGAAGGCCCACAGGACCCTGGAAGAAGGAGGAGCCCAGGCTCCATCAGTTATCCGCAGTGTGACCTCTGGGCAAGTTACTCAACCTTCCTGAGCACATCTGAAAAACAGGGGTAATACAAATTCCTCGCCTCAAGGAAGAAAAAAGAAAATGAGAATCTGTAAAAGTTGTTTCATAAACCGTGAGGTCTAGGTACAAGTTGGCTGCAGTTAGGTCGTAGTGTGGTCAGGGACCTATGAAGGCCTGCCCAGTTCTGCCTCCCAATGGTACCCAGGAAGTATGATGTCTTGAAGCGTTAAGAGAATGAGGAAATAAGTTATTTCAATCCCCATAGTGTCCTAGACAGTATTTCCCCCCTAACGCTGAAAGACCCTGGAAGCTGCTGCATGGCCACTGTGATGGCAAAATCTGAACTGGTAAACAGGAAGAAAGCCCAGGCAAAGATGTGGATGCAAACAGGATACCCAAACTTACTGATATGAAGAGCCCTGGGCTGAACTGTTATAGGTCTGGGGTCACTGTGGCTGAGAATAGATGACCCTATGAGAGAGCACAGAGCCATGGGAGGATGACTTTGAAAGCCAATGGACCACTTGTGGACTATATATCTATCTCCTTCATTCATCTTTCTACCAAGTATCTGCTGAGCAATCTAGGAGCCAGGCTCATAATAAGACAGGGGAGGCTGGGGATTTAGCTCAGTGGTTCTGCCACCTGCCTCGAAAGCAGAAGGACCTAAATTTGATCCCCGGTACCAAAAGGGGGGGGGGGCAGCTCCAAACCTGGCCTTAAAAGTACTTAATTCCAGGTAAGAGAGATGGCATATGACTAATAATTACATAGTCAACTAAGTGATGGCACACAGGGCAAGTGCTGTGACAGAGGAAAGGAGCAAGGAGGCCAGAAACAGAAAATGTCATCATGCTACTCTAGAGGGGGCAGAGTTAGATACTGAAGCACATTATTGATAAGATGGCTTTTGAAAAGAAAACAGGGACATTAAAAGTGTTACTATTTTCCATCACTCCAACTTCACTACCTTTCCACGAAATTTCATGATCTAGAAAATGCAAGGGAAAGGCCATAGCCATTTTTCAGTAAGGTCTCAGTAACAAGCTGGGGATGGTGGTGCATACCTGTAATTCTAGCACTCAGGAGGCTGAGGCAGGAGGACTGTGAGTTCAGAGCTGGCCTGAGCTACATAGTACATTCAAGGGCACCTTGGACTACATAGTGAGATAGTGAGACCTTGTCTCAAACACTCAAACACACACACACACACACACACACACTCCAACAAACAAAAAGTCTCAATAATATCCTTTGGATAAGATGGAAAAACCATGAGTTTCAAGCTAACATAACTGATTCTTAAATGGCTGGTGTCTACCTGGACAAGCTCAACCATACACAGAAAGGCTCAATTCTTAGCCTTATCCTCTTCCAATCTTTTTTTTAAATCAACATCTTCATAAAGACATACTCAAACATGTTTAACAAATGCTAGGTTAATAGAACACTGAAAGGGACATCAAATATTTGAGATACAATAAGCAAAACCCAGGCCAGGGATTTAGCTCAATGGTTCCGCTGCCTGCCTCGCAAGCACAAGGATCCGAGTTCAATCCCCGGTACCGAAAAAAAAGAAGCAAAACCATAGACAATCTTGACAGGCTGGAAAAATAGGGACCGTACCACTAAATTTTGTTTTATTTTGTTTTGTTTTGTTTTTTGGGTACCGGGGATTGAACTCAGGTCCTTAGCTTGCCAGGCAGGCAGTGGAACCACTGAGCTAAATCCCCGGCCCCGTACCACTAAATGTTAACTGCAACATGTGTGAGGTCTCACATGGAGTCTGTAAAAAGCATTTACCAGAAGTGGAGTTTTTAAAAACAATCTGAAGCCAGGGATTTAGCTCAGTGGTTCCTCTGCCTGCCTCTTAAGTGCAAAGACGAATTTGATCCCTGGTACCAAAAAAAACAACCCCCAAAAAACAACCTGAGGGTTTGGGCCAACTTTAAAGTGGCTATAAGTTCCCGGTAGAACCTGGAGACCTAGCTAACAGAGAGCTCGTGGGCTTTTGCTTATCTGGAGCACGTTTAGGGCCCAGAGGAGGCCCTGAGTATACAGATACTGAGAGTGCAGCAGCATATTCCCCAAACCTTGTGTCTCATAGCAGGTGCCATGCTCTGAGCAAGAAGGAGACAAGCTGGAAGGATGTGAAGGGCAGGTAGCCAAAGGGGCAGGACTGGGCTTGGCTGCAGAAAGGCAGGTAAAGCAGGGCAAGGAATGAGAATAGCCAAATTCCCCCTGTCCCAAGTTCTGATCCTAGGTGTCCACACAAGTATAGGATGGCTCTTCCCAAGAACCCTTCAGGCCCCCATCGTTCCCACTGACTGCCATCCTCCTATGTTCCTTTTCCTGGTAAATAGCACCACTAGTGCACCCACCTTCTTGCCTGTCCTTCTAGCAAATAGACCTCATCTGTCACTAAACCCTACTGGGCTGCTCTGGACCTCTATCAGGCCTGATACCCATTCCCCACAGATTACCACTGCCTTACCTAGGCCACCTGCTTCTTTTCCTGGCCTTTCTTCCAGTCCATCTCCCTCTCCATCATGATTTCACCAAAAAAAACTTTTTCAATGTTAACTAGGCCCAGGCTGCTGCCCGGTAATCATGAACAGCCCAGAGGAGTTCTGTCCCTATCTGACGCCTGCCTGTCTGTTACTAGTACAGCTCTCATTGGTGCTCCACAGAAACCACCACCCTGACCAGCAAAAGGGCTGGCCAAAGTCTTGGCCAGGTCATAGGCATGCAAATCCTACCACTGACAACTATGTAAACTTCTAATCCAGTGCCAAACCCTGCTCAACAAGCGCCACAAAGGCCAGGATCATGACAGACCACTGTGCATTCTTGGTTCTCATCCTGGGCTTAATAAATGCTGCTGAATTGACAGTTTAACAAAAGACATAGCCCTGCTGGCCTCCATGGGGCTCCAACAGCTGGAAGTAGCTGTAGTTCCCAGAGCTCAGCAAAGGCTTTGACTTCAAGGTCTATCTTGGAGCCTCTCACTAACCAAAGTGGCTCCACAGGAAAGAGCCTCCAAGGACCCCTATGTACCTACCAAGGCTGTGGCCATTCTTTGTGTAGAAACAGGTGCCATTGATGAGGTTGACACAGCAGCCAATCACATCTCCTGTGGTGAATGTGGGACCATAGGGTTGGCCAGTCCCCGAGGAGCAGAAGGAATGCCCATCATCACCATGGTAACCATAGGAATGTTTGTCCCAACCTGTGGGGGAAGAGAGCAGCAATAGCTGAGAAGACATAATCGAGAAAGGGACAAGACAGACACAGAACACCCCCTCCCAGGTCTCAGCCCTTTTCCCAGGCGGCCTCAGACTTAGCCAGCACTTGTGGCCACTCACCAAGGCAGGTAAGGCCAGGATCTGGCTGTGCCAAACACACATTCTGGAAGTGAGTCCAGCATTTGCCATCCTGAGGAATCATCCCAAGCTATGGTTTCTGGGAACCAAAGCCTGGAAGGGACTCGCCAGGTGATACAACAAGGAGGCAGTCAGGGGAGCCTTATGAAAGACAGGGGACCTGACCTCAGATGTCTGCTGTGGTGGGTTGTTAAAATGTTTTTTAGACTGAGAAAATAATTTACCTATAGTAAGGATCTTCCTTTTTTGTTGTTGTTGGTACTGGGGATCGAACTTGGGACCTTGTGCTTGCAAGGCAGGAGGCGGAACCACTGAGCTAAATCCTCGGACCTCAGGGTCTTCCTTTTTAACAGTGCAGTTGAAATGAGCTTTAACAAATGTATACACCTCTTAAGATAGAACATTTCCATCACTCTAAAACAGTTCCCTCATGCCCCTTGCCCTTTACATTTGATCTACTCTACTCACTGCCAGTTGCTTCCAATGCTTATTCATTTGATTTGTTCCCATGGTTTTGTCTTTTCCAGAATCTCATAAAAGCAAAAATCACGGCCGGGGATTTGCTCAGTGGTTTTGCCACCTGCTGTGCAAGTGCAAGAATCCGAGTTTGATCCCCAGTACCAAAAAAAAAAAAAAGCAAAAATCACAGAGTATGTCTTGTATCTTATGAATTTGTCATAAAAGCAAAATCACAGAATATAGCTTTCTGTACTTAGCATAATGCATTTGAGACTCCTCCAAGTTGTTAGGTCTATTACTATTTCATCCCTTTTTGTTGCTAAGCAATACTCCATCTCATGGCTATACCACAGTTTGTCTATTCATTCACCAGTGGAAGACATTTGTTTCCAACTTTTGGCTATTATGAATTAAACAACAAACATTTAGAGGTCTTTGCACAGATACATGTTTTCATTTCTCTTGGGTAAACATTAAGTACAGTCACCTGCTGTGCAAGCTCAAGGACCTGAGTTCAATCCGCGGTACCAAAAAATATTAAGTACAGTGTACTTAGAAAAGTGTCATTGCTGGGTCATAAGTGTATATTTAACCTGATAAGAAACTGACAAACTGTATTACAAAGTGACTATGCTATCAGCATTTCCACCAGCATTGTATGCATTCCACATGCTGAACAGCAGTGGATATACTCAGTTGCTGAGTTTTTTGTTTTTGTCTTTCACTTAGCTATTTTAGTAATTTGCTATGGTTTGTTTAGTTGTTCTTGTTTTTATTTTAATTTTTAAAGTCTTTATACTTTTTTTTTCCCTTCATGCAGTGATTTTAATATCATTGTGGTTTTAATTTGCATTTCCTCAATGATCAAGAATGCTCCACAGGCCAAGGATTTAGTTCAGTGACACCATGCCTGCCTCACAAGCGCAAGGTTCTGAGTTTGATCCCAGGTACTGGAAAAAAAAAAGAGAGAGAGAGACAGAGAGAGAGAATGCTCCATATCTTTTCATGTACATATTTGCCATCTATTTACTAGAAAATTATTGAATTATCTATTAAAATCTTTAGTTTCACCTTATTGAACTGTAAGGGTTTCTTGATATGTTTTGAATATGAATCCCTTTATATGTTTTGTAAATATTTTCTTCTAGTCTATGGTTTTTCATATTCTTAAGACTGTCTTTCAAAGGCCTAATAAGATCTTCGGGATCGTGTAAAATCTATAGATCAATGTGAAGAGTACATATAACTTGACAATATTAATTATTCTTATTTGTGAACATGGGATAACTCTATTCATTAATTATTATTATTTTGTTTTGTTTTGTTTGAGACAGGGTCTCACTATGAAGATCAGGCTAGGTCTTTCTGCTTGCAAGGCAGGTGGCGGAATCACTGAGCTAAATCCCTGGCCCTTATTTACTCCATTTTTTATGCTATTATAAATAGCATTTTTTTTCAGAACTGGGGAATTAACTCAGGACCTCCCACATGCTAGGTAAGCACTCTACCATAAAGATACATCCCCAGCCTTAAACGATGTTTTTAAATTTCAATTTCATGGGCTAAGAATGTAGCTCCATAATAGAGAAGTACCATACTGTACTAGGCCCTCTGATATAATGCAAAACAGAAATGGAAGGAGCAGCAGCAAGACCACTGAAGCAGAGGGCAGATGATTGAACAAGGTCATGGGGAGGGGTCCCACATGGATGTAGGAGATGCAGAGGGGCTGGGACTGGCTTTAGAAGAATAAAGGCCTGTGTCCAATTCCCCCAAGATGCTGGAACTGCCTGGCTCAGGGAGAGGGTATTGCTCCAAGCACCAACCCCACTCCTAAGCTGACAGCAGTGCTGTTCCCTTCATCTGTGGAAGGCTACAGATGAAGGGTGCTCAGCTGGACAGCAGTGAGGAAGAAGGTGATAATTATCCCTCCATATCTGGCTCTGGCTGCCTGGTGGCCTTTGGCATGCCCACCAGCTTCCTCTGACTCAGGATCCATCCACAGGCCACACCAACCATAGCAGTGCCCCCTGTGCATGGGGACTTCCCATGCAACACAGTAACTGACTAAAATGTGGGACAGGTAGGGCCTCCTCAGGGCTGCTTGATCAGGATAGCTTTCCCTGAAGCCAAGCCAAGCCCCTGCCCATTTCGGCTCTCCTCAAAGCATCCTTCAGAGGAGCTGCTTGCTATTCCTCTGGGTCCCTTCAGGCCAACAGGCTGGTGATGTCCAACAGATCCTCCCCCTTTGCCAATGCAACATGATCCAATCCCAGTATCTTCCCCATGAGGATTTTTATGACATTCTTTGGTGCTCACCTAGCACCCAGCCCGTATTCCTGGCCCACTGACTGGATCCTGCTGGGCCTCTCCAATCACCAGCCATTGTTTCTGGGGGTGTTCCTGCCCCTTTTACCAAAGACCATGAGATCCGTGGGGCAAGGGCCACATGATCTTTATCACCAGTCTCCTTGGTGCTCAGCAGGTCAGGAGTCTGAGAGGTGGTAGGTGTGCATGTGCCATTGGTGACCAGTGCAAGTCATCAACCCACCTCTCTCATACATGAGGATGATTGTATCTCAGATCTTTTATGCAGAGTTTATGTACAGAAGGTATAGAAAGTGCTCTTTTTTAGTTTCTCAGATTGAAGCAGTAGATACTCTAGAAAACCTAACAATAATTTAGCCATTTGACTGTTAGAAGCTAGTCAAAATGATCAGAAGAATCATTACCTAGTCAAGTGACCAAAGGATATCTGGGAGATACTTTTGTCTCAAGAGTATTGGGGGGTACTCAATAACCATTACTAACCAGGCGTGGTGGCGCATGCCTGTAATCCCAGCACCTGGGAAGACAGAAGGACAGCTGCAAGTTTGGGGCCAACCTGGGCTATATAGCAAGTTCACTACATAGCAAGTCCCTGTTTCAAACACACCAACAAACCAAACCAAAAAAACATTACCAAAACAACAGATGCCTAAATGTTCAAAGACTTCAAATAAAAATGTAAATAAGCTTGAACACTTTTCTTTAAACAATAAACTATATGATTATTTTGACAATACTATCATAAAATTTTAGATTTTTAACTCTAGAAGTATAGCTATAAATACAGACTTTAAATTTAAAGAATAGAGAGTTTGACAAAAACTTATTTTATCAGGGCCGGGGATTTAGCTCAGTGGTTTCACTGCCTGCTGCACAAGCGCAAGGACCCGAGTTCAATCCCTGGTACCAAAAAAAAAAAAAATCAACTTATTTTATCAATTTATACAGATTTGTGCAAAGAAAATGGATAATACCTCAAAGAGGCTCAATAAGTACCCCTAAAGATGTCCACAGCCCAACCTCAGCAACTGTGACTATGTTTGTTACCTTCTGTGGTAAAAAGGATTTTACTAAAGTTATTAAATTACAGGTCTTGAAATGGGGAGATTATCTTGGATTATCCAGAATTGCCTAATATAATCGTAAGGGTTCTTGTTGGGTTTTTTTTTGGTACTGGGGACCGAACTCGGGACCTTGCACTTGCAAGGCAGGCGGCAGAACCACTGAGCTAAATCCCCGGGCCTCGTAAGGGTTCTCGTGAAATGGAAGGTACCAAACTACTGGCTTTGAAGATAGAAGAAAGGGGCTATAACTCAAGGAAAGAAAGTAGTCCCGAGAAGCTAGAAGAGGCAAGGAAATGGATTCTTCCCTACAGCTCCAAAAAGAACAGCCCCGGCCACACCTTGATTTTACAACTTCTGTTTTCCAGAGCTGTAAGATGGTTACTTCAAGGTACTAGTTACAGCAGCTATAGAAAATGAAAAAAAAAATTTCTGTAGCTACAAAAGAAGCTTTAAAGCTATCAAGCACCTGTAATTGTCAGTGTTACAAAGCAATACCTCAACTCTGTCTCCTGCTCCTCCAAGTGCTATGCAGTTAAAAGCTTTTTTCAAGGGCTAGGGATGTAGGTGAGTGGTAGAGCACTTGCCTAGTGTGCACAAGGCCTTGGCTCCAATCTTCAGTACTATGGAAGGGAGGGGGAAAAAAGCTTTCCTCAAAAAAAATCACAGAGCTATAATGTATTTTTAATTAAAGCCATCATCTTATAATCAAGATTTTCTTCAAAGACAATTAAGAGCTTATGTGTGTACATAAGGTGTGGACCTAACAGATAAGTATATGTATGTGAGTGTGTCTGCAGAAGGCAGTCTGGAGTTAACAACATGTTGTACACTTCCTCAGTAACAGTGGTTGCTGCAGTATCATGGTTTATGGCCACTTAGTGTCCTTTCCCATTGCCTGGCCAGCAAATAACTGACAAAGGCCCACTCCCAGGAGTTTGCAAAGTGTAGGTGGAGAGTGTGAAAGGAGTAGAAAAGACAAATTACATGTAAGTAAACAAATAGGCAAACAAGAAACACCTGGTAGATAAAACGTACTCTAAAGGAAACAACGTCAGATGAAGGGCTAGAAAGGGGAGTGGATGGGGACTGGTCAGGATGGATAGTCAGGTTAATCTAGTGGTGGTGAACCTATGGCATGTGTGCCACAGTGGACTGTTTGTATCACTGAAACCTCTAAAAAGTTTGCCATCAGTGAGTTAATCCTCGCTGAGGGACTCACCTCTGAGCAGAGGTCTGTTTGACAAGAGGATCAGACAGCACAAGCTTTGGGGTAATGGGAAGAGGCTCAGCCTGAGAAACAGAAAAGCTAGTGGGGCTGGATCAGAGTAGACACGGCTGGAATGGTGTGGGTCCTAATGGCATGAGAGCAGTGAGGGTGGTGCCCAGGGACTTCCCTGAGCAAACGGTAGTGTCATTTACTATACTACCAAAAACTGAGAAGATGGGCAGAAAGCAGTCCTTTCAGAAATGTTAGGTTTGAGATATCTTCTTAGATATCAAGTAGGTGGGTGTCTATACAAAACAGGTGAGATGATGGCAGGTCTAGGCACTTTGTGGCTCTGTCTCAGATGCAGAAAAGGTGCAGTGGGGAACACTTATTAAACAAATAAGGCCCTTGGGTTTAGCTCAGTGGTTCCGCCACCTGCCTCAAAAGTGGAAGGTCCCGAGTTCGATATCTGGCACCTAAAACACACAAACAAACAGTGGTGGGGACAGAAAACTCCAAGTGAAGTCACTGGAGGATTTTTCTACTATGTTGGTCTAATACAATGGCTTTCTGTTTTTCCTGTAGGAGAAAATTTCAGGCTAGGCAAGGGCTGGAAAGGATGGAACAAACACATCCCAGAGGCAAGAAGATGTTAAAGGAACACAGTTGCCTAAACAGATTCAGTCCTCCTGCCCTCCATAATCCCTCTCCACAGCAGACAGGAGCTGCTATGCACCCCCCCACACACACACACTGAAGTTTTCTGTAGGTCTGTTGGCCTCAACCTGAGGTCCTCAGAAGCACACTGGCCTCTGTTAGAAAGAGACCTTGCAGCCCTTGGTACCTAAGGGCCTCTGTAGTTTGGTTCTGACCACAGCACTATCACTCCCAGATGGCACTGATGCTCAGTGAGCTACCTAGCTTCCCAGGAAGGGGGACAATGTAGGAGCAGGTGGTACTTCTGAAAGCCTACTTTTAGGTGAGCTACTTTTAATGTAGAGCAAGGAAGAAGAAACTGGTGTAACAGAACAGCATGGGTAGGAATCCAAAGCTGGGTTCCACCACAAAAAACTTCAAGTGATCCCTGCAGGATTTAGGATGCAGGCCTGACTGACCTCACCAATACTATTCCCTGTTGATGTCTGGCTGGGTTCTGTCACCTTTAAAGGAGGACTGGGCACCCTCTGGCCCCTCCTTTACCCAAAGCTGCAAGAACAAAACAGAGTAGGGGAACAGGGCGAACCAAGATTTGTCTGGCCCACTCCTTTGGAGGAATAGCATTCATCTTCTCTTAAAAAATATCCCCTCCCTGTGCCAACCTTGTAGTTCCAGTGGGGCCTGCTGATCAAAGTAACTCCTTCAGAGCCAAGTGAACCAAGCTGGAACAACCAGAAGACTTTTCGGAACTTTCCTGAGGCAGCTGGGAGGAAAGCAAAGCTCCTTGTTTCCCTTATACCAATCTCCAATAGAAAGCCAGTTTAAGGGACAAAAGCTAATTAACCGAGAGCAGAGGCAAGAGACAGAGAGCAGCAAGATTTCCAGATGATACCTGAGTCCCTCGGTCCTGGTACCTGTTCACCCTTCCTGAAGTCTGGAACCAAGCTGGTCAGAGATGAGTTTCTCTTCTTTGATACAAAGTTCTTTGACTAAAGGGGCCACAAGCAAGCATCTCTGTGGTCCTTGCATACACCTGGCTCATGATGGTCAAAGGCTTCAGGATGCCCAGACACAAGGTAGTCAATGGGTCAGACCATGTTGTGACACATCATTGGTGGGCAACCCTGGACTTGACTATGAGTTCTGTTGTTGTATTGTTGTTCCCCCCCACCTCTCCCTCAGTACTGAGGACTGAGCCCAGGGAGCGCTAAGCTACATCCCCAGCCCATTTTTTTTCATCATTTCCTTTCAGTTCATTTATTTTAATTTCATTTCAATTTATATTTTATTTTGAAACAGGGCTTCACTAAGTTGCCCTGGCTGGATTCAAACTTGCAATTCTCCAGTCTTGGCCTACTCAGTAGCTAGAATCACAGGTGCATGCCACCATTTCCAGCTCAATGTTCTTCTGAAGAAAAAAATAAAAATAAAAACCAGTCTCCGCATTGTGCCCACTGCACCTACAGAGACTAACAGAGAAGTCACTTCTGGGAGCTAGAAAGAGGCCTATGCTCCACAAACCAAGTCATTAACTTCTCCAGGTCTAAACTGCTTTACCTATGAAACACAGCAGGAAGCACAAACATCCCTCACAGCTCCAGAAAAATCTATGGTTCTAAGTCCTCTTTAAGGGGTCTCACAGCTATGCTTGAGTGTGGCTCTCCTCCAGCACTACCACCTTTTGCTTCAGAACAGGACAGCCCCTTCCCACTCCTGCCACAAAGCTAGTAGCATGAGCACTCACGCCTCTGTGGGTGAGCCTGGTGGGAGGCTGGGGATGTGCCTGGAAGTGAGAGTGTCACAGAGGGCAGCAGGACAGACGGCCAGAAGAGAACAAGCAGACAACACTGCCTAGGTTGGGCCTGGTGGGAGTCATGTTCAGTGGCCTCTGTGTCAGAAAGATGGCTGGGACTGCATGGCAGGGACAACACTTTAACAGTGCCGCCCAACTCACCATTCGTCCCTCTCCAAAGAGACTTGGAAAGACAGGGCCTTGTCACTCCAAAAGATAGATAATGGGCAGCTAGCCTGACACACACAGAGAAAAGACCATTCTTGGCCATATCAGGCACCTATCAGAGGCCAGTGATGCAAACAGAAGCCAAGCCACACTCTGGCTAGGAGGTAAGAGGCCCCAGACAGAGCCCAAGTGAGCCAGCTCACATGCTATAGTACCACCCATTTCCTTTGTATCGCTCAGTTGGGAAAATCCAACACAGAGTGCAAGGGTGGCTGAGGAAATGGCTTATCATCTTGGTATTCCCAGATGCCACCCCTGGTTATGGTGCCCTGGAGATAGAATAGTCCCCACAGGTTCCACGGATTCCAGTGCAACTCCTTCAAGAGCCCACCCATGCCACTCCCATCTGCCAGGACACATCAAGGGGCTCAGTCCAAGCTAAATGAATGAAGAGGAACTCAAATGCCAAACCCCATCATCAGTACCTTGGCCTAGAACCCTGGAAGGAAGCCAAGGCTAGTTGGCTACCCACTAGATTCTGATCCTGGCCTGAGGTTGACCAGCACAAAGGGGCCAGCCCATGCCTTACCCATAAAGCCAGCCTGAGCAAGCCATCCTGGTTATCGGTGGACTTTGAGGTCAGAGAGACTTGAGTTTAGTTTGTTTGAGACAGGGTCATGCTATGTTGCCCAGGCTGGGCTCAAGTGAGTCTCCTGCTTCAGCCTTTGAGTTTGAATCCTACTTCCTGTCATTTTGGCCCTCAGCTCCCTCAAGTGAACTTCTCTTTTAGAGCCAGTAGGATTAAATGAAAATCTACATGGAACATGAATACTCATCAGCAAGGTCCCCTTCCCTCACCATCTTATTTTATGTTTTCGGTGCTGGGGATGGAACCCAGGAACTTATGTGTGCCAGGCAAATGCTCTACCACTAAGCTATCCCCAGCCTAGCCCTGCCATCTTGAATACCAACTCAGTGGTCATGCCTAGGCACTTTGTACCTCCTGCTTCCTTCTGCTGTGAGGGAGGAGGCAGGAGTGAAGCTGGTCACTACTCTCTTTTCTCAGTGAATAGCCTAAATAATTCATGAACAGCAGTCACAGACCTGCTCTACTCTTGCTTGTCCCCAGTTTCCAGGAGAGTCCTCCTGTTCTATGTGGCATTTGGCAGATTTCAAGGGTCATGCCCAGCGGCTTTCTTAATGTCACTCTCAAGGATATGGAGGGGAAGGTGTCAGGGTAGTTGGTCAAGGGGCTTACTAAGGCCAGGGCTGCTATCAAGTGAGAAAATATGCTATAGGGAACACTGTAGTAGGGCACTCCATGAGGCTGCCCACTCATGCCAAACCATGCCTCTTCAGAAATCTAGTAGAGACATGCTTTCCCCATAACCTCAACTGTGCTAAAACACCTGACAGGTGCCAGATGTGTGATGCATGTCTATAATCCTGAGGCTGGAGGCTGAGGCAAGAGGATCACAAGTTCAAGTCCTGTCTGAGCAATTTAGCGAGACTCTTTCTTGAGATTAAAAAAAAAGGTAAAAAGGAATGGGGATTACCTCAGAACTCCTTGAATTCAATCCCCAGTAGTGGGGGGAGGGAGAAATAAGGAGGGGGGAGGGGGAGAGGAGGAGAGGGAGGTTTTTTTCCTCATTTCTCACTGAGATGATTTTTTGTGTTTTGTTTTTGTTTTCTTTTCAATACTAGAGATTGAGGCCAGGTCTGGTGGTACACATGTGTAATCCCAGAACTTGGGAGGCTGAGGCAAGAGGATTGCTATGAGTTCAAGGCCAGCCTGGGCTACATAGTGAGTTCAAGGCCAGCCTGAACTACAGAGTGAGACCCTGTCTCAAAAACCAAACCAACAAATAAACCAAAACCCTGGAGACTAAACCCAGCGGCTTTGCCCTGAGCTTATCCCCAGTCACTCCCTTACCTCTGTTCTTTTACTTGGAGAAGAGGTGTCTCTCGCTAAATTGCCTAGATGGGGCTTGAATTTGCAATTTTCCTGCCCTAGCCTCCCACAATACTGGGATTAGTCATGCACTAGCATGCTTGCCCTGCTCTCAATGGGCTCCTTTTGAACATACGGGATGGGTCAGCGAATGGGTGACCTCTGGTAATGCAGGAATTTGTGGCTTTGTGTATATCACTAGATCCTGAGAGAGCCACAGGCACTAAAACCCTTCCTAACAGGAAAACCAGGCTTCTTAACAACCATTGCCAGGGTCCCTAGACATGTATCTCTCTGCCTATCGCTGAGAAGGCAAAGGTTTTAGTAGTAACTGGTCCCTGCTCTACTCTGGCCTACTGTGGCCCAAGCCTCACCAGGGCATACTTAAGAATGTTTTTAGGGCCGGGGATTTAGCTCAGTGGTTTCACTGCCTGCTGCACAAACCCAAAGACCCGAATTCGATCCCTGGTACCAAAAGAAAAAAAAGAATCTGTTTTCAGAGATGGACAGACTCAGGTTTTAGAACTGGCCTTTCTGCTTTCAATGAAATTTCTTACTTATCTCAAAGGACCTAACTTGTTCTGAAGAATATAGTCTATCTATCAATCAGTCTCTCTCTTCTTCTATCCCCTCCTGCCTTATTGAGATACAATCTCCCTGTATTTCTTGGTCTGGTCTAAAATTCCTAAATTCAAATGATCCTCCTGCCTTAGCCTCCTAAGCAGCTGATACTATAGGTGGGAACTACTCCACCTGGCTTGAAAAACAGTCTTAAATCTAGACTTTTTCCTCTGCATAAAGAGAGCTTAGAGGTGGCATTTAGAGGAAGAAGATGCTATAGACAAGTAATTCCCATGCCCAGGAATAATTTCCAGGTCTGATTGAGTTGCCTCACTTCAGAAGGCTGATGAACACCCTCAGAACACTAGTAACACAGGCTTCCTGCAGGTGAGGGAAGAGGCCCCTGGAAAAGGAATATGGGCTTGGCTGGCCACAGGACCAAGGGTACTGCTAGGCCAGAGTATAGCAACAAGGAAGCAGAGCACCTCTTGCACAAAACAAGCTCCTCCACACAGACCACAATGCATGACACCTTTAACCATCACATGAACTACCCAGGAGTTCTGACCAGCTCTCTGCCCCTACAGCGCAACTGCCAAACCACCCTGTGTTCTGGACTGCCCTGTAGAACCTGTTGTTAGAGCACCAAGGCCTCTAGGCATCTACTCCTCCACTTCCACCTACAATATCTTCCAAGGATATCTCAGGCAGAGAAGGGACAGAATGAGAAAGGCAATGAGAGGTTGGGCAGCGCCAGGCACATAACCTCAACCTCTTCCCACATCCCTGTCCTGGGCAGCTGTTGAGCAGCTTCAGAGACTGACTGATGCCTTTTCTAGGCAGGGCTGCCTCGAGGAACCCTACAGGACTGAACCACAGGGCAACACCACTTGGCTCCTTCACTTTACCAGTCTCAATGAGGCACTGATGTGGGAAGGCTTACATAAGCCAACAATCATACCAGAGCCTGTTCCCCAGTGTTCTGATAGGGTCAAGAGGAGGGATACCCAAAAGCCCAGTGAAGGCCTGATGGTTCAACTCACTCAGTTGGGTAGAAGCACAGTTTCCCTCACAAAGGAGCAGAGTAGTCCTTCGACAGACCCTTCTGAAGCACTAAAGATCCTGAGGTGAAAGATCTCCAGAGAGAGGTTGTGGTTAATAGTGGACATGGTGGGGACCATCACTGATGAGCCCACCTACATGGGTCCCAGCCTACATGAAGTGGGACATAGCAGTCCCTCTTTGGCAGGTAGAGCATTTCCAGACTACCAGAAACCCACCTACGTGCTAATAATCTCCAAGACATCTGAGGCACAAAGCCACCTGCTATTGGTATTTGCTCCAGGCAGACATCTTTCACCACAGATGTTGCACCCTTAGGAGAGGAAGAGGAAGGAACACCCTGTTACTTACTGTCAGTGCTTGCCATACTGGCAAGGGCTAGCCTCTACCTGTCTCGTGGATCTGCCATGGATGCCTGGTATTTTGGCCTGATCTCTGCTATCAGGGGTTCCTCTCCTATGGCATGTGCAGATGTGACATATCAGTTGTTCACAGAATGTGATCCAACTAACAGAAGCAGCTTCCTGCTGGGCCTATGCTTCTAACAGCCTATTCAGAGCAGGGCTGGTGAGGTAGGCTCTAGGGGAAGGAGAGATGCTCACCTGATTTTGAGCATTCTGTGGAAAGGAGACAGTCCCCACCCTCATGCCCCTTCCTCTCTAGGCCATGAAGCCTGGCTGCTGGGCACCAACTGCTTCAGGAGGTATATCCCACACTTCCAACTCCCAGCTGTGGTTCTTCCAGCTCATCCTTTCCAACAGTTACAATCAAGGAAAGTATGCTTCAGTGGGCCTGGATTCTCCTTAAGGGGCTGTAGTAATCAAGGTAACCTATGCCACATCACAAGAACAGCTGCCTTGCCACAGAAAAAGCAAGGAGGACAATACTAGCTATCTAGCTCTAATGCAGATGGGTCTCCTATCAATACAGTCCACTCCTTGGCTCTATCTGAGGCACAGGACACAGAAGCAAGATTTGTCTTTCCATTATCCCCTCAAAGCACTCAAGCTTAGGATAAACCCAAATCCTACTCTCCACCTACAGCCCTTTCTCTCCTTGGTTCCGAAATTCAGGGATCTCAGTACCTGCCCTTCCCTAACAGCTCAGCAAGGCAATGGTGAGGTTGTGAGCACACTCACCTGCCTGCACATCATACCACCCTGCTTCCAAGTCATTATCCAAGGCTTCTGACATTCTTATTTTGGGGCCACACCTGTTCCTTAGTTTCAGACTTAAAGAGGCCAAAGAACATCTTATGAAAGGTAAACATCAAAACTTCCACATCTTGCAACAGAAACCTGTGACTGTACAAGCTAAGACATGCCCACAAGCTCCCAACAAAGTCTGAGTATCACAGCCTCATGGGTGAGGCAATCTTGTCACCGTGTGCCCCAGTGAGACCCCAGAGTGCCTGGCCTCTGCCCCGAGAGTGCTAGAAGCAAAATGTCCCTGCTGAGCCATTATGACCTACAAGAAAGCACTAGAATGTCAACATCCTGCCTGCTTTGCAATCTTCTTTCAATAACTCCATTTCTGTAAGCAGAGACTTTACATGCCTATTCAAAGAAAACACAAACATTTGAGGGAAAATGTGGTTTCAATGACAGCTAACTCCACTTGAATATGCAAACATTCATGAAAGAACTTCACATGTATAGGCACTTCCTTTTCCAGGTAGAAAAACTAAACTTGCCCAATAATATGTAACAATAGCTAACATTTATGCACCTCTTTTCATGTCTGGCACTATTCAAGCACTTTATAGGAATTAACTCACACAAGCGCAAGGACTCAAGTTCGATCCCCAGTACCAAAAAAAAAAAAAAGAAGGAATTAACTCATTTAATTCTCATAATTACCCTAGATATAAGTCATATACTAATACTTCCACTTTACACATGGGAAACTGAGGCACAGGGCAGTTAAGTAACCACTCCAGGTAACACAGGTGCCAGGATGCAAATGTAGACAATGTGGCTCCAGAGTCCATATTCTAGCCACTGAGCCATACTGCCTCAGATGCCACCCAACACCCTCAAGGTCTGTTTCCCACGTGACCAGATGTGAGCCAGCTTTTGATTCAACAACACTAAGCCTGGACATACAGAACAGGGAATTGACACTCCTCCTACAGATAGGAGATGGCAGAGCCCCACACAGTCAGTGCCAGAACATTTAGGGCAGTGGGACAAGGCAGAGCTCCAAATGAAGGCTTCTCCCAGCTGAAGACAGGCTGCAGGCCAATAGGACTGATTCAAGACTGGTTCTGGAACCACAGTTGGCTGACTGAAGCCCATCATGTTGAGGCAAAGGACAGCAAAATGCAGGAACAACCTCATCCCAAATCCCAAGTGCATCATGCAGGGACTATGCTCACTTTGGGGGAAGTAGCGATAAAAAGACATGGTCCGAGGCCGAGGATTTAGCTCAGTAGTTCCAGCGCCTGTCTTGTAAGCACAAGGTCCCGAGTTCAATCCCCGGTACCAAAAAAAAAAAAAAAAAAAAAAAAAAGACATGGTCTGAGTCCCGAGGAGCATAAACGCAGTGAGGACATAGCTGGGTAAATGTGAATCACACAAAGGCTGAGGGGGCGGCTCAGCGGCAGGCAGAGCACTTGCCTAGCAAGTATGATACTCAGTTTAATCCTCGGTACCACAAGAAAAGAAAGAAAAGCCAGACAAGCAGGGTGGCAAAAGTCATCATGAAGATATGGTCAGGGATGAAGGGTTCGGCAAGGTTGCACTGGGGGTTCAGGAAGAAGGGCACTCTCAGGGGAAGCATAGCTTCTGCCAAATGCGAGAGTGGGGAATGTCAACAGCATGTCTAGGGCTCACATAGCCATGCTGGTGTGCAGTATGTGCAGGGGCAGAGGTGGCTGGAGATGAAGCTGAGAGGGAGTAACCTGTAGTTCCATCATCCACTACTCTGAAAACACAAAGACCAGAAGAATTACCTCCCAATTGGCTTGTCAATCCCACCCTCTCCTGTCCAAGCTACTCCAAGCTCTTCTGGGCCACTGAGACAGGTCCAAATGGCCTCCTTGTACCTATTCCTGCCCTTTCAACCTGTATTATGGCAAGACCCTGCTTAAACCCCTCAAATAGGTCCCCAAAATACCTAGGGCAACCCATACTCCTCACTGGGCCTCATTGGCCACAAAGACCAGCCCCATTGGCCTGTATTCAGCCCCTCAGCACTTGGCTCCTTTCCATTTCCTTCACAAATGCTCCTCACTCTACCTAGAACTTTCTTCCTCTCTCCACCCACCCCTCCTCCATCCTGTATCACCCCACCACTCCTGGCCTGACTCCTCGTCATTCAGATCCCAATCTGAATGTCACTCCCTCAGGAAAGCCTAAGTCTAGCACACTGTCATGGAACCTGTGTGGTCCCTTCAAGACAATGAACAAAGTGCAAAGGACCACACATAGCAGGGTTATCATCTAAGTGTATTTCTCCTCTACTAGGCAAAGTTCACAGGGACAGGGACTATGTCTGTTTACCTTGTGCTGACACATAGTAGGTACATAATAAGCTAATAGGACCATCATTGTTATGATGAAATGAGACGTTTGTTGTGTTGTAAAGCATACAGCACAGACAGAGCCTGGAATATAGGGGGACTCAGTCACCAGCAATTCCAATAGGAGCAAAGTGCCTGGTTGCCAAGAAAGATTCTCTGTCAACCCACTATCTTGATGGTGCCAGAAAACAGCCTTCCAAGCTCTCCCTGGAGAAAAGAGCTACCTGGTAACGGGTTCTCCAGAAGCTCCACAGCACAAGGACCCATCATAGAGCTGCCAATGCTGCTACTGCCAACCAAAACATGGTGCAGAGTAGACAGATCTCCAAGGAGACAGGATTTGCCCCAACAAGTGTCCCTGTAACAGGGCTCACCTCAGAGTCTCTTTGGCTAAGGATCAAGGGTGATCCTTTACATTCTAGTGGCTTCCTCAAAAATGAAAGGGTGTTGCCATCAATTAGAATGAATACTGAAGCAGTAGCCTAACACATGTCCCCACCTAGCAATCCAGGCTGGCTGCCAGGACACAAGATGAGGAATGTCTCCTGGGGCATTTCCCTCCCACCATCAGCCTGAAGGCTTGGTGCATCCCCAAGTCTCAGTTCTTACACTTGCTGACTTCTTGTACAGTACTTGCCTGTGGCTCCTCACTGATACCTGGATAGCCACCAGCTCCCCCAGTCCTTTCTCTATGCAGGACACAATCCATATACCCAGCTGCAGGTGACTTGAAGACAAGGTCACAAAGGGCCCTTGTTATCTGCTAGGAACCAGACTAGCTAGAATGAAAGAGCCTGGAAAGGCAGGGTTGCCTCTACAACTTTAGCAGACGCACATCTCCAAGGGACAAGAGCACTCCCTCTACCCAGCATTTGCTGTTCTTCAGCCTTGCTGTTCCCTCCACCCCACACTCCATGTGCCTCTGGCCTCTACTTCTTTCTAAATAGCCCAGGAAAAGTCACAATGTGGGTCTGCAGATTCCAACAGTGTAATATGCAGGAGTGGCATCCAATGATATGCTCAACATGACTGTTAAAAGATGAGGGGAAAGTGTGCATGCTGGAGGGGCGATACTCAAGGTGGCAGGACAGACACTCACAGTCCATTTCACAGACCATTTTTCCAATGTACAAAAGAAAAAAAGTAAAAACAATTGAAAAATCAGTGGCTGTGTTCATCCTTCCTGCCTCAATTTTCTTCTTGGGAGCCAAGAGGGCAACTGCCAACATGCTGAACATTGTATCATAAAAGCCAACAAATCATGAGGAACAAGTATGGCAGGCAAGAAAAAATGATGACAAAAATCAGTGTGAGGGGCTGGGGATTTAGCCCAGTGGTTCTGCCGCCTGCCTTACAAGTGCAAGGTCCGGAGTTCGATCCCTGGTACCAAAAAAAAAAAATCATTGTGAACTCCAGCTCTGAGACCATGAGATATGTCCAAATGCTCCTGTAGACATGTTAATACAGGAATACAAACCTTTAACAAACACAGTGTGATTTTGATCCTTCGTCCTCAAACACAGCCCAGACTGCTAGATGCCTACTCAAGGCCAACACGACTCTGTCACATTACAAACATGGGGGCAGCAGGAACCATGTCCTGCCAAAGAAGCCAAGTTGGGTGCACAGGCCTCTGGCCTTCCAGGGCAGTGCAGTGGTGGTCCAGAAAGTCCCACTCCCTGCTGCCCAGTTACCATGGGCACAGGAAGACAAGCAAAGGAGGAAGTTCAGCAGGCTTCCTACTGCCCTGTCCTGGGAACCATCAGCCACGCTCTGGCCCTGTTCCCTGTGGGAAGGCAGGAATGCTAGCAGTCTATGTCTATGCCCACCAACAATAGCCTCCCTCTCCTAGCCCGAGGACCCCACACTGAACAGCACCACCTTCATGAGGCTCCGGTCAGAGTCCTTTGCTCACTGATCAATCACTCTTACCTGAACACCCTACCCGCAATCTCCCCAGCCCAGCACCAGCCATCAGGCCCATGGCTGCTCAAATCTTCCAACTCAAAGCCTCTGTCTCACCACAAGGCCCCAGGTGACCTTATTTTCAAGATTCTTTTGGCCCTCTGGTAATAAATCAATAAAATATAAAATGAATAAAAAACCCAAATGCATAGAAAATTGTATGACAGATCAGGAACAAACCCTATATCTGCATATTTTACAAAGTCTGATTGCACTGGATTATATATTGATACTAAGTGTCCAAATGTGTGAAAATTACAGAACAGTTTACACTCTTCAATGTAACCTAGGTCAGCAAAAAATCCAGAATAAAATATGTAACAAATAACTTAAAATGAAAAACTAATTTTTTTTTTTTCCAGTACTGGGGATCAAATGCAGGACTTTGCACTTGCGAGGAAGGCATGGTGCCACTGAGCTAAATTCCCAGCCCTGAAAAACTAAATTTTTTTTTTTTTTGGTACAGGGGATCAAACTTGGGTCCTTGCACTTGCACAGCAGGCGGTGAAACCACTGAGCTAAATCCCCAGCCCAAAACTAAATTTTTTAAGCTAGGTGTGGTGGCACATGTTTGTGATCTTAGCTACTTGGGAAGCTGAGGCAGGTAGATCATAAGTTTGAGGCTAACAAAGGAACTTAGCAAAACCCTATCTCAAAATATAGATGGATGGATAGATGGATAGACAGACAGACAGACAGAGAGACAGACAGACAGCACAAGAAGTAGCCAGGCATGGTGGCATACATTTATAATCCCCACACTCTAGGAGACTATGGCAAGAGGATCACAAGTTTCAGGCCAGCCTGGGTAATTTAGCAACTTAATGGGACACTGTCTCAAAATTTAAACAAATAAAAATAAAGGGGGAGGGGCTAGGAATATAGCTCAGTGCAAAGGCCTTGGGTTCAGTATTCAGTACCACACACAAACAAGTAATTTTTTTTAAAAGGCAGAGCATATTATATTTCCTGAAAAGGATGGAACACAGTCAAACTTAGACAACCATGTAATTTTTTTTCCTTTTTGCAGTGCTGGAAATCAAACCCAAGACATTGCACATATGTCAGATAAGCATTCTATCACTGAGTTATATCCTCAGCTTTAAACACATAATTAAATTAACGGTGTCCAGTCATGTGAAAATTACAGAGCAGTTTACACTCTTCAATGAAACCTAGGTCAGCAAAAAAATCCAGAAAAAAATATGTAATAAATAACTTAAAATGAAAAACTAAAATGGTATATCAAAAATCTGTGAGAAGTAGACACAGAATTTGGATGAAATGTCAAAGCCAGGTATAGTAGCACATACCTATAATCCCAGCTGAAAGTTCAGGGTCAGTTTGGGCAACTAAGTGAGACCCTATCCCAAAATGATTTTTTTTTTTAATGCTGGGCACGGTGGTGCATGCCTGTAGTCCCAGCACTCAGGAGACTGAGGCAAAAAGACTGCTGCAAGTTCAAAGCCAGCCTAGGCCACATAGCAAGTTCAAGGCCAGCCTGGAATACAAACAAACAAACAAACAAACAACAAAAACAAGATAGATACAACTCAAATATCCATCAACTGACATATGGATAAACAAAATGGGATGTATCCATACAACGGGATATTATTTGACCATAAGGGAAGAAAGTTCTGATATATTCTATACAACCTGGATGAACCATGAAAACATGCTAAGTGAAGGAAGCCAGACACAAAGGGCCACATATTATATGACTCCACTGACATGAACTGACTGACTAATCAAATCCAGCAGAACAGTAAGTTAGTGATTTCTAGGGGCCAGAGGTAGGAAGAGTTGTGCATGACTACTAATGGGTATGAGGTTTCTCTTTGGGATGATGAAATGTGCCAGAATTAGATAGTGGTTATGATTGCACAATTTTGAGAATAAACTAAAATCACTACATTGTATTCTTTAAAGGGAGATATTTATGGTATACAAATTATAGCTCAATAAAAAAATTAAGAAAACAGACTGACAACAGTAACTGGCTTTTTCCCTTTGTGTACTGATGACTGAACCCAGGGTCTTCAAACTGAGCTACATCCCCAGATGCTTTTCCTTTTTTATTTTGAGACTGGGTCTCACTAGGTCCCTAAATTTATTTGTTTATTTTTGTATATTCAACAAATTTTTTTTTTAATTTTTAAACTAAGTTTATTGGTACAATTTAGCCACTATAAACATGGGAATGCATATATCACTGTGGTATTTTGCTTTTAGTTCTCTCAGGAAGGCACCCAGGAGGGGAATAGCTGGGTCAAATGGGACCTCTAATCCTAATTTTTTCAGGAATTTCCATACTTATTTCCACAGTGGTTGTACCAGTCTACATTCCCACCAACAGTGGAGGATTCCTTTTTCTCCACACTCCTGACAGCATTGTTGTTGGTTGATTTCTTAACCATAGCTATTCTTTCTGGAGGAATCTCAGCATGGTATTAATTTACATCTCTCAAATGACCAGTGATGTTGAACATTATTTTATATATTTATTTGCTGTTTGCACTTTTTCATCTGAGAAATGTGTATTCATCGTAGATACCCATTTTTGGATTGGGTCTTTAAATTTGGGAGGTCTGATTTTTTTCAGTTCTTTGTATGTTCTAGATATTAGTTCTCTGTCTGAGAAATAACTGGCTAAAATTTTTTTCCCACACTGTGGATTGTCTTTTTTTTTTTTTTTTTTTTGGTACCAGGGATCAAATTCGGGACCCTCCGCTTGAGAGGCAGGCGGAGGCACCACTGAGCTAAATCCCCGGCCCTGTGGATTGTCTTTTTACTCTGTTGGTGATTTCTTTTGCTGTGCAAAAGCTTTTTAATAAGCGGAGATCTCAGTTTTTGATTTTATTATTTATTTATTTATTTATTTATTTAAACTAAGTCCCTAAGTTGCCCAAGCTGGGCTTGAATTTGGAATCCTCTTGTCTCAGCCTGCCAGAGAGCTGGGACTACAGGCATGTGCCACTATGCCTGCTCTGTTCTTTATTTAAATTAATAGTATCAACCATGAGGGCTTTTAGGTTCAATAATATTAAATCAGCTATTTTACTAACAAATTAAGAGAAACAGGGCTGGGGATTTAGCTCAGTGGTTTCACTGCCTGCTGCGCAAGCTCAAGGACCCGAGTTCGATCCCCAATACCAAAAAAAAAAAAAAGAGAGAGAAACAGATAACCAAAGAATATAGTAAGAATGATGCCCCCCCAAAACAAGTTACTTCCACAGCCACCTGCCTCGAAAGCTCAAGGTCCCAAGTTTGATCCTCAGAACCAAGAAAAAAAAAATGTCTTTGCCTAAAGACCAACTGGCCTTGAAGGATTCCCTGATAAATTTTTCTAAACTCATAAACAAAAAGTAATCTATATATACAGCCATGAAAGTAAGGAACCCCTCCCAATGACCTCTTCTCAACCAAACCAGATATATCAAATTATCTCAATATACACCCATAAGGCATTTATAAATATAACCGTCTACTTTTTCTTTTTCTCAAGTAGTGCTGAGGATTGAACCCAGAGCCTCCCCACTGAGTCACATTCTCAAGTTAATACACTCCAGGTTAAATGTTTCCAACTGAAATATTTTAGAGCAAGGGAGGATTTTTTTTCTTTTCTTTGTAAAGCCATAATCTACCACCTCCTGAAGTTCCCTGACAAACAGATCTTACTGCCCAGGAGCCCCAGCCTCAATTACTCCACTCCTTCCTCCATATGAAGTCAGGGGTGATTAGTTGCTTATTAACAAATCTCACTACATCTCATCCATGCTCAAAACAATCTTGCAGCCTCTACTGCTCATAAAAGGAAGTCCAGGCTTTTAGTAGGAAGTACAAGATTCTTCCTCCAACTGGCTCATCCTGACTCTCCCCAGGAAACCACTCATCCCACCAAGACAATTCAGGGAGGTCTCACAGGCCTCTCTGTTCCACTGTCCAGAACCACCTGGAGAACTCCCATCGGCCCTCAACACCTGGCTCAAACACCAGAGAGGCTGCATTCACATTCCTACCACCCTCCTTCAAACATCTACACCTATCAAGGGGAATTCATCTTTGAATCCCCATATACCTGACAAGCACCAAGCACTTAGAAAGTGTTCATTGAATGGATAATTGAATTGCATGTATCATACTAAGTCTTGGTACTATTCTTAATGGAAAAATAAAAGGGACTTCTATTTCAAAATAGAATCAAGGGAGCTGGGCCTGGTGGCATAGGCCTGTAATTCCAGAACTCGGAAAGCTGAGGCAGGAGGATCACTATGAGTTTGAGGCCAGCCTGGGTTACACAGAGTTCAAGCCCAGCCTGAACTGCATAATAAGACCTGTTTCAAAAAACAAAACAAAACGAAACAAAGAGCAAAGCAAAGCAAGGAAATGTTTTGTCCCTGTTCAAAAAAAAAAAAAATAGTACAGTCATTAAGATCAAGAGGAATTTTGGAAAAAAATTGGATTTTGATCCCTAGTAAAGGATAAGATAAAATAGGTCCAACCACCATGCAAGTATGAACAGCTTGGCTAAGGAACTATTAGCGCTAATGAGTTCAGCAAATCTGTAGGGCCCATGATAACCCTGTAAGACTCAATCAAGTTTCTACACATCATTGCTATATAGACAGGCTACGAAAATGTAAAGGATCCCAAACTGGGTGTGGTGATGCCCCCATGAAATCCCAGCTACTCTGAAGGCCAGGGCAGGAAGATCACAAGTTTGAGGTCAGCCTGGGAGACTTAGCGAGAGATTGTCACAAAATAAAAAAAATTAAAATGGGGATGGGGGCTGGGGATTTAGCTCAGTGGTGCTGCCACTGGTTCACAAGTGCAAGGTCCTGAGTTTGATCCCTGGTACCCCCTTCAAAAAAAATAATAATGGGGATGTAGCTCAGCACTCCCTAGGTTCAACCCCCAATATGAAAACAACAAAAGGGCCAGAGATTTAGCTCAGTGGTGCTGCCACCTGCCTCGCAAGCACAAGGTCCTGAGTTCGATCCCCAGTACTCCCCCCCCAAAAGAAAACAACAACAACAAAAACAACATATCCCAGTTATCAAATCTGGGACAACATTATATACAAAATTTATTTAAATAGAACATAATGAGCTGGGCATGGCACATGCTTTTTTTTTGGTACCAGGGATTGAACTCAGGACCTTGCACTTGTGAGGCAGGCGCCAGAACCACTGAGCTAAATCCCTGGCCTATGGCACATGATTGTAATCCCAGCACTGTGGGAGTCAGAAGTAGAAAGATTGAGAATTCAAGGTCTGCCTAAGCAACTTAGCAATTTCCTGTCTCAAAATAGAAACAAAAACAAAAATATAATGAAAAGGGGATTTAGCTCAGTGGTGTTGCCACCTGCCTCGAAAAGCCAAGGTTCGAAGTTCAATCCCCAGTACCAAAAAAAAAAAGTATATATATATATATATATATATATATATATAATGTAAAACTTGAAAAAAATGAACAGATACATGCCATTTTTCACTAGAAAGAAAAACTTTCCATACTTTCAGTACAGTTGAGGTCACCTGTGTTAACACATAGTATGTGATACACCATCAATTTGAATGTATGCTTCACACACCAACACATACACACTTCCAAAAAACTGCAAAGTACCAAAGAAGATAATGATCTTTCAAAGCCAGCACTGGGATAAACATAGGCAACCCCACCATCGTCTGTCCTGTACTATATCTGAAGATACACTCAGCTAGTCCTGTATCTTGAGAAAGCCAGGGCTTCCATCTTTCCCAAGGAGAAGCCCTATCTAAATGCAGTCTGATTCCTGCTTTCTACCTTATGGACTAATCAGAGAAAGATCAGATATGGCAGGAAGAAGTGCCCAGAGGAGCTGAAAGGCAGAGTGAAAAGAAAGACAAGTACAATATTCACCAAAACTTTAGAGTTTTTTCTCTTGGCGAAAATGAGATGCACTACCCAGGACAGGGGAAAAAATGCCGACTCTCCTGATACATTAGTGTGGGAACCAACACACAAATTATCCATTGTCTCTAAGCCCCTTCTCTTCCTTATAACGCCCCCACTCTGTACCTGGGTTGACTCTGACTTGATAAGGGCCCAAAACAAGATGTTCCTACAATTTTACATTAGCAATGTTAAAGCATATGACTACCAGCTGGCCTAAGAGCAGCCCAAAGGGGTTAAAAGTCCCACCTTGATGGGCCGGGGATTTAGCTCAGTGGTTCCGTTGCCTGTCTCGAAAGTGCAAGGACCCGAGTTCAATCCCCAGTACCAAAAAAAAAAAAAAAAGTCCCATCTGTGCCAGGCATGGTGGTGCACGGCTGTAATCCCAGCACTTGGGAGACTGAGGCAGGATTGCCCTGAGTTTGAGGCCAGCCTGGGCTACACTGTGAGTTCAACGTCAGCCTGAACTACAGAGTAAGACCCTGTCTCAAAAAACCAAAGAACAACAACAAAAAAAGAGAGATGTTGTATAACAGCACAGCAACACATAACATAAGAGGTCAGCCTTTCGATCCCCTGTACCAAAAATAAATAAATAAAGAAAGAAAGAGGTCAGCCAAGCCAGGAATTTAGCTCAGTGGCCCCATGCCTCCCTCAAATGCACAAGGTCCTGAGTTCAATCCCTGGTACAGAGAAAAATTAAAAATTTTAAAAAGAAGTCAGCCCTGCCACACACTTTCTGATTAATAACAAAAGGCCAGCTTTCACTCAGATCAAAGAAAAAAAGGTTACATTACTGGCAATTAGGTGAATCCTAAGCAAGTCTAGATCACCAGTATTAGAATCAATTATAAACAAATCTGTGATTGGTATTAAACATAAAACTGCGGGGCTGGGGATTTAGCTCAGTGGTTCTGTTGCCTGCCTCGAAAGCGCAAGGACACGAGTTCAATCCCTGGTACCAAAAAAACCCATAAAACTGCAAAAGACATAAAGCTGAAGTGCTATTGCCTCTTTGGCAAAAGCCAGCAGCCTTCTGTGTGTCATAGGCATGAGTAGACGACCAAAACAAAATCACAAGGATTCTTCCTGCCTCCGTGATGGATTCATGGCAGTTCACATCATGTTACTTCTGCCACTCAAGGGACAAATGGACTCAAGACCATAATCTGGAAATCATCAGCTCATGGTAGAGGCTTCTGCTTAACAACTGTGGCCAGCCCAGGATTGAGTCTAAGCCACTGCACAGAAAACAGCTGAAAGAGGGCTGAGCTGATAGAGGAGGACCATTAGCAAGACCCAAAGGATTCCACTAACCCAGGCTGCTGTCAACTTAGGCTACAAACTCAGACAGGGATTTAGCTCAGTGGCAAGGATCCAAGTTCGATCCCTGGTACCAAACAAACAAACAAACAAACAAACGAAAAACTCAGACAACTTAACTGTATTTCTTTTTTTCTTTTTTTTGGTACCAGGGCTCAAACTCAGGACCTTGTGCTTTTGAGGCAGGCATGGTACAGCTGAGCTAAATCCCTGGCTTTATTTCCTATTTGTTCAGAAATCACCTCAACAATGTTCCATGTGGGAAGCCACGTAAAGACTTTGACCTCTAACATGGTGAAGTAACAAAAGAGCCAGGCTTGGGAATACATGCGTTCCAGTACGTGCTTCAGTCCTAGGCAGGTGGGCAAAGGCCAATGGGAGCCAGGGCTACTGAGGCGTATCCCCAGTGAGAGCAAGCTCAGGTCAACTGGTTTTGACAGCAAACAGTTCAAATTCCATGAGTGACAATTATTTGTCAATTAATTTTTTGGAATGGAAGCTCACATGACCTGAGGCCAACAGCTACCTTTCAGGGTCTTCCTCCCACTGGCTTCTCTTGAGATAGGCGCACAGCAAACAAAGTCATCCCCAGCCTCTCAGTTTCCACCATGACTTTAATAGATCAGGATGGAGGGCCGGGGATTTAGCTCAGTGGTTTCACCGCCTGCTGTGCAAGCACAAGGACCCAAGTTCGATCCCCGGTACCAAAAAAAAAAAAAAAAAAGATCAGGATGGAGTGGGAGAGCAAAACAAAGGTTTTCTTAAACAATGACTCACCAGGAAGTCTGTTCATGTTGACACCTTGAGCTGAGAGTCCTATTCCCATGTACCTTCAAAAAAAGCACACACAAAATTTTTGGTTATCAAAATGATTATGCATCTCTCTTCTCAAATAGTTCTTGGTAAGACAAAAAAATGGGAAAAGTAATGAATTTTGATTCCTTTACTAGTGGCTCTCAGAGAACCTCTACATTTTTATCTTTTTTTTTTTTTAAGAGTAGAAAAATTTATTGAGAGAAAGATAGCTCCTGTCTAAGAGAGACAGAAAGGGGACCGGAAAGTGGATTGCCCCTACATTTTTCTTTTCTTTTTTTTTTTTTTACATTTTTATTTTCTAATGGGAAGCACCTTAAGGTTTTGCAGCTGGAGAAACAGGAGGTAGTGTGTATAATCATGTCCCATTGGCTTTGGCTTCGGAGTAAAGTGCCCTGAAATCATGGCATCCAGTCCCTTGGCTTTGTGGCTCCAGCTAAGCCAACGGAATCTATTCCTAGGAAGTACCTAAAGTAAGTAGCTCAATCTTAGGTAATGACTGGCTGGGCGATGTCAGGTCAAACCCACAGGGATAAGCCACTCTGAAGCAAGGCGTCCAAGACCCCTCACACTAAGCTTCTTTTCTGGGTGTCCCAAAACTCATTATCCTCCACCATATACCCTGCTGGCCTCCCAGACCATGCAAAGCTGGAAGGTGGTAAGGTGTGACCCCCAGAAGCCCCCTACTCCTCTCACCCCAGGTGTAAGTCACTCATAGCAAGGTGCAGCCTAAGGTGGAGAACTGTCAAAGATGTTTTAGTGGTGCTCATGAGAAGCAGGCCAAGAAAGGAAGTGTTTTAGTCTAATTTTGTTTTGTTTCTACTATATAGTCCAGGGCCTTGAACTTACTATGTAGTCCAGGCTTGCCTTGAGCTCACAATCCTTCTACTTCAGCCTCCCAGGTTCTGGGATCACCCATGTACACCAATGCACTCAGCTCTCTAAATTTTTATAATATACCAAAAAAAAAAAAGTATTTCTCCAAGAACTTCAAAATAAGAAAAACCAGTTATTATCTTCTAAGAATAAAATAGTAGAAGCCTACACATCATGCCTGATTCTAACCACAGATGAGAATCAACAGGTAGCCTGGGTGTCCAGAAGGCTCAAAACATCCAAAAGGACATCTAAGAAAGCTGAGGTATAATATTATAGTTACATTACAATATAACAATGTGAATACACTTAATGTCATTGAACTGTATACTTAAAAATGGTTAATATGGGGCCGGGGATTTAGCTCAGTGGTTTCACCACCTGCTGCGCAAGTGCAAGGACCCAAGTTCGATCCCTGGTACCAAAAAAAAAAAAAAAGTTAATATGAAGTCAGGAGTGGCAGTGCACACTTGTGATCCCAGCATTCAGGAGGCTGAGGCAGAAGGATCACAAGTTTGAGGCCAACCTGGGCTACTTAGTGACTTCAGGGCCAGCCTAGAACATCACAAGACCCTGTCAAACAAAAAGTTAAAATGAGGGCTGGGGATGTACCTCAGTGGTGCCACACCTGCCTCACAAACACAAGGTCCTGAGTTCGATTCCTGGTACTAAAAAAAAAAAGTTAAAATGAACTAGGAGTGATGGTACACATCTGTAATTCCAACTCTTCAAGAAGGCAGGAGGCCCTCAAGTTCAAGGTCAGCCTGGACAACCTGTCAAGACCTTGTCTTACAATAAAGTAAAACAAAATGGCTAGGGATGCAGCTCAGCACTCCCTGGATTCAATTTCCACTACTGGGGGAGAAGGGGTTTAAAAATTGTAAATTTTATGTTACATATATTTTATCATAAGATTTAAAATATTTATTGAGCCAGGTATGGTGGGCACACCTGTAATCCCAGCACTCAGGAGGCTGAGGCAGGAGGATTGCCACAAGTTCAAAAGCAGCCTGGACTACATAGTGAGTTCAAGACCAGCCAGGACTACACAGACTCTTGTCTCAAAAAACTTAAAAAACAAACAAACAAACAAAATTTATTAAAAAAATAATTACATAGGGTTACCTTAATTTGCCTAATTCCAAGTAGCTATACATTCACATTCTGATTTTCTCTACTGTAATTTTTGCAAAGGACCTTTCCAATATATTTCCCCATCTCAGACATTTTCTTCCTCCCCTGGGTGGCTCAATGCACCTATGTACCTGTTACTTAATACTCCAAGGGCTTCCCAAGCCCCAGTGCCCCTGCCTGTGCCAGTCCCTTAGCTGCAGTAAATGCCCTTTTGCCTTTCTCTGGCTGGCTGTACCACTGGATTTTGGAAGAACAGCCTCTACTACCCAAACAGAAGACCAGGAAAGGTGGGAAGGGTTTGACTTACCCATCTTTTTCTGAAACCAACATCCCCATAATGCTAGGACCAGGAAAAGAGACCAACACATGGGCCTGATAACTTGGCTTACAGGACTAAAGGGAAAGAAAGAGGGAAAAAGGAAAAGAAACATCTTCAAAAAGGGAGCTCCATGACTCAAAGAAAATTTGTCTTCTTTGTTTTGTTCTAGGCAGCATTTGGGACACAGAGTTGGATTGTGAAAGGTCAAACATATGGCTAGGTGTGGTATCATACACCTGTAATGCCAGCACTGGGGAGGCTGAGTCAGGTGGATTGTAAATTTGAGGACAGTTGCTCTGAGAAAACTGCCAGAGGGGGCCAGCTACAAGGAACATCAATAGAAGAAACTATGTGAGCCTACTGGCAGGATTCCCATTAGAATAAAGCCTGGGCCAGGGATTTAGCTCAGTGGTTCCATCGCCTGCCCCACAAGTGCAAGCACCCAAGTTTGATCCCCAGTACCCAGTACCAAAAAAAAAAAAAAAAAGATATCTCTAGAATAAAGCCTGAACATTTTCCCAGAAAAACAGTGGCCCAAATAATCAGCTTCCTGACTTTACATGGTAGAGGCTGCCAAAAACTCCCTCAATGTCTCAGCTGACCAAGCTGAAGATGACCCCAATGACCACAGTCATCAATGCAATCTATACAAGTGCAACATAGCCAGGGGTTTCCCTGACTTGGATACCAACCTTGTCCAGAGGGGCCTAGGCTTGTGCCCACTATGACATGTGGTCCCACACTCAACATACAGGCTTGCTGACAGTAAAGTGAGGGCTTATGTTTGAAGCACATGTGCTTCCTTGGTGACCCCTAACCACTTAAAGCCAGTACAAATAGAGTAAGTCAAGGGTTACCCAGGAAGGATTAGGCTTGATCACACAGGCAACAGGGCTCTATGATTCTGCACTTCCCAAAGGAATGGGGAACCACTAAGGAAGGAACCTGTGCTCAAAACACAAGTTGCTTCCGATGAAAGGTGTGCAGCCTGATTTGAAACCAAACTCTGAACCCTTTTAAAGAACAACAAAACAGGGCCAGGGATTTAGCTCAGTGATTCCGGTGCCTGCCTTGCAAGCACAAGGTCCCGAGTTCGATCCCCAGTACCAAAAAAACCACACACACACAAAACTTGGGCCGGGGATTTAGCTCAGTGGTTTCGTTGCCTGCTGCAGAAGTGCAAGGACCCGAGTTTGATAACCGGTACCAAAAAAAAAAAAAAAAGAACAATAAAACATATTTTACATGCAAAAAACCAAAAAAACCCAAAAAACCCAAGTTGCTTAAGAAGCTGGTGATATAGCTCAATGGTAGAGCATTTACCTAGTATAACTGAGGCCCTCGGTTTGATCCCTAGCACCACAAATAAACAAAACATATTGCTTAGGCCTCCCCACAGGAGAAGCATCTTCTACCTGCAGCAGGTAGCCCTCAACACCTTCCTATAGACTCTCTGCTCCCCAGAAGGGATGGTGTGTCCTAACAGATGGCTTAGGAGCCCCTGTAGAAATCCAGACCTCAAAACTTGAGAATCTGAGTGGATGAGCTAAGGGTACAGCAGCCAGAGGAGGCCAACACCCACCTACATTTGGGGCACATGCCACCTCCAGGTGTCAGTCACACTAGGAGAAGCTCCAAAGGACCCTACCTTGCATAATCAAATGAAGTCAGAGCTGAGCCAGGATCCAAGGGAAATAAGCCCCAACTCATACTAGGTGTACAAAGTCTTTTCTAACAGTAGGATATTTCAAAACTAAAAAAAGGTGTAGACTCCTATCTTCCAGCAAGTCCTAGCAGTAGTACTTGAAGGCTATTATCCAACCAATCAGAGAGATAAGAAAAGCAGATTTAAAAAGAACTATGTATAAAAACCCTGTGAAACCCAGTGTGGTGATACATGACTAACACTCAGGAGGCTGAGGCAGGAGGATCACAAGTTCAAGGCCAGCCTAGGCAAATCCTATCTCAAAAAGCCGTACATGGTAACATATCCCTATAATCACAGAACTCTGGAAGGCTGAGACAGAAGGACCACAAGTTAAAACCCAGTCTGGAGGCCCAGGGATTTAGCTTGGTTTCGCTGCCTGCTGCGCAAGCGCAAGGACCCAAGTTTGATCCCCAGTATCAAAAAAAAAAAAAAAAAAAACCAGTCTGGAGCTGAGCATGGTGGTGCATGCCTGTAATCCCAGCACTCCAGAGGCTGAGGCAGGAGGATTGCCATGAGTTTGAGGCCAGCCTGGGTTACATAGTAAGTTCAAGAGCAGCCTGAACTACATAGAGAGACTTAGTCTCCAAAAAAAAAAGCCAAGCTGGGGCAACCTAGGGACTTAGCAAGACCCTGTCTCAAAATAAAAAACAGAAAGGGCTGGGGTATAGTTCAGTGCAAAGGCCCTGGGTTCAATCCCAAGCATGGCAGTGGGGCATAAGAAGGGAGCAGAATCATCTTTGTTCACAGATAACATGTTCTATATAGAGAGAGAAAATCCCAAATTGCTTGCTCGTGCTCTCTCTCTCTCTCTCTCTCTCTCTCTCTCTCTCTCTCTCTCACACACACACACACACACACACACACACACACACAAACTAGAATAAATTACCTTAACTCTCAACTCTCAGTTGTGTATCTATACACTAACAAGTGAACAATCCAAAAAGGAAAGTAAGGAAACAATTCCATTTATAAAAGCATCAAAAAGAATAAAATATTTAAAACCAGGCATGGTAGCACACATCTATAATCCAAGAATTTGGAAGGATAAGACAGGAAGGTAGTGAGGTTGAAGCCTGCCTGGGTTACACAGTGAATTTAAGGCTGGCCTACCATATAGCAAGACCTGTCTCAAAACAAGAAGAATAAATACTTAAAAATAAATTTAACCAAAAAAATTTTAAAAATTAAAAAAAAAATAGTAAAAATGAATTTAACCAATGAAACAAAAGACCTGGATACTGAAAACTATATAGTGCTGCTAAAAGAAATTAAAGACGCAGGCCAGGGATTTAGGTCAGTGGTTCTGCCGCCTGCCTCACAAGTGGGAGGACCCGAGTTCGAGCCCAGGTACCAAAAAAACAATAACAAAAAAAAGAAATTAAAGATGCAAATAAATTCAAAGATACCCAGATCATGAATTGGAAGACAGGGCCAGGGATTTAGCTCAGTGGTTTTGCCGCTTGCAAGCGAAAGGACCCGAGTTCGATCCCCAGTACCAAAAAAAAAAAAAAAAAAAAAATTAGAAGACAATCTTGTTAAGAAGTCAACACTCCCCATGGGCCAGGGATTTAGCTCAGTGGCACTGTGCCTGCCTCACAAATGTAAGATCCTGAGTTCAATCTCCGGTACCAAAAAAAAAAAAAGGAAGTAAATACTCCCCAAAACAATATACAGAATCAATATCATCTCTATCAAAATCCCAATGATTTTTTTTACAGACATAGAAAAATCTATAAGGAATCTCTGGGACAACAAACAGCCAAAACAATCTTTAAAAGGAAGAACAACATTGGAGAATGAATCCTATTTCCTGTTTTTAAAACTTACTACAAAGCCCTGGTATTCAAAACAGTGTGGGTGGCCGGGCATGGCACTTGGGAGGCTGAGTGAGGCAGGAGGATTGTCATGAGTTCGAGGCCAGCCTGAACTACATATTGAGACCCTATCTCAAAACAAAAACAAACAAACAAAAAACAGCATGGGAGTGCATAAAGACAGATGTATAGAGGAATGTAACAGAATGGAAACAGAAAGCCCAGAATTAAATACTCCATATAGTCAATTGATAGTGACAAAGGTGTCAAGACCATTCAAAGGGAAGTTATACAGTAGTTTTTTTCAACAAAGAGTGATGGACATCTGACTAACCATAAGCAAAAGAATAAAGATAGACCAGGCATAGTGGTATACAGCTTTAATCCTAGCACTCTAGGAAGATCTAAAGCTTTAGACCAGCCTAGGAAACTTAGTGAGAGCCTGTCTCAAAATAAATAAAAAGGGATTCAATAGAAGAGTACTTGCCTAACATGTGCAAGATCCTAGGTTCAATCCCCAGTACTGCAAAACACACACACACACACACACACACACACACACACACACACAGATAAGATACTATTTCATACCCTTTAAACTACCAAGAATAAGACAGTATGGATAGAGCATAATGAAAGCCCAAAGCCAGGCGTGGTGGCACACTCCTATAATCCCAGCACACTTGGAAGGCTGAGGCAGGAGGATCACCCCAAGTTGGAGGCCAGTCTGGGCTACACAGTGAGTTCAGGACCAGCCTGAACTACACAGGGAGACCCTGCCTCAAAAAAAAACAAACAAAAAACAAAGAAAGAAAGAAAAAAGAAAACCCCAAACTCAAACATATTCTACTGGACACACACTGTTGTACCTTTGCATCTAAGTGAGGCAGCAAGGTTCGGCATGGTAAAACTGGTTGGTGAAATAAGTGTGACCAGATTCCAGGACATATGCGCCAAATAATTCCCAAGGCCCTAATATATGGAGTTCTCATGGGTTTCTGTGATGTGTGGAAGAAATAAAGAGATGAAATGCCACTGAAAGCATGCTATCATGGGTTTCCTCATGGTATCCTGCTCTGTGTTCTCCAGGAAATAATTTTATTTTGTTTTTTATCTTGTTTTCTTCTCTTTTTTCATTTTATTTATTTTTAAATTGTTTATTGATACATTTTAGGTATACATTATGATCACATTCATCATTTGGAATTTGTACCTGTACATGAGATATTTTGGTTCTTCTTTTCTCCCATTCCTCTTCGCTCTCTTCAACCCCTCTACTCCTCCCTATTTCCCTGTTTCTGTTTTTTTCCTTCTTTTTCTTTCTCTCCCCACCCACACCAGTTCCCCTTCCCTTTTGAACTTTTTCTTCCTATTTCACAATATCTATTATACATTTTAGTCCTCATTTACACTTTCAGTTTCTCACACCAGAGAAACAATTCAGTATTTACACATGTGTCCTATTTATTTTACTTACGAGTATGACCTCAAGGTGCATCTATTTAGCTATAAATGCCTCTTTCTTTATGGCTGAGTATTACTCCATTAAAAAAAATCTTTATCCAATCACCAATTGATAGACATTTTCGCTGTTACCGAGATTTAGCTATTACAAACTGCTGCTATAAACATGGGTGCACATATATCACTGTGGTATGATGCTTTTAATTCTTTTTTTTTTTTTTTTTTGGTACCGAACCTGAGTCCTTGTGCAGCAGGCATCGAAACCACTGAGCTAAATCCCCAGCCCGATGCTTTTAATTCTTTTGGGAATATTTTAATCCTTTTGGGAATGTTTTCCTCTTTTATTTGGCCCACATTTGCTCTGCAGAGCCAGTTTCTCCCTTACCCTTCACTTTTCAAATAATCTGTTACTGTTTTTGCTTGTCTTGTTAAATTCTTTGAGACTAGAAGAACCTAGAAACCAAGAGGCAAGCACCTCAAAAGCCCAGCAACATAAAGAACTAGAAGAATGACATTAGGAGGCCATATGACGGATCTCCTCTGGTGACCTCTGAAAACACTGAAAATGACTGCTGGGTCCTCACTAAAGTTGACTAACTCAGCAAAAACAGGTGGTTAAATTTCTCTTTACAGGGATCCTGAAGTCATCCAATGCCTTCAATAAAGACAAGTCCACAAGGGGTCAGGGATTTAGCTCAGTGGTTCTGACGCCTGCCTCGCAAGCGCAAGGTCACGAGTTCAATCCCCGGTACCAAAAATAAAAAAATTTAAAAAAAGACAAGTCCACAAGTGAAGGGATCAGCTCTACCATTGTCAAGTCAAGGGAAAGCCAGAGAACCAAGGTGTCCTGATCAAAGAAGGGGATTCCTTGAGAAAGTAAAAGCCAAGCTAAGACACAGTAAAGGAGACAAAAAGTTAAAACAACGGTGCACACCATGTAGAAGCAGCAAAATGTGCAGGGCACAGAGGCAAGAAACTGCCACCTGATCAAGGAACAGAGGGTTCTGTGTAGATGGGTCACAGGCTGAGCAAATTAAAAAGGGCCAAAGCTGGAGCAGGAAACAGGCTGTACACAGGCAGCCTACCAGCTAGCTTAAGAAGTTTAAACTTCACAGGAGGTCAATGGGAAGCCACAGAAGGGGTGTGGCAAGGGCACAGCTGATCAAACAGCCACTATGTAGAAAGTGGATTTGAAGAAGCAAAACTGGATACTCCCAAAGCCATCCTAGTGGAAAGTGACAAGGGCTGGACAAGGACAAGAGCTGTAGGGATGGATGGAATAATTTGGAGCACGCCAGGCACTCTTTGGAACACGGTGAACTGAGTTGGGGAGGGGCTTGAGAGACTCAGAACACTTCCCAGCAAAACCAGTCACCAAGTCAATTCTCTGAAATCCACTTGGAAATTCTGGGGGCAAAGTACTTGCCCAGAATAAGTAGCAGCCATTTGCCAGCTCTCCCCTAGCTCTGGCGCTGACAACACGCACAAATCCCTGAACGAAAAATATACCTGCAAGGAGCAAATATACTGGACACTCTCAGATTCACATCTCATCTCTGTGCCCAAGTTCACCATGGGCCCAGGGGCAAGTCACTTGGTCTCTGAGGACCTGCTTCATCAGCTGTTTCCAAGAGTCAGGGAACCCTCAGCACAGCCACTCACCAGGATCAATCAGACAAAGGAGGGCTTGGGCTGGTGCTGGGGTGGGGGTGGGGAGACAGACGGTGGATGACTGTTTATACAACCCTACTCTGTCCACTAGTTTATGCACTGGGGGTTCTTCCTGCAGTGGAATCTGGTAAAGTAGTCTACCCTTACAGGCCTGAATCTTGAGACATTTAAAAACAAACGCCTCCGGGGTATGGTGGAATATGCCTGTATTCCCAGTGTTTGGGAGGCTGAGGCAGGAGGATCATCTTGAGAGGCCAGTCAGGATTACATAATGAGTTCAAAGCCAGCCTGGAATACCTAGCATGACCTTGCCTCAAAAACCAAATAAACACTTGAGCAGCTGGATATAGAACATGCCTAGAATCCTAGCACTAGGAAGCTGAGGTAGGAGGATTTTGAGTTCAAGGCCAGCCTGGGCTACACAGGGAATTCAAGGCCAGCCTGTACCACATAATGAGACCTTGTTTCAAACACCCTTCCCTTTAAAAAAAAAAATGCCTGTTTACTTGGAATTGCCAAGGAGAAAGGAGATGAGCATTTGCTTCCTTGTTAGTAATGGGATAGAAACACAAATAACAGGCTCTCTTGTGGTGATATAGGAGGGAGGGAAGCAGCAAAAGCTCCTACTCCCTAAGCAAGTGACAGAATATAGAGCAGCTTGGCTCCCTGATGCTTCACTTTTTCATAGGGTTTTTCAGGTAGCAGGATAGATCTAAGGAGTCTGGGGTGAGATTGGGTATTATTTACCCCAGAGCATGAGTGACAATGAGGTAAATCCACCTGATTCGCTCCTACATGACAGCAAAATGGAAAGGAAACGCCACTTCTTACAGAAGTCAGCCAGCCAGGAAGTATGGAGGGACAACAGACAAGCTCTTTGTGGCACTAGGGCCATGAGTCGGCCTCTAACTTCTGTTTCTGCCCTTCACTGCCAAAACCACAGCACAAAGCTGGAGCTACAAGAACAGTCACTCTGGCCCCCATATGGCTGCAGAGAGAAGAGGGCAGCAAGTGGGCACTCGGGCTGGAGCTGGGTGGAGGCCCACGAGACAGCCTCTTGGGGAGGAGGAGCCACACCTACAAGTGGGCAGCAAAGGCCTCAGCCAACCACACTCAAAGCAGATGGCTGATCACACAGCCAGGTCCACCCCACCACCACCTCAGGGGAGGCATGTGTGTCAAACTGGGGCCCTAAAAGAGGATTGCCTTGAGAACACGGTAGCAGCTCCTGGGGCCTAGGCTGTCGAACACTCACTCCTGCCCTCTCTGGAGAGATGTAAGCACACTTGTCAGCTTGGATCATTTTTTATTTTCTTGTTGGTTTTCCAGAGTATTTATTTATTTGTTTTGTGGCACTGAGTCCTATTTATTTATTTAATACCGGGGGTCGAACTCGGGACCTTGCGCTTTTGAGGCAGGCACCGGAATCACTGAGCTAAATTCCCGGCCCTTATTTATTTTTAACTGTGAAGAAAGGTCTTGCTAAGTTGCCCAGGCTGGGCTCCAAATTGTGATCTTTCTGCCTCAGTCTCTCAGAGTACTGGGACTACAGCATGCACCACCACTCCTGGTCTGCACCACCTCATCTGGCCCCAGCCCTTCTTTTTATTTTGAGACAGGGTCTGGCTAAATTGCCCAGGCTTGCCTCAAATTTGCAATCCTCCTGCCTCAGCCTCCCAAGTAGCTAGGATTATAGGTATGTCCCACCATGCCCAGGACCAAATTTTCTCTAATTAACATGAATTATTTTTGTAATCATATAAAAATCATTTTTAGGAGCCAGCTAATGAAGAATTGAATGACCCTCATCCATCTGACTCTCTTTGGATCATTCCAGGGCAACATTTCAGTGATGAGGGACACATGAGAATTTGGCTTTCATGGTCAGCTCCTCAGCCTACCAAGAAACCTGAGGCTTGATGGAAGGGCAGAGGCTGTGTGGAAAGAAAAGAAGAAATAGTCAAAATTCCTGCTGAGCAGGGGAACTAGGACCCAGGCTCACATGGCACTTTGTGGTCCCAAGCACAACTCAGCACGTGTCAGCAGACCCTGCTGCAGCGGGACAGACTCACCACAGCTCCAACTGACCACAGACTCTTCGGTGACCCAGGCAGGCCTGGTGATGGACAGAGGACATGACCTTAGAAACCAGGGCTACTTGACTCTCACACCTCCCAGACACATACAAGGATAGAGGGAAGACATCATTCCTTTGTTGTCCTCTCCCACTAGGCCTGAGAGAGCTGGGAGTATCCCACACTGGGACTCGTGGGCAATAAGTCTGATATTCCCTTCCTGCCTTCAGGAAGGAAGCAGCCAAAGAGTTTTAAGAGGCAGGAGCACTTCACAGCAGGGCTCAGAGGCAACACCCCAGACTCTGAAAGGCTGGTCTTATGCACTCCAGCCTAATTCAGTACAGTTGGTCTTGGATTTCAAACCATATCTCAAGTTTCGTATCAGAAAAGGCCAGGTTGGATCAAAGGACCCTGAGTTTCTTCTAGCTCTGACCTAGAGACTTCAATTCTTGGCAGAATAGCATCAATAATGACTGAGTTCTATTGCAAATATGCTGTACCCAGATGCAAGCCCGAGATGAAGCAGACCTTAAAACAGCACTCAAAAAGTTTCCAAGGGAGGGGCCGGGGATTTAGCTCAGTGGTTCCGGCACTTGCCTCAAAACCGAAAGGTCCCGAGTTCGATCCCTGTACCAAAAAAAAAAAGTCACCAAGAACCCAGGTGTGGGTGGTACATTCCTATAATCCCAGCAATCTCAGAGGCTAAGGCAACTTAACCATTTAGCAAGAATTTATCTCAAAATAAAAAAGGTAAAATCTGGGCATGGTGGTGTCACCTGTAATCTAAGCACTTGGGAGGCTGAGGCAGGAGAATCCACTGTCTGAGGCCAGCATGAGCTACAAAGTGAGTTCAAGGCCAGCCTGAACTACATAGTGAGACCCTGTCCCACCTGGCAAAAAAAAGGGGGTGACTGGGGATATAGCTCAGTGAGAAGGCCCTAGGTTCAATCTTCAGTGGCACAAACAAAAATAAAAATAAAAACAAAAACCAATATGGTAAGCATAATGTAGACATACAGTCCAATGGAACAGAACATAAAGGGCAGAAATAGTAAATGCTTTTTGTTTTTGTTTTTTGGTACCGGGATTGAATTTGGGACCTTGCGCTTGCAAAGCAGGCAGCGGAACCACTGAGCTAAATCCCTGGCCCTCGTGGCCAGAAATAAACTCATACATTTATGGACAAATTCTTTTCAGTAAGAGTGCTGTCAGCAGTTTGTAATAGCTAAATCTTGGAAACAGCCCATATGCCCATCAACCAACAAATGGATAAAGACAATGTGTTTTTTTATACAACAGAGTACTACTCTGCCATAAAGAAGGACAAGCTTCACATATTTCTAAGTAAATGGATGGACCTTGAAACCATACTAAAGTGAAATAAATCAGACACACATAATTAAATACTGCATTGTTTCTAGGTGTGAGAAACTGAAAACAGAAACAAGGACCACAATGTATAATATTGGGAAATGGGAAGAAAATGTTCAAATGGGAAGGGGAACAAGGGAGGTGGGAGGGAGAAAGGAAGGAAGGGACAAGAAAAATGTGAAAATAGAAGGAAAAAATGGAAACAAAGCTTTTGGGAGGGGAGGGGGCTTGAGGGGAGTATGAGATAAAAAAATTAATTAATTTAAAAAAAAGAGTGCTGCTGAGAGTGGTGGTGCACACCTGTAATCCCAGCACTCAGGAGGCTGAGGCAGGAGGATTGCTGCAAGTTTGAGGCCAGCCTGAACTACATAGTGAGACCTTGTTCCAAAAAAAGAAAAGAAAAGAAAAGAAAAAGAGTGCCAAGTCCATTCAATGGAGGAAATGAAATGAAACTGGGACAACTGGTTTTCCACATGCAAGAGAATGAAATTAGACCCCTTCTCATATCATATTAAAATTAAATCAAGAGGCTATGGATGTAGCTCAGTGATGTAGATTCAACCCTAGCACCAAAAACAAATTTTTTTTTAAGTTAAAAAAAGAAACTAAATAGCTAAACTGAGCATAATGGTACACACTTGTAATCCCAACTACTCTGTGGGCCAAGGCAGGAGGACCTTAAGTTTAAGGCCAGCTTGAGCAATTTAGTGAGACCTGTCTCAGAATAAAAAATAAATTGGGGTAAGGCTACAGCTCAGTGGTAGGGCATTCCCGGGTTCAATCCCAAATACCACCAAAAGAGAGACAGAGAAAGAGGAGACAACCTATAGAAAAGACGAAAATATTTTCAAATTATAAGTCTAATAAGGATTTGATATTTAAAATAAATTTTAAAAGTCCTGAAACTCAACAAAAAACAACCAATCACAAAATGACAAAAGATTTGAATAGATATTTCTTCCAAGAAGATATACAAATAGCCATATGAAATAAGTACATGAAAAGATGCTTAACATCACTAGTCATAAGGAAATGAACAACAAAACCATAATGAGTTACTGCTTCACTCTTAGAATGGCTGTATCAGGAAGGAAGGAAGGAAGGAGCGAGCGAGGGAGGAAGGGGAGAGAGGAAGGAAGGGAGGGAGAGAGGGAGGGAAGGAAGGAGGGAGGAAGATGACAAGTATTGGCAAGGATGTGGAGAAACTGGAAGCTTCATCCACTGTGGGTGGGAATGTAAAACTGTGCAGCCACTGTAGAAAATAGTTTAGTAATTCCTCAAAAAGTTGCAGTCGGAGATTTAGCTCAGTGGTTCTGGCACCTGCCTCTCAAGCGCAAGGTCCCGAGTTTGATCCCCAGTACCAAATAAATAAATAAAGTTACACAAACAGTCATACAGTGCACATGCTTGTAACCCTAGCACTCAGGAGGCTTAAGCAGGAGGATTGAGAGTTTGAGGCCAGGCTGGGCTATACAGTGAGACCGTGTTTCAAAAAACAAAATAACAAACAATGAAGCCAGGTGTGGTGGTGCACAGTTGTAATCACAGAACTCAGGAGGCTGAGGCAGGAGGACCACTGTGAGTCCAAGGCCAGAATGGGCTACATAGTGTGTTCAAGGCCAAACTGGACTACAGAGGAAGGTCTTGTCTCAAAAACACCAAAAAATAAAATTTTTTTTTAAAAAGGAGGAGGAGGAGGAGGAAGAGCAGAAGCAGCAGGAAAAGCAGAAGAGGAGAAAAAAGAAAAATTTACATACAGTGTTAATGGCACATGGGCCGGGGATTTAGCCCAGTGGTTCCGGCGCCTGCCTCAAAAGTGGAAGGACCCCAGTTCGATCCCCAGTACCAAAAAAAAAAAATTACTGGCATACCTACAAATTCCACTCTTAGGTGTACACACAAAACAACTGAAAAGAGGGACTCAAACAATATGTATGCAATTGTACATAGTTGCCTTATCCACAACAGCCAAAAGGTGTAAATAATCCCAAGCACCCATTAACAGATGAATAGACTTAAAATGGGTGTGTACACACACACACACACACACACACACACACACACAGAGGAATATTAATCAGCCATAAAAAGGAATCAAGTTCTAATACAGGTCACAACATAGAGGAAACTTGAAAACCTTGTTACATGAACAACTCAGACACAAAAGAACAAACATGAAATCAGAAGTGGTGGCACATTCCTATAAATCCCAGCACTTGGGAGGCTGAGGCAGAAAAATCACCTCAAGTTCAAGGCCAGCCTGAACTACATAGTGAGATCCTGTTTCAAAAAAACAAACAGAAGACAAATATCATATAATTCCATTTATATGAACTAGATAGAATAGGCAAATTTATAGACAAAGTAAATTAAAAATAACTAGGGGCTAGGAGAAGAATAGAGTCAGTGCTAAATGAGTTCAGAGTTTCTATTTGAGGTGATGGAAGAATTTTGCAAATAAATAATGGTGATGGTTGCACAACACTGTGAATGTAATTACTATTACTGAATTATACCCTTAAAAATGATAAAATGGGGCCGGGGATTTAGCTCAGTGGTTCCACCACCTGCCTTGCAAGCACAAAGTCCTGAGTTTGATCCCCGGCACCAAAAAAAAAAAAAAAAGATAAAATGGCCTATTTTATGTTATAGATATTTCATGACACAAACACAGAGCCATACCCTTATAGCTCTGCATATCAGCATGGGCCTCATCTGGGCTTTCCTGATAAGACAAGTAGGGCCCTGGCACAGAGCTCAATGGAAATCATCAGAGTAGTCTGTATTTCGGCTTCATGTCAGGCCAGAAGAAGAAGTCCCTCTCTGCTAGCACAGAGAAAATGAGAAGAGTGAAGAACACAGGCCCAGTTCTTTTTACTTTCCATTGATTTCTTCTAAGAGGGAAAATGAATGCCATGGGCTGACAAGCCCACAGATGCTTTTAATAACAATTGCATAATATACATGAACCTATAACTGTGGAACTTGAACAGTTCTAATTTAAGTTCCATCAGTGAATGTCTCCAGACCCACAGGGCTGTGGTCGGAAGTGAAAGAGAGAGAAGAGTCAAGGTCCTCACTCTCAGGACCGAGGTGACTCTCGGGAGCTAGGGGAAGGACAAGCTCTGTTCCCAGCCTCTCAGATGAGAGAGCCAGGCACCATGGCCCCTACCCTAGACCTCCAAGGAGCTCCTAGAATCTCACCTGACTGCTTGATCTCGACATCTAACACCTTAGCCACAGCTCTGCAGTCTGACAATCTTGTTCCTATCAGAACTTGCCCCAGATAAAAGAAATCAACCGCCTCTACAAGAGACAGGACTCTGGGACAGTGGCTACAAAATGGTCCCTGGGAGCAGCTCAGGAAAAACACAAACTGACATTTAGGTCTGAAATGAGACTAGTAATTAGCACTACGGATTTTATTTCAAAGCCTGATGGGCCTACTTAAAGGCATGATCCATTGTGACACTGGCTACTATGTGCAAACTGTTTTTCCAGCAACCATACTTCACTCTCCAGGCCCCTCTGCCAGGAAGCCACACAGTCATCCACTGAGCCAATTCTGTGCAGTCCCTCCCTGGGGGTGGGGATGATAGAGATGAGAGCACTGGGCCCAGCACTGTTCAGAGAAGAACAGGTCAGGAGGAAAAAGGGCTTTGAGGCAGGATCTGCTCACACACAGAAAGGTGGCTCTGAGTGTGGGTCATAAGACCCTTGTCACTCACTGCCACCAGTAACATCAAAACACCTAGAAAGCCCACCAGACAGGAAGCTGCATAACTGTATCCATGGTTGGCCCTAGGTGACTCACACATGCTGGGTTCTAGACTTCTCTAAAGGCCTGCCACAGTCAGAGTCTCAAACGACAAACCTTGACTTTCCAGAGCCTGCTGCATTCAAAAACAAAATGTACAGTATTGTACCTGTACACAACCAGGTGGTGGGTGCTTGACACCCCAGTTTAATGTGACAGGTTTCCACCAAATCTTACATCTGTAGACTTTGGGCCCTAACCTCTACCCCTTTCACCCTGTGTAATTATGAGGCTAGAGAACAGGTGTGCATGAACATTACCTTTAACTCTCTTGTTAGGAGTATTCATCCAACAATTGGCCTTGAAGCTGGGTGTGGTCGTGTATATCTGTAATCCCAGCACTCTGGAGGCTGAGGCAGGAGGATAGCAAATTCAAGCCCAGCTTGGGCAACTCAGCAACTTAGGCCAGACCCCGTCTCAAAATTAAACAGCAAAAAAGGGGGTCTGGAGAGATAGCTCAGTGCAAAGGCCTTGGGTTCAATCTCCAGTATAAGGAAGGAAGGAAAGAAGGGAGGGATACAGGGATAAAGGAAGGAAACTGGGCTTGACTTTGCTGGTTTTTAATGTTTCATGTAGTCTTTCATTAAATTCAGCCAGAGATCTTATTTAAGTAGCTCAGGCCACCATTACATGAAAACTAAGTCCCAATGACTTTGTAAGTATCAAAGTCTATGTATTAAACTCCTTTCTGCTTGAAGCATCTAGAAGTTTCCATTTTTGCACTTGCCTCTACTGAGGCAATGTACATTATAACAATAAACTTCCATTTACTTAAAGCTGCATCTCTGTATCCCTCTACTTTTTTTTTAGGATGGGGTCTCACTATGTTGCCCAAGTTGGCCTCAAAATCCTGAGCTCAAGTGATTGTCCTGCCTCAGTCTCCCAAGTAGCTGAGACCTATAGGCACATACCACCATATCTGGCTCTATTTTTAAAATGCACATTATGTCAGCTGTTGAAAGATCCCATGTATTTTTTTTTTAGTTAAAAAAAAATTATCTAGCAGCTGGGATGTACAGTGCTTACCTAGCATGCCCAAGGCCCTAAGTTCAATCCCTAGCACAGAAAGAAAAAAAAAGAAAGAAAGAAATTTTTGGTTAAATTAATTATGTGTGTGATATACAGTTTGTTTTAAAAAAGCAAATATAAACCCAAACATAGGGGTACACACCTGTAATCCCAGCACTTGGGAGGCTGAGGTAGGAGGATTACCTTGAGTCTGAGGCAAGCCTGGGCTACTTAATCAGTTCAATTCCAACCTGAACTATATAGCAAGACCTTGTCTCAAAAAATACTATATCTGGGGCCAGGGATTTAGCTCAGTGGTTTCGCCGCCTGCCGCGCAAGTGCAAGGACCCGAGTTCGATCCCCGGTACCAAAATAAAAAATAAATTAAAAATATTATATCTGAATGAATGAATAAAAATTAAAAAGCAAATATAAGCCAGGTGTGGTGATGTATGCCTGTATTTTCAGCAACTGGGAGGCTGAGGCAGCAGGATTTCAAGTTTTAGGCCAGCTTGGGTAACTTCATGAGACAGTGTTTCAAAATAAAAAGAGCAAATACAACTACTGATAAATTCCTGGCACAACAAGTTGTTATGAAAACAGAGCATACTATAAAAAAAAAGTGACTGCCAAAATTCAGACTTATGACTTTGTAAACTGGGTCGTAACCTGTTCTACTCAGCAAACTATCCCCTCTGCTTCTTTCCTCTTGGCTCAGTTCCACCTTGGCACTGCTCAGAAGAGATGAGCTGAGCCCATGGACCATCTGGGCATAGCTGCCCTTCTCCTGTGTCTACTCTTCATCTTCCAGTCACCACCCTGAGGGCTAGTAGGTTTCATCTCAGGATGAAACTGTGACCAAAAATGTATAGCTGCCCAGTGTGTTGTGCATTGAGAAAAACTGTGGGGCTATGGGTGAAAATGAATGCTATTAATGCAGTAATGTTGACCACAAAAGCTGAGGGTATAAAGGGGTTAACTGAGCCCTGATATTTGCCATTCCTGACTAAACTTCCCTGAAATTCCAAGCCATCTCTGATTCCGAAAGGGAGAAGAGGAAGACAGGTGGAAGAGAGGTCCAAAGGACTTCCTCAGCCCCTCTCTCATGTCCTTACACAGTCCAAGGAACCTTGTTATGGTCCCTTGGTCAGAGGGGCTGGACTCTGCTCATCACCAAGTCCTCTAGACTCATTTTTTTCTTTTTGCTTTTTTTGAGACAAGGTCTCGCTATGTAGTTCAGGCTTTGAACTATGTAGCCCAGGCTGGCTTTGAACTCACAGCGATCCTCTTGCCTTAGCCTCCCAAGTGCTGGGATTACAGATGTATGCACCACCATGGCCAGCTTCTTTTTCTTTTCTTCTTTTTGCAGTACTGGGGGTTGAATCCAGGCCCTTCACACTGAGCTACATCTCCATTCCTTTTTTTGAGGTAAGGTCTCACTAAGTCACTAAGTTGACCAGGCTGGGCTCAAACTTGGGATCTTCCTGTTTCACCCCCTCAGCGTGCTGGGATTACAAGTGTGCAACACCATGCCCAGTAGTCTCATTTCCTGGAACACTGCCACATTCACATTTCTATTACAGCAAAATAACACTGACTATCTAGAAGCTATAGTCATTTTATGTGGATGCTGAACAAAATTTCTAGAGAGGCAGAGGGACTTGCATTTAGACACAGTTATCTATCCTGGTGTCAAGTCCTTTCTTTTCAACTTGACCCTTAAGCAAAGACTCACTCTAGAGCCCTTTATTTCTTTCTCACAGACTGAGAATAGGAATGGCATATGGTACTTGCCATAGTTGCTAAGCTCACTCTCTGTGTTTAGCCCTTGCTTTCCTTCCAACAGAAAATCTTCCCTTTGTGTGGATCCACCTAGGGAAAAGACCAAACATTCCACAGAATGAAGAAACAGTGGGGGCAGGAAGAGGGATGTGAACTAATTTGTAGGAATTTTTCTAGAGGCTGATACTTTACAAAGCAAGGCCTCAGTTATAAAGCAGCAGCCATGCTCCCCACTCCTAGTTCACTATTGGAGCCTGGGTTGCAACAAACAGCAACTAGGGAGATCCCACCAGAAAAGCAGACTCCAGTTCTCCACCCTGACTCCCGTTCTCTCACCCAGTGCCACAGCTAATCCCTAGTGTCCCCAAACTAGACCAGTGCATTAAACCCTAACACAGGTAAGCCATACGATGCTCAGAGAGGCTCCAGAGCCCAAACAGTCCATGTCTCCACAAACAGCACAATGTGCTTGCTACCTGGGGAAAGCAAAGCTCATTCAGCATCCACCTGTGAAGGCATCAGCTCCAGAGGGAAATCACGAGAACAGCCTTGGGCAAGGACAACCGTAGTTCTGGGGACAGGCAAGACAAGGCCTTCACCAGTCCACAGATAAGCACTAAACTTCTCAAAAGCACTGTAAAATGCACAGAATCTAGAATGTGTGTGTGTGGGGGGGGGTTACCTTGAGTGGGAGGACCAGTCACAGGCCAGCTCCAGCCTGGAAGGGCTTGGGCTCTGTGGTTCTCCAGGCAAGAAAAGTGGCAGGTGGAGAGCCTAATTAACTGAGTGGCTCTGTGTTTCCATGAAAAAACCACTTTAGGTGATCTTGACTCATGAGAGGGAAATGCTTGGTATAAAGCACGGGATGGTATTGTCTTTCAGATGGGAGTTGGCAAACCAAACTATCAGAGAACTCCAGTACAGGCAGAATCCTTTACTTCCAAGAAGCCTCCCTGGCTACCAGTCTTCAGCATCCCTCCCTTGCACCTAACCATACCAGAGAAAGGCCAGCTGAGAGAGACAACTATGCCTAAAGGCAAGTACCTAAAGTGACTGGCCCACACTGGACAGGACTCTCCAGCAGAGGGGCCTCCTGAACCAGACCATCAATCTTGTCTTCTCCAGCCAGTCCCCACATACTGCTACTGCCCTCAGGACAAACTCTGGAGTCCCTGGGTCAAAGCACATAAGGGGTTTTTCAATCTAGCTCCTGTCTACCTCATGCCCTATGCTGACATGTGTTGTTATTGTGGTTGTTGTTTTAAGACAGAGTCTTATGAGAAGGAAAAAATGGAAACAAAGCTTCTGTACATAGGGAGGGGAGGGGGCTTGAGGGGGACAATGGGATAAAATAAAATAAAATCTATTAAAAAAAAAAAAGACAGGGTCTTATGTTACCTTAAATGGGCTGGCCTTAAATGCCTGAGGTCAAGAGATCCTCCAGCCTCAGCCTCCTGAGTAGCTGGGACTACAGGTATCCCATCATGCCTAGTTTTGCTTCCACACTTTTTTATGTACTACCTCTTCTGCCCAAAGCATCTGCTTCTCATTCTGTTTACCTAAAACATTCTAACTTCTCTTTCCATTCATCATTATCATCTCTTCTAAGAAGCTGTGCCCAAATTTGCAGGTAAGAAGTCTATGCTGGGGGCCACCCCAGACAGGTTATCTTCTATCTCACTCTATGAGGTTGTATACTGGGACATATCTGTCTCCTCTCTAAATAGGCCTCATGCCTTGTGCTCTTGGGCCCAGGCCTGGGACAAAACAATGGATGCTCATCCTGGTGTGGAAATGAGGATCCTGCTGCTTGGCCAAAGAAAGTCAGCTGAAGGAGCAAGCAAGAGCTGGTTGGCTATGACCAGAGATCCCTGCTCCAAGCCCCAGGGGCAGAGGAGAACCCCCTCCACACACACACACCATCCAGTGATCTAGCCCAGGCTTGCTGTTCTTGGGTAGAGCCACCCATCACATGTCAGGAGGCCTCTGCTGCTGGGATGATGTTACAGTCTATTTTGAGGGTCACACTGGAGCATCTGTCAGCAGGACTGGCCACACCCTCCATGTGTCATCACTAAGAGCCAGAGACAGCCACAGATCCAGGAAATTTTCCTAAGGAAGTTGCTCCTCTGCCAGGGACCCTCAGCTTTAAGTCCTCCTTGGCTTCCTAGAAAGATCAACTTGGATGCTTCTTACCTTCTGGCACCCCTGGCAGGACTCAGATGTGTCCTTACCCCACCAGATCTGCTCCCTGGGTTCTGAGCTCTGGTGACTCGGCAGATTCTAGCTGAAGCCCATCAGTCTGGACTGAGCTCTTAGCTCCAACACAGCTCCTCCTTCATAGCTCCCCCACACCTGTGGGGAGTACCCAAAAAGCCTAATACCCTAACACAGAGCTAGTTACCCATCAGACTCGTAGGTCTACAGGTCCTGCCTTCTGGGAAACTCCTCCTCTTCCCTCACAACTGTGCCCAGGCTCTGCCTCCTCTGCAAAGAGCCTTTGAACCCACTCTCTACTGAGCAGGCCACAGGCTCCCTGAGGACAGTGTTGGCCCACACTGGCTTTACTTCTCCACTTCTGGCACGTGGCCTGGCACATACTAGAGACAGATAAATACTCTATAAACCCTATAAATGAAACCTTCTTAATTAGCTTACTGTGTTGTTCTACAAAAGACATCATTGTGCTGGACACAGTGAGCATGCCTGTAATCCTAGCTATTCAGAAGGCTGAGGCAGGAGGATCACAAGTTTGAGGCCAGCCTGAGAAATTCAAGGATACTGTCTCAAAATAAAATTTAAAAAGGATTATGCCTGTGGGGCCGGGGATTTAGCTCAGTGGTTCAGCTGCCGGCCCCAAAAGAGCAAGGACCCAAGTTCGATCTCTGGTACCAAAAAACAAAAAGGTAAAAAGGATTACGCCTGTAATCCCAGGACATGGTAGGCTGAGGCAGGAGAATTGCTGTGAGTTTGAGGCCAGCCTGGGCTACATAGTGAGTTCAAAGCTAGCCTGAACTACAAAGTGAGACCCTGACTCAAAAAACAACAAAGAAACATAGTGAGTTCAGGTTCAAGCCCAGCTTGAAATATTGTACATAGTGAGACACTGTCTGGAAATAAAAGAAAAAAAAGGTTGAGGATATAGCTCGGTTATAGTGTGCTTGTCTAGCATGTATGAGATTCTGAGTTTAATCCCCAGTACTGAGAAGAAAAAAAAAAAGTATAGACATTGTGACAATAAAAGCATTTCAGGAGAACCATGACACTAAAAACTAGATTCATTAAATACCTACTATAAAAGAAGTAATCCCCAGTACTGAGAAGAAAAAAAAAAAGTATAGACATTGTGACAATAAAAGCATTTCAGGAGAACCATGACACTAAAAACTAGATTCATTAAATACCTACTATAAAAGAAGTATATCCAAATCTATAGAAAAACAAGTTCAATGAACACTAAATTGATCAAGCCCAGCACAGAGCAAGCCACACCTCTCTAGCTCCACTTAGCAATGGGCACCTTTTAGTTCTGTCGCCTAACACTGCAATCTCGTAAGACTCCAACAGGACATACCTTCTTCACCCTAATCCAGGGAAGGAATGCAAGAGCACCCCTGACAGGGAAAGGAGGCAGCAACAGCATGGACATGTGTCTGCAACCAGGTAAGGACATCTGACAAGTTAGGCTACTCGGTTGCACATCCTAAATGCACAGCCAGGACAGGCCACCCAACATTCCAGGGATTCATCCACAAACCAGGTACATCCATCCCCATTTGCTCCAAATGTTTCCTAGAGATGCTATGAGGCTCAAACTAGATAATCAGGAAAGCAACACAACTAGTTACTCCTTGAGTCACAGACTAATAGGATCAAAAGTACACCTTCAACACGGACCGGAAAGAGGAAACAAGCTGGTCAATATTTGCCTTCCCTAGAACTGCTCTTGGACTCTTTATCTAGCCTATACCAACATCTGGCTATATCTCAGCTATGGGAAGGCTTTCAGAGATTCCATAGAGTGGTCATGAGGGGCCATTCATACACTCACTATGAAACAGCGATCAGATAAAGCAGGCCATTATAGGCATATATGACCTAGGACCTTTTGGAAACTGAGGCTTCCATGGGCTGGAGATGTAGTGCAGTGGCACAATGTTTAGCTAGCATGTATGAGGTCCAGGGTTTGGTACCCAGCACTGAAAAAAAAAAAAAAAAAAAAAAAAAACCCACACCCATAATCTCAGCACTCAAGAGGCTGAGGCAGGAGGACTACTGCAAGTTCAAGGCCAGTCTGAACTACAAGGCAAGACCCTATCTCAAAACAAAACCATAAACAATAAAACAAAACAAAAACCTGCCGTTTCTAGCTATATTTACAAAATGTAAAAATGCTAGGAAAACAGCCAGTCATGATGGCACATGCCTGTGATCCCAGCACTCAGGAGGCTGAGGCAGAAGGATCACTGCAAGTTTGAGGCCAGCCTGGGCTACATAGTGAGTTCAAGGCCAGCCTGAGCTACATAGCAAAATCCTGTCTCAAAAAAAAGCTAGGAATAGAAGCTAGAAAAAGACGCCCACCCTTCTTTAGACTTTTGGGCAACATCTACAGTCAGATAATCTAACATGACACAGAGCTTTTCCAGCAATATCCACTTAAAACTGAAAGGTGGAGGTCAAGGTGTATGCCTGTAATTCTAGTACTTGGGAGGCTGGGTCAACAGGATTACTATGAGTTAAGGCCAGCCTAGGCTATATATAATGAGTTCAAGGCCAGCCTAAACGGCATAGTGAGAATCTGTCAAGAAAGAAAGGGCCAGGAGCCAGGGATTTAGCTCAGTGGTTCTGCTGCCTGCCCGGCAAGCACAAGAACCCAGTTCAACGCCCGATTAAAAAAAAAAAAGGGCCGGGGATCTAGGTCAGTGGTGGCGCTGCCTGCCTTGCAAGCTCAAGGTCCCGAGTTCTATCCCCGGTACCAAAAAAAAAAAAAAAGAAAGAGAGATTGGGGGGTAGGGGGGAGAAATGAGGGAGGAAAGGAAGAGAGGGATGGAGGAAGGCAGGCAAGCAGGCAGAAATGTTAAAAGCCAGTCAAAGGAATCTAGGTCTCTAAGTTTAAATACTTCCCTTCTGAAAAGTTGTTTTTATCTCTTACTAGCTCAAATACAATACACAATATCTACAATACAATAAGGAGTACAAAGAAGCTGCTCTACTCTCCTCCCTATAATTTTAGGAAATGCCCTATGGTTTCTTTGGCAATATGAGACTTCAACACCAACATCTTAGTCAACACTCTATTTCCAAGTTAAGAGGTCATTTTCATTCATACAAGTTAAAGTACATTCAATATATGTTCTCAGATGGTGGAAAGGGAAAATTAAGACTTTAAAGCCCTCCAGTGAATGTTTCCTAGCTAGGCATGGTGGCTCACGCCTGTGATCCCAGTACCTAGGAGGCTGAAGCAGGAGGATCTTTGCATCTGAGGCCAAACTGGGCTACATAGCAAGACCCTGTATAAAAAAACAAACACATGACAAAAACAAACAAAGTTTTCCTGTCTGTAAATGCACTAGATCGGGATAAAAGTGAAAGACGCAACAGCTTTTCATGATTAGAATTTCAGAATCATCAAGTTCTAGGGTAATAGGCAGCTTAGATGTTGACCTAGCTCTCTACAGTACAGATGAGGAGACTGAAGCCCAGGATCTACCCAAACCCACAGAACCCTCCCAGGGAGGAGAGTTACAAATCAGTAAGGAAGCAGGCAAGGCCCTGCCTCTGGCAGTCCTGCCCCCAGCACAACCCCTTCTCAGACATTTTGCACGCACCACAAGGGACAGTCCCTAGGACAGAATTATTTTCTAAATGCTCAGGAGCACACACTCAGGGGTTGGCACAAAGGTCACTGGTAGAGATGGCAAACTTCCCACACCAGACCCAAGGTCTGACAAGGAAAGCTTTTCCAAGGCAGCTGCAGTCATGTTATTTCATAGCTTAAACAGATTGTTTTGCTTAAACAAAATGCTTTGTGACAATTGATAGAAAAAGGGAATGCTGGGAGAAGAAAGAAGAAAACGAAAAATGTTCCCTCTGATGGCCTATATCATCCTAAAACAGGGAGTCTCCCTGATGCTGACTTTAATGAGGATCTTTCTAAAGCTGGTCCAACTGGTGTTCAAGTCCTTAGACTGAAAAACAAGTTTATGAGCCGCAAGGTCACCTGATTCTGACCATGTGTCTGCTGTTTACCCTGAGATGAGAATGATCACCACACCTTTGATGCGTGCTGCAAAGACTCTACTATCTCTTTGAAGCCTAATGAGGCAACTACATGACTAAATTCCATAAAATAAGGGACCTTGAGTGCAAAAGGAAGGAAATCCAAACACCGTATACTAGTTGGGGAAACCCATGTTGGATGCTGAATTGTTAATGCCAACTTGTTACTTATCTCCCTGATCAATTACATCATCACTAAAAAAATGTCTCCTGCTTTACCCACAATGTGCCTATTTACTTAGACCTCATCATGCCCAGTCAGGGAACACGGGCAACCTAGATTCAAGTACTCAGCAGCTTAAATCAGCCACAAGTACCACCCAGGAGACCTTAAGCTCAGAACACAGATACAGGTCAGTCCTGGGGAAAAGAGGATGGTAACAAGGTGCTTACCCATCTCTTCCTTTGCTGACAATCTTCACTTCAAAGTAATAAATACCACAGGCAGCAGGTATGGGGTGGGTGGCACGCACTGAGGCTGCATCTTTGTGATTTTTGCCATGACCTAATGGGACAGGGCAAGGAAGAAATTTCAGAAGAAGAAAATCCAAATCTAAATTTCACTCTTCTCTGCTCCATGGCAACTTCACCCTTCCCTGGCCAAAGGAAGCCCTTACCAGTCTGAGGAATAATTAGACAACTGAGTAAACACACAAGCCGTGCACCTTTGGCTCACCTCCTCCTGAGACTAGAACGCCTGAGACACTGTCTTTCATAACAGCAAGACTACAGGCAATGTGGGTGCATGTGAGAGATACCCGAGTGCAGCTGGTAGTCTCTCCAGAACCCAGGCAGCCTGGATGTCCACGGGAAGGAGGAAGCAGACATGGAAATCATTCCCACCAACCATAACTTTAGGACAGAATGCCAGGCCCATTCTGGGATGACTGGCAAGCAAATCAGCCCATACACCTCTGGCTAATGGTAGGGGACGTTACTACCTCTTTTTGGAGTCACTCCTGAAACAAAACAGTGCCCAGCTGGAGTTGGAGTCAGCCCAGGACACATAGAGAGCCCCTAAAGTGGAAGGTCCAGTCCAGCACTGGGCTTGGACACCTGTTGCAGTTCTTTTGACGTCGTCTCAAGGCAGAGCAAATCGGGCAGTCAACCCTCGGCCTGATCACCCCACCACTCTGGACACTCCACAGGGACTAAGGCCTAATCTGGGGCACCCAGAAAGGGAAAGAGACGTGACGGTGCAGAAGCGAGGCAACCGAGCCGCCCTGCAGACGGTCCGCGGTAGTCCCCCCGCGGTCAGATCGGATAATACCTTTGTAGTGGACGCGGAGGTTTCCCTGTGAGAGGCCGATGTAGTTGTACTTGTCCTTGGGGCTCCAGGAACGCGGCAGCGGCGTCTCATGCTGGTTGACTGCGGGATACAGGCGTTGCAAGCGCTGGCTCAGCTCCTGCTCCCCGGGGGACGGCAACCCGCCCCCAGCGCCCCCGCCGGAGGAGTCCCCAGCCTGCGGGTTCCCAGCTCCCGGGTCCACCATCGCCGCCGCCATCTTGGAGGGAGCTGCTATTGTGTCACTGGGGGCGGGGAGGAAAGCAACCAGATCCGCCCCGCTTAGCCAATAGCCCGCGAGCCTACCGGGGCCGCAGGGAAACCGAGTCCGAATCCTGCACCTCTCTTTGGACACTGCCACGCCTGGCCACATTTTCAACTTCATACCCCACAATGCAAAGCGCTCCAGAGGCGGGTCCACGCAGGTCGGTAGAGCACTTCGGGAAATGTAGTACATACAGGCTCAGCTATAAGCCTGTCTAACAGAGACTCTGGGACACTGGAAACTACAATTCCCACCGGCCAAACAGACCTGGCTTCTCCGCTCTTCTCTCACCCTCCCCATTGCTCCGTTTTATCCCCTTGCCTCAGTTCTGTATCTGGTGTGAAATCGGCTGTAGTAACTGGTTCTCAGGGTACTCCGTCCCCGGGTCCGAGCCCATCTTTGCTACTTGGCCTTCTTCCCATCCCGTAGACCTGGGCTGGGAGAGTGGCAAACCTTAACCCCGCCCTCACCGCAGAGCCGCTGGGGTTTGGTCGCCATGGCGACGGGCAGTACACTACTGAGTTTCCCAGGCAGCTAGTGCAGGCCGCCTGCCTGCCTGAGGGTCATGGCTTCCCCACAGTCGCGGGACTACAGCTTCTCCAAATCGAGGTAGGCGCTGGATGGGCTGAGGGCGGAGAGGATGAGTACTTCCAGAGAAGGAGGTAACTTCGGATCCAGACCTCTGCACCCGGTTAGCCTCTGTCCCTTGGACTAGGGCTCCAGCCCCACATAAACAACGTTGCAGAAACAGAATCCACTTGTCAGTCCAATGAAGACTTTACATGCTATCAGCAAGCTGGCAGACGCACTTTATCATTAACAGTCGCAGCCAGCTTGCATTGAACGTTAATATGCAAAATGCTTTATACATTTAATCCTCCAACACCTCTATTAGGTATTAATATCACATCTTACAAATGAAGAAATAGAAGCCTGGAAAGATTAGGTGTTTTATATTGTTTCTTTAACAATTTTTTTTTTGGTACCGGGGATTGAACTTGGGTCCTTGTGCTTTCGAGGCAGGCGGCAGAACCACTGAGCTACAACCTCAGCCCTAGAGCAGGTGTTTTACACATTCTTAAAAGTAGCAGAGCCCAGATGGAGTGGCCCACACCTGTAATGCCAGCACTAGGAAAAGGATCACTATGAGTTCGAGGCCAGCCTGAGCTATTTAGTGAGTTCAAGACCAGCCTGGAAAAAAAAAAAAAAAAAAAGACCAGCCTGAGCTGGGGATTTAGCTCAGTGGTTCCACCACCTGCCTCACAAGCCCAAGGACCTGAGTTCGATCCCATGTACCAAAAAAAAAAAACCACCCTGAACTACACAGCAAGACCCTGCCTAAAACACAAACAAGCAAGCAAGCAAACAAAAAAACCCACCTAAATGCTATAAGTGGTGGAGTTAAGATTTGAACCCAGCTATGTCAGACTCCTGGACTTTAGCCATTAGCCATTAGATAAACTGTCTCTTCACCCACAGATTGGGTTTACAATAGATACTTGTCAAATTGTTGGCTGACCCTAGGCAGCCTGGGTACATCCCATGGCTTTAAGGTATCTCCTCCCTGCATTCAGAGATGCAGCCTCTAGAAACTAAAATATGACAGCAAGGTATATTGGCCAACAAAGCCACATATATGGGTTAAGTCAAAAACTTTGGCTAAATACCTTTATAATTTTGAGATCTCAAAAAAGCCCTTAAGGGGCCGGGGATTTAGCTCAGTGGTGCTGCCCCACCTGCCTTGCAAGCACAAGGTCCTGAGTCTGATCCCTGGTACAAAAAAAAAAAAAAAAAAAAAGCCCTTAAATTTCCAGACCTCAAAATCATTTTTGAGAACATGGGAAGAAATGGGAAGCCCTCACCAAGCTCTTGCATATAATAGATGTTCAGCAAGTGTTGAACATAGTTCTTCCTCCCCTCCCTTCTGCTCATTCCCAACGAAGAAAAACCTGACCTTACTTAAACTCTAATCTTTCAAGGTCTGCTGCCTTGAAAGAGAAAGCCTACAAAAATCCCTTAGAAAAAGAAATGCCATGGGCTGGGGATTTAGCTCAGTGGTTCCACCACCTGACTTGAAAGCACAATGTCACGAATTCAATCCCCAGTACCAAAAAAGAAAAAAAAAAGAAATGCCAATTTAATTATATTATTCAAAGCTAAAATAAGTCTACAAGAACCAGGCAGCAGGCTTGAGAGAGTTGTTCCCAAGCACAGTCATAATCTAGAAAACTACAGTCAACAATGAAAGACATGTGAAATAGACTCAGAAAAGGAATCTCCAACCATTTTAGGAAGAAGGCACAATGTCATTTCTGAGTGCTGAACTTGGTGGGAATATAAAACGTCATTCTCATTCACCACATTCTTCATTCACAAATATGTAATTATATACAATGGGCCAAACTCACTTTTTCCCACAGAGACATGATGTGAGTATCCTGCAGCTCCCCTTGAAGTAGGGACAGCATGATGGACAGGCCAGACTTTAGCACTGTAGGACATGTTAGCAGAACCCTCTAAAAGGGATCCTCAAATTGTACATTTTCCTGGGGTGGCTTTCTCCTCTGCTTGGGCTTTTCTCCTTTCACCCTCACATCCTTGCATAATAGCTTGGTGGATGGACTCACAGATTGAAGAATATATCCCTGAGAAGCCTCCTGTCTGCCATCAATTAAATAACTGAGTTTTCACCACCATCAAGGTAGAAACACAAATATTTTCCATCTCCCTTTGAGACTGGTATAAATTATTTAATAAAATACTAAAGAAGATGGAAGGGGGGGAGAGAGGGAGGAAAGAGACATGAAAAGAATTAAATTTATTATGTACACATATCAACTCCCCATGATGACTGTGATCATTATGTACTGCAAACATGTACTAATTTTTTTTTTTTTTTTTTTGGTGCCGGGGATCAAACTTGGGTCCTTGCGCTTGTGCAGCAGGCAGTGAAACCACTGAGCTAAATCCCCGGCCAATAATTTTTTTTTTGGTACTGGGGATCGAACTTAGGACCTTGAGCTTGCAAGGCAGGCTTGGTGCCACTAAGCTAAATCCCAAGGCTCACCCCACAATTTTTGGGGGGCGTACTGGGGATTGAACTTGGGTCCTTGCGCTTGTGAGGGAGGCGGCAGAACCACTGAGCTAAATCCCTGACCCTTAGACATTTTTTTTTTGTACCAGGGATCAAACTCGGGACCTTGCGCTTGTGAGGCAGACACAGGAAACACTGAGCTAAATCCCCAGCCCTCCCCCTAAATTTTTTGATGGTGTACTCCTGTAATCCCAGCACTCTGAAAGGCTGAGACAGGAAGATCCCAAATTTGAGCTCAACCTGGGCAATTTAGTTACTTAGTGATACCATGTCTCAAAATAGAGAATAAACAAAGGTCTGGGTATATAGCTCAGTGGGAAGCCCCTGGGTTCAATTCTAGTTATAACAATGATAATATTGTCAGGTATGGTGGCCCACACCTGTAATCCCAGCACTCAGGAGTCTATAGATTCTACTGGGTGTTTTAATTGTTCTCTCTCTCATATATATACACATATATATATATGTGTGTGTATATATATATATATATATTTTTTTTTTTTTGAGACAAGGTCTTTTCTTTTTTTTTTGGTACCGGGGATCAAACTCGGGTCCTTACGCTTGCGCAGGAGACAAGGTCTTGCTATGTAGGTCAGGTTGGCTTTGAACTCACTATGTAGCCCAGGCTGGCCTTGAACTCACAGCCATCCTCCTGCCTCAGCCTCCCAAATGCTGAAATTACAGGAGTGTGGCACCATGCCTGGGTTTTTATTTAATCCTTTTTTAAAAAAACAAAAACTATTGTCTCCTTTAACATTCAAAACTAATAACTGTTACCTACTGAACTTTTTCACTTGCCAACTTCTCATGATTTGCAGCGTTCCCCCAAATTTTTCTACTTACCTTGCTTGTCATAGTAGTTCTAGTTTAAGCAAGAGCAGAGTTTGGATAATTGAGTGATCTTCATTGGAAGATAATGATTTAATCCAGTGAACAGATAGGGTTGATTTACTATTGTATTTTGTTACCCTCCAAGACTGTCTCAAACCCATGTACATCTAGGCAGACACTCTTTCCACATTGGCTGCTTCTCCCACATGATTTGTTCACATATGTCCAATGTCAAAAGACAATAAAGGACTAGGGTTGGGAAGTACAAGGGTTTCTCTGAGTTCATGTAAATACTCTCAAGTTTCTTGGAGTTTGGGTGCCACTTTTCCCCCCTTGTACTAGGAATTGAACCCAGGGCCTTCCCACTAAGCTATATTCCTCAGCCCCCACATACACTTTTTTGAGACAGGGTCTCACTAAGTGACCCAGCCTGGTCCTGAACTTGTGATTCTTCTCCCTTAGCCTCCCAGAGTACTGGATTTATATGTGTGCACCACCACACCTGCCTTTTTTATTTATTTCTTTTTCTTTTTTTTGGTACCAGAGGTCAAACTCGGGACCTTGCGCTTGGAAGGCGGGCGGCAGAACCACTGAGCTACATCCCTGGCCCTCCTTTTTTATTTTTTTATTTTTTATTTTTTATTTATTTATTTTTTGGTACCGGGGATCAAACTCGGGAACTTGTGGTCGGAAGGCAGGTGGCAGAACCACTGAGCTACATCCCTGGCCCTCATTTATTTTTTGAAACAGTCTCACTAAGTTGCTCAGGCAAAGGGCCGAGGATGTAGCTCAGTGGTGCTACGTGCCTGCCTGGAAAGTGCAAGGTCCTGAGTTCCATTTCTGGTATTGAGAAAAAAAAAGAAAAGAAAAAAGAAATACTGCATATTTATCATTTCTCAGCTTTTTGACTAAGATCAAGTTTAGTATCTGTTCTTATCAGTTGCTCAGGCAGACTTGAACTTGCTGGAATTACAAGTGTGTGCCACCACACCAGGCTAGTTCCATTTCCATAGGCAAAGACACTGAGGTTCAGAGAGGTTAAGCACCATTGCCAAGGTCACCAGCTACTAAGGGGAGTGAACACAGAGGTCTGTCTGGCAGCATACCCCTACCCCATGGACTCCTGGAATCAGTTTTTCCCTTTGTTCCACCTGTTGGCCTTCAAATGCCTTCCTAACTAGAACAAAGGTTGGCTCTCCCAGGAGGTTTGAGTGTGAGAGACTTCCTTAGAACGCACTTTTATCCCATCCTGGTGTCATAATTAACATCTGGGCAGCTCTTTGCAGTTTACACAGTATTTTGCATCTCTAACTCATTTAAACTTGACAGTATTGTGAGAAGCAAAGCAAGAATTATCTCCATTTCTTTAAGAGAAAACCAGGCTGAAGAGGTTAAGTGGCTTGCCCTAGGGTATCCTGTTGGAACCCCAGATGTCTTTCCCCAGATCCTATCAGCCATAAGTGGAAGATCCAGACTCACATGCCAGCTCCTAGGCCCAGACCCTGCACTTCTTGCCCTACAGCACCTGCCCTTGGTATCACATCCTTAGAGTGTGGGAGATTTGTGGACATGAAACCATCATCACAGACACAGTGAATAGAAATTTAAGCCCTTAGGGTTCTCTGGGTAGTATCTTGCAGCTGTCAAAGTTTGTAAGAGTCTAGTGATGAGAAGGGAAATTATTTGGAATCGGGGCCTTGCTTAGCAGCTCTAGGAATCTGAAGTCGGTGCTGGGAAGACCCAGAGTCTGACTCTGAGGCAAGGGGAGGCCATGACTTGTGGATTTTGAAAGGGTAAGGGAGCTGTTCCACACCCTGGGTTCTATCACCCACCACTAGTTTTTCCTCTGTGCAGAAAATACCCGAGATCTTCAGGAGTGACCTTAGATGATTCCTTTCCAGAATCCAAGAGCAGCCAGAAATTCAAGCTTTCACAGAAACGGAAGACACTGGTTAGTGACCATGCCCTTTTGGAATGCCACATGTCAGTCCCTGGACTGTGTCTGTCTTCCTTTCTGCAACCCAAAAGCACCATGCAACTGAAATATGCCCACTAGAGTAGCTACTTCCCAAACAGAAGAGTGCAGCTCACAGAGGCAAGACCCATCGGGCTTTGGAAAGGTGGGGAGAGCATACTGGCTGCTCCTCATCTCAAAAGTCTTCCCAGACCTCCCTAGGCCTCAGACTCCTTTCCCAGCAGCTCAGCATTCTAGAGTGTACTTCATTTCTTCATCAAGCCCACCATGTGCCCAGCACCTACTCAGTGCTGGGATGGTTACACCAGATCTTCCAAGGTTTTTCAGTGCTGTGACTGTACCTTTCTGTCTTTATGGCCCTAGTATCAGATAAGGTACTTAAGTGGCTAGCATACCTTAAGAGCTCCAGAAATGCTTATGAGCAGGCATGTGGCAGCAGGGTAAAGAGTTGTGTTTCTCCACTGTGTTGTTGGCTCTGGTTCCTCTTCCATTCCTGTTCTTTAAAGTTTTTATATAAAAATGAATGCTGGGGCCAGGGATTTAGCTCAGTGGTTCCACCACCTGCCTCATAGGTGCAAGGTCCCAAGTTCGATCCCCAGTACCAAAAAAAAAAAGAATGCTGTCAGGCATGGTGTCACATGTCTATAATCCCAGCATTCCTGGGAGGCTGAAGCAGGAGGATAGTTATGAGTTCGAGGCCAGCCTGGACTACATAGTGAATTCAAGGCCAGCCTGAACTGCACAGCAAGACTGTCTCCAAAACAAAATGCTGTCGTTGTTTTTGGTGCTTGCCTAGCTCTCAAGCACTCTACCACAGAGCTTCTGTTGATATGATCATAGGATTGTTATTTAATTAACAAATAACCATTGTCCAATTCTCAGAGGAGCAAACACATTTGAGCGAACTTGTAACTATACCTCACAGTAAAGCACTGTAGTCCGAGTGGTGCTTTTCCTTATAAGTGTCCCTTGAGGAGGATTTGAGAATATGTGGGCTGCGCACTTTGTGAGGCTGGGGACTGCCAACAGAGTTCCCCTCCAGAGAGAGTAAGACCGGGACTCTCTGCAAAGGTGAAGCTGAGCCACGTCCCCACTAGGCTAGCCTTGTCGACTCCCTGCCCCCATCAGTGGTATCCTAGCTGGGTGGACCCGCCCTGGCCAAGCTCATTTGCTCTTTCTTCTGTGCGGCCAAACCCAACCACCAGGGGACAATGTTCTCCCTGCCGTCCCCCACCCCCACTCTGGTGGTCGCCTTCCCATTTTCACCTGCAGGGGGTAGCAGAGAGCATGGAGCGCCCAGGAACTTTGAGTTCCAGCCAGCTGAGCCCAGGTGTTAGTAACCCCGCCCCCCAAGCGGCCAACATCGCTTATAATTTCTACTCTCTGCAGTCAAATCCTTCTCCCCCAGTGGAAACAGCTGAACACCAGTATTGGCTTTTTTGGGGGGCGCTTTTTGAGACAGGGTTTTTGCCATGTAGTCAGGCTGGCCTTGAACTGACTGTGTACCCCAGGCTGGCCTCAAACTCTCAGTGATCCTCCTGCCTCAGCCTCTTGAGTGCTGGGATTACAGGCATGCACCACCACGCCCAGCATTTAGGGAGGCTGATGATGAAGGATTATAAATTCAAGTCTTCCCTGGGCAATTTAGATAGACCATGTCTCAAAAAATGAAAAAAGGGCTGGAGATGTACTCAGTGGTAGACCACCCCTGGGTTCAATCTGTCAGCACCCCCCTACCCAAAAAAAAAATCAAGCTATAGTAAAAAATGTCAATCCTTGGGGCCAGGGATTTAGCTCAGTGGTTTCGCCACCTGCTGCGCAAGCACAAGGACCCAAGTTTGATCCCTGTACAAAAAAAAAAAAAGAAAAAAAATTTATTAGTACATGTCTGCTGTATCTAATGATTACATTCATCATGGGGAGTTGGTAGACGTATATAACACATCTTAATTCTTTTTACTTCCCCTTCTCCCTCTCCTTCTCTTCCCCTCCATCCATCTTTTGGTAGGACCACCAATTTTTTTTTTTTTTTAAAGCAGAGTTGTTGGGGTTTTTTTGGTTTTTTTTGATACCGGGGATCGAACTTGGGTCCTCACGCTTGTGCAGCAGGCGGCGAAACCACTGAGCTAAATCCCCACCCAAGGACCACCAATTTTAAGGCCAACCTGGGGTATATAAAGAGACATATCTCAAAAAATATTTTCTAATTGTTTCTTTGTTTTTTCCCACCTACTCCTACTATGTGCTAGACACTGGAGATACAATGATAAACAAGACACACATACCCTCTGTTGATGAGAGTAGAGGAGGGTATGATAATGGGAAAGTTTGGGAGAGGCTGGCCTGGGGAATAGCCCTGAGACCTCCATGGTGAATAATCAAGAAAGGGCTTTTGGGATGGGGGGTGAGATAGGGTTTCCATATGTAGTTCAGGCTGGCCCTGAACACACTATATGTCCAGGCTGACCTTGAACTCCACGATTTTTTTCTGTCTCAGCCTCCCAAGTGCTGGGATTACAGGTGTCCTCCACCACACCCAGGTTGGGCTGCATACAATCTTTTTGGTTTTTTTCCCCATTAACTTTATTGGTACATTTTAGGTACAAAACACAGTCACATTCATCATTGGGATCTTGTACTATCACATGAGTCTCTTGGTTCTTTTTTTTTTTTTTTCCCCTTCCCTTCCCCTCCCTTCACCCCCTCCACCCCTCCCCATTTGCAGAGACCTTGTTTCCATTTTTTTCCTCTTCTCATATTTTTTCCTTTCCCTTTTTTCCCTTCCCCTACCCCTCCCAATTCCCCTGCTCTTTTAGACCTTTTCTTCCTGTTACACAATATCAGTTATACATTTTTTAAATTACAATATTAAGATCGAGGAGACATTACCACAGATTTTACGGAATTTAAAAGGATATAGAAAGCATATTACAAAAATCTTTTTTGAAATAAATTTGACAACTTCTAAGAAGTAACTTAGAAGACAAATTAATGAAACTAACTCTGGAGGAAATATAAAATTTGAATAGCATCTATTAAAGAAAGTATATTCCTAGCTTGAAAACCTACCTATATGACAACAGCAGGCTCATAAACATTTTAACTGATAAATTATATAAAACATTTAAAGCAGAAAAAAGAAGGAACACTTCTCCCCTCATTTTAGGAAATCAATATTGTGCTAATCCTAAAACTGGATAAAGACAATAGAAGAAGAAAGTATGAACATAGATAGAAATTTGTTTAACAAAACAAACTCTTAGAAGTCAGATCTGGCAGTATGTAGAAAGTGGTTTTATTATAGGGATGGCAGTGTTGGTTCAACATTGGAAGATCCACCCCCAAAAGTTATCATTTTAACAGAGGAAAGGAGAAAGCCATATGATCCTATCACTAGTTGGAGAAAGAGTATTGGACTAAATTCTACAGCTGTTCATGGTAAAAGTTATCAGGAGACTAGAAGTAGAACAGAACCTTCTCAACAGATCAAAGACATGTACTCCATACTTCCAACAAAAACTCCTTCTATGAATGGAGACGATACCATGCTTTCTCCCTAAAGTGGGGAACAAGGGCATATATGCCTACCCTTCATCTGTCCATTAGACTTTGAAACATAGTTCTAAACCAAAATAGTCTGGCAATAAAATAACACAACTAGGATAGGATTGGCATGGCAGAAACAAAATCTTTATATGTAGATGAAATGATCATCTACAGAGAAAATACTAAGAAATCTCTAGGAGCCCCTAGAACTTGTACTTGAATTTAGCAGGATTAGAAAACACAAGGTATATATAAAAATTCAGGTCTGTGTATACTTGCTATAAATGAAGAACTGGATATTGAAATTTAAAAGTTATGCAGGAGTACAAAGGACCCAGAACAGACAAAAACAAAAACAAAAACAGTGTTGGAAGACGTTTAGCACCCAATTTTAAGACTTCTTCTAAAACTACAGTAATCAAGGCAGTGCTGGTGTAAGGAAAGACATATAGATCATTGGAATAAAACAGAGAATCTAGAAATAGAACCACACATATATGGTCCACTGAGTTTTGAAAGATTATTTAACATTAGCATTTTATAGAATATAAACTCGATTCAAGAGCCGAGGAAGAGATAGTGTCTTCAGCAAACGGCACTAGAACACCTGGTATCCATATATAAAAATTAACCTCAACCCTTTTGTTCCACACATGAAAATAACTTGAAGGGATCTATGAACCTAAATAAGAAAGCCTAAAAGTATAAAACTTTAAGAAGAAATTATAAGGGAAAATATTTATGAATTCAGGGTAGGCAAGAACTATCTAGGATACAAAAAACATGATGTATAAAAGAAAAAAAATTGATAAATGAGATTCCATCAAAATTTAGAACTTTAAATGACATCATTAAAATGAAAAGTAGTCCTTAAACAAACCATATTTACAATGCATATAACCTATGAGCAGAATATATAAAGAATTCATAGAGCTCATTAATAGACAATCCAATTAAAAGGTAGACATAAGATGATAAATAGCCAGTATAGCACAAGGAATGGTGTGCAATTCTAGAATCAGAAAAATACCAATCAGTACAATAATAAGATTGAATTATACACTCATTAGGGAGATGAAGTTAAAAGTTTTAAAAGGTTTGTCATGACTTTTTCTTTTTGTTGGATTCTCCCCCTTTGCGTTTAATTTGTCGCACCCAATGGATTCATTCTGCTGAGTTTCCTGGGGTTGTGATCCTCATTGTCTTTTCCTAGGGTATTGTCTAAAATTTTTTGGAGTGCCGGTTTTGTATTCATGAAGTTCCAGAGGTGCTCTTTGTCATGAAAGTATCTTATTTCTCCATCCATTTTGAAAGATAGTTTTGCAGGGTACATCAATCTGGGTTGGAGGCTGTTTTCCTTTAGGGCTTGAAATATATCACTCCAAGCTCTTCTTGCCTTGAGGGTTTGCACTGAGAAGTCTGCTGTGATTCTGATGGGCTTTCCTTTGTATGTGATTTGTTTCTTTTCTCTCACTGCTTGTAGAATTTTGTTCTTCTGTTGGATTTCTGGAATCCTAACTATTATATGCCTATGTGTAGATTTTTTTTGATTAAGGCTAGCTGGAGTCCTATATGCCTCACTTATCTGTATGTCAAGTTCTTTTCCCCTCCTTGGGAAGTTTTCTGCCATCACTTCTGTGAAGTTTTTTTATGTCATCTGCACTCTCTCCTGTTTCTTCATTGACTCCAATCAGTCTTATGTTATTCTTCTTTGCATCATCTAGCAGCTGCTGGATTGATTTCTCATGTTCCCTTACAATTTTAAAGCAATTTTTCTTTTCCTGGTCACTACTTGCAATCTTATCTTCTATATGTGAAATTCTATCCTCACATTGGTTCATTCTGCTGCGCAGACTTTTGATGGAGTTTTTAATCTCTTGGAAATCTGTTTGTATCTGTTTTATGGATTCCATTTGTTTCCTATGTTGGGATTCCATCATGTTCCTCAGATCCTCTATTTTTTTATCTATGTCCTCTCTAGATTTATTAATCATGTCTTGCACTATGAGCAAAATCTTTACTGTTATCTGAATAATTATTTCTGATTTCGTTTTTCCCAGATCCTCTTTTGTTGCCAGTTCAGAGAGTCCAGGTGGTTGAGTATCAGAGTGTTCCATCTCGTTTCTCTTTGGGGTTGCTGTAGGTGATCTGGAAGTCTGTTTTTGAGGCTTGTTTATGTGTCTTCTCATTTCCACGGGGGTGGGGTGCTTCTGGCACCCACGTGGCTCACCTTCTCTACCCTAGGAGCTTGGGATGGCAGCAGGGGAGCTTCCTTCTGGGTGCTGGGACCAGCTCACCTTCTTGGCCCTAGGAGCCTGGGATGGCAGTGGGGGAGCTTCCTTCTGGGTGCTGGGACCAGCTCACCTTCTTGGCCCTAGGAGCCTGGGATGGCAGCGGGGGAGCTTCCTTCCGGGTGCTCCATACAATCTTGTTTTTAGACACTTTGGAGTTATCTGGTTTTTCTATAGCCCTGAGTAAAGCTTTAAGGACTGCCCCTGCATGTAATGCTGTTCTGCCTCTGCCTCGCTCTGCACCAGCTGCCTGGACCTTTGCCTCAGGCCTGAGCCTCAGTTGGCCTGCTTTCCCTAGAAATCAGCCCCATTTCACAGCTCTTCAAATCTTCAAATCCTCAAAGTGTCCGTGCTACCCAGGCAATGGGTGTCAGCCACCCACCCATACCCTCTCTAAGTGATTCAGCTCCTCCCTCCCTGCGCTCTCTTTTTTTTTTAGTACCAGAAATCAAACTCAGGACCTTGCATCAGGTGGTGGCACCACTGAGGTAAATCACCAGTCCACCCCCACCCCCACCCCGGGCACTCTTTTGAGCTGTACTGACATCATCACCTTCTGCCTGGAGATGACCAGACTCCCCTGATCCCTATCAGGGACTCCCATCTACTGTAACCTACATTGGCTTCAGTACCTTCATGCTGACTTGCCGCTATCAGTTCACTTCTCACCTTAGCCTCATCATACTGAGCTTCCCTCATGTGCCTAAACCCAGCAGGGTCTGGCATGTACAAGGGACCAGAAATACTTGATACACAAATGAAGGACTGAATGGATGAAACCTGAGAAGTGGGCTTCACTGGGTCAGAGGACCATATTTTTTTCCATGTCATGAATGTTTCATGAGAAGGTTTTTTTAAAAGCCCCTACAGGGCCAGGGATTTAGCTCAGTGGTTCTGCCGCCTGCCTTGCAAGCGAAAGGACCCAATGGGAGGCAGCCCTGTGTCCTCCCAGAGGCCACAGCTCCCTCTGCTGCATCTCTGTTGTCCTGTCTGTCTTGTCAGTCCAGGCTTGGGACTGGGCCTGCCCTTGCTCCGTCCCTTTTGCTAGCCTGTGCTATGGAATAAGGGTTGGGGCTCTCTGACTCTCACATCTGTTTTTTTAGATTTTTGTTTGTTTGTTTTGGGAAAGGATAAAATATTTTACACTCTAGGCATCCTTTCAAATAAGGACACCGTCTTTTTTTCATTCTTTTAAAATTGGTTATACAGATTAATGAGCTTCATTTTAGCAGATTCATACATGCACATAACACACTTTGATTATTTTCACCTCATCATCTCCCCTTGCTCTGTCCGCCCCACTAGTTTCACATTTTTTTTGGGTCTCAATAAGTATATCTTGCTCACCCTTGCTCACCAGCCTCTCTCTATTGCTGTCTTTATGCCCCTCCCCCTTCCTCTTGTCTCTCTTCTACTTTCTTGTCATCATTTATTTTTTCTGGTACCAGGGATCCAACTCAGGACTTTGTGCTTTAGAGGCAGGGATGGTGTCACTGAGCTAAATCCCCGGCTCCCTTGTCATCATTTTGAAATTCCACGTATTAGAGATAACACTCACATCTGTTTTTATAACACAGATACTCAAAACTCAGACTTATCTACAGAAGAAGGTAGCTCACCTTTCCTAAGTTCCTAGCAGGTACCAGTCTGTGTAAACCATATGCTCTGCTTACTCTGGCATCCTGACTTCTGTACAGTGTGGTGGTGACTATGATCATGCCCACTTTACCGAGGCAGAAACTGAAGTTCAAAGTTAAGCCTATGTTCAGGTAGCTAAAAGGGAAATCTGCTATTTAACCCAAGGAGCCTCTCTAACCCAAAGATCACAGTCTTCATTATGAATCATATTAAGAGATTTTTTTTTTTTTTTGGTACCGGGGATCGAACTCAGGTCCTTGCGCTTGTGCAGCAGGCAGCGAAACCACTGAGCTAAATCCCGGGCCCTGAGATTTTTTTTTTTTTTAATCACGAATGTGAGACATGCAAAGGAACATTAGGAAGGGGAGAAATGTTGCCTTCTTAACCCCACTTGTCTCGCCCTGAAGCCTGTGCAATTTTCCATGAGTGGCAACCTGTCCCCATGGCCCACATATGCCAGTGGCCAGACCATTCTGCAAAATCGAAAGCCCTGCTCAGATGATTGCCGGAAGCGCACCAGGTAAGCCAGGGTCAGTCCAATGGTGGGTGGGCTGGTATAGACTGGGCATTGGGCCAGCAGACAGGGCAGAGGTGTGTGCTGCTTCAGACTAAGGGTAAAAAGCCATTTGGGGTCCTGGTGACATCTCAGCCCACCATCCCCTCTGCAGTAGCTGGCAGCAGCAGCCCATAGGCTTTGCCAAGCCTAGGTACCTGGAGCAGCTAGAGAACTACCTACACAAGGAGCTCCTCCTGCTAGACCTGGGCACGGATTCTGCACAAGAGCTGAGGCTGCAGGTTAGAGCCACAAACTAAATTGTGGGAAGGGTAGGAAGACCTGCCCCTCAAGGACTGAGCACCCCCAACCTTCAGTAGGGACTGACCTCTTTCCCAATTCTTTTGGGTCTCCTTCCCTGAAGAAAAGCACATCCTACTACAAAGCCAGTGATCAGGCAAGGCTGCATCTTGGAACCAAAACTTTCTTGAGGCTGGGGTTTCCTCACTTGAGTCAGGTGGGCTGAATGCTGCCTCCAGTCCCTTCGGCTCTGGGACACTCAGGCTGTATCACTGGACATCAGCAAATAGGGCCTGAATCTGGAAGCTGGGCAAGCAGGAGTCATATAATCACCACCATCCTGGTGACAACTACCCCATGCTTGAAAAAATAGCCCAAGAGTGAGGGAAAGAGCCCAAGGAGGCCAAAAGTGAAGGACATTAATCTAGATGCAACCCAGATTCTGGTACAGACTTGGAAAGAATTTGTATAGCAATGACAACAGAGAAACTCTTACCTCTGACTAAGTCATGACTGAAGGATATACAGAGCCTGTGCCATATGCCACGCCCTGGGGCAATCTTACAAGCAGAAGATACCACACTAACAAGGAAAGAGATGCTTGGAGACATCCCACTAGGAAGTGATTGGGCTGGGTTTCAAACACAAGGCTGGTTTCATAGCCTGTGCCCATTCCAGTAAGGAATACTGCCTCCAAAAGCTTCCTGTGTCTGCAAATCAAAGGTCCTTGCTTCATATCTGGGTGCCTACTCCCACACACACACACACACACACACACACACACACACACACACACAATCATCCTATGTTCACGTGGGATAGGAAACCACACCTCCACCTTCACTTGAGGTTAGGACAGAGGACTAAAACTTTCAGTGTCCTGCTCCCACAGGGCTCTGAGATGGGGAGGGACTGCATGTGAGAAGCCAATGGACACAGGGTGTCGAAGGTGAGGCTGGCCATCTGGAGAACCAGAGAGGCTCTGGCAGAGTGGTAGGTCTGGGCCACGGTGATTTGCCAGGCCTCAGCACCAGGAACGGCCTCCAGAGGACTGTCCTCCAGCTCTGTGGTACTGTAGCAGACCTAAATAGTGGCCAGGACATTCACTTGATAGGGGTTACCTGGCAGTCTCACATGGGGACACTTCTGAGCCCAGTGAAGAAAAATACAGGTCCCCACTGAGGATGGCAGCTATGGGACAGGAAGTGAAAGGTTCCCTTCTTTTGCCAGCCTTACAGGGAGATCTTTGAGTTCTTCATAGAGGATTTCAAAACATACAAGCCACTGCTATCCTCCATCAAGAATGCATATGAGGTGATGCTGGGTAAGAATGCAGCTCCCAGCCCCTCAGGTATGGTTGTGCATGCCAGTAATCCCAACATCCTGGGACACTAAGGCAGGAGGATCCAAGTTCAAACCCAACCTGGGCAACTTAGTGACTTAGTGAGACCCTGTCTCAAAATCAGAAATGAAGAAGGGCTAGGAATGTAGTTTAGTGTAAAGGCCCTGAGTTCAATCTCTAATACTGGAAAAAACAAAAAACAAAAACGCAGTTCCACTTTGGGGTCTAGTGAGGAATCCTATTCTGCCTTTCAGGGGTTCTACAGCAAAGGCTGGGCAGCTACTAACCGGGCTTTGAAGTCATCTTTTACATATACTGTAATAGAACACCCCAGGGTCCTCTCATCCTTGAGAAGCATAGCAATACCTGTAGGAATCAGAAGGAACCCCAGGAGAGCGAGTACCTCTGGAGTGAGCTCCCCCACCAGGTTCAAGCAGGCTGCAGCTGCAACACTAAAGGCATAGGGGTAAGGCTGTAGGAGAGACTTAGGAGACTCATAGTTGGACTCTGCCCCTGCTTTAAAAGCTAGTACAGGATGGCTTTAAGGAGGGGCCATGACTGAACAAGGTGAGCATAGACTCCTGGTGTTTGCAAGTGACAGCCACTCACCTATGACTTAGGATCTGTGTTTCCTGGCTGTTTGTTTTCCATGGCCCCAAAAGGACTCTCCCACATGTCTCTGTTTAGCCCACCAAAAGGAGAAGATTCGGGCCCTGGAGCCCCTGAAGGGCCAGCTTATCACCATGAGTGAGGACTGCAATGAGAGGATCCTGGCCATGAGGGCTGAGGAGAAGTATGAAATCTCTATGCTCAAGAAAGAGAAGATGAATCTGCTAAAACTTATTGACAAAAAGAACGAGGAGAAGATTTCATTGCAGAGTGAGGTGAATGGAAGTGATGTGCCCATCAAGTTCCTGAATTCCTGCGCCATCTCTAGGAGTGACCTTGAGCACTGAGGTGACCCCTAACCTTATCACCCACCCTTCTGCCTGGAAGACAGAGCCAGCCCTTTCCCCCCAGACCCTCTAATATTTCTACCCTCCCCTCTGCTTTTCTGAGGGGCTCAGCATGACTCCAAGTGCCAGCAAGCCTTCTCCACAGTGCTTTTCTGAGTTCTCAGGAAGAGCCACTTTTCTTTTTTGGTTTTGTTTTTTGTTCTTTGTGGTCCTGGGAATTGAGCCCAGGGCCTTCGCGCTAAGCTACATCCCCAGCCTTTTAAAATTTTGAGATACATTATCACTAAACCAGAGTTGCCCAGGCTGGACTCAAGCTCCTTATCCTCCTGCTTCAGCCTCCCAGAGTGCTGGGATTAAAGGCATGCACCACACCTGGCCCCACCTTTTCTGTTCCTAGACTGAGAGGACCACCCAACACCCACCCTAGCCCGGTGGAGAGTAGCTGGCTACAGGGGCAAGGAAAGCCCCCTACTACCAGCCACTTTCCTAACAGGTGTCCAAGCTGAGGAAGAACTTGGCTGAGGAGTACCTGCGCTACCTCACTGAGCGAGATGCCCGAAAGATTCTCATTGCAGACTTAAATGAATTACGATACCAGCGGGAGGACATGTCATTAGCCCAGTCCCCAGGTACCCCAAATTGAACTTCTCTCCTCTTCTGAAGTGCTAGATAGAAGTCTAGGGGCCGGGGATTTAGCTCAGTGGTTTCACTACCTGCTGCTCAAGTGCAAGGACCCAAGTTTGATCCTGGTACCAAAAAAAAAGTCTGGCTCTCACCACTTCCCCTGTTCATTCAGTATTGCTAATATCTGCTCATTCTGTGCTCATGCATGTTGAGAGATGTCCCTGACACCAGCTGGGGCAGTGGATTTTCTGAGCTGGGCCAAAAACTGTAAAACCATTAAGTAGTAATACTCTTGGCAGCTGAGACTGTCCTGTGGGATAGGCAGGCCTGGTACCCCATGTCCCCATGTCTGGGGGTTCTCTACTTTAGACAAACCCCAAGGATGGTAGTACTGTGTATAAGACCTAGAGAATCCCAAGCAGGGAGGGCAGAAGGACCTCAGGCATGCCCCAAGGGATACATAAGTTAGCCTTAGGCCACAAGCTTGAGAGCTAGGGTGACATAGGCTGGCGGGGCCCCGACAGGTGTCTGGGGGGAAGACCCTGTGAAGCTAACACTGGCTCTGAAGATGACTCGGCAAGACCTGACCCACACGCAGATGGAACTCAACACCATGAAGGCTAACTTTGGAGATGTGGTACCCAGGAGAGACTTTGAAATGCAGGAAAAGACCAATAAGGATCTTCAAGAGCAGGTGCTGGTGGGTGGGCAGAGCCAGGCACTGGTAGGGCAGTGTCAGAGAGGTGGGTAGCTAGGACCAACCACCTTGCCCACAGCTGGACAGCCTGAGAGCTGACTATGAAGAGGTCCGCAAGGAGCATGAAATATTGCTGCAGTTGCATATGACCACACTGAAAGAACGGGACCAGTTCTCTTCTGAGCTGCAGGATATCCAGCGCACCTCCACACCACGACCTGACTGGACCAAGTGTGCAGGTAATGATGGCCATCCGAGTCTCAAGGCCTGCTGAAGGGCATGAGCTAGAATCCAACTTCTCTCTACCCGCAGATGTGGTGGCCGGGGGCCAAGATCGCTGGCAAATGCTGGCTGAAGGCAAGAACAGTGAGCAACTGGTGGATGTGCTGTTGGAAGAGATTGGCGAAGGCCTGCTCCGGGAGAAAGAGTTTTTCCCTGGTCTGGTAGGGGAGTCTCTGAATAGGAGGGTTGGGGCCAAAGTCAAAAGTCAGACCTTGCTGCTGAGGCTTGAGCTGGGGTCACCATGTGGTGCTCTTCCTTGCTAGGGAGGGGCCCAGACATGAGCTGACATCTGCCTTACAGGGATATGGGGAGGCAGTCCCCCCTTTTCTTCGGTTTGATGGCCCTGTGAAGAACAAAAAACCAAGCAAGAAAGATGTGGTAAAGCTCCTTAAGGATGCCTGGAAGGAGCGTCTCTCAAAGGAACAGGTCAGCTCTCACCAGTCAAATTGGCCCATTGTGGCTTTCAGAACCAGAGTCCTTTAGGGCAGTGATGGTGAACCTTTTAGACCTTTCCGTAATACAAATAGCCCGCTGAAGCATGTATACCATAGGTTCGCCACTACTGCTCTCAAAGTGCTAGGAGAAGGGAGAGGGGCAATCAATCATGGGTCAGACTGACCAAACATCCCCTTCTCCATACCCTGCAGAAAGAGAAGTTTCCAGATTTCTTCTTCAATTTCCTGGAGCATCGCTTTGGGCCGAGTGATGCCATAGCCTGGGCATATACCATTTTTGAAAATATCAAGCTTTTCCGCTCCAATGAGGTCATGAGTCGGTTTTATGCAATCTTGATGGGAAAGGTGAGCTTGGGACTGACTCCAGCCTGTTTCTTTGGGGAGATGGAAGGTGTTTTTGTTCCCCAGCACAACCCAGCTCTGCCCATACCTCTAGGAAGCAGCAAGTTAGTAAATGCTTTCATTCCTGTAGATGACAGAGAGTGTGTATATCAACCAGAAAGAGACAGTAGCCCAGCTGCTGAAGGAGATGATAAATGCTGACAGTCAGAATGAGGGGCTATTAACCATGGAGCAGTTCAGGTGAGAGGCCAGTCCAGGCCACCCCAAACTCTAGTTCAACGTCTCCTCTGGCCAGCCTCCCAGCTATGCAGGGAAAAGGGGAGCCTGGTAGGAAGGGCCACAGCTTAAAGCTCAAAGTTCTGAACACCAGTAGTATGACAGAGGAGGGTATGGGGAGATGGGTGAACAGCCTCTGTGAGGCTCCTGTTGGCCCTCTTGTTTCCTCACAGCACCATCCTCAAGAGCACTTTTCCCCTCAAGAAGGAAGAACATATTCAGCACCTGATGGAGGCAGGGGGCTGGCATCCCAACAGCACCAGTGCAGACTTGCTTGATTACCGCTCATTGTTTAAGGAGGTGGGTGTGGGGCCCGGAACCTTGCCTAGCTCCTATTCTTGCCTTGACTGGACCCTAGTCTGTGGAGCCTCACCCTGCCTTGTGACCCTCCCAGGATGAGGAGGGTCAGAGCGAACCCTTTGTGCAAAAGCTGTGGGAACAGTACATGGTTGAGAAGGATGAGTACTTACAGGAACTAAAGCAGGAGCTGGGCATGGAACTGTGAGTGACCCCAGGGCCCATAGGCCCACTCAGCCATTGATTAGTTCTACAGTCTGAACAAGCCCTATAGGGTGGCATCTCTTTGCATGGGTCTTTCTGCATGCTGATGGACATTATAAACTGCTCAAACCTGACAGACAGGAGGGCATGGTAGAGTCTGAGGTAGACAGGAGGACTCAAACCTCTCTCTCTCTCTCTCTCTTATGGGGCAGCTATGAGGAGGTAACTTTTTCCAAGCTGCAGAGGGCCCTGATGATCATCGATCCCACTCTGGACAAGCAGACTCTGAACACTCACCTGAGCCAGGCCTTCCAGATCCCTGTGTCAGAACTGCCAGAGGATGAGAATGAGGACATTATGACAAGGCTCCAGACTGCAATGGAACAGCTTCAGATGGCTGACGTCAAGCGTATAGGGCCTCGAGAACCAGAGTCTGCAAGCTAAAACTACCATGGGCAGCCTGAGTGCTCCAATGCTGCTAACCCAATTTTTAGTATAAAAATTGTTTGTCTGAACCCATGCCATTTTCCAGGTTGTGCTGGGAGTCAGGTTGGGGAGGGAAGAAGGAAATCTGGGCTGGTCTCAGGACATGTACCAAAAAGCAGACTATTCTTGTCATGTGACACTTTATTGATGATAGGAAATGAGGACAAGACTTGAAGGATTAGGCAGGGCCAAGAGGTCCCAGGTGGGGAGATGGAAAGCATTGAGGCCTGGCCACTACTGGGCAGGGAAGACAGAATTGCCACTGAACGCACAGGGGATGAGCAGCTGCCGGTACTCCAGGGGCAGGTGCCGCTCCACAAGCACGTGCAATGACACTTGGTCAGTGATCAGGCCCTGCCTGCAGCAGAGAAAGAGAGGGGTAGGCAGAATCAGCACCAGCACACCCACACCAGCCTCCCTTTTTTGCCTGCTCACCGTCGCATCAACAGCTCCAGGTCCTCTGGCTTCACAGTCTTGCGGCCCGCATGAGCAGCAAATACCTCCAGGTCATTGCAAAGGTGCTCCAAGTACTTATCCAGGCTGCCAAGAAGGTTGGGATAGAAGAGACCAAATAGAATAGTGCATTCATAACCAGACCATCTCCTCTCTTCACCCAGGTGTCCAAGACTCACCACTTCTCCACCATCTCAAGAGCCTTCCTTTCCATAGGCATCTTAGCATAGAAGCTGAAGAGTTTTGTATAGTAGCTCAGTCCAGCCTTATGGGGATCTTGACGGGGTCTAGGACCACCAGTTCGGGGCCTGGAGGGAAGTCTGGCCAACACAGGCTCTGGAGGCTCTGAAGACAAGCTGGGGGCAGGAGTGGACAGAGGTGGCTAAACTGCTGTTTGAAAAGGGCCCTATTTAAGGACAAGTCCTGCTCGTTCCTGTTAAAACTGGGTCCACGTGCTCCTTAGCCAGCCTGGACCAGCAGTTCCAATCATCTGCTAAGGGGCAGTAGTATCAGGGGGCCATACAGAGACCTGGTCTTTTGCTGGGACCCTGTTCCTTCAGTCTGGACACAATCTCCTACTCTAGCTTCTTCATATCACTGGCACTTGCTCAGGCATATGACTTTTACACCTCTGAATGAATAGTCACTCCCCTTAGTATATGTGCTGCCAAAGCAAGCACATAGTCACTCCCCTTAGGAGTCCATCATTTCCTGTCCCAATTCTGCTAGTCCTCCAGGAAGCTTTCTCTGATTATACATTGACCTAGGTTATTTTTTCCAGATTCCTCTTAGCTCCCAGAGGCAGGCTCTTATCTCTCCAGATAAGCTCCTGGGGAGCAATCGCCAGCCCAGTTCAGGCTACTGGGCTGGGTAATCATCGGCATACCTGTGGGGATGACTATGTGTATGGGTACCCAATGCCAACCTGAGTATCTGCCCCCTTCTCAAGAGGCCCATGAGTAACAGGGTCATGGGATCTTACACTGCAACATCAGGTGATGGGGCTGGCTCAAGAAACTGATCCAGTTGTTTGGCCTGAAGAAACTCAGGGACGTTGGAGACCGATTCTGGGCTTGCTACAGAGAAAAAGGAGGGTACAGGGGGCTCAGGCATGGCCATGCCATCCTGCTGTGCAGGTCTAGTCTCCTTGTCCTATTTCTCAAAGGGTTCCCTTAGCTCCATCCAAGCAACTGCCCCTCAGAGTCTCCCTGGTCCCAAACATCACCAGTTCCCAGAAGAAACCCAGGTACTCTCTATGTGCCATGGCCTAAACATAGCTGTCACCACTCATCTGCTGTTCCCCATACTTGGCCTTTTACCTGGCCTGTCAGAGATGTCCTCATCCCCTGAAGATCCTTCTGGGTCCTCAGGCTCCAGAGCCCTCTGGGATCTCTTTGCTTTTGTCACCTCTGAAGGAGCAGGAGGCCCAGGCTGTAGCTCCAAAAAGGGTAAAGATGGAGTAGCAAAGCCAGCCTCACTCACTGAGAAGAGACCAAGTCAGACATAGTATCAGGCAATAATTTGGAATCTCCTGGCCCAACACTGACTGTGCTCTTGGGTGGAGGAGGGACCCCGAGGCAGGAAAGTCTAGGGTCCACATACAGGCTTGAGGAGAGAAAGCCACCAGAGGTAACTTTCCCCAAGCTAAGCTTGGCTACAGGCCACCTGCCCCACATACTCACTGTGGTTCTGCAGCCCAGGCATGCTGCTCTGTGTCCTGTGACGCACAGCCTTCTCAGTACCTTCAGGCCCAGGGTAAGGACATGGCAGGGAGTGATGCACATTGAGGGAGTGGCCAACCAAGGGCTGTGAGAAAGGCTGGGTATCCTCTAACACAGTGTCTGTTGGCTGAGTAGCAACAGGAGTTCTGAGGCTGTCACCTGGAGATCAAGATCCAGCAGGCCATTCAGTATATCCCAAAACTACTTGCTGATGCCCAGAATTGCCAGGGTCTAGGCAGTGGGCACTCTAGGTCTTCCCTGCCTAAGTGGCCTTGACAGAGAAATGGTTTAGACTCTAAGCCTTATCTTCCACAGCTCGCCTTGCTTACCTTCGCTCATTGGGTGGCATTTCCAGGTCTTCACAGCTTGCCCCTAACCCCAACATCCCACAGCTGGTTTCCCATACCTCTGCTTTCTACTTCTTCCTCTACCAAGAATGCTCCCTTCTGTCTTGGTGAACTTGTCTTCTGGAATCAGGTCCCTAGGTCAGTTCTAACAAGCTAGCCGATCATGAAACCTACCCTTTTTCAACTTTCCTAAAGCTCTAGGTACCAAAACACATCACTTTCCTACCCTTAGCCCTGTAGTTCAAGAACATGAAATCCTGGAAGCCATAAATACATTAAGACTGAGCCCCATCAAGGCCAACAGGCACCTTGAGGGATAAAAGCTGAAAGTCCTTTAGACATAAGGTCAGGTTCACACACTGTCCCACCAGAAGAGGTGCACCCCTAGACTCAGCAGCACCTCCTATCTACCACAGGGGGTGTCTTTCTCCAAAGGCTGAAAGGGGAAAACAGAACCTTACCTAGAGGAACTGAGGCCAGGGAATTATCTTGCAGATCCTGCAAAAGGGCACCCATATCTACAGCGCGGCGGGTGGGAGGTCTTCGGGCCAACCCAGGTCTCCTCACTGACTCTGGCTGAAGAGGTGTAGCAAAGGTCAGACTGAGGGAGCTTGGTGGAAGGGAGGAAGCACAAAGAAAAGTCAAATACCTGAGGCCCAGTTTCCCCAGAGGATTCTCCCATCTGCTCTGAAGCCCTCATCTTTTAGAATGTGGCCATGCAGTGAGACTACAACCAGCTGGGAGCAGTATGGCCAGATTCCAATTCCATCAGTCAGCACCTCACTCCCCAACCCTCTGCTCTACCACCCCCAGAATAGACAACAGCACCTGGTGAGGGACGAGGCATCAGGATTCCCAGGAGGCTCTGTCAGTGACCAGTAAGAGGATGTAAAAAGAAGAAACCATGGTAAGTTAACCAGGCCCATGAAAGTCCTTTCTCAGGCCTCCTTAGCCTCTCCAGAGGACAGGATGTTGAAGACAAAAACAGGTGGTATCCTAGGCCTCACCTTGGGAGAGAGGCAGTCTCTGGGGTCCCCGGTCCACTTGCTGCTGAAACACTGACAACCTCAGCCTCTGTTTCCTCCTGCCAGAGGCCAGCAGAACTGGAGCCAGGGCTGGGGGAGGCTCAAGCTCAGGAAGTTGAAGTTCTAGGCTGTAAGGAGAGAGCCTATCTTAGGCTAAGAAGGAAATTCTTCCCCTGCTAGTCTTTGGGGTTCCCAAGAGGCTCCCAGACCAGAGCTACCCAACAGCCCAGCCAAGGAGGGGAGTTCACTATGCACCTGCCCCTACTGCTTTCCTGTCTGGAGGGCTGGGCCACTTGGGGTGCTGGTGCTGGCTTCACCACTCTCTCTGGCATCACAATAGAAGATTCTGGGGCTGCAGAAACACCATGGAGAAGATAGGGCCAACACAACAGGCTACCCTCAATGAAGGATGCCACAGGACTGGTGTTCAACTGGTGCCTAACACTGTCAGGCCAGTACTCACTCACCAGTTAGTAGGATGTTCTTCAGCAGAGTCCGGGGAGTCTGTTCCTCCAGGTGCCCACCAGCTTGACCACGAGCCAATCTGCCAGTAGACTATGGACAAAACCACCATGTAACCAGTCTGGTCTGTTCTTTTTGCCTTGAGATTCCCTCATGGTGGGCACCAGAGCAGAAATAAACCTCAGGGCTCCATGAAGCTGGTCAGTGGGCTGGATACTTACTCTGGCTCCATGAGAACGCTCCCTGGCAGTTGTCTTTGTTTGGCTACTCCACCTCTTGGGGGAAGGTGTTTCAAGCAGGGCTCTCTGGGCACTGTGTAAAGACCAACAAACGGTTCTGAGTAGGGCCTAGAGGATGCAGACTTGTCTTCAGCAGGGGTCTTGACCTAAAGTCCCTTGGGGACAGGAACCCAGAAACCACTTGTGCCTACTGTAGTCCCTGTTCCCAGACACATGTCAACTGAGGATGAAGGGTTTGGAAAGAGAGGAAATATGGGGCTGGGGATTTAGCTCAGTGGTTCTGGCGCCTGCCTCGAAAGTGCAAGGTCCCGAGTTCGATCTCCAGTACCAAAAAAAAAAAAAAAAACACGGGGAATATGATTGTTCCAGCCAGAAGGGAGAGGGAGATGAGGAAGATTTCATACAAGTGACTTTTGCAGAATCATAAAGGAAAGTAGGAGCTAGTCACACAGGCTAGAGGGGCAATTGGAAGATTATCCACTCCAGACATTAAAGTACTGATCTTTTTTTTTTTTTTGGAACCAGGGATTGAACTCGGGACCTTGTGCTTGCAGGTGCTGGAACCACTGAGCTAAATCCCCAGCCCCTCCAGACATTAAAGTAACAACCCAAAAAGGTATTTAAGTATTTTTAATCCCCTTAAGTACTTGTCTGAGTTTGACAACAATCATACGGGTCACCCTATCCCTGTCTTTCCAGTTTAATCCCTCTCAGAGACATATCACATCATCACTCATAGTTCTAAAACCTGTCACGAATGACCTTTTTCTTTTTGGTACTGGAGGTTGAACTGAGGGCCTTTGCACTTAATTCCCCACCCTTTTAAAATTTTGAGACTGGGTCTTACTAAGTTATCCACGCTGGGGTTGAACTTTCAATCCTCCTGCTTCAGCCTCCTCCTAGAGTGCTGGGATAACAGGGATGTGTCACCACACAGGGCTGACTTCCCATTCCTTTATAAGGAAAACGACTGCATGGTCCCAATCGGGCAGATGTCAACTTCTGCACCCTCTGCCCCACGAGGTTACCACAGCCCTCCCCCACAGACACTCCCAAGTCAGGACAAATTCCTGCTTGCAAAGCATCTTTACAATTCCTGCCTCCTGACTTCTGTGCAGGCTGTGCTCCCTAGTTCTTTTCCCATCATCCAGCTGGGAGCCACAGAGAAAGTAGAAAACAATCCGCAGGGAAAAGTGAGAACCACCTAGGAGGTAGGGGCAGATGCCTGGTTGTACTCTGTGAGTTAGTTTGAGCAAAATAGCTAGAGAATAGAGCTCCTATCCTTTGTCTCCAGGGGTGCAGGCACAAAGAACGGATCCGATCCCGGATAAAGAAGTGGAACCAGTTCTCAACGTTCTGTTTCTCCTCCTCCCAGACTCAGTTTCCCTCTCCAACAGGTTCGGCACTAGCTCTCATCCAGACCCTACTCCCCAGTTCTTCTAGTAGCTCACACAGCGCTTCCACATACCTAATCCGAGCACTCCGGCGTCGCCGCGGGGTGCAAGAGTCGGCTGTGTCTAGCACATGCCGCAAGAGCGTACGCGTTGTGGACTCGCAGTCCGAGCTGTAAATGTTCGCCATCTTCTCAGCCACCCTGCTAACTGCCAAGACAGCCGTAAACACAGCATTCCCGCCGCCACATTTAAGATAAATCTCGCGATGATACCCCACAGGCTCGCGGGAATTGTAGTTCTCGCCTTACCGCCATACAAGCGCTTGCGGTTGTGGTTGCAAAATCTGGCTCTCCACGCAGTCTTAACCAAACGTTAGGCTGAGCAAATGTATCCACCTAGTCCACTTCTTGGTTTTCTCATCTGCAAATTTCAGATGATACCCACTTGATAAGGAATCCCCCCCCCCCCCCGGTACTGGGTACTGAGTTTAGTGCTTCATACTGAGCTACAAAACCCAGCCCTTTTTCTTTTTTGAAACAGGGTCTCATTAAGTCGCTAAATCACCGAGGCTGGGCTCAAACTTGTGATTCTCCTGCTTCAACTTCCCAGAGTGTTGGGATTACAAGCCTTTGCCACCACACCCAGGTTTTTGTTTTGATGGATGGTCTTCCTTTGTTGTCCAGGATGCCTCAAAATCCTGGGCTCAAGTGAGCCATCTGACTCAGCTTTCTAAAAAGTTGGGACTACAGGTGCCTGATGCTTGATTATGCCCAGCTACTGCATTCATTCATTAATTTTGCAGTACTGAGGATTGAACCCAAGATCTCACTGAACTACATGCCCAACTTTTTTTTTTTTTTTAATTTTATTTTAAGACAAGGTCTTGGGAAGTCATTAAATTGTCCACGCTGGCCTTTAATTGAGATCACAGAATGCTGGCTTGTTAACAAAACAAAACATTGGATTGAAAGGAGGGAGAGGGAGAAGTGAGATAAATTGGCAAGGGCCAGATTATGTGAGGTTCTACAGGATCTAGGAAGGAATTTGGATAGTGTTTTATTTTATTTTTAAAGGAGAAAAGGTTTGCTGGGCTTGGTGGCTCACACCTGTAATTCCAGCACTGGGAGGCTGAGGCAGGAGGACTGCTGAGAGCTCCAGGCCAGCCTGGGGTACATAATGAGTTCAAGGCCAGGCTGAACTGATGAACTGAGACCCTGTCTCAATATAGATACATATATACATATATACGTCTCTATATATACATATACATACATATACATATACACATATACATATACACACATATACATATATACACATATATACATATACATATATATACATATATATAGGCTAGGGATTTAGTTCAGTGGTGCCGCTGTCTGCCTCGAAAGCGAAAGGTCAAGGTCCCCAGTTCGATCCCCGGTACAAAAAAAAAAACAATCTCCCCCAAAAGTGTATTTCTGTATTCACATTTATACCATGTATAGATGAGTTTCAGAAGTGAGCCCAGTGCCTTTGCACTTAGCTGCATCTCTAGGCCCTTTTTGTTTCGTTTTTCATTTTTGTTTTTTCTGAGACAGGTCTCTCTAAGTCATTCAACTGCCCAGGCTGGGCTGGAATTTGATTCTCCTTCCTCAGCCTCCCAGAGTGCTGGGATAGCAGGAGTTTGGCACACACCTGGCTTGTTGTGTACTTTAAAACATTTTCCACCAAAGATGGCGAGGCAGAGAAGGCGCTGTCTTGTTATAATGCAAATGTTTTCTCTTAAAATCCTTCAATAGTTTCCAATCACCTGTAGGATAAAATTCAAAACCCTTCAACATAGCCCAAAAACCTTCAACATGGCCCAGTTTGATAACTTTCAGAGATTCTACTATCCTGGCCACCCCCTTTCTGGCCCTGTAAGGGTAGGCCTAGCCTCTGTGCCTTATAGACTGGTTCCAGGACAAGAAGGCAAGATCTGTTCCCAACTCCCAAGATTTTCATTCTTTCATCTTCAAGGGCACCAGCCCCCATTTTCTCCTCTGCCCTGTTCATTCCTTTACAGCGTTCATTTCTGAATAGACATTCATTCACGTACATTCTCATCTATTATCCAAAACATAGACTCTTAGCCCTCCAGGTGGTCAGGGTCCAGGTGGGAGATGCCTGCCGGGTCGGTCAGGTTCGCCGCAATTCCCTGCATTGTGTCCGGCAGATGGTACATGCCTATTAATGACTTAATTTAGGTCAGTAAATGAGTCAAAGGTAGTAGCTGAGTCGGAGACTCCCAAGTAGAGAGAAAATAGCCTCTGAAGTCCTCGGGGGAGCAAGACCTAGGTTTCTTCCTCCTCCCCCCACAGGAATGCCGTCTTCTCAAAAGTGCTCGGGGTTGGAAAACCGACCACTTCTGGCACGCAGCACAACCCCGCCGGAATTCTGATCCGCAGTAACTCCACCTCTCCCTTAGACGGCGCTCGGTGCCTCAGCCTCTAAATTCCCGCGAAGCCTTATGGGGCTTGTAGTCTCTGTGGCACATATTCCTTGCGCTTGCGCATTGGTGTGGCGCGCTCCCTCCCACTGCCTCCATCAGGATTCCTGGTCCTTGTGAGGCGCACTCCATACGACAAAGTACCAACCGAATACGCTTCGTCCGCCGAGGACTAGCCAGGTCAGGAAAAGAATTCGCCCTGTGAGGCTCTCGCGGTGCCCTGGAAAGCGGACGGAATAAACACGCCCCCGCCCCGGAAGTGAGCTCCTCCTGACGCGGTGCATTGTGGGGGGCGTAGTCCTTCTTCCAAGGCGGTCCTTCGCTGCGTCCCCCGGGCCGACTCCGGATCGCAGGCAGACGGCCAGGCGGGCGGTGCAGCGCGGTCCCGTGCGAAGCGTATTCTGGCACTGGGCGTCCAGTTGGGCCAACTGTGTCAGGCTGCAATAGTGGGAGATTGCTTAAGGCCTCGCAGGGCGCCGCCCGTCGAGGGGCTGGAGGCAGCGGACAAACCGGGCCGTCGAAGCGCGGAGGAGGCCGGTGGGCCGCGCACAGTCGCGCGGCGCAGCCATGCCTGGCTTTACGTGCTGCGTACCGGGCTGCTACAACAACTCGCACCGGGACAAGGCTCTGCATTTCTATACATTTCCCAAGGACGCTGAGCTGCGGCGCCTTTGGCTCAAGAACGTGTCCCGTGCTGGCGTCAGTGGGTGCTTCTCCACTTTCCAGCCCACCACGGGCCACCGTCTTTGCAGCGTTCACTTCCAGGGCGGCCGTAAGACCTACACGGTGCGTGTTCCCACCATCTTCCCGCTGCGCGGCGTCAATGAGCGCAAAGTAGCGCGCAGACCCGCGGGGGCCGCGGCCGCTCGCCGCAGGCAGCAACAACAGCAGCAGCAGCAACAACAGCAGCAGCAGCAGCAGCCGTCGCCGTCCGTCTCCGCTACCCAGACCTCCCAACTGCAGCCGAACCTGGTGTCTGCCTCTGCAGCCGTGCTTCTCACCCTTCAGGCTGCTGTGGACAACAGTCAGGTTCCTGGATCTGGCCCGCCGGCACCCACCACTCCCACCGGAGAAGATGTGAAGCCCATCGACCTTACTGTGCAAGTGGAGTTCGCAGCCGCAGAGGGCGCAGCCGCCGCAGCCGCCGCGTCAGAGCTAGAAGCTGCCACAGCTGGGCTGGAGGCCGCGGAGTGCCCGATGGGCCCCCAGTTGGTGGTGGTAGGTGAAGAGGGCTTCCCCGATACTGGTTCTGACCACTCATACTCGTTATCGTCAGGCACCACGGAGGAGGAGCTCCTGCGCAAGCTGAATGAGCAGCGGGACATCCTGGCACTGATGGAAGTGAAGATGAAAGAGATGAAGGGTAGCATCCGCCACCTGCGTCTCACCGAGGCCAAACTTCGAGAAGAGCTTCGTGAAAAGGATCGTCTGCTTGCCATGGCTGTCATCCGTAAGAAGCACGGGATGTGAATGGGTCTTACTGTGGCCTGAAGAACTCCTGGACCCCCTCCAGCCCAAGGAATCCTCAGGCCAATGTTGACTTTTCTATACTTTGGTCGACAGTACTGAGGCTTAAGGCAGCTGGACGCTTGCTGGGGATCTGGCACTCTAACTTGTTTCCTCTTGAACAGGAGTTTGGGGCCTCAGACTCGGCACTGGTGACACCAGCAATTAATGACTATCTACTCTCCTTCTCCAGTTGCAGATTCTGGTTAAGCAGAGGCTTCAGAATCACTGAACTTGAAACACCTCAGAGGGATTCAGGTGGGATGCCTGGGGACTGAGTTTGGGAAAGCCACACCTTAAGGTTGGCTAGCAATCAGAGACAATTTGACTGTGTGTAGTGATAAGAGATTCAAGTAACATCAGTTCCTTCCTTTTCATGCTTACCCTTTTCAGGTGCAGTCTGTGATTCTGATGGGGACTAGTTGATATGTGCCTCTGCCTCTTAGGATCTCCCTACTAGGAGGCCATTTATGAGGGGATCTGGGTGACCTGCTGATGGAGATCCAGTTTGCCAGGGACTTAGGTTTAACTTGTTATGTTTGCTACTGGTTACAAATTCTATTTTCTGTACAATTAGACTAAAGTTTTCACTGTGTTTGGCAAAACAAATTAAACAAGAAGTAAGGTTTTTATTTGGGTTTTGGCATTTTATTTTTATAAAACTTTGCTGAACAGCTTTGAAATATGAAAAAATAAGCCTTAGCCTATAAGACCAGGCCAACTTTGACAGTAGAGATGCTTCATTGACCAGGTTTCTCCATAAAGTGGCTGTTAGCACATGGACCTTGGCCTTATAAGGGTTTCTGGCCCATTTCATCCCAAAGACTGGAAACTGCACCAAATGGTCCTAGTTTGTCCACAGGTTTTTTTCCCCTGTTTGTCTCCCCTCCTCCTAGTACCCCGAGCCTTTGGACTGAGTTACATATTCAGCCCTTTAATTTGGGGGGGGGCAGGGTTGAGACAGGGTCTTGTTATGTAGTCAGACTGGCTTTGAACTTGCTCTGTAGCCCATGATGGTCTCAAACTCGAAGCAATCCTCCTACCTCAGCCTCCCAAGTTCTGGGACTACAGGTGTGTGCCACCATGCCCAACAGCCCTTTAATTTTTACTGTAAAATGGTCTTACTTTAGTCACTTAAATTCTCCAAGCTAGGATCAAATCTGAGACCCTCTGTCTCAGCCTCCCAGAGTGCTGGGATTAAAGGCCTGTGTCACCATACCTAGTTTCTCCCTGTCTTTTTTTCTTTTTCTTTTTTTTTTTTTTTTTGAGACAGGGTCTCAGTATGTAGCCCAGGCTGGCCTTGAACTCTCAGCAATTCTGCCTCAGCCTGTGGAGTGATGGGATTACAGGCATGTGCCACCATACCTGACTCTCCCTGTGTCCTTTTAACAAAAAGATGTAACTGAGAACTGAAGTTAGTTCCTCCTACCTCTCAGGGTTTTAAATTTCTTAAATTTTCGGCTGGAGTTGAAGTTTGCTCACAATTTCATCCCTTAAATGTAGCACAGTATCTGGTAAATGCACTTAATAAACAAGTGAAGACCACAGCTGGAATCAGCCATGGCTCTTTGAGTCATAAAGACTCTTTTTTGTTTGTTTTTTGGCACCAGGGATCGAACTTGGGACCTTGAGCTTTTGAGGCAGGCGCGGAACCACTGAGCTAAATCCCCAGCCCACAAAGACTCTTGTATAGATACTTTGGGTTTGGTAAACCTTCACTGTGAAAAGTCTGGATCTACAGAAGGCATTAAGGAGTTAGGATTTGTGACCCCTTGATTTATTGTTTTGACTGCTTGTATCTTTGGATATTGGAAGGGTGAGGGTGACATTTTTATCTATTGCCCCAAGATAATGCAAATCCATCTTGGGGAGAGGTAAATATCTTTAAATCTATCCTTGTTTATTATGTTTGTTGGGACACAGACTCTTGGGCTCCATGAAATATGACTTCCTTCTGGAACTTGCCTTATGACTTCAAGTTAGAGTGGCCTTAAAACTTCAGTCATCTCTTCTTCCTTTCTGGCCCTTTGGCACTCAGTTGGGAAACAAGTCTGGGGAAGGAAAGAGTATACAGCATTTGTCATAGGTGACAGGTTGGGAAAGGAATTGAGTCTCTGCCTTCCAAGGGTTAACTCTGGCTGGAAATCAGATGGTAAAAGCACATCAGTGCAGTTTGAGGCCAGTTGGGCCCTTGCTGGTCAGTCTCACTTTTCCCTACTCTTGTTGAACAGACTTCTCCAGGCCTTTTTCATACTTCTTTTTTATTTATTTTTTTGGTGTTGTGTGTGTGTGTGTGTTTAGACGGGGTCTTGCTATATAGGTCAGTCTCGCCTTGAACTCACTTTGTAGCCCAGGCTGGCCTCAAACTTGTGGCAATCCTGCCTCAGCCTCCCGAGTGCTGGGATTACAAATGTGCGCCAGTTCATGCTTTTTAGTGTATCCTTGAACTCATTCATCAAAGGGACATCTGTTTGTGCTTTGCTCTCTTGAACCTCTCAGCAGCTCTGGACCCTCTCTGTGCCTAGAGTTATGTGCATACACCCTTTGTGGTGTTTTGGTTGGAGGGAGTGCAGTTTATAGAGCAAGGGAGACTGCAGGTACAGATACACCACTTAGCAGGAAAGCAGAGTTCTAAGTAGGTGAGTGTCTAGAATTCTAGTCAGGCAGAGTGTGATCTGGAAAGGTCTGGTATTTAATCATCAAGAAAGCTTAGTCTGGTTTTAGTCATTCCCAGGAGGTGGATAGGAATGGTGCAAAAATTCTGGAAGAACTGTAGTACTGGGGATCTCTGACTAGGAGGGTAAGCGTAGAGTTGCCTGGGAAACCCTGGAACCATTTTCCTTTCCTGGGATCCCCTAAGTTGGCTGTAGAGCTGCTGTAGAACTATTTTTCTGAGCACAGACTTGACCTAGAGATAGGCCTTACTTCAAATGTTTGTTACCAAGGAAACAAAAGGATGTTGAAAGTAAAGGGCAAAAGGTGGAAGGATGATCATTTACAATCTAGTCACTGAAATAGTAGGGAAACTTTGAGCCAGTTATTTCTCTTTAATAACTCTTAGTTACCTGCTGGTGTGTGTGTGTAGGGGGGTATTTATGATAATGTTTTGAAGACCATTCTCTGTATAAATGTGAGAGTAATATGTCCAGCCAAGCCCCATCTGAGGAGTATTTGCCCCCAAAAAGGCCTAGTTGCTCGAAACCAGTTCTGGGCTCGTCTGGCCCTGGGTCGGGACTCAGGAATATTAGGACAGCAGAAGTTGTGGGTTCTGCCCTGGATTACTAAAGTGATACATATCAAAGAATCGAATAAGTAGTCAGAGCCCTAGAAGGTAAGGGGTTTCTCCAGAGGAAACAGCCTGGGGGCCCAGGGTGGAGTGGCTGGGCCAGCTCGGGGCTGGACTGGGCTCTCACGGAGGAGGGGCCAGCTACCTTCGGCCGCACAGTTTGGGCGGGGCCAGGCCATCTGGGACCGAGCGACCGCTGAGCCCTGACCCCTGACTGGCGCCAACCTCAGTGTTCCAGAGGCTTCCGCTAGACCACAATTCTCAGGGGCTCGCCCCGGCTGCCTCCCTCCCTGGTTTAGCCTCTCCTCCCGCGCCGCAGGCTGTGTCTGGGCCTCCGCGCGTAGCACACCGGGAATTGTAGTTTTCTTCTAACGCGCTAATGCCAGAAAAGAGAGCGGTCGGACTGCGTTTCCCATAGTGCAACCGGGCAGGAGAGGGAAGGCAGGGGGGAAGGGACAGTCGGTTTCAGACCGCGCTGGGTTGCTGCCGCCGCTGCCGCCATCGTGCCAGCCCCTCGGGTGAGTGTTGGGACTATCACTCCGGGGCGGGGGCTGGGCCGCAGAAGCCGTGTTCTGGGCCGCCTGGAGCTTCTGCTGCAAGTCCTCGAGAGGCCCCTCCCCCCGCCTTGGCTGCCCGAAGCCGCGCGGGGGCCCGGGCCATGTGTCGCGCGCGGCTCCGCCTCCCGCCGGTCCTCTCGAGGCGGCGGCCGTAGGGAACGCTGAGTGCCAGACAGGCGCCTATCTGGACCGTACAGTACCATGGTTGGTGAGCCGGCCTGTGTTGTGGCCAGACTTTTTTTTCTGGTTCTGACCGTCGGATGGGGCATTTAGGGCCCCGCCCCATCTGGCCTGGCCTGCTTGAATCTCGCCACCTCTGCAGGCAGCCTATAGCGGGCAGACCGTAGCCCCACGGCCCGCCACCCGTCTGCGAAGATCCAGGGATGGGCAGCGCCACCTGGCTCGCTCCAGAGCCAGCATGGGTAAGGGTGTCCACCCGCCGCAGCTGGACTTGGGACCCTTATTCAGTTCCCGACCATAGCCCAGCTGGCGAATGTTCCTTTGCTTGACTGCCTGCTGAAAGTGCACGAAACCTCCTGCTCCCTCTGTGGAACCCATAGGTTCTCCTGCACGAAGGACAGGGACAGGGAGTCTGGGCCGAGAGGGGATTCCACTTGGGACCCTGTCAGGTTTGGAAGATCTAGACCTGATGTGGTGAGTCAGTTCCAGGCTGGTAAGCCCAGCCTTCGCCCTTTCCTATGAGTGACCAAGCCCCAGCTATGGTGGGTTGGCTGACAGTGTTAGTGGAGGGAGGAAACCAAAAAGGTGAGCTTGGACGTGTGAGCTTCATAGGCTTTGTTAGACCTCTTAGGCACAGCCCAATCTTGATTTCAGAATCTCCCAGAGTCAGCATAGAATTGCTCTGTAGGAGTGGATGAGGCCTCAAGAATGGCATGATAAGATTAGATTCAACACGAAGAAAAGTAGACTCCAGACTTGGGATCTTTGAGGCCAGTTCAGACAAGAGACCAATTTAGAAGGGACCTTGGGGGAGAAGCACATTTGGGTTGTCGTGGGGTCTTTCTGAAACCTGGGTGAGAGAACAAGAGTAGAAAGCTGTAGAAGCTGTAGAAAGCCAGGATTCCTCTTGTTCATGGCTTCCCAACAGACAGCTTTTGAACAGGCAGAAAGCTGGTGAGGCCTTGAGAAATTGCTCTTAATGAATGGCACCAGAGACCCCATTGAATTTTGGGAGAGCATTGTATTTGGCCAGAGAATTACTATCAGGCAGGCTTTGAAAAGGGACTTCTTTTTTTTTTGGTACCGGGATCGAACTTGGGACCTTGTGTTTTTGAGACGTGGGGGGTGGGGTGGGGTGGGGTGGAGGCAGGGGAGGGGCAGAACCACTGAGCTAAATCCCCAGCCCTAGCCACTTCTTTTTGAGGGATGATAAATTAAGAAACCAGGCCATAGAAGACTGGGTCCACAAGCGTAAGGACCCGAATTTGATCCCCGGTACCCCCCCAAAAAGAAGACACTGGGACTTGGAGAGATTCCTCATTGATTTGTCTGCCCCACTGAGTCTTCTGAGCCACAGTTGTGCGTCCGTCCGTCCCCCCCCTCCCCCCCCGCCAGGGATGGAACTTGGGACCTTGCGCTTTCGAGGCAGGCAGGATGCCACTGAGCTAAATCCCTGGCCCTAAGCATTTTAACCTTGATAAGTCCTTGACCTTTCTGGAATTTGGCAGGCCATCTAGGTTCTCATCCTATAAGAGAATCCTGTGGTTCTCCAGGATCTATCTTTGCCCCTTGTTCATGTAGGGCTGATTTGGGAAATGGGACCTGACATAGAGCAGTCAGAATATGGCTGTATAAGCAAGGGGCAAAGTGTGAAGATGCCTGGCTTTTCGTTTAACTCGAAATTTAGTCCCGGGGCCGAGGATTTAGCTCAGTGGTTTGTCGCTGCCTGCCTCGAAAGCACAAGGTCCTGAGTTCAATCCCCAGTACCAAAACAACAACAACAACAACAACAAAAAATTAGTCCCTTAAGCCAGGTATGCTGGCACACATCTGTAATCCAAGTTACTCAGGAAGATTGGAAGATCAAGGTACTTATGGTGCACATAGTGAGACTTCTCTTCAGATCTATTAGTACTAGGACTCACTTCTTTCTGAGCTATGTCTTCTGTTGTTTTCCTGGTTGGTGGGTTGGGATGGGATAAATGATTTGAGAAACACAGAATTCTTAAGTTTTATTTTATTTTGTTTTGTTTTTTTGAGACAGGTTCTTGGTCTGTAATTCAGACTGGGTTTGAACTTACTATGTAGCCCAGGCTGGCCTTGAATTCATGACAGTCCTGCCTCAGCTTCCTGAGTGCTGGGATTACAGGTGTGTTCAACCATGCCTGGTTCTCAGGTTTTAAAATTAGAAGGTACTTGGGCCAGGGATTTAGCTCAGTGGTTCCGGCGCCTGCCTTGCAAGCGCAAGGTCCAGAGTTCAATTCCTAGTACAAAAAAAAAAAATTAGAAGGTACTTGATATCAAAAGTTTCAGGCTTCCCTTACTAAGGCATTAGTATCTTGCTTGAAATTATTTTTTTACCAGTCTCATTTTGTTTGTTTTATTGTGTTTTTCTCTAAATAATCAGAGGTGTGGTTTTTTTTGTTTGTTTTTTGCCACTCTTTGGCTCTGTATGTCTGGCTCTGGGCTGAGGCTATAGGAAGAAAAATGAATCCTACCTAGCCCTGGTGTTGGAGGTGGCGGAGTAATGTTGGTTCTGTGTGCTGAGGGCTTAGTTGAAGGGGCCCTTATTCCTGTGAGGAAGAGACTTGAATGATTAGAGCCCTGAAAAGCAAAGACTTTTAGTAGTTCCCTTTCCTCTCCAGTACCTGGCAGAAACTTCAGGGGGAGATATGTCACTGGACTGTGGACCTAGGAAGGTCTGAGGTCCCTTGAGTGAAGTTTTCATCACTCCACATTCCTGTGGCTAAACTGGGCATGGTGATGCACACCTGTAATCCAGCTGCTTGAGAGACTGAGGCAGGAGAATCTCAAGTTTGAGGCCAGCCTGTGCAACTTTTCTCGACCTTGTCTCAAAATCAAAAGGACTGGGTCTGGGCTCAGAATTTAGCTCAGTGGCACTGCGCCTGCCTCGCAAGCGCAAGGTCCTTAGTTCGATCCCCAGTACCAAAAAAAAGGGACTGGGGCTATAGCTCAGTGGTATAGCACTTGCCTAGCATGCCTGAGCCCCTGGGTTCAATCCCCAGTACTGCCCAAAAAATACCAAAGATTCAAATTGCTATGACTGTTGAGTCCAGCTCCTGGCTCCTACATCCTGCTGCTCTTCCCTTTTCTAGGAACCTGCTAAGTGGTCTCACAGTGCCTGGGAATCTCATCAACTTTGTATGTGGCCTTCAGTCTCCTGCCTAGACCCTGGATGTGTGGCTTCTGCTGCTATAACTGAGACCTTGATTCAAGTTCCAGGTTCCTAATGTGATGCCCATTAGGGCATCTTCCTAGGGTGAAAAGAGCCCTCCAGAGAGATGAGAAGTTCAGTGGTTCCGATCATGGAGGCTCAGTGGGTGTGCCTTCAACAGATGACCTTTGCCTGGGATGTTAAGGAAGGGTGACTGGAAGAAGCAGGAACTTCAGAAATGCTAATACTGTTTTAGTCTCCAGTTCAGCTCATTTAGCTGGGCCTTGTGGCACACACCTACAATCCCAGCATCCAAGGCTGAGGCAGGAGGATTGAAGTGAGTTTGAGGCCAGCCTGGGCTACGTAGTGAGTTCACGGCCAGGCTGAACTACATAGTGAGACTGTCTCACAAAATAAAAAACCAATTCAGCTCATTTTCACCAAGGCCTCTAGCACTGGAAAGGAGATCCAAAAAGTTTTTCATAAGGGCTGGGGATGTAGCTCAGTAATAGAGTGCTTCCCTAGTATGCATGGGGTCCTGGGTTCAAGCCCCAGTACTACAAAATAAAATAAAATAAAAATTAAGCTCTGTTTGGTGGCACATAACTATTGTCCTAGCACTTGGTAGGAGGATTGCCATTTTGAGCCCTTCCTGGGCAGTTTTACAAAACCCTGTCTGAAAATAAAAAATATCCAAAAACCGCTGGGGATTTAGCACAGTGGTAGAGTGCCCCTGGGTTTGGTTGCCAGTACCACACACACACACACACACAGGCAGGATTTCTTTGGCTGATTTGAGCCTGAAAGTTGTGCTGGACCTTTTGTTTTGTTATGCTGGACTTTTTGTTATGTTAATTTTTCAGATGGGCCACTAGAGGATGAAATTTGTATGTTTGGAGTCCAGTTTGAGCTACCTGTTGCCCAGCTTGAGAGTTCTGGGATTCTTGTTTCCATCATATGTGGTAGGAATTCTTGAACCCTTCCTGGAAGAGTGACTTCCAGGCCGTGTAAATGATTATTTTGGTCAGCGCCCTGGCCATCAGGCCTGTGTGGCACCGTTTCCCTTCTCTGTCAGCTAGAGTGTGTTCTGGGCAGAAAGCTTTGCCCAGGTCTGGCTGTGACTGGGGAAGTAAGTGTCTTTAGCAGCACAAAAGGCAGACTCAAAGACCAGGGGTAGCCTTACTTATAGGTAGATGTGGATGAGAACTCGTTTCACTGCCCTTGGTCTTACTCCTTATAGTTGCTGGTACCTGTTTATGTTCCAACTCCATAAGTCCCCAGGCTGGAGATAGTGCTACTGTAGAGATGGAGAATCCCTTCCATTAGAGGGTGTGTCTTCTCTTTTTTTTTTTTTTTGTACCAGGATCGAACTCGGGTCCTTGTGCTTTCGGAGCAGGCGGCGGCACCACTGAGCTAAATCCCCAGTCCTTAGAGGGTGTGTCTTGAGTGCCTGGGAGCTGAGGGTTGTCAGACTCAGTATCCTCAGTAAACTGAAGAGAGGGAGACTGGAATTGGGAGAGTGGTCTTGTCATAACTTGCTGCTTAGGCTGGCCTCAAGCTTGTGATCCTCCTGCCTCAGCCTACCAAGTAGCAGAGATTACAGGCATGCACCATGAATGTTTTTTTCATTAAAGTCACATATATTCCCATCAGCCACTGGGCCTCACCAGGGTAGAGACCTGAAAGCCTGCTGCCCTCTGGAAGGATCTCTATAGAGCCATTCAGCTGGCAGGTAGTTCAGGTCTAGGAGAATGTAAGTCATCAGTTGTGTTGTCCTTGGGGTAAACCTGCTGACCATCTGCTTAGATAATTTGCATCTTGCGGTGCATGGAGCTTGCTGTTTTCAGAGGGGAAGGAAAGGCTTGAACTCTGGTTCCTCAACACCTATTTTTGCCAGCTACTGAATTTCTGCTATTCCACATTGGCTCTCAGCTGTTCCAGCCCTTTTGTTTTGTTGGTGGTGGTTTTCTGGGGTTTTTGTTTTTTTCTTCTCTAGTACAAGGGATTGAACCTAGGGCCTTTGCACTGAACTCCTAGCCCCTTTTTATTTTGTATTTTGAGACAGTGTCTCCCTAGAATTGTATTTCTACTGCCTCAGCTTTCCAGAGGAAAGCTGGAATTTCAGACATATGCCACCACACCCAACTCAGTCCTGGTCACCTTACTGGACGTTCTAATGCTGGCTGTACCAGGGGCCTTGAATGTGTGTTCTTGAATTCCTTTTCTTTTAAAATTTTTTTGTTGATCCCATGAAAGGGATGGAACCCATGGCCATGCACATGCTAAACAAGCCCTTTCCAGATGAGCTGCATTCTCAGTCCTTGAATTCTGTCTAACTCAGGACCTTGTGCTTGTGAGGCAGGCGTGGTGCCACTGAGCTAAATTCCCAGCCCCCTTGAATTCTGTCTTAACCACTTGGAGCATTGGCTTCCTCATTTACTAAGTGAAGGTAATCATACCAGTTTTACAGGGCTTGGTTTCAAGACTTATATAGTGAGAGGACCTGTAGAAATGTTTTGAGTCACAGGAAGCATTCTCTCACCCTCTGTGAACTCTGTTAGTGAGCTCCTGTGTTAGAATAATACATTTAAAAAGGACTGGGGATGTAGCTTTTGTTCCTCTACTCTCTGTCACATTGGCCCAGTATGGTGGTGGCAGACCACAGGAGTGGTTGGCCACTTAGGGGGTCTCAGACCCCTACAAGGAAAATGAAATCCCTATGTACCTGACCAGCAAGTTCATGGCTTGAGGCTCAGTTCACAAATGGTAGCTATTTAGAATTACTTGGGCCCCAGAGATCTTGTAAGCCACCTGGGAAAGGGAGGTTACTGAGGAAGCAAATACAGAGCTAGAGTGGAGAGACCAGAATGCAGGTCTCAGGATTTAGCTTCCAGGTTAGTCAGCACACTAACCTAATGGCTCTGAAGGGGGCGTATGATGTAGGGGTGATATAGGGCTTCCAAATAATCCAAATAATATGAAGGAAATATAACTCACCCTGTTAATGTCTTATATGCCGAATTCATGTTCTCTAAAATTGAAGAATGAATTCTAGGAACAATGGAGGTTAAGAGTAGAAATATTAAATATTGAGAGGGAGAGGTACAGCTCCTGCCTGAGAGGGACTAGAGGGGACACCTGGAAAGTGGGTTGCCCATGGACCCCACTTCTCAAGTTTTATAGAGCAAAACCGCAAGGTGAAGTGGGTATAAGGTAGAAGAAAACTATGGTCAACCAAAAAGTTCATGAGTGTAGTCAGTTAGGTAATATTGATCAAATGGGGAAGCAAGTCATGTCATAAGGGAACACTGAAAAAAAAAAAAAGGATTTTCCAGGACAGAATGGGCTAGGGAAGTTTTGATCCCCCACCCAAGATGATTGATGCATGTTTAGAATATCAAATACTGCTGCTCATCCTTAGGGGAAATATGTGGGTGTAGTTACTTCTCTTTGTCTTCAAGCCTGACCTTCAAGGAATGCACCTCCAGCCACAGTTGTAATTCAGTAAGTTCTTATCTTCTGCATTGACTCCAGGGCCCAGCCCTGTCTGACTGCCTATAATATTTTAACTTATCTGTCTATAATAATTCTTGTAGTCTTCAGATATCAGCCCCAGGAAAAGGTTCTATCCTAATCAGCCGTCTGATGTCTCTCCAGAATTAGGCAGAGGAGTGGAGGACTGTGTATGCCCTCCCTGCAGGAATCTGAGGTACCCACCTTCTTCCTAGTGTTGACTAGTATTCAACTGGGAACTGACAATAACTCCTTACAGCTGGATCCTGCTCTTGATGCTCACTTCATTTCCCCTGAACATGTCCACAGTTACTGATGAGACAGAGGTCATACCAGAAGGGAGGTTTAGCAGGCTAAAGGCCAGGTCTTCCAGGGTGTGACTGCTTACTGAGAGTGGGTTTAGGCCAAGCCTCACTTGCTGTACATCACAGGCAGACAACTAGGTGAGTGACAAAGGGTTGTTTCCTGGCAACTTGGATAGAAGGTGGGTGGAGAGGAAGTAGGTCACCGGGCCACTTAAATTGAGCAAATTTTGTTTAGAGCTGACTCCTCTTCTAGAAAAGAAGGGGTGACCTTTTGGCCAGGCTCCCACACATTGATGCACTTAATAAAAAGTTATCAAGGTGGGCCCGGGGATTTAGCTCAGTGGTCCCGCCGCCTGCCTCGAAAGCGCAAAGTTTTGAGTTTGATCCCCAGTACCAAAAAAAAAAAAAAGTTATTAAGGGCTGGGCCAAGCACCATGGAAACAGGGATGACTAAAGGATGCCCTGCTCAGGGAGAATGACCATAAACAAATGTGTGAATGTGACAGTCTCACATGGTGATGAGTGCTGAGGAAACAATACAGGATGTAAAATGAATAACTGGACAGCTAGCTGAGAGTGCTTATGAGAGATGTTGGTGAGAGGTGACATTTGAGCTGACCTATATGACGAGGTCTAGAAGGAACAGTGATCCAGGTAGAAGTAATAGTTACAAAACACTCAGGTGAGAAATAAGCTCATGATGTTCCAGAAACAGTAAAATGGCCAGTATGGATGGCGTAGGAGGGCCAAGTTACTTAGGATCTTGAAGGCAAGATGAGTGATTGAGACTTTGTTCCCAGTACCAGGGGAAATCACTGGAGGGCCATGGAACAGGATACACAACTTCTCTCTCCTTGGACCATGAAATCAGAGAGGCATTTTTTTTCCTGAACGATAGGCATCCTGCAGTATCTTCCTGTCTTATGTTGCTGTCCTTCTGTACAACATTTCCTATGCTTTAGTCTTGGGCCTCAGGGGCTTAAGCTAGGTTGGTTCTCAGTCCCACCATTAGAGGAGTCCTTCCTAGGCTCTGTGCTTCTGGGCTATGTTTGGTGCCCTGCAGACAGTGAATAAGGGAAATGGCCATGACTGGTACCCAATTTCAAGGGCTCCACTGCATGCTTGGCTTGTGTAGCATTCATTCCCCATGGGCCTTGGTGATGGGCCCTCAAACATGATCATCTTTCTGCATGCTGTTCTGGTTGCAGTGATATCATACTGTGCCCCTGTGCTTGCCCAAAGTCCAGCTAGGTCAGTCTCTTCTTTGTTGAGGTGGTAGAATAGGGTGGTTACTTTGAAGGCCTGTGAAGACTGAGGTCATTCTCCTTTAATAACACTTATTTGGACTTTTGGGTTTGATTGTGGAAAGTTTTTTGCCCTTGATATGGAAATCTTGTTTGGAGGTGGAAGCCCCAGTTCAAGCCTACCTTGTCCCTCTGTGAGAGAACTAAGCTCAGGGGTTGGAGTTTTGCAGGGTTTTAGCCCAGTGTGCCTAGGAACAACTCTGATCCAGACCTAGGTTGTGGCTAGGAGTCCTCGCTCTGGAATCCATTAAACATGGTCACCCGGGCCAGGGATTTAGCTCAGTGGTTCCGGCACCTGCTTCACAAGGATAAGGCCCTGAGTTGGATCCCTGGTACCAAAAAAACCAAAAAAAACCAAAACATGGTCACTCAATTCTACCACCTGTCAGCTGCAGACTTTGAGTTGGGGAACCTTCCTGAGTCTCAGTTTGCTCATCTCTGAAGGAATATTGACTCATAGGTAAAGTTAAGAACAAATGTGCATAAAGCTCTCTGTATATTTCTACACCTAATATACATTAGTAAAAAATAATTTTTAGCTGGAAGCTGCCATTTTGTGTTTTTTCTTTGGAAAAGTCTAAAATTTGCTAGGCATGGTGGTGCAAGCCTATAGTCCCAGCACTCAGGAGGCTGAGGCAGGAGGTTCACTGAAAGTTCAAGGCCAGCCTGGACTACATAGTTGAGACCCTGTCTCAAAAAAGCTGAAAATTTGAGCATAAATATAGTTTTTCTGTTGCTTAATGGAACTTCTTCTTTTTTTTTTCCTTTGTACCGGGGATCGAACTCAGGACCTTGCGCTGCGAGGCAGGCACGGCGCCACTAAGCTAAATTCCTGGCCCCTTAATGGAACTTCTTGAGCCAGGACTTTTGTCTTTTTTTTTTTTCTCAGAAGAGCTGTAGGAGAAGCCATCGGGATGAAGGTCAGTCTCCAATCTGATGTGAGGCTGCCTCTGAGCCTTGGCATTTTGTTTCTTTCCAGACTGTTATTTCCGCAATAAATATGTTGGGAACAAGTTGAGGCCTTGCTGGCTATTCTCCTTCCTATCCTGGCTTGGACCCTTCCCCTGTAGTGTGTGGGGATGGGAGGGAGACTGCATTCTGCTTGTTTTGTTTTTAAACACGGTCTCACTATGTAGCCCAGGCTGGCCTCGACTCACAGCAATCCTCCTGCCTGCCTTAACCTCCTGAGTGCTGGGATTACAGGCGGGAGCTACCACATCCAGCTTGGACTTTGCTACTTTTTGGACTCAGGAATGCTGCCTCCCAGCCATGAGTTGTAAGCTTTATGGGGGGTTTAGAATAAAAAACTATAAAGTATATGGTTTGCTATATTACATTTTGTGCTGGGAGATGGAGTGTGTGTGTGTGTGTGTGTGTAAGAAATGCCCTACAACCTCTAAAGCTCAGAGCCATGGTGATTTGGGCAGCAGAGCAGAGCCTGGGTGAGTTGGTGGGGGTTTGCATATGGGGTGAGGGTCAACCCTAGAGTCAGAGAAGGAGTCCCCAAATGGGTGGGGACTTGGAAGGAAAGCAAGAACTGATGAAGTAGGTGAGGATATCCTAACAGGGATTCACCCTGGTGAGCAAGCACAGGACAAGTTGTGGTTGTGTGTGTATCCCTGGATCTAAGGAGAGGGAAATGGCTGGTGAGATGGGGACAAATATGGATGGCCACTCATGGAACTCTTAGGCAAGGGTGTTGTAGGGAAAAGACATGACCAGTTTTATGGTTTAGAGTTCAGGAATGGAACTCCCCCCCATCCACATAGATGTGAAGGTTCCTTTTAACGCTTTCTGGATGCCCCTGAGCTGTCATCTTCCTCAGAAACCTCACTGTGCTTCCCTGGACCTTCTATTCCTTTATTCCTCCACTACTGCTTCAGCCAGATAGCTGTGTTTGTGGTACTGGAGATGGAACCCAGGGACTTCACATTGAACTATACCTGCAGCCTTTTTTATTTTTTACTGTATTTTGAGTTAGTCTTACTAAATCACTAAGTTGCCCAGGCTTGGCTTGAACTTGCCTTTCTCCTGCTTCAGCCTCCCAGATTGCTAGGATTACAGATTGGTGCCACTATCCCCAGCTAAGCCAACTAGTTTTTGTATTAGAAAGTTATCATGCCATTAAGAAAATACTGCCAGGTGTGGTGGTGCCTGCCTGTAATCCCAGCACTGGGGAGGCTGAGGCAGGAGGATTGCCAAGAGTTTGAGGCCAGCCGAGACTACATAATGAGTTCAAGGTCAGCCTGAACTACATAGTGAGACCCTGTCTACATGTCTGCAGTACATAATGATTACATTCATCATGGGAAGTTCATACATGTACATAACACATTTTAATTCTTTCTACTTCTCTTTGTTTTCGTGCTCTCTGACATCTACTAGTGCATACTTACAGTGGTGGCGAACATGTGGCACACATGTTATTTTTCTTTTAAGGCAAAAGATGTTAATATATAAATTTTATAAGTTAATATATAAGTTTTTTCTAAACTAAGACCTCAGTATTCTGGACTTTTGGGGAGGTATGTTGTTGTTGGTTTGAGACAGGGTCTTGCTATGTAGTCCAAGCTGTCCTTGAACTCACTATGTATCCCAGGCTGGCCTTGAACTTGCAGAAATCCTCCTGCCTCAGCCTCCCAGAGTGCTGGCATCACAGAAGTGAACCACCACACCTGGAAGTATGCAGGGTTTTTTTTGGGGGGGGGGCACCGGGGATCGAACTCGGGACCTTGTGCTTGCAAGGCAGGCGCCGGAACCACTGAGCTAAATCCCCGGCCCCAATGCAGGTTTAATTACAGTATTGGCACTGTGATAAATGAGTGAGTTTGAGGTTGTAGTTTGGGCACTTGTCTCTAAAAGTTTGCCTGTCACTGGGAGCCTAAGACATTCCCTGATGGGTGCCCCACCTTGCTATGGGCTGAAGAGGTGGCCCTCACAAATTCCTACAGCTTTCCCCCTGCCTCAAGCACTCTCAGGGCCTGGGCCAGGCATGGAGGGGGTGTGGATTTGACACATTTAGTGAGCTGAGCACAGTGTGTAAGAGGGTAGAAGGGGCAGAGACTCAGGGTTGGGGACCTGTGTTCTGCCTCAGGTACTCCATATTTGTGTGGGGGTACAGCCAGCCTAACTCTTTGGAAAAGTGACTGAGACAGCAGCTGAAGCTAGACGTGGGTCCTGAACTTTTCCCGGTTGTTAATTTGTTTCTTGGCAAAGTGTGACCTGCTATACACTTGTTTTCCTATGTATAAACATAGCTGGATCCATGCTTTCTCCTCTGCTTGTTTTAGACTTTCCTGGACGTTTCTTAGTCATCCCAGCAATGAGCTTCTATTTTTAGTGCCACTACCTCCAAGGAGACCTAAAATAAAGTTGGCTTAGTTTCCTGGCCCTTCATTGGCTGGACTGTTGGTCATAGGCTGGGGGATTGGCTATCCTCTACACTGCCCCTCCCCAGTGGCTGCTCTGGTGTAGAGTTAGGCCACAGAAATGGAGTGAGTTAGCACTTAACCATATAGAGCAAGGACTTCACCTGGTTCTTTTAGTGCCTATACAATCTTAGGCAACATCATCAGGGTTAGAGTCCCTATTTTACAGAAGGAGGAGGCTGAGGAGGGGGTCCCTTTAGGCAGTGACCTACAACAGATTCAACCACTGCTAAACCTACCTCCTCACTGCTTTAGCTCAGAACAGAGCAGGGTGTGTGTTCCTCTATACTAGAGACAACTACAAAACAAGCAGTACTGAGTCCTCAGGGAAATACAGGCCTCTCTTTCTGGGAAGGGCCTAGCAAAACCAGAATGGCTCTCACCTGTGAGTAAGGGTTTGCACTGAGTTCTTGGAGTCTTGGTCTCTAGCTGGCATAGGGACTCCTCTCAGAGAGCCTGTGGCAATGAAGGTAGTACTAGGATGGAGGATGTGGTGAAGAAATGACATATTTCATTTCCCCACATCTCTCAGCTGTACTCATCTCCCCAGCTCTGCAGTAGGGAGGGGTCATCCTCATCAATGAAGAAATGTCCCAGAAAGGGCCAAGTCAAGTATCACCTGACCTCAGAGATGTCAACTGCCTTCTTGAGACTAAGGGAGCCACTGACTGTCAGAAGTGGGAACTTGAGGATTGAGGATGTAGCTCAGTGGTAAAAAACACTTGCCTAGCTTATGCAAGGCTCTGGGTTCAATCACCATCCCCCCCCCCCCCCAATGAGGCCCTGAGCCTTGACCTGTCAACAGAGACCTTGGACAGTGTTGGGAATCCAAGGGCTAGAATAGAAATCAGTAGTTTTCTAATCTACAAAGTGGGAAGAATAACAATAACTGGCCTTGCAGGTCGTTGAGAGAATTAAATGAAAAAAAAATCTGGCTGGGGCAAGTGCTTAACTCTTCCTTCAAGGCCCTTCTTATTGGACATTGTAGGGCCTGCTCTGATTTTCTTTTGTCACAGCTCCACCCTTAGCACCCATCCTGTATCCTTCGAAACCTTGGCACTCCTCTATCTCATGGACCAGGAGCTCCTCAAAGGAAGGGCTGAATCTGATCCTCTGCTTCCCAGAACTGTTTCAGCTCCGGCACCAGCCAGGTGTGGTGTTGCATACCTGTAATCTAGAATCTGAGCATTTGGGAAGCTTTGGCAGGATTGCCACGAGTTTGAGGCCACCCTGGGCTACATAGTGAGTTCAAGGCCAGCATGAACTACATAGTGAGATCCTGTCTGAAAAACAAACAGAAAAAAGAAAGAAAGAAAGAAAGACCCATTTAAAAAAGACTCCTACCAGATCCCCAGGGCCTGTCCCTGTTCCTGAGACAACAGACCTGAGCAAAGGACCCCTGAGCCTAGAGGTCAGGAAATAGTAGGAGTCAGTGGGTGCTATCTCCTGTTCTGCAGTACCAATGCTTTCCTCTCTTGTCTCCCTGGTTTTACAGGTCTCAGTGACACCGGGTGACACTCCAGAATGGGAGACAAGCCAATTTGGGAGCAGATTGGATCCAGCTTCATTCAACATTACTACCAGTTATTTGATAACGACAGAAGCCAACTAGGCGCAATTTATGTAAGTCTCTACCACTAGGGTCAAAATGGGACCCTGGAGCATAAATTCAGATGTTGAGCTGCTGTATCCAGTTCACAAGTTCTGGCTGTCCTTGCAGGATTGACTGTGCCCCTCTACCTGAGTTTCTGTCCACAGGACAGGGGACTGAGGCCTGAGCCAACTACTGTACTTTTCCACGCATTTCCTTCTATCATTTTCTAGAATAGGCATTCTGGTATCCTGAATGGAGAGTTCTGGACCTGCTATTATATGCAGCCTGAACCTTATCAGAATACATGGTTCTAGCTGGGTATGGTGGTGCACACTTACAATCCCAGCACTTGGGAGGCTGAGGGAGGAGAATCTCAAATTCATGTCTAGCCTGAGCAACTTAGTGAGACCCATCTCAAAATTTTTAAAAGGGCTGAGAATGCTGTTCAGTGGTAGAACATTTGTCCAGTATGTGGGAGGCCCTGGGTTCAATCTCCAGTACTACCAAAAAAAAGAAAAGAAAAGCCACTTAAAAAAAAGGAATCTTATTAATGAAAGACCTAATCTAGCACAAGTAGGGCTGGGGATTTAGCTCAGTGGTTTTGCCGCCTGCTGCACAAGCGCAAGGACCCGAGTTTGATCCCCGGTACCAAAAACAAAAACAAACAAACAAAAAAAATCTTGACACATTTCGCCGCCTGCTGCACAAGTATTATTTGATTGTTGTTATGAGTAGATTTTTCCAGTGCTTGGCTTCATGTATACAAGGAAAACAAGCAACCACTGAGCTATACCCCCAGCCCCTCTCATATTCACACACACATCCCCATTATGGAGAATTGAACTCAGTGCCTCATACATGCTAGGCAAGTGCTGTAACATCAAGCTACCCCAGCCCTATTTGTTTGTTTAGCAGTACTGGGCATTAAACCCAGGACCTTTGCATTGGCTACATCCTAATAATTTAAAAATTATTTTTATTTTGAGACAGTTTCATTACATTGCCAAGGCTGTGTTCAAACTTGGCAATCCTATCTCAGCCTCCCAAAGTGCTGAGATTACTATATTACTATGGTCTCTTTTTTTTTTTTTTCTTTTGAGACAGGGTCTCACTATATTCTAGGCTGGCCTTGAACTCTTGGCAGTCCTCCTGCCTCAACCACCCAAGTGTGGGGATTATAGGTGTGCACCACCACATCCAGCTATGATTATCTCTTAAAGCAAGCCTAATTCGGAGAAGGAAGTTAGTAAGGTCCTGAAAGAGCATTTTGTATTGTTTCACAATCCTCAGCATATTTTGTCTTTGAAGATTAGGAAACAGACTCAAAAATAAGTAATTTGCCTAATGTCATCACTGGAAGTAGTAGAGGCTCTTGTTTTGTTTTGTTTTGTATTGTTGACTCAGGGTCTCGCTGTCCAGTCTGGCCTCCTCATGGTTATCCTCCTGCCTTAGTCTCTGGAGTGCTAGGATTACAGGCGTCCACCACCATGCCTAACTGTAGAGACTTTTAAAGAGTTCTGTCCCTGAATGCTGTAGAAGGGAAGATTTGGGGGGCCAAAGAGCTAAGCTAATGGGTTGCATGTACAATCTTGTCTGGTGGTAGGAAGGCCCCAGACTAGGCATGGGGGGTTGGGGGTTGACAGCTTTCATCCATCCCTAATTTCGTGGGTACCTAGAAGGACCACAGTAGATCTCAGCCACAGCCTTGAAGATGGTAACAAATTTTTTTGCTTTTTGAGACAGGTCTCCTTATGTAGTTCAGAGTGGCCTTAACTCTCACTTTGTAGCCTGAACTGGCTTTAAACTCATCCTGCCTCAGCCTCCTGAGTGGTGGCCTTACAGGTGTGCACCATCACACCCAGCCCATTATTTCTAATGATGTCTCTGGAACTAATGCCTACTATGCAACAGGATAGGATGTCTTTTGGCTGAACCCTGGCCATATTGGACCCTTCTTGGGCCCATGCATATAAGAAGCCATATGGTGAATAACAATGGGAAAAGAATCTGGGTGTGGTAACACCCCACTTGCAGGACTCTGGAAGGCTGAAACAGGAGGATCACAAGTTCAAACGCAACCTGGGCAAATAAGCAACTTAGTGAGAACTTATCTCAAAACAGAAAATAAAAAGGACTGTGGATGTAGCTGAGTACCTAGGTCTTGGGTTCAATCCCATATAATGCAAAGGGAAAAAAAAGGAAATGAGCCAGGAGTATCAGTGCATACTTGCAATCCCAGGTGATTGGGAGGCTGAGGCAGGAGGATCTCAAGTTCCAGGTTAGCCTAGGCAACTTAGTGAGACCCTGTCCCCCAAAATAAAAGGGTTGGGGATGTAGCTGAGTGGTAGAGTGCCCCTGTAGTTTTAATCCCCAGTACCCCCCCCCCCAAAAAGACAGGGTTGAGGGGGTTAAGCTTGTTAAGTGTATTTTATTAAATAGTCTTTCAGAGCCTGGACTCATGGAACAATGGGGTGTAATTAGAAAGTTGTTGATAATGTAAAGTTTGAGAGCTACCTTTAGTCCCCCTGTTTACAAACAGGGAAACTGAGGTGTTGTATTGGCCACTTTTCCATCTCTGGAACAAAATACCTGATATCCACAGCTTAAAGAGGTTTATTTGGCTCATGGTTTTCAGAGGATTCAGTCCATGGTTGGATGATTCCAAGGCAGAAAGCCATGGTGGAAGGGTAATGGCAGATGACAGCTGCCCCATCCCATGGCAGCCAGGAAGCAGAACAGGAGGTGCTGGGAACAAGAATACACCCTTCCAGGTCACAACCCCAGTGACCCACCTTTGAGCAAGCCCCAACTCCTGATAGCACGTTTAGCTACCCCATGATCCAATCCCCTTCCAAACACTTGGAACATTGTTTTAGGGGACATTTTGGATCTAAACCATAACAGATATAGACTCATTTTCCCAAGAATGTCTCTTTTCAGAGCCTTAAAGATAATCCTTGTGGTGAGGGTCTGATCCTGGGTTTTCTGTACATTTTTCAGATTGATGCATCATGCCTTACTTGGGAAGGGCAGCAGTTCCAAGGAAAAGCTGCTATTGTGGAGAAGTTGTCTGTAAGTAAGGGCCAGAGCTAGGGTGTGGGCTGCTTCTTGCTCACCTTTTCTGACCTCAGCCCACTGCCCACTTTTTCTTTTGCAGAGCCTTCCTTTCCAGAAAATCCAGCACAACATCACAGCGCAGGACCATCAGCCCACACCAGATAGCTGCATCATCAGCATGGTCGTAGGCCAGCTCAAGGTAATAGTGCTGGGGAGGAATGGGTAGGTGGGGCAGCACCCTAGGCTCCTTCCTTCCCTGTGGATGTGACATGCTTATCAAGGGACACCCAAAATGACTATCTAGACCTTCATGCTGCAGTATAATAGCCTTTACTCACTTGAGGCTTTTTGTTTGTTTGCTGTGCTAGGATTGGACCCAGGACCTTGCACATGCTAAGCAAGGACTTTATCATCAAGCTATACCCCCAGCCCTGCAATTTTTAATTATATTAATTAAAATTAAAATTTAGTTCCTCAGTTGTACTAGGTACACTTATTAAGTGCTCATGGTCTAGTATATGTGGATACTTATTGGGCAGCACAGATACAGAACATTTCTGTGACTGCAGAAAGTGCTAATGGAAAACTCGGGTTTAGATCCTTTATGGAAAAAGGATAAGAGGCTGGGGATTTAGCTCAGTGCCACAGAGCCTGCCTCGCAAGCAAAAGGTCCTGAGAAAAAGGGGGATAAGAGGTATAGGAGGAGGATTTGGCTGTGGTCCCAAACGCTTAGGCCCCCATTCTGCCCTGAGGGACAGTCCCCTCCTGAAGCCCATGCTGTCACTCCTCAAGCTGGCTCCTCATCTGCCAAAGAAAAATTTTTGAACTCCTGTCTTTCCTTGCATTTTTCTTTCTTCTTTTCAAGACCTGTCATCCTCAAAACCTTTCTGTGGCCCCTCAGAGCCCCCAAAACTCTCAAACATGCTGTGCTCCAGCAGATTAAAGCCAGATTCTGTTTACGAAAAGCCTCTCTTTCTTCCCAAAGTAGGAAACATTGGCTTTCCCCTTAGATAGGGCTCAGCATCCTGGGAATATATCACAGCAACAAGATTCACGTGCTTTCTCTCTAGGCTAGCTGGGATAGGGCTTCCTGCATTCAATGTGAGCACGGAGGGAGGGTCACCCTAGACCCCTGAAGTGGACCCAGAGGGACCTACTTTCTGGCCTGGACTTCTCTTACCAGTTTTCTTCTGCCTATTCAAGATGCTTTGTCTAGATAGAGCCTATGCCCAGTAGGCCCTTAGGATTGAGTAGATCTCTCAACTTTCTTAGGCTGGAGTAGTAAGCAGTGCTTTTTTCCACCTGGTTTTAGGTTCTTCCTGGTATTTGCATCGAGGCTAGAGCTCAAACAACTCATTTGGCTCCTTGCTGACATTAATTCCCAGAAAAAAAAAAGTAACAGTGGAGACAGTTAGCTGGGATTCTGCTTCAACTAGGCCTCATTCTTGTTTACTTTTCCTTTCTTTTTTTAAGGAGAGACTTATTGTACCTCAAGCTGTCCTTGTTTCCTGCATTTGGGCGGGAGGCTTTTTGCCTTTCTTTTTTCATTGCAATAATGTATATTGTACAACAGGAAACAGATTATTCAATATTATGCTGTTTTTTCCCTTGTAAAATTGTGATCCCATTGTGAACTCAGTTTTGAGCCTTTCCTCACTTATTGGCCAGTCAGCATTAGCAGTAGCTTCTTTTGATTGGACTGACTGGCATCAAACACTAAGATTGTTTACAGTTTTTTATATTGTACATTACATGGTAAGTATTACAGGATACTTTTAGAATTTTGATCACATGTGCCCAGCGACATGGGTTCAAAGGCAGGCATATCCTCTTCTCTGTTGCTATAGCAAACTGGTGAATTATGTTTTAAGCGTATAGGCAGAGCAAGCTGCCACCTGTTGGTCTCTATATGCCCAGTGTAGTGTTTCATACATAATATCAATTCACACTCACAAGTACCCTTGTGGGTTCTGTACTGGATGTACTGGGATTGAATCCAGGACAGAGCCTGATCCCAAACTGCATTCTCTGCCTCATTCCCCTTCCAGTGAACTCTTTCCTATTCCTTGGCCCCCTTGCTGAATCATTTTCTCTCTCTTCACAGGCCGATGAAGACCCCATCATGGGATTCCACCAGATGTTCCTATTAAAGAACATCAACGATGCTTGGGTTTGCACCAATGATATGTTCAGGCTTGCCCTGCACAACTTCGGCTGACCTCCTCCCAGCCAGGCACTCATGCTGTTTCCTCCTCCCTCCTCTTCCTGATACTATCACACTCCTCCAGATGCTTCAAATATCATACACAAGTGAGCAGGGCCGTGGTGGAAGTAGGTGCAGTGCGCTGCTGCTGCCACGGTGTTGTGCATGATGTTTGGACACTAGACTAGTTGCATCTGACAGGAGAAGTTTGTGTTGTACCAGCGCATGCCTTGGAAAGACTTAAGTAATGCAAAAGGTTGTCCTTTTTTTTTTTTTTAAATCTACTGACAAGTTGCTCTAGTAACCCAAAGAAGTGAAGGAGAAAGCAGCTGCCTCACCACCCAAATATTGGTTTGTTCAGATGTTTCAATGCCTCATGATACAATAAAACCACAAAAATTTTCTTAACAGTTTAAATTGTTTTAATTAGTTTAATAGTTGGATGGACATCAATAAGTACCCTGCCCAATTCTCTCATGTCTCACCCCCCACCTCTACCCCAATTCAGCAATACCTGCTTCAAGGAGAAAAGTGGCTGAAGCACCTACCAGCTAGCTTCCCTCAAGCCCAGTAGGGCAGAGTTCTCCCCAGGCTAGCTGGTCTTGGAAGAATAGACAAGGAAAGCTCAGGTTTGGCCTGAATCTTCCCTTGCATCGAAGCCTCTCTGCAGTTCTGATGCCTCCTGCAACCTCTGCCCTGGGGAGGATCAGGGCTCTAGTAACAGTGATGATTATAAATCCTGTTGCAGTTGGAGAAGTCTGGGTAAACATAGCCCAACAGATTTGGGCTCACTGAGTCTGATGGAGGAACCCAGTTTATCCTTAGAAGGGTCAGGATTATATCCAAGGTGCCCTACATTCCCTAAGCCAAGCAGAGGGCAGCTCAGACTCTCTACTACCTGCTTGGGATATGATTGCCTAAAGAGCAAACCTCTGTTGGATTTGGGTATGGACGATTTGAATCTATGGATGTCAGGAGTATGAGAGATTTCATGCTGTAGGAGTTCACACCCCTCAGCCCTCAGCAGGACATGTCTAGTCCTCCCTCCCTTTGCTTCTCACCACATACAACTATACTGTCTTTAAATCCCAGGAAGTCTTAACTATTAGGGCAGTTTCTCCTCCTCAGTTTTGGGGACAAAGACCTTGCCCAATACAGATACAGCCCCTCAACCTTGAGACCTCTGGATGGTAAAACAAGCCAAGTAGCAACTGCAGGCCAGAACCAAACCCAGGATTTGGGCTAATTAGAGGTTTTAGGATTGGTGAGGGCACCCCAGCTCAGGCTAATCTGTACCCTCCTGTTTCCCACTATGAGGAAAGGGTACGGGTTTTTTCAGACCCCACAGGTTGCCTGTCTTTACTGGGCACAGGGCTGGATGACGTGCTGTTTGGGAGGACAGCATAGTCAGATTTCAGTGGAACTGATATCTAAGCTGCTGTGTGTTTGGGGTGGGGGAGAGGTAGATGCTTGCTGCCTCTTAAACCACCCTGTATAAAAATCTGCAATATAGCTTCTTCCATGTACCTATGCCTGAAATGTCTGCAATAAAGAGGTGTTTGTAAACTGTGGTTTCTTTCTTCCTAACCTGACGGTGCTGTGGTGGGACAAGGGGATGCTGGGGGCCAGTAGGGAACAATGACTGATACTTGTGAGAACATCTCCCCTTGGAATTCCTGGGGCCTTCGCAGTCCTTTTTCCAAAGGGGAGATAAGCTACCAGTTCAGCTTATTCCTGCCAGTCTTAGTTACGGCATCTTGGTTGATTGCATTCTAGGACTGTTGAGAATTTATCATAGAGGGTCAGGGATTTAGCTCAGTGGTTTCGCCACCTGCTGTGCAAGCGCAAGGACCCAAGTTCGATCCCCAGTACCAAAAAAAAAAAAAGAATTTATCATAGAGTGGATAGGGACTGGGTGGGATCTCTGGAGACGGGTACAGTTTTAGGTGTCCCATTCCTGAGCACAGAAGGCATTTGCTCTGCCTGTCTTGTGAAACTGCCCTGACCCTGTGGGCACGCGCAGGACCACGAAGGAAGGGAGAAGGGACAGGATCCGGGCAGGAGTCATTCACTCCCAGCCCGGAACCTTTCTCCTCCGGCCTTCGCAGGTTCCGGGAGTGCAGGCTCGTGGGGCCGGAAGTGGAGGCGGTTGGTGGGGTTGGCCCGGCTCAGGGACTCGGCACAGGCAGCAGTTTGCAATCAGTCTGTGCACCCTGTGTGGTGACCCGCGTCCGGCTGTCTGGAGGGTCGCGGCTGGCTGAGGCTGGGCGGTGCGCGGCAACCGCAGAAAGAACGCAGTGCGGGCAGGGCGCCCGCGGCCAAGCCCATGGCCTCCTGCGCGAGCATCGACATCGAGGACGCCACGCAGCACCTGCGGGACATCCTCAAGCTGGACCGGCCCGCGGCGGGTGAGCGGGGATAGCCCGGGTGGGCCCTCGGCAAGCAAAAAGAGGGGTGGTGTGGATTTGAGCCGTCGTTAGGGCCTGCAGATCTCTGCTCGCGGCTGGTGAGGGCGAACACAGGAATCGTAGATCCTTGAGCATACTTCACGAATGGCGCAGACCCCTGGGTGTGACCCCTCCCCATTCTGGCGCCGGACCGTTCTGTCTTGTCCTTCAGGGTCTCCGCTGGAGGTGAGGCCCCTTTTCTGAATCCTCCAGGTTCTCATGGTTTTCTAGTCCCAAACACCCAGTGTTCCTGGAACTGGCCCAGCGCCACTATCCTTTCGCCATGGTTCACACGCCCGGCGCGGGCTTTTTTTTTTTTTTAACTAGTTCTGGGCCTAGAGTTTAAGCGCAGTGCTGAAAAGCATCCTGTCCCTCTCTACAACTTGCACTTTCCACTGGAATGCAGACTCCAGGCCTACTGTTGTTTCGAGATGGTTTTTCTGAGGAAGGGATCCCTCTCCTATTCTGTATTCTTTCTGAGATGAAGACAAATCACAGACTGCACGGCCATGATTGGATTAATCTTCAAATATTTGCAAGCCTAATTTGTTCCCATTCAAATTTTACTTGGGCTCTTAGTGATACCCTAAAGCTGCTTTTGCTGGCAGGATACAGAGATAACAGCGTTGTAACATAATATTATCGTTGTAAAAGAGGATTGTTTTGGTACTATGATAAGGGGGTGGATATTGCGGGGCGCGGGGGGGAGGACTGGAAATGCAGAATACAGGACCAAGAGAGGAGGCTGTTTAGGCTAGGTCTCAATACGGACAGCAGTTAGGTGTCAAGAAAACCACCTAAGGCACCTATGTAGAAGCCATATAGTATGAAGACTAAATAGCACATGTCAAGGCACTTAAGAGTCTCCTGGCAGATTAAGCCCAACATGAAAAGTGGTAGTGGTTGAAGGGCTTGCTTGTGGTGATGTGAGTGTGGCCACAGCTGAGAATTAATGTTTCCTCACAACTTTTGGGTTTTTTTGGTACCGGGGATCGAACTCAGGACCTTGCACTTGCCAGGCAAGCGCTGTGCTGCTGGGCTAAGTAAATCCTTGACGGGCCTTCACAACTTTTCTTAAACCTACTGGGAGACCCAGATTGTCTGCTTCTGAAGCAGGCATTGCTGCTCACTCTGAGTGGAAATAACTAACCCATACTCTTTGAGAAAATCCATCTATTCTTTGACACCATGGACCCTTTTCCCACACCTGGAATGTGTGCTCCCTTAACTTATCAGTGTGGCTTCACTCTTCTTCCCATTGTCTGTTGAGCAGACTACACACGAGCATCTAGCATGGGCAACCATGTACACTCTGAGCCTGCTGTTTGTTTATCCTCATAGTAGGCTTCCTGGAGGGGAGAGGATGTCAGCTTATTTTTGAGCACCTAAGTTGGCTATGACCCTAACAAGTGGCCTAGAGGCTTTCCTCAAAACACCTTTGTTTATTGATTGGCACTTGATTCTCTTTTACTGCATAGGTCTTGTTCGTCTTCTCTCACTGAAGAACCAAATCAGATCTCATACTGTTTTTTTCTTAACACTGTTTTATGACTGCAAACTTTCTATGTTCCTAAAGCCCTAGCCTCCATGCTACCTGCAAGTTTGCACAGTGGTTTCTGAGCCAATGAGAATGTTTGAAACCCAGCCATTGGAAACAACTGAAATCCAACGTTTCCTAACTTCACACCCTACTCTGTAGTTTCTCTCTTCTTTGTCCAGCTTCTTCATGTGCATTTCTTCTGAGTTTACCTGCCCAACATGGCTTCTTCTGAGCCATTTCTGTGTGAGGCAGGTCCCTTCCTTTCTTATTTCCCCATCTTATCTGTGCCTTTTCATGCCTTAGGAGCCCCTCTTCTCTCCAGGCTGTTACTACCATGGTCTAGGTCCTGAGATCTCTCTCTCAAATTCTCAGATATTCTGTATGCTGCCTTAGAGCAGTCAGTCCACTCACCAGAGCTGACCATGTCACCTCCTTTAAAACTCCTTTGTGAGGCTTAGGGGTGTAGCTCAGTAGAAGAGCATTTGCCTACCATGTGCAAGGCCCTTGGTTTGATCTGTAGCACAACAACGACAACAAAGAAAGAAAGAAAAAGAGAGAGAGAGAGAGAGAGAGAGAGAGAGAGAGAGAGAGAGAGAGAGAAAGAAAGAGAAAGAAAGAAAGAAGGAAGAAAGCAAGAACTATCATGGATTGCAATATCCACAGGGAGAGTTTCAGCATCATACCTGAGGCCTCTGCAGCTTTGTTTTCCCTCCATTCTTTCTGTATTTGTGTGTTGTAAATACAGTGCCTATGATGGTGTCTCTTTTTTGAAAGCTTTCCTGACTCTTTCTATGCCCTCCCTCAAGTACACAGAGTTCCTCTTTGCTCATCTGTGGTATTAACAGGCCTCAGAGGGGCTTTTTTTTTTTTAGTGCTAGAAATCGAACCCAGGGCCTCATGCATGCTAACCAGGCAGTCTACCACCAAGCTATATCCCCAGTCCCATCAGATTATCATTCATGGCTTGTACCGCTCTCCCAGGTAGAAGAGCTTCATGCTTATGTTTGGTCCTAACATATATCAACATTTATGGAATGAGAGATAAACAAAGGACCCTCCTCCCCACAGATATACCATGCTCAGTTGAATGTTTCTCGAGCATCTCATGGTCTGAAAGGAAGCCCTGAAGGAGGAGAGCCTAGGGGACAGGTGAAACAACCTTGGCAGGTGGTGACATCCTTGTCAAGATGTCTCTCTCTCTGTGTCTCCAGGCTCCAGTGTTGAGAGCCGGCGGCAATCCAGTGCCTATAATGGGGATCTCAATGGGCTCCTGGTCCCAGACCCACTCTGCTCAGGTGATGGTACCTCAGCAAACAAGCCTAGTCTTCGGACCATGCCACCAATTAACCTACAGGAGAAGCAGGTCATGTGAGTATCTGGGAGATTGCATTGGTGGTAATAGTGTCTTTGGGGCATATGCTAGCCGAAGGCATGAGATGAGGGGTGAGAGGAGCCAATACCCTCTGCTTTTCTCCCTCTGGATGACCTGGGGCAAAGTACTTTTAACCACACTGAGCTTGCATTAGAATGAGAGGTGAGGACTACCTAAGTGTTTGGCTGGGTGCCTGATGCAGAATGGAAGTAGGCTTATTCCTAAGCAGAAAGGTGTGCAAGGATAGCTGGGAACTGGACCAAGCAAAATTGGGCTTCTGGGACTACATATCCTTACCAAATGGGTATGTCTTCTCTTCTATTCCTGTCATTGAGCCTTTGGATGAAAAAGAGATAACGTTTATGCACCCCTCTCTCCAGCTGCCTCCCTGGAGATGACAGCTCTACCTGCATTGGTATTTTGGCCAAGGAGGTGGAGATTGTGGCCAGCAGTGACTCCAGCATTTCAAGCAAGGCTCGGGGGAGCAACAAGGTAGGTACCAGAATGTCGTGGCCTGTATAGTGTATGGGAGCACACCTAATTTCTCTCATGCTGCCAGGTCCATGTCACAAGTAGTGTGCCTCAGTTTTAGGAAGCCAGGGTTGGCTGGCAGGCCTCTGTGGGAATCTGGTCCAGGAGATTGCCATGAGTGCCTGGGCTTGCGCCTGGGACCTCTCCTATCCCTGGGGTTGTTGGAGATTTCCTAAGCCTTAGGAAGTTACCTCAGTCTACTTCTTCACCCTTCCTTACTCTGGGTTCTCAGGTGAAAATCCAGCCTGTTGCCAAGTATGACTGGGAGCAGAAGTACTACTATGGCAACCTGATTGCTGTGTCTAATTCCTTCTTGGCCTATGCCATTCGAGGTGAGTAGGGGCAGGATGGCGCAGGAAATGTTCTATATTAGAAGCCCCAAAGATTCAGATCCAGTGGTGGTCCACTTAGCCCACTCAGACCTTAGAGGTGCAACAGAAATCTTATCTGGACTTCTCCACCCTCTGCCAGGTCTGGTGGTAGCAGTGAGGCAGGGAAGGGCAGGGCCTGTCCTGACTGGACCTGGCTGCCTACTCATGGCCCCATACTCCTTTTTTTAAAAAAATTTATTTATTTTTTTTCTTTTTGGTACTGGGGATCGAACTCGGGTCCTTGCACTTGGGCAGCAGGCAGCGAAACCACTGAGCCAAATCCCCGGTCCCCCCATACTCTTCTCATTCCAGCTGCCAATAATGGCTCAGCGATGGTGCGAGTGATTAGTGTCAGCACTTCGGAACGGATTCTGCTCAAGGGCTTCACAGGCAGTGTGGCTGATCTGGCCTTTGCACACCTCAACTCTCCACAGCTGGCCTGCCTGGATGAGGCAGGCAACCTGTTTGTGTGGCGCTTGGCTCTGGTTAATGGCAAAATTCAGTATCCATTCCTGGGGATGGGAACTGAAAAATGGTGGGCAAAGCAGGGGCTGCCAGACATACCTTATCTATCTATCTAGCCCTTAACATCCTGCTCAGAGAAGAAATCTTAGTCCATATCCGGCAGCCAGAGGGCACAACACTAAACCACTTCCGAAGGATCATTTGGTGCCCCTTCATTCCTGAGGAAAGTGAGGACTGCTGTGAGGAAAGCAGCCCAACGGTGGCCCTGCTGCATGAAGACCGGGTAAGGAGGCTGGACACGGTGGAAGAAGCAATAGAGCAACCATACTGTATGCTTGGGCTGAATACTCACCTCCGTGTTCCTCTAGGCTGAGGTGTGGGACCTGGATATGCTCCGTTCTAACCACAGCACCTGGCCTGTGGATGCCAGCCAAATCAAGCAGGGCTTCATTGTGGTAAAAGGCCACAGCACGGTAGGCCTAGAGCTGAGTGCCTCTCTGCCCTCCCTTTCTTCTTTGTGCCCCTCATCTATTCCTTATATCTACTTAGCACAAAATGGCCCTTTCCTGTGGAACTCACTCCTAACCTAGTTGTGCCTTGCAAGTTTGGTCTTCTCTTACTCATTCAGTTAGTCATGCAAATGTGTGAGTCCACTGTGGTCAGCCCAGCTTATTACCATCTTCATTTGGGAAGAGTTTGTCCCCCACTCTAGTCAGGTAGTAAAACTCTTTGGGTTCTTCTCAGTGCCTAAGTGAAGGAGCCCTCTCCCCCGATGGGACTGTCCTGGCTACTGCGAGTCATGATGGCTATGTCAAGTTCTGGCAGATCTACATTGAGGGACAGGATGAACCAAGGTAAGCCAAGGGCTGAAGGACCCAGATCCACCCAGAAAGGAGACCAAATAGATCACTCTCTCAAGCCCTTCATCTGCTGCTTGTAGGTGTCTCCATGAGTGGAAACCTCATGATGGAAGGCCCCTCTCCTGCCTCCTGTTCTGTGACAACCATAAGAAACAGGACCCTGAGTGAGTGAGTGGGCAGGCAAGTGGGTGCTAGGTGGACCATGGGGTCCTAGCTGGGGGTCTAGCCAACCACTCAATGACTTACTGCCTTGCAGAGTCCCTTTCTGGAGGTTCCTCATTACTGGTGCTGACCAGAATCAGGAGCTGAAGATGTGGTGCACAGTATCCTGGACCTGCCTGCAGACCATTCGGTAAGCAGTGGCTGGGGGATTGAGAGGGGATGTGGTGGGTGTGGCGATATTGCTTCTTTGAATTCTTAGCCTCATTTAGTCTGCCTCTTGGCTCCCTAGCTTTTCCCCAGATATCTTCAGCTCAGTGAGTGTGCCCCCCAGCCTCAAAGTTTGCTTGGATCTCTCAGCAGAATACCTCATTCTCAGCGATGTACAACGGAAGGTAGGCTTCCATGGGGCATGCTGGGCAAACCCAGTGTCATTGGAAAAAGTTGGAATGTGTAATATATCTGCAGCCCTCACAGCCTTTGAGCTCAGGTAGGAATGTGCCACCTGTACAGGTCCTCTATGTGATGGAGCTGCTACAGAACCAGGAGGAAGGCCGTGCCTGCTTCAGCTCCATCTCAGAGTTCCTGCTCACCCATCCTGTGTTAAGCTTTGGCATCCAGGTTGTAAGTCGCTGCCGGCTGCGGGACACTGAGGTGCTGCCTGCTGAGGAGGAGAATGACAGCCTGGGGCCTGGTAAGCTACCTTAGGGTCAGGACTGTAAATTATTATGTGTGGGTGTGTGTGTGGGGGGGTGCTGAGACACAAAGTGGGCTAGGGACTTAATTATCCATGCTGTCCTTTCAGAGGGCTCCCATGGAGCTGGTGCCATGGAGTCTGCAGCTGGTGTGCTCATCAAGCTCTTCTGTGTACATACTAAGTGAGTGTGTTGGGGAGGCCTTGCACACTCTCTGTCCCTCCCCTACTCTACTGACCCTGGCCCCTTTGAGCACTCTATTCTCCTTACTTCTGTTTCTGTAGGGCACTGCAAGATGTTCAGATCCGCTTCCAGCCACAGTTGAACCCTGATGTGGTGGCCCCACTCCCCACTCACACTGCCCATGAGGACTTTGGTGAGTAAGGGGTGTGAGGAAAGCAGGTTGGACTGAGTGAGGTTAGAGATCTGAGTCAAGTGGCAGCTTTCCTCACAGCCTTTGGAGAGTCTCGGCCTGAACTAGGATCTGAGGGCCTGGGGTCAACCACTCATGGCTCTCAGCCTGACCTCCGACGAATTGTGGAGCTGCCTGTACCCGCTGACTTCCTGAGCCTGAGCAGTGAGACCAAGCCCAAGTTGATGACCCCTGATGCCTTCATGACACCCACTGCCTCTCTGCAGCAGGTACTCCCCACACCCCCACCCGCTGTGGGGGGACTTGAGAATGCCTTCCCCACAGGCCACAATGCTCATTCTCTGCATCTCCCCAGATCACTGCATCTCCTAGCAGCAGCAGCAGTAGCAGCAACAGCAGCAGCAGCAGCAGCAGCAACAGCAGCAGCAGCAGCAGCAGCAGCTCTCTTACAGCTGTGTCTGCCGTGAGCAGCACCTCAGCTGTGGACCCCCCTTTGCCCAGGTGAGGGTCAAAGCTGGGGAATAGCAGAGACTAGTGCCAGGTGATGCCAAGCTCTGGCTGCTGACTTCTCAGCCTTCCCACCACCAGACCACCTGAGGATCTGACCTTGAGCCCAAAGCTGCAGCTGGATGGAGGTCTGACAATGAGCAGCAGCAGCAGCAGCTTGCAGGGAAGCCCACGCAGCCTCCTGCCTAGCTTGCTCCCAGGTCCAGCTGACAAATTGACTTCTAAGGGGTCTGGACAGGTATGTGTGTACATGTATGTGAAGTGCTGGGTAGCTGGTGGGTGGCAGCAGGGAAGGTTGGTAGCATTTTCCTCCCACTCACTTTTTCTGCTGACCCTTCTCTGCCTCAGATGCTCCATGTTTCCCCAGAGGTCATGTCAGCCTTCCATGATTCCTGGAGGGTACATCCTCAGCCTCCCCATCCCCACCTTCTGTCATGGGCTGTGGCCTTGTTTTTGACCTGCATCTCCTGGCCACTATCTCATATCTCATCACGAATAATATCAGTGCTTTATCTCTGGCCCCCTACCTCCTAATACCTAAGCCCCTGTCTTTGGCCCACCTCAGGTATCTACTACTGCCTCTGCACTGTCCCTGGAGCTGCAGGAAGTGGAGCCCCTGGGGCTCCCTCAGGCCTCCCCCAGTCGCACTCGCTCCCCTGATGTTATCTCCTCGGCTTCCACTGCCCTGTCCCAGGATATCCCTGAGATTGCATCTGAGGCCTTGTCCCGTGGCTTTGGTTCCTCTGCTCCTGAGGGCCTTGAGCCAGACAGTATGGCTTCAGCTGCCTCGGCACTACACCTGTTGTCTCCACGGCCCCGGCCAGGGCCCGAGCTTGGCCCTCAGCTTGGCCTGGATGGCGGCCCTGGGGATGGGGATCGGCATAGTACGCCCTCCCTCCTGGAGGCAGCCTTGACCCAGGAGGCTGCAACCTCTGATAGTCAGGTCTGGCCTACAGCACCTGACATTACTCGTGAGACCTGTAGCACCCTGGCAGAGAGGTGAGGAACTTAGGAGGGAGAAAGTGTGCTGGTGGGAGGGGGCCTCAGAATCATCCGATGCTGAGTTGACCTGTCCCCTCAGCCCCAGGAATGGCCTTCAGGAAAAACACAAAAGCTTGGCTTTCCACCGACCACCTTACCATCTGCTGCAGCAACATGACAGCCAGGACACCAGTGCTGAGCAAAGGTGGGCACCACCTCATATGAGTTCCTTCACAAGAGAGGGTCAGCAAGTGGATGGGCTTACTCCCTTTCTCCCCTTCTCACAGTGACCATGATGATGAGGTGGCCAGCCTTGCCTCTGCCTCAGCAGGCTTTGGAACCAAAATTCCCACTCCCCGGCTGCCTGCTAAGGACTGGAAGACCAAGGGATCTCCTCGTACCTCACCCAAGCTCAAAAGGAAAAGCAAGAAGGATGATGGGTATGGGGGTTTCTGGGGCCAGGGACAGGGGTGGTGTCTAGGCTGCCTGACATGGCCTAAGGTTCCTCTTGCCCATGGCAGGGATTCAGCTGTAGGATCCCGGCTCACAGAGCACAAGGTAAACAAACACCTTTCTACCCCTGGGACTCTACCTTGTGAGGGTGGGAGGGGCTCTGGGCCATTCCTTTGTCTAGTGGCTGGGGATGGGCAGGTTGGCTATCATGTGACTGTCAGTGCTACTGACAGGTGGCAGAGGTCCCTGAGGACTGGCCAGCACTAATTTGGCAGCAGCAGAGAGAGCTGGCAGAGCTACGCCACAGCCAAGAAGAGCTACTACAGCGTTTGTGTACCCAACTTGAAGGCCTGCAGAGTACTGTTACAGGCCATGTAGAACGTGCTCTTGAGACACGGCATGAGCAGGAACGTATCCTTCAGGGTGATGGCAGAGCATGGCAGAGAGGCAGGGACATTCTTGGAAAGGGCATACCAGGAAGGGGTAGGGGAGATGCTTCAGGCCTGTTCCTTAGCTATAATGCAGAGAGGCGGCTGGAGCGGGCACTGGCTGAGGGGCAGCAGCGGGGTGGGCAGCTACAGGAGCAGCTGACACAGCAGCTATCCCAGGCACTGTCTTCAGCTGTAGCTGGGCGGCTGGAGCGTAGCATACGGGATGAGATCAAGAAGACCGTTCCTCCATGTGAGTTTTTTGTGAAGACTTCGTTTGGGTGGGGTGGGTGGGCCAGGTGGGAGAAGGGGGTACCTGTCAAGCTTCCTTTTCTAAGTGTGCCTTCCTCTCCTCCCCCTGCCCCAGGTGTCTCCAGGAGTCTGGAGCCCGTGGCTGGCCAATTGAACAATTCAGTGGCTACCAAGCTCACAGCCGTGGAAGGTAGTATGAAAGAGAACATCTCCAAGCTGCTCAAGTCCAAGGTGCTATAGGGGCTCAGAATTGGAGGGGAGGGGGTTGTTGTCAGGTCAGGTTGGGCTTTCAACTAGGACTCTCCCTTTACCCCAGAACTTGACAGATGCCATTGCCCGAGCTGCTGCAGACACATTACAGGGGCCAATGCAAGCTGCCTACCGTGAAGCCTTTCAGAGTGTGGTGCTGCCAGCCTTTGAGAAGAGCTGTCAAGCCATGTTCCAGCAGATCAATGATAGCTTTCGGCTGGGCACCCAGGAATGTGAGTAGGGTCATATGACCCAAGGTAGGAAGGGCTATCCTCTTCTACTACCATCCCTCTTATGGTCTCCATGATCACCCACTTAGACTTACAGCAGCTAGAGAGCCACATGAAAAGCCGGAAGGTACGGGAACAGGAGGCCAGGGAGCCTGTGCTGGCCCAGCTTCGGGGCCTGGTCAGCACACTGCAGAGTGCCACAGAGCAGATGGCAGCCACTGTGTCCAGCAGTGTTCGGGCTGAGGTGCAGCACCAGCTGCACGTAGCTGTGGGCAGGTGTGTGGGCAAGGCTCTGGACAAGGTGGTGGGTTTGGGAAGAGCCAGGCTAGTATTCCTACCCATTTCTGCCTTCCTTTCTTTGCAGCCTGCAGGAGTCAATTTTAGCACAGGTACAGCGCATTGTTAAGGGTGAAGTAAGTGTGGCGCTCAAGGAGCAGCAGGCTGCCGTCACCTCCAGCATTATGCAGGCCATGCGCTCAGCTGCTGGCACACCTGTCCCTTCTTCCCACCTTGACTGCCACACCCAGCAAGCTCATATCCTGCAGCTGCTACAACAGGGCCACCTCAATCAGGCCTTCCAGCAGGTATGACCATGTTTTTTTGCTAGTAAGGGTCAAGTGTCTCTTGACAAGACCCACACACCATATATTCCACACTCTCCACCAGGCTCTGGGCTGTCTAGCAGACTGTTTCTGGTACTCTTTGGTTTCCAAGCCATTACCTGTATTGCTACTTTGAGATAGACTTCTTCAACTCACTTTCCCTTCCTCAGGAGGGCACCCTCCTCAGGAAACCTTTTCTGATCATTTGATCTTCTAGGGTACCATATAGCCCTCTGGTACTCTCACTGGGTCCCTGAACATCTCCTGCTGGAGCTCTCAGCACGCTACTCTGTGGTTTTCCTCCCCCAAGCCACATACCAGACAAGCAGGCATTGCATCCTGATATTAGCTATAAATGCTGCTGCCCTTTTCTGCCCTCAGGCACTGACAGCTGCTGACCTGAACCTGGTGCTGTATGTGTGTGAAACTGTGGACCCAGCCCAGGTTTTTGGGCAGCCACCCTGCCCACTCTCCCAGCCTGTGCTCCTTTCCCTCATCCAGCAGCTGGCATCTGATCTTGGGACTAGAACTGACCTCAAGCTCAGGTAAGTGAGGGTAGTCAGGCATTAGGAGATGAGCTGGGGAGTGGAGATGGGGAAGGAGCAGTTCCAAGCAGAGTTACCTACTGCTCCTGACAGCCCTCCTTAATTTTCTCCACCCATCTCTACCTCTATCCATCTGAGGTTTAGAGGCTTCTGTTACCACCAATCCCTCTTTGTCTCATTGCCACCAGGAGGCATTTCTATCTGTAGCATGTCCTTTTTAACCTACCCCCAGCTATCTGGAAGAGGCTGTGATGCACCTGGACCACAGCGACCCCATCACTCGAGACCATATGGGCTCAGTCATGGGCCAGGTTCGACAGAAACTCTTCCAGTTCCTGCAGGCTGAGCCACACAACTCACTTGGCAAAGCAGCCCGGCGTCTCAGCCTGATACTACATGGCCTTGTGACCCCCAGCCTCCCTTAGCATCTAAGCTTGCCTTGTGCTGGAGTGGGGTGGGACTAAAGGCCAGCAGACAGGCCTAGCCCAAGGCAGGGTTGGGGTTGTGTCTGCTGTTTACCTGCTCAGGCCTCCACCTCGGGTGTTTGGGGGTGGGGGACAGGGTGCAGTGGCTGTGGTCTGCAGACTGTGGTAGCCATCAGGGTTAGGCTGGGCCCAGGGCAAGTACTGTGCCTTCTTGGGTTCTCCCGTGTCTGGAGCATGACCCCGAGATTGTGACACCACTTGAGTTGAGTTTTCATGTTCCTTTTTACCTCTGATTTGGATTTTTTTGTTTTTGAAAAACATTGAGAAATTCAATTAAATGCTTTTTGAATAAAATGGAGTATGTGTGTGAATTTGGTGTGTCTTTGATATAACAGAAATTGCCTTCTCTCGGGAGGTCTATATACACCAAACCACCCATTGGGCATAATTACTCACTCATCTGCTCAACTTCCTTCTGAGATAACCCACTCAGACTCTGGGGCAAGGGACCTAAGGCTACTCATCACCCTGTGTGCCTCTGGGCATTTCTGCTTTATGAGGTCCAACAGATCTGTGCCAATCTAGGTACTGCAGGTGGAGCCTTCAGCTGGCTTCAGGCCCCGCCCCAGCCTCCCATCCAATCATGGTCCCTCCCTCCGGGGGCTGGGCTGACAGGCTGCTCTCCAGCATCGGGTAGCTCCCTCACTAGGCTCCCAGCCAGGGACAATGCGCGGCTGCCGCTATTGCTGCTGCTGGAGGCAGCCACCCCGTGCCCTGAGGCTGTTGGTGTTGGTGCCATTTGGTGAGTATGGGGGTCGTGGACCTGGTCCAGCCTGCACCTCTCTTACAGGTTCCCTGCCAGGCTGGGCACAGGGTATGTGTGGGAGCTGGGAGCCAAGGTGAAGAGGAGTTATGAGAGTTCTGGGAATGTGTGACAGTGGCTTCAGAATTAAAAGTGAGGCAGGAAATGAGCTCTGGCTGAGGGAGGACCCTGAAATTCTGCAGCCCCTCTTCTGATAAAGGGAGCCTGTGGCTACTGACAGAATTCCTGGACCAGCCATGGGATCCCTGAGGTTCTTTATGAGGGTCTAGCCTGGATCCTGACCTCTCTATCCTGCTCAGCCTCATCTGAGACATAACCTATCTCTGAGGAGGTAGAAGGTTAAACAAAGCTCATGGGGGCAATCAAGAGACTGTCCCATCTGTGTGTGGTCCCATACTTCTGGATCCTTAACCCCTCCACGCTATCTGAACTCCTCATGCACCATCATCACCTGACCTAGAGCTCCAGAAGCTCAGAGGAGGAACCTACTTAACTCCTGGGACCAATGGTCTCCCTACCCTTGCATCCCAATCTGGGTCCTGCCTTGAAGGGGACCAAGGCAGTTGATCCCTAGACATGCTGCTCAGTTCCCTAGGGTGCCCTTTTCACGCTGAGTCACATCTCCAGAACACTACCAGGTAAACAAGCCCCTGGGGGCTGGGGGCAGGCTGGCTCATCCTATCACCCCCCCCCCCCCAGTTCTTGTACCTCCCCTAGCAGCAGCCACAGAGGGTCCAAATCGTTGTGATACCATATACCAGGGCTTCGCAGAGTGTCTCATCCGCCTGGGGGATGGCATGGGCCACGGAGGCGAGCTGGAGACTATCTGCAGGTACCAGCAGCGGGGAGGCAGTGGGCAGGGGGGAGGCAGTGGACACGTGGGAGGCACAGCCTGATCTGCGCCACCTTCAGGGCATGAACCTCTTCTTAACCACTTCCAAACCTGGTCCCCCCTAACCTCCCTAATCCCACTCCTTAACAGGTCCTGGAATGACTTCCATGCCTGTGCCTCTCGGGTCCTGTTGGGGTGCCCAGAGGAGGCAGCTGCTGTGTGGGAGTCACTACAGCAAGAAGCTCGTCGGGCCCCGAACCCGGATAACTTACACACTCTATGTGGTGCCCCAGTGCGTGTTCGGGAGCGTGATGCAGGCCCAGAAACCAACCAGGAGACGTTAAGGGTGACAGGGCCTGCACCTGCCCCAGCCCCCCTGCCTTCCCTGTTGGCTGCTGCTTTGGCCCTAGCTTGTCTCCTGGGGCCCCTGGCCTAGCAGGTAGGGGCTGGTGGCAGCAACCACACCTCCAACCCTGGCTCTGCAGAGCATGAAAGGCTTTCATTAAAGGTATTTATATTTGCACTAGCTCCTTCCTTTTTCCCAGCTGCGCAGGCCGCCTGGCTTGGGCAGGGGCCCCAGAAGCTGATCCTCAGCATGGTATGGGCGGGGCCTAAAGCCACCACTGGGGACTCAATCTCCCTGCTTACAAACATTTCATTTTGCCTGCTGCAGCACAGAACTTTCCATTACGCGCAGGTCCCAAGAGTTCTGGTGGAGACCCAAAATCTGCTGGAATGCCTAGCCATTCTCTGCCTTCCTGGGGTGGAGGATCAGATTGTGGGCAGGATTCTCAGGCCCACACTCTTGGTCCTACCTTCCCCTCCTATGGGTGGTCCCTGTAGAGGTGGTAGCCTGCCTTTAATGTAGGGTCTCTCCCCAGCCTCCTTTCTGCCTCCAGGCCCCTGACATCTCAGTTCCTCTTCCCTCTGGTGAACTAGCACCTCAGCCATCAAGACACACGCAGATTCTATGCTCAGTCCCTTCCTCCTCTTGGTCCAGGGAGGCCTGTTCTAGAAGGTGCAACCACCTGTCAGAGTCCATATTCAAGCCCTTACAGGATCTGAAGCTGTAGAAACTGGGGTTATAATGAGGGATCCTCTGGCTCCTGCTCTCCACAAGCTTGTTCTTTGAGAAGTATGCCACATGGAATCAAAACAAATCTCATAAGGGGCCAGGGATTTAGCTCAGTGGTGCTACCACCTGCCTCACAAGTGCAAGGTCCTGAGTTCAATCCCAGGTACCAAAAAAACAAAAACAAAAAAACCCAATCTTGGGGGGAAAAATGTCAGACGTGGTGGCCCATCTCTGTGATCCTAGCCCTCTGGAGGCTAAGGCAGGAGGATCGAGAGTTCAAGGTCAGCCTGGGCTACACAGTGAGTCCCAGTCTTGGGGGAAAAAAAGACTTTCGGAAACTTTGGAAAGAGTGTATGGTATATATGGAGTCCCTTTTCATTCTAGTGGAAAGGAAGGAGAAAAATTAGCATGGGCAGAAGCTGAGGCAAGAGAAGGCCTCAGAGGGAAAAGTAACCCTATTCCATTCCATGACTTGTGTGAGCACTACCATGGTCTCAATGGTTTCTATTATCATTCCTTCCACTTTATTCTCTACTTTCTAAATTGAAAAACTGATGCCTGTGGACCGTAAACTCCTTTCCCTGTCTATAAGATGCCACATTAGCTTACATCTGCCCACTCCTGCAGCCCCTCTATGTAGCAGCAAGAAGGAGCTACCTGCTCAGTCCTTGGGGACAAGGGAGGCTTCAGAGAAGCAAAGCAGCATGCACATAGGGGGTAACAGGTGACCTAAGTGATGCAGAAAAGGTGGGCTGAAATAGAGATGGCATTAGGAGACCTAAAGCAATCGGGTAGGAAAGAGGGAGCCATGGGATCCCAGAGTTCAGCAAGCCAGGCTTACACTGGAGTCTATGCTGGGAGGCTGTTACTCCTCAGGACAGAGTCAGGCCTGATGAGATCCTTGCTTAGGCTCCTGACTGGCAGATGTCTCCAGAGATCTCCACACAGGTATGTAGGAATCCTATGTCATCCATACTTTCTAAACAGCCTCCCATTTTAAGTTTTTTTTTTTTTTTTTTTGGTACTGGGGATCAAACTCCCGTCCTTGGGCTTGTGCAGCAGGTGGTGAACCCACTGAGCTAAATTCCCAGCCCCATCCTCCCATTTTGATGTCTAGCTTGATGCCTCAATTAACTCCTTCTCTTCCCTGACTTTCCCTTTGTTCCTGTACTTCATTCATTGACTTTTGTTTCATTTTTTTTTGGTACAGGGGATCGAACTCGGGACCTTATGCTTGCGAAGCAGGCAGTGGAACCACTGAGCTAAATCCCCAGCCCCATTCATTGACTTTTATCCCCATTTCTATTAACCGGTCATTCCCCATCCTTTTTTTTTTTTTCTCTGTACCAGGGATTGAACTCAGGACCTTGCGCTTATGAGGCAGGCATGCTACATTCCCCGCCCTTGCCCATCTTCTTATATCACCCAAAGGAAAAGCTTCAAGAAAAAAATCCTCCCCAGACTTCCCCTTCCCCTTGACCACTAGAATTGTCCAGAAGGAAAAATAGGGCTTTCATTCTTCTGGGTCTTCGTACATCTATCCTTTTAATTCAGAATACCCTTCCCCATTTCCTCCTGGGGAATGCCTCCTTATTCAATATCACCTCCAGGAAGTACCCCCTAAACCTGACTGCAAGCTGAATTAAAGCCACCTTTAAATCTATGCAGCCCCTGGGAAACTTCTGCCCCAGTACTGACAGTACTGGCTTGTTATTGTCTAGGTCCAGGTCAGAATTCCTCACTGTGGACTCCTCAAGGGTAAAGTGTCCTCTTTGTGTCTACAGCTAACTAGGGCTGGTATAAAAGATGTACTTGGGCTGGGGATTTAGCTCAGTGGTTCCACCATCTGCCTCGCAAGCGCAAGGTCCCGAGTTCAATCCCCGGTACCAAAATAATAATAATAATAATAATAATAATAATAATAATAATAATAGGTGTACTTGTGGAGTGTGTAGAATGAAAGATTGAATCTCTAAGTCCAGCATGGGGACTATTACAGTTATTGAGAACTTGGAGTGGAACTGACCCCAGTATAGAAGATGTGCCATCTTGGGGCAGACCCCTCAGCTTGAACATACTGCTGGGAGGGATGCTGTGGGACTTCAGAGCTCCCAGTGTCTTTCAGAGCCAGTCTTGGTGGAAGGCAGAAACAGCCTGTCTGCTGCAGGGCCTGGCTGCTTTGGCCAGCCACTGGGGGGGATTACCATCCTCCTTACTGTGACCTGCTTTCCCCCCAATTTTTGCTAAGTCCCTACTTTTCCATGGAGTGATTGCATGGGAGGGTAGGTGATGGGGGGAAGAATCTGCTCTCTGGCCAGGGGCTTAAGGGCTTTGTGTGTTTTATCCCAGAGCTAGAGGAGAGGGATAGGCTGGTGGCCAAGCTTTCTGGGCTCTGGGCACAGCTGCCCAGGCCAGAACATCATTGTGACAGTGTTATCACAATTGTAGCTATATGGATGAGGAGTAGCTTATTGTTCAGGGAGTCTGGGGGTTGAATGTTGTAGGTGTAGTCACCTCTGCTTCAACATGTCCTGACTACAGAGCCTTGTGCTCTTCCCCAAAGCTCAGATCAGCACCTGCACAGGGTTCAATAAAATTTATGTTAATTAATTTGCCTAGTATCTGTAAAATGGAGGTGTTGTGTGGATTTCTGAGGGTCATCGACTTGAATTCTATATTTTTAATCCTATGTGAGGTCAGCATTATGATCCCCATTACATAGATAGAAAAGTGAGGCTTAAGGAGGGAAGATGTTGTCCCTAAGAACACATAGCTGTGGAAATGTCAGAGCTGGGATCTGATCTCAGGTTTGTTTGGCCTTAAATTCCATGCTGTTAATAATTCCACTAGACTTCTGGAAATATTTATTTACAATTTTTCAGTACTGGAGATTGAACCTAGGGCCTTTGTACTGAGCTACATCTCTGGTCCTTTACTTTTATTAGTATGAACCTGTTTACAGTATATAAAGATTATATTCATCATGGGGAGTTGGTACAAGTACATAATAATACATCTTCATACTTTTTACTTCCCCTGACTCTCCCCTCCCCCCTTCCTCTCCTATGCTTTTTTATTTTTTGAGATAGGGTCTCAATAAGTTGCTAAATTGCCTAGGCCTCCCAGAGTGCTGGGGTTATAGGAATGTGTTGCCATGCCCACTGGAAATAATTTTTTAAAGTTTTTCTTATTTATTTTTGTTTTTTTGAGACAAGCTCTTGCCGTATAGTCTAGGCTGGTTTTGAACTCACCTGTAGTTCAGGCTGGCCTTGAATTTATGGTAATCTTCCTGCCTCAGCCTTCCAAGTGCTGGGATTACAGAATTTAGACCACCAAGCCTGGCTAAGTTTTTCTTTCTTTTTTTTTTTTTGGTACTGGGGATCACACTCGGGACCTTGCACCTTCGAGGCAGGCGCCAGAACCACTGAGCTAAATCCCCAGCCCTGCTAAGTTTTTCTTTAAATGAAATCTTGTATGAACCCCAACTATATAAAATAGACAAAATGATATTTTACAGGGATTAGTTAATAAATTAATTGCTTCTTGTGGTACTGGAGACTGAACCCAAGACCTCTGCACTTAATTACATTCCTAGCCCTTAAAAAAAATTTTTTTTAGGTCTGGGGATTTAGCTCAGTGGCACTGTGCCTGCCTTGCAAGCGCAAGGTCTTGAGTTTGATCCCTGGTACCAAAAAAAATTTTTTTTTAAATTTTGAACAAGGTGTGGTGACATGTCTTATAATCCCAGGACTCGGGAGGCTGCCACAAGTTCCAGGCCAGCCTGGGGTACATAGTTCAAGGCCAGCCTGAACTATATAGTGAGACCCTGTCTGAAACAAAAACAAATCAACAACAACAACAACAAAAGACGAGTAAACGAAGGACTGAAAAGGAGAAGATAAAAGGAAGTTACAAAATGAAAAAATGGAAACAAAGTCTTTTAAATAAGGAGGGATGGAGGGGTTGAAGGGAGGGCAGGGGAAGGGGGAAAAATAAGAACCAAGAGAGATTATGTAACGGTGCAAATTTCCAATGATGAATGTCATTATATTGTATACCTAAAATGTACCAATAAAATAGAATTTTAAAAAAAAAAAAAAAGGAAGTTACAATGACATCACCTGTAGCATCTTTTCCCTGGCAATTTGAATTTATTGTAAAGTAGTGAAACAACTCTTCATAAAAGTCATTGTGAATAGTGACAAAGAAATCTGCTTGCTTTAGCCTCATGATACATTTAAATGTAAAAATAATAAAACTAAGTTGTTGCTGTAGAAGTTGGTCCAACCCTGACTTCACCAATTCAAAGTTAACTATGTGCAATTCTGCTGTGACGGAAGACAAATTAAACATATTTGGGTGTCCGAAATTATTTTTTTGTCCGAAATTATTTTAATCGTAGTTTTAAAAATAGATTCTGGCCGGACGTGGGGTGCACACCTGAAATCCCAGTCCTTGGGAGGGTGAGGCAGGAGGATGGCCGAGAGTTCGAGGCCAGCCTGGGCTACACAGCAAGTTCAAGAACAGCCTGAAGTACACAGCGAGACCTGTCTCAAACAAAACAAAACAACGAAACAACAACAAAACAAAAATAAAAACAGATTTCGTTGATGAAATTTAAGTCAACACTTTGCGTAGATCAAGAGGCAGTTCAGTTCTAGAAACCTGTTTGAAACTCACTGCATTTCCAGCCTCGCTCTTCAAAGGTCTTTTTTCCCAATCAGAAACTTCAAAGTTTCTCTGTACCTCCGGCGCCCCCAGCCTTTTTCTAGCACAGACGACTCCAGCAGCCTGCGGATCCAGCCGTTTTGGGCGACAACAGATCCTGCCCCAAAAAGAGAGCCCGGCCCCGCCCTCACGGGGTTGATTGGCAGGCAGCTCTCCAGTGTGCCCAATAGCCCAGTCGGTCCTTCATAGTGTCCGCCTCCGCCCCATCGCCTCGTAGGCGGCCGGGGTTTGTTTTGGCGTCAAGCGCGCGCTATGATGACGTCACGGCGCTGACCCAGGAGGATGATGGCGACTGCGATGGCGGCGGCGGCGGCAGCAGCAGTGGCCGCGGCCGGGATACGGTTCGCAGAGCCGCCGAGACGCCGAAGAGCCCGCCGCCCGCGCGAGGTGAGGCAATGTGTCTCAGGGCGGCGGCTGGTGGCCGGCGGGCGGGAGGGGCTAACGAGCTGCAGTCGCGATCGTTTCCTGGAGCACAGGGGCCTGCTTTTACGCAACCAGGAGCCCTCCGCCCTTAAGCACAGAGGGCTGGAGAACCCGAGAGCAGGTCGGGCGATGGCTCCTCGGGGTCCCCGGTGTCCAAGACTGGCTTGGCTCTGAAAAGGGCTGCCATGCTGGGAAGCCCTACTCTAGTGGGCCTGGTGAAAGTGGTCAGCTGTCCTGCCTGCAGTTTAGCCGTCCCGCGACCAGCGCGGGTCAGGTTGACCTAACCTGGTGACGAATCTTTGCCTGTTTGCGTCCAGCGCCTGCTGCACACCCTTCCTTTGCAGCTGAACACCAGAGTCTGATGGGGCGACTGATTGCTTCCTTACACTGGCTGGAATAAAGCAGGCCTGGGTCCAGCGTAGTTGCCTTCCTGCAAATCTGTCATCCTTGCAAGGGGAAGCCTAGCTCAGTCATTGTTCTTCAGTGAAGCTACCGACGTTTTAATTCCCACTTGAAAATCGAAATAACCCCTTCATTACCTCTGTTTAAAGCTTAACCCTACAGTCAACACTTGGGGACCTTCCCCCTCAATACTGGAGATTGAACCAGGACCTGCACACTGAGCTACACCCCCAGCCCTTTATTTTAAAAAATTATTTATTTACTTACGTATTTATTTATTTATTTTGGTACCGGGGATCGAACTTGGGTCCTTTCGCTTGCGACACAGGCTGTGGAACCACTGAGCTAAATCCCTGGCCCCTCGGCCCTTTATTTTTAAATTTTGAGACAGGGTCTCGCTAAGTCTCCCAGGTTAGGCTAAAACTTTCGATCCTCCTACCTCAGCCTCTGAGAGTCCTAGGATTGCAGGCATGTGTCACCTCACTTTTGTACTCCCATTAGATAGTTTGTGGTTGAGGAGTGTGAGTCTCCTGTTAGTTCTGTGGTTTTATTCCCTTGTGCTTTAGATATGTTTGTAATACTCTTATACTCTGTCCCTATGGGAAACGTACATGTGCCCTTTAAAGTCCACCTGAAATATTATTTCCTTGGAAAAACCTCCTTTGATTAACATGTGAACATTGACTCCCCTGTGCACCATGCTACTACTTCTGAGTATATCATGTCACATGATGCTTTTACTTTTACATCTATCTGGCTCTGTACTTGGAATAAAGTGGGGGCTCTAGGCTGTCGTGGCTTTCCTTATCATAGCCTGCCTGCTTTCTCCAGGGTGTTCTTTTGTTTTTGTTTTTGTGGTACTGGGGATCGAACTTGGGACCTTGCCCTTGCTTGCAAAGCAGGCAGTGGCACCACTGAGCTAAATCCCCAGCCCTCCAGGGTGTTCTTTTATCTTACTTTTTCCCCTTTTACTCAGTCCAAGCTTATTCTGTAGAGCCAGTTTAACCCCTACTCTTCATTTTTACTTTCTAGAAAAAACTTCCTTACTGTTTAAAAAAAATGTAGGGACTCCAGTAGCTGTAGCATTTGCCGAATCTATTGGAATGGGTTACCTATGTATGAATGGATGCACATTCAGCTATAATAATGAGCACTTATCAGGGCCAAGAACTGGGATAACCACAGCAAACACCTGTGTGTAGGTGCTGCAGCCTCTACCCTGATGGTCTAAAATCTATTGAAGTAGTTTTTCAAGGTATAGACTTGAAGAGTTTCTTTGTAAGATTTTTTTCTTTTTCTTTTTTCTTTTGGTTATATAGATAAATAGGTTTCATTTTGGCATATTTGTACATGCACATGACATACTTTGATCATTCTCACCCATCTTCTGTCCTATTTTTTCTTTTCTTTCTCCCCCCCCCCCCCTTCTCCTCCCCTCCCTCTTCTGTTTTTTTTGTGCTGGAGTTTGAACCCAGGGCCCTGTGCTCTGCCCTTGCTTTCTAAGATTTTGATTCAGAAGATCTGGGATAGATGTCTACATTCTTTTTTTTTTGAGATACGGTCTTGCTATTAGTTCAGGCTGGCCTTAGCACACGCTAGCCTCAAATTCATGGCAGTCCCAGCCTCCCAACTGCTGCCACTACACCTAGGATGAAATTTACATTTTGAAAGAAAACCCAAACCAAGTGACTACATTGGGTTTCTTGGTTGAAGATCTGCATCATTGCAGCAGGAAACTCTTGTCTCTTTCGTCCAGTGGGAAAGGGTAGCTGTGCCTTTTGGACTCCAGTTGTGGTCTCATTCTCTATACCTTGGAACAGAGTATAGTTTGTTGGTTAGAAGTGTGAGCTTTAGAATCAGAAAGGCCTAGACTTAGTTTCTGGCTTTTCTGAGATTTTTTTTTTAATAGCAAACATTTATTAGTACATTAAATTAATTAATATATATTTTGGGTGCATTTTAGACATACATAATGATAACACTCATCTAGCTTTTCTGAGATCTTGAGGCTCTTTGAGTCCTAATTCTTTTTTTTTTTTTAAGACAGGGGTCTTGCTGTGTCCCTCAGGCTGACCTTGAATTTAAGGTGTAGCTCAGGCTGGCTTCAAATTCATGACCATCTCCTGCCTCAGGCTCTGAATGCTGGGATTACAGGCATGCACCACCATGCTTGGCTAATTTCCTTCTAAAATAGAAATAATCATGCCTCCTTCGTGGGGATAGAGTACATATGAGACTCTGTAAATGGAAGTATTGGCCATTCTTCCCAGAGTGTCCCTTGTTAAAAGAAAATCTTGAGGGCTGGGGATTTAGCCAGTAGTTCCGCCGCCTGCCTCACAAGTACAAGGTCCTGAGTTTGATCCCTGGTACTAAAAAAAGAAAAAAAGAAAATCTCTTATTTTTGTGGTGCTGGGGATTTAACCCAGGTCCCTGCACATGCTAGGCAGATGTGTGCTGCCACTGAGCTACATTCTTAGTCACAGAAAAATCTCATCTTTTGTGTGTGGGGGGTGGGGCAGGTACTAGAGATAGAACCCACCTACCTCTCCAGTTCTTTTTTTCTCTTTTCTTTTGAGATTATCTCAATAAGTTGCCCAGCCTGGGTTTGAGTTTGTGATCCTCCTGCCTCAGCATCTCAAGAGTGCTCAGATTAAAGGCAGGTGCCACCATGGTTGGCTTGTTTTTTTATTCTTTTTTGTTTTTGTTTTTGTTTCGGTACCGGGGATCGAACTCAGGTCCTTGCGCTTGCGCAGCAGGCAGCCGAAACCACTGAGCTAAATTCCCGGCCCTTTTTTTTGTTTTGTTTTGTTTTTTTGTACCGGGGATAGAACTTGGGTCTTTGCGCTTGCGCAGCAGTCAGTGAAACCTCTGAGCTAAATCCCTGGCCCTGTTTTTTATTTTTTGGCACAGGGTCTTGCTATATAGCCTGGGCTGGCCTGTTTTGAACTCTTGGTCCTGCTGCTTTAGGCTCTCAAGTGTTGGGATTACAGGCATGTGTCACAGGATGCCTGGCAAAATCTCATCTTAATAAGTGTTTTGCTTTTCAGACTGAACTTTAAGTAGGAAGCTGCCTTGTGTTATGTGACTTCTTCAGGGTCATTTCTGGTTATCAGAGGAAGGTCTAACAACACTGCTTGCTTGTCATCAAGATAAACGCAGTTGGCCATTCTCCTAGAAGAGAATTGGAATGCTAACTCACTAGAAGGTGGGATTGCTGAATAAGCATCTTGTCTGGGTCTAATTGCAATTCTGTACTTAAGTTATATAAATGAGCTAGAGAAAGTGCAGCCTTCAGGAAAATTATTAGAATGACCTTATAGGTTCTGGTGTCTGTAGAATCTGAATATAGAAATAGATGCTGGGATTCTTTTTCAGTCACAAGTTCTTAGTGAAGTGAGTGGGACTTTAGTTTGGCCTTCCATTTTTGTTTTAAGTGTGAACATATTATATGGGCAACTGTGATCCTCTTCACAGATTCCCATCTATATGGTGATGTGAATATTACTCTATAGGTATGCTAAAATATTGTCCCATTAAACTTCAGGATAGCTGAGAACAGCTGTTTCCATTGATGAAGGATCTTATAGAGTAGTGTATCGTTCTCTGTATATATCTTGGCACATGGAGAAAATTTGAGAAGTACAGCTTTGGGAGAAGGTAAGCAGTTCTGCTTATTGACAGCTGGAGAGAGACAATTTATTTGAACTCGAGGTGTTGACTAGGTCATCAGGAATTCTTGGTATAGCACTCAGTTGTCATGTTTGATGTGAGACTAAGGTAAACAATTGGATTTTCATTTTCTGGGAGAAAATTTATCTCCCAGATGGGTGTGGAACCATTTGGGGTGTTTCTTTAGAACAGAGACTAGGGCTGATTTCTTTTTGTCTGTCACAGTCCATGGCAGAGTTCCTGGCCCATAGCAGGAGCTTAGTAGGTCTTTGTCAGCTGAATTTTGGAAGTCTGAAAGAATTCTAGGTATATTAACAGGGTCTGTATTTCTGTTGGTGGGATGTCTTAAATGGAGTTGTGGGTCATGGTAAAATTAGAAGCCCATAGCAAACTTGTGAATGTTTCTCCCTGTTTCAGCCCTAAGACGGGGGTCTCTGCTTACCAGCTAGTACCATGTAGAGCAGTATGTTCAACTGGAGTCCTTGAGAAGTAAGGATCCAAATTCCAAGTTACTGTTTTGTTTTCTTTTGCTCATTTTTTTTTTCCTCTCCGTCAGTACTGGGGATTGAACCTAGGACCTTTGCATTGACATATATCCACAGCTCTGTTTTTAGTTTTATTTTGAGACATCTTGGTCAGTCAGGTTGCCTGGGCTGAACTTTTGAACTTTTGAACTTGCAATATTCCTGCATGCCTCAGTCTCCCAAGTGTTGGGATTATAGGTGTGTGCTATCATGCCTGGCTTCCAGTCCCCGCCCCCCTTTTAAGTATATCCTTTTATTGGTATATTTTAGGTATATAATATAATGACATTCATCATTGGAAATTTGCACCTTTACATACTCTCTTGGTTCTTATTTTTTCCCCCTTCCCCTGGCCTCCCTTCAACCCCTCCATCCCTCCCTATTTACAAAGATTTTGTTTCCATTTTTTCATTTCCTCATATTAATTCCATTCCCTCCTTTCCTTTCCCCTACCTCTCCCACTTCCCCTTCCCCTTTGCCCCTTTTCTTCCTATTTCACATTATCTATTATACCTTTTAGTCCTTATTTACACTTTCAGTTTCTCACACTAGAGAACTATTTGGTATTTACACATGTGTCTCTTATTTATTTCACTTAAAAGTATCACCTCAGTGTTCATCCATTTAGCAATAAATGTCTAATTTCTCATTTTTTATGGCTGAGTAGTACTCCATTTTATTGAAAAACCCACATTTTCTTTATCCAGTCTCCAGTTGATGGGGATTTGGGCTGTTTCCAGGTTTTAGCTATTACAAACTGTGCTGCTATGAACATGGGTGCACATATATCACTGTGGTATGATTCTTTTAATTCTTTGGGGAAGATCCCCAGCAGGGGAATAGCTGGGTCAAATGGGACTTCCAGTTCTAGTTCTTTGAGGTATCTCCATACTGATTTCCACAGTGGTTGCACCAGTCTACACTCCCACAAGCAGAAGAGCAGGGTTCCTCTTTCCCCACAGCCCCGCCAACATTTGTTATTGGTTGATTTCTTGATAGCAGCCATTCTTTCTGGGGTGAGGAGGAATCTCAGTGTTGTTTTCATTTGCATCTCTCGAATGACCAGTGATGTTGAACATTTTTTCATACGTTTATTTGCCATTTCTACTTCTTTGTGTGAGAAATGTCTGTTCATTTCAGATGTCCATTTTTGGATTGGGTCTTTAAATTTGGGAGGTCTGATCTTTTTAAGTTCTTTATAGAGTCGAGATAGTAGACCTTTGTCTGAGGAACCGCTGGTGAAAATTTTTTCCCACATTGTGAGTTGTCTCTTCACACTGCTGGTGGTTTCTCTTGTTGTGCAGAAGCTTTTTAGTAAGAAGAGATCCCACTTGTTGATTGTGCTAGTTCACAGGCAACTGAGGTTTTGTTCATAAAATCTTTTCCTACACCAATGTCTTCCAGAACTCTACTTAACCTCTGATCCAGCCAGTTCAGCGTTTCTGTTTTAATATTTAGATCTTTAACCCATTTCAATTTTAGTTGAGTGCATGGTGAGAGACATAGGTCTAGTTTTAATCTTTGGCAAGTTGAAACCCAATTTCTCCAGCACCATTTATTAAAGAGGCTATCTTTCCTCCAGTGAGTGTGTTTGGCTCCTTTGTCAAAGATGAGGTGGCTGAGTGTGTCTGGAGTTGTTTCTGCTTCTTCTAATCTGTTCCACTGGTCCTCCAGTCTGTTTCTTTGCCAGTACCATGCTTTTTTTATCACAGTAGCTTTGTAGCATAGTTTCAAGTTGGGGGTTGTAATACCCCCTGCCATGTCTCTGTTACCTAGAATTGCTTTTGCTATTCTGGGTCTCTTTTTGTTCCAAATGAATGTTTGGATTATTTTTTCAAGGTCCATGAAGTATGCTGCTGGGATTTCAGTTGGGATTGCATTGAATCTATATAGCAGTTTTGGAAGTATGACCATTTTCACTATGTTGATCCTTCCTACCCAGGAGCAAGGGATGTCTTTCCATTTTCTGATATCCCCTTCACTATCTCTTTTCAAAGTGCTATACTTTTCAGAGAAGAGGTCTTTGATTTCTTTTGTTAGGTTGATTCCTAGGTATTTCAGTTTTTTGGATGCTATTGTGAAAGAAGTTGTTTGCCCTGTTTCTCTCTCAGTGAGTCTGTTGTTTGTGTAGAAGAAAGCTATTGATTTTTATGTGTTGACCTTGTATCCAGCTACTTGACTGAATTTGGTTATTAAGTCTAGAAGATTTTTGGTGGAGTTCTTCGGGTTTTCTATATAGAGTATCATGTCATCTGCAAATAATGACAATTTGACTTCTTCATATCCTATCTTTATTCCTTTTATTTCTTTCTCTTGTCTAATTGCCATGGCTAATGTTTCCAAAACTATATTGAACAGGAGTGGTGATAGTGGACATCCTTGTCTTGTTCCTGATTTTAGTGTGAAGGATTTCAGTTTCTGTCCATTTAATATGATATTGGCTGTTAGTTTTTCATAGATGGCTTTTATCAGATTGAGGTAGAGACCGTCTATTCTAATTTTTTGTAGGGTTTTTATCATAAATCCAGCCCCTTCTTTAAAAATTATTTTTTGAGACAATCTTACTCCCCCAGTTCTAGGGTTACAGGTGTGCACCTTTATGCCTGGGTCCGAGTTAATGGTATTAGTTTCTGAAAAGGAGTCATAGCTGCGCATGGTGGCAGTTACCTGTAGTTTCAGCTACTTGGAAGGCTGGGCAGGAGGATCACTTGGACACAGAGTTCAAAGACAATCTGGGCAACATAGCTAGACCTAGTCTAAAAAAAAAAGTTTAGAAGGAGTCATAACAGAGTGTGGTAGTACATGCCTATAATCTCAGCCACACAGGATGCTGAGAAGGGAGGATCCTAAGTTCAAAGATAGCCTGGGCAATTTAGCAAGATTCTGTCTCAAAATAAAAAAGAGTCTGGGGTTGATGTAGCTTAGCAGTAGAGCATTTACCAAGGATATATGAGATCCTGGGTACAATCTTCAGTACTGCCTCCCCCCAGGAGGTACATCAGTTGTTAGGTGGGTGTGGTGGCACATGTCTGTAATCCCAGCACTTGGGAGGTTAGGGCAGGAGGATCGCCACAGAAGGCCAGACTGGGCTACATAGTGAGTTCAAGGCCAGCCTGAACTACTTAAGACCTTGTCTCAAAAAAAAAAAATCCCAAAATGTTGTTATTATGAAATAATATTAAAAGTTTAAACATTATAAGAATTAATAATACATAAAATGTCTTTAGGCATAAATACTGTAATCATTTGATATACATTCCTTTAACTTTTTTCCTCATGTATTAGTATATATATTCTGTACTACATACCAAAATATTTTATTTATTTAATTTATAGTATTGGGGATTGAACCTAGGGCCTTTGTTCTGAGCTACATCCTTAGCTCTTTTTATTTTTAAAAATTAAATTAAATTATCTTTTTAAATTTTATTTTTTTATGTTGAGATAGGATCTTGCTAAGTTGTCCAGGTGGGACTCAAAGTTGGAATCCTCCTAGCTCCCAAGTGGTGAGATTACAAATATGTATGCACCTGGGTTCAAAATAACTTTTAAATTATAATATCTGATAATGGTTTTAAAATAAAGAAACAACAGAGAAATGTGTTAAGTGAGAAGTAAAAATCTCCATTTTTTTCTTTCTTCTGCCCATCCCTTTCATATTTGTATATCTCCAGAGGCAATTACTTTTTTTTTTTTTTTTAGCTGAGTCAAATAGAAACTTTATTTTTAGTTTTTTGAGGAATCTCCATACTGTTTTCCATAGTACTTATACCAATTTACACTCCTACCAGCAATGGAGAAGAGTTCCTTTTCCCCCACATCCTCACTAGCGTTTCTTATATACAATAAACAATGCGTAAATAATAAAATACTACTTTGCCACAAATAAGGATAAACTTCAGACATTTTTAGGTAAATTGATGCATCTCAAAACCTAGGATAGGGTACAATTATAATGTACTGTCAGTTATTCAGAATTGATGGATAAAGTCATAAATTGTCCCTGAGAGAAAAATTACTCTGAACAGACTGAATCAGTAATAAAAAACTTTTTGATTGGCAATAAGCTAAAGACCTGAGAGCTTTGCCAATGAATTCTACCAAACATATAAAGAAATTTTATTGTCTTTTATTTTTACAGTACTAAGGATTGAACCCAGGGTTTTCACACTGAATTAAATCCAGCCTTTTAAATATTTTTTTTTAATTAAATTCTTTTATTGGTTGTAGGTATACAACACAATTACATTTCTTATTGGGAATTGTACCTTTACATAATGCATCTTGGTTCTTACTTTTTCCCCATTCCTAGCCCTCCCTTCACGCCCTCCACCCTTCCCTATTTACAAAGACTTTATTTCCATATTTTCCATTTCTCATCATTTTTCCTTTCCCTTCTTTCCTTTCCCCTGCCCCTGCCCCTCCCACTACCCCTACCCCTTTGGACCTTTTCTTCCTATTTTACATTATCGATTATTCATTCTAATCATTGGTACATTTTAGGTATACAATATAATGACATTCATCATTGGAAATTTGCACCTTTACATAGTCTCTCTTGGTTCTTATTTTTCACCCTTGCCAAGCCCTCCCTTCAACCCCTCCAGTCCTCCCTATTTACAAAGATTTTGTTCCTATTTTTCCATTTTCTCATATTAACCCATTCCCTTCCATCCTTTCCCCTAGCCCTCCCACTTCCTTCCCCTTTGCCCCTTTTCTTCCTATTTCACATTACCTATTATACATTTAGTCCTTATTTACACTTTTAGTTTCTCACACCAGAGAAACTATTCGGTATTTACACATGTGTGTCCTATTTATTTCACTTAAGAGTATCGCCTCAATGTGCATCCACTTAGCTATAAATGTCTCTAATTTCTCATTTTTTATGGCTGAGTAGTACTCCATTTTATAAAAAAACCACATTTTCTTTATCCAGTCTCCAGTTGATGGGCATTTGGGCTGTTTCCAAGTTTTAGCTATCACAAACTGTGCTGCTGTGAACATGGGTGCACATATATCACTGTGGTATGATTCTTTTAATTCTTTGGGGAAGATCCCCAGCAGTGGAATAGCAGGGTCAAATGGGACTTCCAGTCCTAGTTCTTTGAGGTATCTCCATACTGATTTCCACAGTGGTTGCACCAGTCTACACTCCCACCAGCAGTGGAGCAGGGTTCCTCTTTCCCCACAGCCCTGCCAGCATTTGTTATTGGTTGATTTCATGATAGCATCCATTCTTTCTGGAGTGAAGTGGAATCTCAGCGTTGTTTTCATTTACATCCCTTGAATGACCAGTGATGTTGAACATTTTTTCATGTATTTATTTGCTATTTCTTTTTCTTTGTGTGAGAAATGTCTGTTCATTTCAGATGCCCATTTTTGGATTGGGTCTTTAAATTTGGGAGGTCTGATCTTTTTAAGTTCTTTATAGATTCGAGATAGTAGACCTTTGTCTGAGGAAGAACAGGTGAAGATTTTTTCCCACATTGTGAGTTGTCTCTTCACACTGCTGGTGGTTTCTCTTGCTGTGCAGAAGCCTTTTAATAAGAAGAGATCCCATTTGTTGATTGTTTGTGCTAGTTCATGGGCAACTGAGGTTTTGTTCATAAAATCTTTTCCTACACCGATGTCTTCAAGGGTTCTACCTAACCTCTGTTCCAACTGGTTCAGAGTTTCTATTTTAATATTTAGATCTTTAATCCATTTTGATTTTAGTTTAGTGCATGGTGAGAGATACAAGTCTAGTTTTAATCTTTGGCAAGTTGAAACCCAATTTTTCCAGCACCATTTATTAAAGAGACTATCTTTCCTCCAGTGAGGGTGTTTGGCTCCTTTGTCGAAGATGAGATGGCTGAGTGTGTCTGGTGTTGTTTCTGCATCTTCTAATCTGTTCCACTGGTCCTCCAGTCTGTTTCTTTGCCAGTACCATGCTGTTTTTATCACAGTAGCTTTGTAGTATAGTTGCAGGTTGGGGATTGTGATACCCCCAGCCATGTCTCTGTTACCTAGAATTGCTTTTGCTATTCTGGGTCTCTTCTTGTTCCAAATGAATTTTTGGATTGTTTTCTCAAGGCCTATGAAGTATGCTGCTGGGATCTCAATTGGAATTGCATTAAATCTATATAGCAGTTTTGGAAGTATGGCCATTTTCACTATATTAATCCTTCCTAACCAGGAGCAGGGGATGTCTGTCCATTTTCTGATATCATCTTCAATCTCTCTTTTCAGAGTGCCATAGTTTTCAGAGAAGAGGTCTTTGATTTCTTTCCTTAGGTTGATTCCTAGGTATTTCAGTTTTTTGGATGCTATTGTGAAAGGAATTATTTGCCCTATTTCTCTCTCAGTGAGTCTGTCATTGGTGTAGAGGAAAGCTATTGATTTTTGTGTGTTGACCTTGTAACCAGCTACTTGACTGAATTTGGTTATTAAGTCTAGAAGACTTTTGGTGGAGTTCTTGGGGTCTTCTATATGGAGTATCATGTCATCTGCAAATAATGACAATTTGACTTCTTCATTACCTATCTTTATTCCTTTTATTTCTTTCTTTTGTCTAATGAGGCAGTTACTTTTAATAATTTCTCTTCTACCCCCTATATATGGCTGTAACTTTTAAAAATCTTTCATTGGAGAAAAAATAAACTTTACAACAACCTGTAAAAAAAAAAAATCTTTCATTGGACATACCTACATTTCCAGACCTTTTAAAACATCATTGTTTATTTGTTTTGTTGTTGTTTGGTACTGGGGATCGAACTCGGGACCTTGCCCTTGCAAGGCAGGTGGTGGAAGCAGTGAGCTAAATCTCCAGCTCCTAAAATATTTTTTATTTTTTATTATTTTGGGTACTGGGGATCGAACTCGAGACCTTGTGCTGAAGGCAGCTGGTGGCAGCACTGAGCTAAATCCCCAGCCCCTGAAACATTTTAAAAAAAAAAATTTTTTTTTTAAATTTTGTGACGGGGTCTTGCTCAAGTGCTAAGTTGACTAAGATGTGCTTGAGCTTGCAATCCTCCTGCCTTACAGGCATGTGCCACCATGGGCCATTTACCTAGTCTTTTAAAACTTTAACAGAGTGTCACAGATATGGATTTTGCACATAACCACTTAATAAAATTGAATGTTGAATGACTGCTATCATTTTCTTTGTCAATATAGACTCCTCCCCCCATAGTCCTGGGGATTGAACCTCGGTCCTTGCATTTGCTGGGCAATCACTCTACCAGAGCCATGCCCCTAGCTCTAATTTACCTCATTTTTTTTTTTGGTACCAGAGATCGAACTCAGTTCTTTGCTCTTGCGAGGCAGGCGACAGAACCACTGAGCTAAATCCCCCGCCCTTTTACCTCATTTTTTTTCAGCAGCTGCAGAGCATTCCATTGTATTTACATGTCTTAATTTAATTATCCATTTAATGGCTATTAGATTGCCTTGGTTGTTTTTTCTTTTCTTTGTGCTGAGGAATCAACCCAGGGCCCTGTGCTTGCTAGACAGGCATTCTTACCACTGAGCTAAATCCCCAACCTTGGATAATTGGGGTATTTCCAATTTTTTATTTAAAAATTTTCCTTTTTATTTTGCTGTTCTAGGGATTGAACCCAGGGCTTCACACATGCAAGGCAAGTGTTCTATCACAGAGCTATAATTCCAGCCCCCAATTTTTGTTTTATTTTTTAAGATAGAGTCTGGCTATGTAGTTCAGGCTTGTCTTGAACTCATTATGTAGCCCAGGCTGGCTTCAAACTGGCTGTGATCCTCTTGCCTCAGCCTTCCAAGGGCTGGGATTACATGCGCCATGACTACGTGCCCCCCACCCACTAGGGATCAAACTCCGGACCTTGCAGGCATAACTGAGCTACATCCCTAGCCCATTATGTGTAGAAGTGGAGTTGCTGGGTCAGTTTCTTTCTTTCTTTTTTTTTTTTTTGGTACCCGTGATCGAACTCGGGTCCTTGCACTTGCAAGGCAGGCAGCGGAACCACTGAGCTAAATCCCTGGCCCAGTTTCTTTATTATAGAAAGAAATATGGCAAATGCACTAATCCCCACACTCAAGAAGCTAGGATAGGAGGAATGTGAGTTTGAGGCCAGCCTGGACTACATACCAAGGCTCTGTCTCATAAAACTAAACAAAGGAAAAAGAAAGAATCATAGGGCCGAGGATTTAGCTCAGTGGTTCTGCCGCCTGCCTCACAAGTGCAAGGATCCGAGTTTGATCCCTTTTACCAAAACAAAAAAAAGAAATAATCATATAGTTCTGCCTAAGTATACAGACAACCTTGTTAAGGAGATTTTGTCTATAGTGACAGGATTTTTTTTGCCTGTATTTCTTCTTATGATAGTTAGAAGTACCACTTAGCAGTCACTTATGTCTGTCTGGGAATACTGAGAGATTTCTACCTACTTGATTTTGGTAGACAGTCTTCTAAAACACAGAAGCAAAATATAGAGATACTTGTAGGCGAAAGGTTGTGAAGCTTTTCTGTGGAGAAAAATCTCAGGAGCTGGTATTGGAGAGGGATAGGTGCCTATGGTTCACTGCTGTCCCTGGCCTTCCTTATAAGTGGAGTTAAGTCTGGAAGCTTGAGGACAAATTTACTTTGGGATTGAAATAGTCTGTAAAACCTAAACAGGCTTCATTCATTTTTTATTTTTTATTTTATTTTATTTATTTATTTATTTGGTACTGGGGATCGAACTTGGGTCCTTGCCCTTGTGCAGCAGGCGGTGAAACCACTGAGCTAAATCCCTGGCCCAAGGCTTCATTCATCTTTGAGGAAGGACATTTATATTGGTCCCCAGAGAATATGGCTTTGGTTAAACACTGACCTGTACTCTTCTTGGCCCTTGAAAATTTCTGAGGTTTTGGAGTTATGGCCTCATAGTTAATAGAAATCCAAGAGGAGACCACATTTTATTCATTGTTGACAAACAGTGAATGTGTACCATGAGCTCAGCACTTTGTTAGGTACCAAGGGTGTTCTTCAAACCCTAGAAGTGGCCCCTTTTTCAAGGGGTTGACAACTGTATCAATTAAAGGCAGTCTAGAGTAGAGCAATGAGCAGCAGGACCCAGATCATAGTTGGAATTGAGATTTCTGAAGACAGGCCCTTCAGAAAAGGTAATTTGCAAAAAAAAAACACAACAAAAAACGGTGCTTTGTAGAGTTGTGTTGATATACCAGCTCAGTGGTGTAGGGAAGGGGAGACCAAAGTTTTGTTGGCCCCAGGCACTTCTGATGTCTTTCCTGTGTGATGAAAGGAGCCCTGAATAGGGAACCAGGAGTCTTGGGTCCATGCTTCGCCACCACTATCTAGTGGCTTTGAACAGGTCTCCCTGCCTCATTTGGCCTGCTGTTTCTGTTCAGTGCCTGTGAGGACAGTAGTGCTGAATGGTCATCTCTACTGGCACTGTCTGGTATGCTTGCTTTCCTGAAGAGTGCTTCACATCAGGCTGTTAAGTTGAAGGTATAGAGCAGACTATAGATTTCGTTTGCTGCCACACCTGGTGACTTTTTTTTATGGACTAGGAGGTCTCTAATCCTGCCCACTCAACATTCACCTGGTGACTGTGCTGGGGCATACGCAAGAGAGTTGTTTCCCATGAGTTGTACAGTCACTACCCTTGATGCGATGTCTGCATTTTCACCCAACCAATGTGGGAAGAAGTTACCAGATGTGAGTGAAGTGTGGAACAGCTGTGATCACCTGGAGGCTTTTGTTTCCCCCCTTCAGAGCTAGCACCTTTTCTCTGCTTTCAGTCTCTGTAGTTGGGATGGGAGAGTATCAGCAGTAGTTCACCTGTGAAGTGTTTCTAATAGGAATGAATGTAGCTCTCTTACTGTTAACTTTAGGTCCCTGTACAGGCTTTGTTTAAATTGAAAAATCAGGCCTTTTCTTTTGAAAACCTTAGTTTTTTTCATTAGGTCTGCACATTTCAACCAAAAAAGCCAATGTGTGTACCTGAAGATACATTTGTTTGTGAGTCTAGAGTCCTGCTTCCTCACTAGGAAGAAATGACATCTGAGTGGCTGTGCTGGGTCATGCATGCATTTTGTCCTCCCTGTCAGTGGTGGTCAGTGTTGCTTACCTAGTGGCCTTGGGGGTCAGGGGCCAGGGACCTGTGTTCTGCCTCAGGATACTGCCCAAAGAGCAACCCCTTACTATGTTGAGGTCTTGTGTTTTCCTGAAGGAAGAGATAAATCTGCAAAATTCCAAAGTCCATAGTTCTAATCTTTGGCCGCTGTGAAAGGAAACTTCTTTTCTAAATGCTTTTGTTTAAACTTTATTTCTTAAATTTCCATGTGAGTCCACTTTGGGTAGGAACTGTAGCAAATACTGAAGAGCTTGTGCTGGTGGAGGAATCGTTCCCATTTGTGTGAAGAAAGATAAATATTATTCTGCTGTACTGACACACTGATTAAAAAACCTGTGGCTCCAGAAGTCTCTTGTTTGAAGGATTTATAATCAAGGTCTTACATATGTTTCATCAATGAACTTGTTCCTTTAAAGAGTTGGCCTTATTGGTCAGGACTGGCCACACCACGTTGAATTCGGGCCCTTAACTCGCTGTAATCTGATGGTATCTCTGGGTTCTTCATGATCTCAAAGTGCCACAGTAAAACCTGCCTCAGGCCTCCTTTGCTGCCACTGATGGGATTGTCTGCCTGTTTTACAAGGGAGTGAAGAGATGTACTTGTTGCTCCTCAGCTCCAAGCACTGACTTTGGGCGGTCACAGAGTCCCCAGTACTGACCAGCTCTTTTCACATGTCAAATTCTACATCCAGTGACCCACGGAAAAGTGTCACAAGGATGTACAACATGTACTACAGCGTATCTAAAACTGAGCTCTTCCCATTGCTTCTCAAACTGTGTCTCTTGCTGCATTACTGATCCTTTACCCAAGCACTGAGGGAGGAACTGAAATGCTACCCTGACTTCTTCCCCCTTATTTTCAGCCTCTAGCCTCTGTGTTGTGTTGACATCTCTCAATTCCACTTCATTCTCTGGGGCACCACGTTCTCATTGGCCTTTTTAGTGTACTTTGGCCCTCTTCTAGCCCACATACTTCTTTCTAAACTTAGATTAGATTGCTTCTGTTTCTGTATGAGCCCTTTTGGAGTGCTCAGACATTTCTCAAGAAGGCCCTGGTCTTCACCAGGATTTGTACTGCCTTCCGTAATTGTTTCTGCTAACTTTCCAAAAACTTCAGCCCCAGCCCTGGCTTTGCGCCACTGTACTTCCCATTCCCATGCATATGCTGAGCTTCTGGGCCTTGGAGTGTGCTGTTCTCTCTGCCTGAATCACTACTCCCACTCTGCTTACCTGACTCATTCTTGCTTCAGAATTCAGTGTGGGGATGACCTCCTTTTGGAAACCTTCCCTAACCCCAGTGTCATTCTACATGGGACTACTCTTGTTTCTTGAATTTAACACCTTGGTCTATTGAAATTATGTTTTTCCCCCGCTTTGGAAGTGGTGATGATGCCAAGGATTGAATTCAGGGCTTCATACATGTTTAGGAAGTGTTCTACCACTAAGTCACACTTCTAGTCCAAAGTATCTGTTTTTATGCTTTCACTTAGACTGTAAGTTTATTGACCTTTTTTTTTTTTCTTTTTGTGTGGTGGTGGTACTGGGGACTGAACCCAGTGCCTTTGCACTGAGTTACATCCCCAGCTGTTTTTTAGTTTTATTTTGAGATAGAATCTTTTTTCTGATTTGTTTTTTTTTGTTGCTTTTTGGGGTTTTTTTTGGTATTTTTGAGACAGGATCTCACTATGCAGTTCAGGCTGGCCTTGAACTCACTATGTAGCCCAAGTTGGCCTTGCACTGGCAACAATCCTCCTGCTTTAGCCTCTGGAGAGCTGGGATTACAGGTGTGTGCTACCATGCCTGGCTGTGAAGCAGAATCTTGCGAAGTCACTAAGTTGCCCAGACAGGGCTTGAACGTGCAGTCCTTCTGCCTCAGCCTCCCAGAATGGTGGGATTACAGTGCTGTGCGACCATGCCCAGCTGTGTGTGTGTGTGTGTGTGTGTTAACATATAACCTACATTAAATCACGTCTTACTCCTATATTCTTGTCACTTAATAGATATTGAATAAGTGTTTGATCTGAATTGATCATTTCATTCTCAGTTCTGTATGTTATAATTAATAGGAAATTCTCAGCTCTCTTCATCCTATGGGCCCCTCAGATAGACTTAGAGATGGCAGTCTAGGTAGAAAGGCAGTGACCTCTGGAAAGCAGTAACTTCAGCACCTCATTTTATCCCCCCCCGCCAAGTGTTAATAGCCAAATATCTCTGTCTGGGAAATAAATGGGGAGAGTTCCTGGATCCTCATGCCAAGGAAGCAGAGTGCCCTGATCTATAGCCTGGATCCCATCGTGCTGGAAGTGCTGGTGTTTTCTCTGAACTCAAATCCTCTGCTGCCTCATAATGAAGTCTAGGCTAGTTTTGCAGCTACCTGGTGGTAGTGTGCTGAGGCTTATGGTCCTAAATTCACTGGGATGAATTTTAGCTAACTCTGGCCCTTGCATAGGATTCCAGCTGCTAGTGAGCTTGGGAATGAAGAGACTCCTGAACAGGGTGTTCAACACTCAGGGAGGATTGCACATGAGCAAAGCAGTTGAAACTGTCCAGGAAAGAGTGAGGTGAATGCCGAGACCAGGGTAGTGGTTTCATGTTTGTTGCACAGGGCACCAAGCCCTGTAAGAAGGCTGGGAAAGTTCTCCATGAGGGAGGCCTTGGAGAAGCAGCTTTCTGGGCCCTGGTGAATGATGTTGTTGGAGGAGGCCTCCAGTACCCCACGCTCCCATTTCAGAAAAGATGAGTCAGAGTAGTAATAAGAGTGATTTTTAACATTTACGAAATATGAGACTTCAGCTAGGAGAAGGGACCCAGGCAAAGGAAAGAGGAAGGTGGGGGTGACAACTGAGCCTGGTACATGTTCCTGCCCTCTGTCAGGTTGGACAAGCAGTGTGAGACTGAGACCCAGAGATACATAAGCCGTGGCCGTGGAGCTTGCACCCAGCCTGTCACCTACACCCTCTATTGAGCCTGGACCAAGGGCTTAGGGGCTAAAGTCATCCTTCCTTCCAGGGAACCATATTAGGGCCTGGTGTTGTCTTAAATAGACTTAAGAGGGTAGGGGGAGAATGGCTGGTGTCAGGTTTCCTCAGGTATGCTGACTTTCCCTCTTCTGTCTGGATAGGTGTAGACGGGGCACTGCCTGCAGAGCAGGTCCTGTCAGCTTTTCTGGAGAGGATGCCCCCATGTCCGTGATGGGCTGTGGGACAAGCAAGGTCCTTCCTGAGCCACCCAAGGATGTCCAGCTGGATCTGGTCAAGAAGGTAGAACCCTTCAGTGGCGCTAAGAATGATGTGTACAAGCACTTCATCACAGAGGTGGACAATGTTGGCCCTCTCAAGGCTTCGTTTCCAGCTGCTAGTCAGTATACATCCCTTGGCACTGGTGCCCCCACTACTGGCCACACAGAGCCTCCTTCAGAACCACCACGAAGGGCCAGGGTGGCAAAGTACAGGGCCAAGTTTGACCCACGTGTGACAGCTAAATATGACATCAAGGCTCTGATTGGTCGAGGCAGCTTCAGCCGAGTGGTACGAGTGGAACACCGGGCAACCCGCCAGCCATATGCCATCAAGATGATTGAGACCAAGTACCGAGAGGGACGGGAGGTGTGTGAGTCTGAGCTTCGTGTCCTGCGCCGGGTGCGCCACGCCAACATCATCCAGCTGGTAGAAGTGTTTGAAACACAGGAGCGTGTGTACATGGTGATGGAGCTAGCCACCGGTGGTGAGCTCTTTGACCGCATCATTGCTAAGGGTTCCTTCACTGAGCGCGATGCCACAAGGGTGCTGCAGATGGTGCTGGATGGCGTCCGATATCTGCATGCACTAGGCATCACACACCGTGACCTCAAGCCTGAGAATCTGCTCTACTACCACCCAGGCACTGACTCCAAGATTATCATCACTGACTTTGGCCTGGCCAGTGCCCGCAAGAAGGGTGATGACTGCCTCATGAAGACCACCTGTGGCACACCTGAGTACATTGCTCCCGAGGTCCTGGTCCGAAAGCCCTACACCAACTCTGTGGACATGTGGGCACTGGGTGTCATTGCCTACATCTTGCTCAGTGGTACCATGCCTTTTGAGGATGACAACCGCACCCGGCTGTACCGGCAGATCCTCAGGGGCAAGTACAGTTACTTGGGGGAGGTATGTCCATTTTGCCACTGCCCCAGGGATGCTGGGGAGGTAGGGTGTAAAACTGGCAGCTCTTGGTTAGATGGATGTGCTCTGAGAGCCAGGCAAGTAATGTAAAAATGACAGAGAGACTAACAGTGTCTTAGTTTGGGTTCCCTTGAAAGTGAGCCCTGAGACAAGGACTTGGAAGCAGATAATTTATGTAGGCAGTGATTCTAGTAACAGCAAGTGAAGAATTGGGCAAAGTGAGGCAGGAAAGGGAGGAAGGCAGGAATAGGTACTTGAAAAAGTGGGTTGCCCCCGTGGGCTACTGGAACTCAGTCCTTTTGGGCATCGTGTGAATAATCACTTGGCACATGCCTTAGAATTGTAGCACTGAAGGCCAGGGAAGTGTGCTTTTTGTTTGTTTGTTTTTCAGTGCACTGACTCTGTACCTCATAGGTTGAGAATTTCTTTGGGGGCATTAAATGTCTGGTGCTGGGTTGGAGAATGTATCTCAGTTTGCACAAGGCCCTGGGTTCAGTCCCCAGTACTGGGGGAAAAAAATCCCTGATGTTTCTGGGCTATCCTGAATGCCAGTTAGTACTGGAGAAAATTCTCAGGCCAGAGAAGCAGGGAGATGTAGGCTTTAGCAGTGGAAAGCTGTGACCAAGCATGGCAGCTGCCAAGTGAGCTCAGAGGTGGGGTGAGGTGATATGGGACAGGGCCTTCCCAGCATCTTCTCTATGGGCTTCTGGGTAAGCTAGAGTGAACATGCCTTAGCTCAGGCAGCAGTTGCTTCTCTTCTATCCAGTTTTGCCAGGTGACAGTTGTTGGGAGCTGATCAGACCCCCGAATACCTGTAGGGAGGACGATGGGGAATAAAAGAAAGAGAGAGACAATATTTAATATGCTTTAATACACTTTTAGGAGAACCTTTTTTTTTTTTTGGTACCGGGGATCGAACTTGGACCTTTTGCTTGCAAGGCAGGCGGCGGAACCACTGAGCTAAATCCCTGGCCCAACTTTTGGGAGAGAGGTAGGTGGCATTGAGGCTATTGGTGACTATTTATACCAGCAGCTGTGACCTCTGGGTTCTGAGTGAAGTGGTCAACCTCATGGAAATCTCAGCCTACCTATCACGACCATATTTTAAATGGACTGGAGATGCCATAGAAAATTTGGCTTTCACATATCTGCTGATCTAAGCAGTAAATGGAACCATACAGGTACTGAACTGTAGAGGATGGGGTGTGAGATGGTTGTCTCCCAATACTTAATTATAAGCTAGAAGTGCCCAACGTGGGAGCACTCTGGTCTAATTAGATTTGATTTAAGGCTCAGTTAGAGCTTTAGGTTTGGTTTCTCAGGGAAAGTGTGGGGTTTTGGTATTTATACAGGGGAGTAGGAAGAGGCATGGGTGGTGGCAGAGGGAACAGTTTGGACATGAACTAACTGCTTGATGCTCAGTGGTCTCATCTGAGCAGAGTTTTTTTATTTTTATTTTTATTTTGTTTTTGGTACCGGGGATTGAACTCGGGTCCTTGTGCCTTTGCAGCAGGTGGCAAAACCACTGAGCTAAATCCCCAGCCCTCAGAGTGGTCTCATCTGTAGCACTGAGGTAATTCCCTGATGTTCACTTGGTTCTCAAATAGGGCTTGGCCATCAGGGTGGCACAATTCTGTAGGTATAAAGTGACAGTTAGAGCCTTGCCCAGCGTCCCAGGACAGAGCTGTAAAAGCCTGCTAGAGCACTGCCAGCAGGGACTTGAAGTTGGTGCTACCTATTCTTCTGAGGAGGCCACCTGGCTGTGAAGTGAGTAACTGGAAGGGGTGATTCTCTGTCCCATTCCATTTGTGCCCATTCTTACCTCCATGTAGAAAAGTAGAGAGAAACCAAGACTTTGCTGGGAAGAAGTAGAAGCCAGTGCTTCTCACACTTTAATATCCATGCAAATCCTTGGGATCTTGTTAAAATGCAGGTTTTGACTTAGTAGGTCCTGGTGGGGCCTGAGAACATACATTTTTGTCAAGCACCCAGATGATGTTGATGCTACTGGCCTGCAGGCCACACTTTGAGGAGCAAGTATTTAGACAGATGCTATAAAAATGGGCTGGAGTGGTCATGAGTGGCTGTGGAGAAGGTGGGACATGGTTTTGGAGAATGGCCAAGCGGAGTGAGACTGGGCAAAAGGGAATGGCATACACAAAAGTGTGGGGAAGTAGCTGGGTGTTGTGGTGCCTACCCATAATCCCAGTAGTCTCAGGGGCTGAGGCAGGTGGATGGCAAGTTCAAGCCAGCCTGGGCAATTTAGTGATTTAGGAAGACTCTGTCTCAAAACAAAACAAAACCCAACCCAATCCCACCGCACCCCACCATACCCCACCCAAACCCAACCACACCAAACACCATCAGTTTTGGGGGAGTGGGGTAAAGTGCAGAAGTAGGCATGTTGGAGGTAGTGGCCTGCGGGGTAGGTTCTCTGTACCTGAGATTAGACAGAGGATCTTATAGGGGCATTTGGGAAGTTCATTTGTCTGGATAGGAGGCTCTGGAGAACCATATGAGGTTGCAGTCGAATTTTAAAAAAGATCTGTGAATGCTTGAAGATTGAGAAGTTGGTTATGTTCTGGGAACTGTAGCCCTTGGCACTCTGCATGGTGCCGGGCTGTTTAGGGTCCAGCTGGCAGAGGAGTACCCAGCTTAGCTAAAGCAGGGAGGCAGAAAGAGAAGGTTTCCTAAGAGCTGCTGATAAAGGAAAGACTCTTTTTAAAAGTCTGTAGGTTTATCCAAGAATTCCTGATTCTGTCAGTTGTTGATCAGGCATTTTATCTAATTGGAGCTTGCACAGTCTAGCTAACTAGCTATTGATTGTCTCAGGATAGGGAGTGATAAATGAATGGGATAGGGAATGAACTCTGCTTCCTGCTCCTACTGGAGCCAGAAGACTGGGTCCTAAGCTTCTGAATCCTGCTCTACTGCAGTAATGAGACACGAGCTGGGTGTGTGTGTGTGTGTGTGTGTGTGTGTGTGTGTGTGTGTGTACTGCCCAGCCTTTCCCCATCCTTTGCCTGGAGCTGAAAGCATCGGTTCCCAGTTCCAGAGTCAAATTCCTGCTGAGCCCTGGTGATACTTGTTTGATTTGAAGAACTTGACTGACTATACAAACAGATTCCATCCCTTCTGTGAGGAGCTCTGGGTTTGGAGGAATTTGTCTGGGTGTTTTCTGGGGTAGGTGGCTGCTTCACTAGATCAGACTCTCTATGCTGGAGACCAATCTGTCTGGTTTTTTTCTTTTCTATTTTCGGTACCAGGGATCAAACTAAGGACCTTGCACTTTCGAGGCAGACACAGTGCTGCTGAGCTAAATCCCGGCCCACCAATCTGTCTTTTTGTCATGCTGGTCACTGCCTCCTACCCATAAGCACATCTGGAAAAAATACACCAGAGACATCAAGCCATCCTCATGGAAGTGCAGATTGCCTGGGGAAAAGAAGCTAGAATAGGAAATGGCCCCAAGATGAACCCTTGTTAGCAGGCACATGGCAGCACAGGCTTGGTATAGAGCCATTGGGCCTGGCCAACCTGAAATGTGAATTGTGGGGCTCAGGTCAGATGGCTGGGCTCTCCCCCTTTCTTCCAGCCTTCTGTCTTGTACTGTGTGATAGGCATTTGCTCTCCTGAAGGCCATGTATATGAGCAAGGCCTGCCAGAGAAACCTCTCTGGTTGTTGGGATGTAAGGTACAAGTGAAGTACCTCCCACTCTGTGCTCAGCAAGGTATGGAGAGAAGCATTTCCTCACAAGGGAGTAAGTTCTGTGGTTCTTGGTGCCTTCTAGGGCACTTTTCCAGTCTCCTGTCCCCTTACAGGGGTATCTCCCAGGCTGCCTGGTATGTTTATTGCCTGTGGAATTCTTCTGAGGTCTGAACTCTGGAATAAAGCAGAGACCCTGCAGGCAATGTACCTAGGAAGCTGCTGGCCAGAGCTGTCTGTGGGCACTGACAAGGGAAGGATGTGAAGACCCCAGGACTGCATGTGCTCTCCACTTATTAGGGCAGATACAAGACTCCTGTAAGAAGAGATGATGTGGAAGGAGATGACTTTGAGAGGAGAAATCTGAGTTTTCATCTGGTGTCCAGGTGCTAGAGTGGAGAGAGCACATTCAAAGTCGGGGAGACACATGTTGCCAGATGTGAGGGCGGCCTGTGTGAGGATGAGAGCAGTCTGAAGACACACAGCCACCTTGAGAGGTGAGCGTCCTGTCACAGAAGTCCCAGAGAAGCTTGAAGGAGCTATTTCTAAAGAGTGACACAAAAGGTGCGTCATCACCTGTAGATACATACTGGGAGATTTTAGGATCCTCTCACGAAGAGCTGCTGTGCTTCCCTTGACATGAAAGGTCACATTCTTGGCCTGATGTCATTACTTTTGTCAAGAGTTCTATTCTCAGAGGCAGGATGTATGTATGAAGAGGCTCTTGGAAGATTGATGGCAGAGTGATGCATCAGCAGTAGTCCTGTCTGCCTAGTTCATCTGACTGAATTGTCACCCTCCTCCACTTGGGCAGTCTCTGAGCTGTGGGCGAGCCTGGGTGACTGCACAGGAACAGGTGGGCTTGGGAAGAGGCTCTCATGGTGCCTTATTCCAGAGACTAAGTGCTGCCAGGCAAGTGCAGTGCTGGTGAGAAAGGAAGCCCACTGTGTCACTACCTGGGTGACAAGGACTGGTGAAAAGTGGCCTCCCAGGGATGGGTCTCTGGGCTGCAGGCTGGCTACTCATCCACTTGGGCCCAAAAGGTACTTGAGGAGCAGTAAGGTGGGCTACTACCACGTAGTTCTGGTTCTGATTGCCCTGTATTAGGATGAGTGCCCAAGGCCAGAGTTGAAAACATTTATGTTTTCATTGTGTTGCCCTGAGTCTCTCTTCACCTCCTTCTCTTATCTCCAACTTGAACTACTACTTCAACTTCTCTTATCTCCATCTTTTACTCCTACTGCTGCCTCTTCTCCCTCACCCCTTCTTCTTTGGCTTAAACCACAGGAATTTATTTTTAAAAGTTTTTTTAAAAGATCTCACTGTGTAGTTCAGGTTAGCTTTGAGCTCACTATGTAGCCAAGACCAGCCTGGAGCTCACAGTGATCCTTCTGCCTCAGCCTCATAAGTGCTGGGATCACAGGTGTGTGCCACCACAGCAGGGTTTGTCTGTTTGTTTTTAATTACCACAGGAATTTAAATAAAAATAGTTCTAGGTTTGTTTTGGTTTGTTTTTTTTTTTTGGTACTGGGGATTGAACTCAGGACCTTGCACTTGCCAGGCAGGCAGCGGTACTACTGAGCTAAATCCCTGGCCCTAGGTTGTTTTTCATTCTGGTACTGGGGATCGAACTCAGGACCTTTCACTTTCGAGGTATGCTTGGCACCACTGAGGTAAATCTCCGGCCCTGTTTTTGTTTTTGTTTTGGTACTGGGGATCGAACTCAGGACCTTGCGGATCGAACTCAGGACCTTGCGCTTGCGAGGCAGGCACTGGAACTACTGAGCCAAATCCCCGGCCCGTTTTTGTTTTTTTTTTAGATAGGGTCTTGCTATGTGTAGTTCAGGCCAGCCTTGAACTGTGTTGCCCAGGCCTGCCTCATGGCAATCTTCCTGCCTCAGCCTCCCAAGTGCTGGGATTACAGTTTGTGTTTTTTCTTTTTCTTTTCTTTTCTTTTTTTTGGTACCAGGGATCGAACTCAGGACCTTGTGCTTTCGAGGCGGGTGCCGGAACCACTGAGCTAAATCCCCGGCCCACAGTTTGTGTTTTTCAAGAGACATGTCTCAGCTGGATGTGGTGGTGCAGGCCTGTGATCCCAACACTCTGGGAGGCTGAGGTAGTAGGATCACAAGTTGGAGCCCATCCTGGACAATTTAGCAACTTAATGAGACCCTGTCTCAAGAAAAAAAGGGCAAGAGATGTAGCTCAGTTCATTCCCCAGAAACCCCCGCCCCCATATGTACACCCATAACCCCACATCAGAGAAAGAGACAAAGACAGACACCAGTCTTGCTGATCCTGAACTCTGAACTCCTGGGCCCAAGCAATCCTCTTGCCTCAGCCTCCTGAATAACTGATTCCTTTCTCCTTTTTTAATTTTTTAAAAAAATTTCAAGGTAGAATCTTGCTGTGTATTCCACGCCAGCCTTGAACTTGCTATGTAGCCTAGGCTACCCTCAACTCATAATCCCCTTGAGGGCCGGGGATTTAGTTCAGTGGTTCCAGTGCCTGGCTTGCAAGCAAAAGGTCCTGAGTTCGATCCCCGGTGCCAAAAGCAAACAAACATAATCCCCTTGAACTTTAGCCTCCTAATTGCTGGGACTACAGGATGCGCTATTAAGACTGGCTTCTGTGTCTCTTTTCTTCTTTTTTTTGGTACCGGGGATCGAACTCGGGACCTTACCTCTTTTGAGGCAGGCGATGGAACCACTGAGCTAAATCCCTGGCCCATTCTTTACTTTTTTTTTGAGACAAGGTCTTGCTATGTAGTCCAGGCTAGTCTTGAACTTGCAGTGATTCTCCTGCCTCAACCTCCTGAGTGCTGAGATTAGCACCACCACGTCTAGCCTTGGCTCCTACTTTTTAAAGTCACTCTAACACTTGGCCTGGGATGTTGATGATAAAACGAGATGTTTGTTTGCAAGGATCCCATGAGGACAAGCAGATACCCCCATACTTGTTTGGAAGGGATCCCTTGGGAATAGTCATTTCTGTCTCTCCAAAGCTTTGAGTTGTTGTTGTTGGTTTTTTTTTTCAAGTATTTTATTATTTTATTCTACTTTATATACAGGTCATAAAAGGCCACAGCAGTTTTTCAGTATATAAACCCTTTAAAAGCAGAGGGCACTAGGAAGGACAGACAAGTATCAAAATGAAGTCCTGTAATAAGGGCATACACACAGTGCAGTATTTCTGAGGAGTAACAAGCAGATACCAGGTCATCCACATTTAGTTTGCAGCTATTCCATAGTTTTAGAATCCTCTTTGAGATTTGTTCATACACCAGTTGTGGCAAGCTGTCATTTATTTAAAAACAAAAATTAAAAAATGAAACCAGAATAAAACTATGAACTCAGAGGGCACCCTTTATAGTCCTAGTCATCTGTAGCTCTCCATGAAGGAAAGCCTCAGTTCTTCATCCCCTTCCCACCTCCCTGCCATCAAGGGTAGGACAGAGAAATGGAAGAAAAAGCTAACTATTCCAAATTCTCCTGCTGCTTACAGCTTTCCTTTTCTGTAGGGGTTTCTTCAAAGTATACTTCAGGCCTTTTAAGAATTAGCTTCCAATTCCTGAACACATAATACTGCAACATCCTTCAAAAGTAACTCAAAAACATTAGTTTCCACTCTGCGAAAATACAGTCTTTAAACCTATAACTGGTATCAGCAGATCAATATAAAAAATACAGTACCAAGCTACACTGGTATATTTCCATATTAAGAACTTCAAAATATACTTATCACTGAGACCGTAGTCCTTGCATTAGTTTTCAGTCCACTATGAACAAATTATCTGCTGCATGTAAACATGTCTAACTATAGATAAAATACATCAATCATAAATTTCTGTAAAAAATAATAAAATATCTTCTTTAAAAAACAAAACAAGCTATTACTGCATTGTTTCCAATTTTATGAAAATGGAACAACCACATGGTTGTTGCCAGTCCTGAGTTCATTGTATTAAATATGGCCCTAGTTCCTGGTTAAAGTCAGCAACCAATCCATTCTCTTCAATAGATGTCTTCTAGTACTGTAGGCAAGATTTTTTAGGTGGTATTCTGTCCATTAATAAAGTTATATACCAGAAACTGCCCCGTGCCACAGTACTGTGTTGCAAACAGTTTTCCATCAGGAGTGGGATCTGAGAAAGCAATTTCTTCTTTACTCAAATATGAGCCATATATAAAGTTACTCCTCAGGCATTTGATCATACGAGATACTATCTTCTGGCGGCGCATCATGCTGAACACCCATATCCGGCTGATCCCACATATTGCAGGCTCTGGTAATGTTGAGCAGCACCAAGCTTTTTGCCTTTCAAATCTGACTTTTTCTTCTTCTGACCCAATAACGGGAAGTTTCTCTTCTGTGACTCTGTAGCCCCATTGGATATGTTCTGCAATTAAGCAGCCAACTACTTTTTTGTCATTAGAAATAAAGAGAAGGGTTTTAGTTCTGGAATAGCAAAAGCTTTGAGTTTTAAAAGGTAGAGCCTCTCTCCTTCACTAGAGCAGATGCCCTCAGACTGGATCCCTGACTGGTCACTGGGAGGTGGCATGGATTGGGTCACTGGCTGTGGCAGCAGACTCTCACTGGTCACTGTGGTTGTAGACCTGCCTTTGGTTAGAGATTCTGAGGAGGGCAGGAATAACTCTCTCCATGTTGGGGCAGGAGGCAGTCTCTGAGTGGAGAGGAACAGAGCCCCCTCATTTGCCAACTCTGGGCCATCACTAGTCTCCCCAGAGTCCCATCCTCTAGGCATTCTTCTGTTTTGGCTGCCCTGGTTACACACACCCCAGGGAGCACGATCTCTCTGTGGTGGCAGAAGCAGATGCCATCCACCCACACTGCTGCATTCAGCCTTTCCTACAGAAAGCCCTTCCTCTGACCCCCTCAGCAGCTCGGTCATTCCAGGTCAGAGCTGCCTTTCATCACTGTCATTTTCCACCCCCAGCCCTTGAGACCTGTCCAATAAAAAGGGTTGTCATCTATCCCCCCCTCCTTCTCCTGCTCTTTTCACTGCCTGTCTCCACCTAGATAGCACTGCCCTCTCACAGGCTCTCTCACTTCTAGGCCCTTGAGTTCCTCTGAGAACTGCCAGGCTATTGTCTCTCCCACATTCTGACCTCTTCATATTGCTCATGGCCTTCCACGTTCCTCCCCTCTGCCCCACACTGAGGTGGGAGCCAACTCTCTATTGGATGAAATGGTTAATAATGATCTGGTCCAACCATCCCCAATGGCTGTGCCTTTCCACACGCTCCTGCCCCAGTTAGTCCTTCCATCATATAAGGTCACCCTTCTTCATGCCTGATGTGCCTCAGGTCATCTGTCTCCCAGTGCACACATGGTGCCTACAACTCAGCTCTGCTTCAGTATGGCTAGCTGGCTTGTAGCAGAAGGCTAAGTCACGTTCATTTCTTCACTCATTCTGCCATCTTCAGTTGACCAAGAGTAGGCTCTGAACCATGCCTTTTGTGCCTGGGGTCCTAAAGGACACAAACCTTAAGGGACAGAGACCATAGTATGACTGTGACCACCACTGGGACTCCAGACTTTATAGAGTTGGAGGAAAGTTTAAAACAAAACAAAACAAGATCCAGGTTGAGTCTTGGAAACTAGCTGGCCTCAACAGAAGCCTTAAATGGAAATTAAAGATCATGATGTAGCTGTCTTCCTGATCCACAGCCTTGCCCCAGGACCTTGGCAAAAGCAGACACTGCTAAGTTGCTGGCACAGGCTACTGACATCCTCCTAATTACAAACCGAGCAAGCAGCAGTCTGTGGCTCTTTGAGCTGTGCCTACTCCTTCTTTAGTCTTTCCCCTTCACCTCAGGGGCTCTGGGTAGGTACAAGTGGGGCACAAGATTGCATTTTGTTATTTGTCTCAGAACACGGCCTTACTAACCTTTAGGTTACCATGTCTTTTCTCATATTTTTAAAATCGTTTTTTGTGTGTATGTGTGTGTGTGTATGTACTGCTAAAGATGGAACCCAGGGGCTCATACATGCTAAATTAGACAAGGCCTTGCCACTAGGCTATACCCTCAGCCCTACCTCTTTTTTTTTTGTTTTTATACTGGGGATCAAACTCGGGTCCTTGCGCTTACGCAGCAGGCAGCGAAACCACTGAGCTAAGTCCCCGGCAGCCCTACCTCTTTTTAAAGCCCATTGTCTAATCCTCATACTCAGGAGACTGAGGAAGGAGAATTGTCTGGGCCAGCCTGGGCTACATAGTGAGTTCAAGGCCAGCCTGAACAACATAGCAAGACCTTATATCAAAAAACTGAACCAAACCGAAAATAATTCTCTTCCTTCTTTTTCTCCTCAGGCCCTCCCCAACCCCTCTCTCAATGAGTATCTTCATCTCAGTGAATATCTTGACCAGAGGAGGGGATGCTGGCTTTACTGCTACCCAGTGTCTAATCCTGCTGAATTTTTCAAAATGCTTATCCTGATGGGCAGTATTAGAGTATACTGTCTTTGACATACTGAGAGTTCTGCTGTCCTTAGTAAACCTAAAACTCCATTTCCCAGAATTTTCTCTGTGACCTTTTCTCTGCTCTCATGTAGGCCCACATACATACAGAAAGGAGGCCTTTGAGAGTAAGAATATTGGAGCTGAAAATAAAAAAATACATCTTGAGACAAAGCTGAGGGAAGAACTGAGTCATGGTAGTGAAGCCCAACTTCATCCCTCCCCTCCTTTCCCTGGCAGTTCTGTGGTGAGGCTGCATTTTCGGAGCCAGGTATAGTGGGGAACAGCTGTTATCCCTGCTACCAGAGAGGCTAAGTCAGGAGGCTTGCAATATTGAGGCCAGCCTGGGCAACTTAGTGAGATCCTGTTCTTCCTCCTAGAGCTCCCCTAACCAAAAGAGCTAATGGAGGTCAGGAGGTCTGCTGAAATGTCAGATGGTGTGCTCTGTGGCTCACATGTAGCCAAGAGAGGAGAAAAAATGTTTTTTAGAACATCTGTGTTCTTAGATCCTAGGACATTATGGTCTGGGAGAGACTTAGAATTCATTGCACTGACCCTTCAGATAAAAGTGAGGAGCTGTGATTTCTCTCCTTTTGCACAGAGAAGGTACAATTAGAATGCATGTTGCTGTGCTTGCAGCCTCATACATATTTTACCTTTTTTCCCCTCTATACAGTGCTGGGGAATGAACCCAGGGCCTGGCACATGTGAGGCAGACACTCTACCACTGGGCTACATCCCTGGCTCCTCCGTCTTACACTTTAATCTATCACCCAGATGCCATTCAGAAGAGACCTGGATCTTTCATTCATGTCCTAACTTGCTGGTGGTTAGCCTACTGCCAGAGGAAAGTTAGGGCAGCCTGTGAGTAGGGTTTGCTGCACCCCCTCACAGAAAGAAGTAGCTTCCTTCTCTCTGCAAGAAAGAAGCAGCTTGGTTGGAGAGCTGGCTCCTTTCTTTGTTCCCTTAGCTCTTGTGCTCAAGGTGAGAACACCACTAGTGGCTTAGAAAATGTTCTTACCAGATCCCTGTGATATTAGAGCTACGGCAAGTAGAGGGAACAGGGAGGAGGGAGACAAGTCCTCTGAGGTGGAGCAGAATGCCTTTCATTTGGGTGCCTTTGCCTCCACTGGGAGATCAGGACTCCACTGCTGAGGAATGGCTTTGATACAGCAGAAGTGGGAGGAAGGGGTGAAGTTGGTGAGGAAATGCTCATGGGAGTTTTTGCCTCCTTTCCGCTCTTTGCTGTTACACATCAGAAATAGATACCCTAACTGCAAGGGTTCCCTGGACTTGGAAGAAAAGTAACCAGCTTGATGGTCAGAGTCAGAATAAAAGTGATATCCTCCTCCCACAGCAGTACCCAGCCCCTCACCTACACAGCTCCAGAGACTTGGGGATAGTGTAGATGGGGACCTGGTTTTGTGGTTTGTATCTAGGTGTCATGCTCAGAGGTGGGGCTTTTCAGAGGTGGCTGGTTCTAGGGTGTGTGATGCTGGGATTAAGAGTGCCCCACCCTGGGTGGGGCCCTTAGGGCCTAGATGGAATATAAGGAACAGAAAGAGGGCTATTGCTGCTGGTTTGCTACCTCATCACTTGCTACTTCCCTGCTTTGCTGCCTTCTGCCTACTCTGCCATACCATGGACTATTTCTCCTCTTTGATGTCCCTCTGCCATGCTATCCTGCCTTGGAGCCAGCTGACTATGAACTGAAGCCTCTACAAACTGTGAGCTGAAATAAACCTTTCCTTTTTTAACTTTAAGTATCAGGTATTTTGTCTCAACGAGAAAAGTAATTAAGACACTGGGTATACAAGCTGTCCTCTGATCCCAGAGCACAGGCCTGAGCGTCTAAGAGGCAAAGTCAGTTGACCTCAATATTTCCTGCTAGGCCCCATGCTCCATATGAGTCCAGAAGTAGGTAAAAATCTCTGGGAGACTAACCAGGTAGTCTTTGGGACCTGTCCCATCTGTCACTTGAGGCACATGTGTATCCCTGGTCTGGCCCCCAGTATATATACTGAGGCCAGAGTTGTATCCTTCACCAGGGCAAGCAATTAGAGCTATGGAAACTAAAGAACATGACTGTTTATCATTTTCCTTTTTCTCATGCTCACAAGCAGTCATAGGCTGATAGACATACTTAAGCTCCAGAGGCCAAGTGTGTTGGGGAAGTATGTGAGTTGGGCTGTGGTGGTTGAATGCATTTTTAGGAGGTGCTAAATTGGACTTGAAGCCTGAAGTATGGCTATGGGAGAGTATAGAAGCCCTTGCTTTTCTGAGCCCTGTTGGAGGCCTTGGAGGCGCTTCAAGGAGCTGCTATTCTGGAGGTCAACTTAAACCCTGTCTTACTGTCAGCAGGGTAAATGAGGACCACCTCCCTGTGTTCAGCCTGCCTTGACTTCCCTCTGCAAGTTTGTTAGTGCACAAGGGGTATGCTGGAGGCCATTGGTCAGGATCACATTGGCTTGGGGAGCCACCCTACTCCATCCTGGCACCACTGCTCCCAGCCCTTCAAACATGGGGAGTGCTGGGGCTGCCAGAAAGAACTGGGCTGGTCCTCAGACAAATTAGTCTATCAGCATTCTGCACACAGCCACACATACACAGTAATTGACGAGGCGAGAGTCTGGGGGAACAGAAGGGGTGGATCAGTCTGGCTCTCTGGTACTGACGGGCTGGGTGCTTGACAAGCAGCAGGGGTTGGTGCCTGGTGTGAGCCTGTGCCTGTCTGAAGATGGAGATGCTTAAGTCCATAGGGGAGGTCTGGTGAGAGGCCCTTCTAGGACTGCCTCAGACTGGTTGGAAGCTACGGGGTTCCATGGTTTGGCTGGGTGTGCATGTGAAGTGGGGAAGCCTCTGATCCATCTGTGTTCAGGTTCCTCGCTTGTGAGTCCAACTTTATTTTTACTCCTGAGAAGGACTGTGGTTTCTGTCTGGCCTGGAGAATCCCTGTTCTATCAGCAGATTGAGAAATCTAGATGCTCTGAATTGTTTCCTTTTCTCCTCGTGGCTGGGACTACAAAATTCCCCTCTAAGGGGCCTGGTCTGGGCATCCATGGATTGGAACTTAAGTCTGACTCAAGATGTGATGGGAAAGTTTGGGTCCTTATTAAGATCTCCCTGAGTTATGGTAGTCTTCAGGAAGGTTGGGGGTCTTCAGTCTCAGTTAGGCTGTGAGTACTTAAAAGGCTTCAGAGTGCTTAAAAGAGCTCCCTAGGAAAGAAGACAGGTTCTTTTCTTCCTTGTCTTACATCTCATCACTAGAGAGCAGCTCCTGCTCAGCAGCCTGGGCCAGTGTTGGGTGCATAGGGGAGGCCCAGGATGCTACATGGGTGCCAGTGCTATGGTGGCAGCATCATCTAGATAATGAGAGTGGTTTTAGGTGCTGTCATTCTAATATTTGTCTTTGTCCTCTAGCCCTGGCCTAGTATATCCAATCTGGCCAAGGATTTCATTGACCGCCTGCTGACTGTGGACCCTGGAGCCCGAATGACTGCACTGCAGGCCTTGAGGCACCCATGGGTGGTGAGCATGGCAGCTTCTTCATCTATGAAGAATCTGCACCGCTCTATCTCCCAGAACCTCCTCAAGCGTGCCTCCTCACGCTGCCAAAGCACCAAGTCTGCCCAGTCTACACGTTCCAGCCGCTCCACACGCTCCAACAAGTCGCGCCGTGTGCGGGAGCGGGAACTGCGGGAGCTCAACCTGCGATATCAGCAGCAGTACAATGGCTGAGCCGCCAGCTGTGGCACAGACATGCTGTGGTCCCAGCTTGGCTGTGCTCTTCTGTGCCATCTGGGCCCAATACCCTCTTTTGAAATAGGCCTCATGGCTAGTGGTATGTGGAGAATACCTGACCCCCAGCACCTTCTCTGTGCCTTCAGCAGCCCCTGTTCACAATGGGTCTGGGTTTGGTATGATGTAGTGGAGATGGCCCAGGAGGCTGAGAACCCCTTATCTGAGAGCCTGGCCTGGCACTGATACCTTTTTTGGTGGGAAGCTGCTCTGTATGAGTTAGGGGGAGGGACAGGTCCTAGCTTTCATTGTCTTGCTCATCCTTTGGCTCTTCCTCAGACCAAAGGGGCCTGCAGTACTGGGTAGAGGGTGTCCTATGGCCCAAGACCCTTTGGAACAGTTACTTCTGACACTCCTTTCATCCACAGAGCCTTCCTCCCTAGCTCCCCACATTCTTTGCCATTCTAATCTTTAAGATTAGGCTCCAGTGGCAGGCCTAACTTTGGCTTAGTCAAAGACTGTAGGACCCAGGTGCCTTGACTGGACCAAGAGCTTCTGGTTAGATCGAAGCCCCTATCTACCATCCAAAATCTGTCTTGCTTTGTGGTGCTGCCAGAGACCCCTCCTGACCCCAAGACTTGCCAGGACCTCCAGAAGCAGTGCCATGGCATGGACCTTAGCCTTGGTGGTGTAGGCCCACCCCAGCTCCAATTGAACTGAGAAAGTTTCTTTTACCACTCTCAGTTTCTTCTTTGCAGAGACTTCCATTGCCTCCCTCTCCCCTTGGATGCCCATTTCATTCCCTGGGTGCCTCCTTCCCAACTGTAGGGGTTAAAGGGAGCCCTACTGCTGCTACCTGAGGAATGGGGGCACCTGGGCCAAGGCAGAGGGTTCCCCCTTAGGATCTCATTGTCAGCTCTAGTGCCATTTTTTGGCACTGACTACTCATTGCCTCTTCCCTTCAGTGCCACTTTGCCCTCCTCTGCAACTTTCCGAAGGCGCCACCTTCTGTCTGGCCTGGGAATAGGCAGCCAGAGGTGAGCAATGGATCTCCATATTGCATACCCAGTCTTCCAAAAGGAAGTGAAAAGAAAGGAGCTGCTGCTTTGCAAGAGGGTCCTGGACTGCTCAGCTACCTTTCTCAGCTTCTGTGCACCTTTCCCTGGAACTTAGCCATACTGTGTGACCTGTCTCTGAACCCTGGGTGCCTGGGGTACTGGCCTTGCTGAGAGAACTGCCCTTGTCCTTTCCACCCTGTGCCCACTTCCTTTCATAGCATTAACCTTCCAGTTGGGCCCCATCGAGTCTCAGGCTAGAGGGAGCCCTTGTGGAAGGTGTGTGGGAGGGTTTGGGGGCTCCTTTCCCAGAGGCCTGAGCCAGAATTGTACCAGTGGCTGTCATGGTGTCTCCGTGCCGCCGCCACCACCAACCATGCTGAAGCCCAAGGCTTCTCCCTCCACAGCTGCTTTCAGTGGGTAAGAAGGGGGCAGGGCCGAGCCTCTGCCTTACCTAGGGCCCTGCTAGCTGGGAGAGTTTGGCACCCACTCAGCTGTTCGCAGTGGGCAGCCTTGGGTCACATTCTCCTCTTTCTGTATGTGCCACCTCCAGTGGGTACCAAACCAAAGAGACCACTCTGTGCCAAGCTGACTGTGCCTTATACACCCCTCCTCTATCCCTACTGTTCTGGGCAAGAGGGAATGGAAAGGCCAAGCCCCACAGCCTCAGAATTTTCTGCCACTTTCCCAAATATCTCTAGGGTCCTGAAGCCCTGGGGATTTATTTCCTCTCTTGCCCAGGGTAGGCCTGGTCCAAAGAGTAGGACAAGAAAATTTGGAGTCTTGGGCCTTCATCCCATGGACCCTGGATGGAGAATGTGCAGTTATTTATTTTGTGTACTCAGTTTGTAAATGTATCCTCTGTATTCAATAAACAGGCTGCCCTCCCCAGGGACGGCTGCCTATTCACTCCAACAGCCCTAGCTCTATGTCTTGGGACCAAGGGATTGCCCCAGAGGAGGAAGGATGGGGCTCCATCTGAGATGGCTACTGTAGGAAGATCCTGACCTCTCAGCCCCTCTGGGTCAGAAGATAAAGTTTAGGGCCGGGGATTTAGCCCAGTGGTTCCGTTGCCTGCCTCGAAAGCCCAAGGACCGGAGTTCGATCCCCGGTACCAAAAAAAAAAAAAAAAAAGAAGATAAAGTTTAAGTGGGGGTGGGTAGGACCTCCAAGAGCTTCTCCTTTTCCGTGAGCCAGGAGAAAGACAAGGGTACACAAGAGGACAGAGGTTGGGGGTCTTTATTAGGTTGGGATGGGGGAGAAAGCCTGTAGTAGGCTCAGTTGGAGGCTATGACCTGGTTAATCCAGCTGTTGAACTTGCTAACCCGAGTGTAGATAGCAGGTGCTTGCACATTGCAGTTATCAGTCCCCCAGGAGACAACACCAATAAGCACCCATGTGCTCCCTTTCTGGCAGACAAGAGGGCCTCCCGAGTCACCCTGATGGGGTAAAAGAGGGGAGAGGTCAGCCTGGCAGGTTAGGGGGGATAAGCTGTGGCCAGTGCAGAGGTGGTGCCTGTGCTCACCTGGCATGAGGAGACACCTGAGGCACCTGCACAGACCATGGAGGCAGTGATTTGTGAGCCCCAATATTGTCGGCACTGATTCACAGTGACCAGGGGCAGAACTGCCTGTTGGAGGCGTGCTGGTGTCACATTGCCTGTGGGCCCGGAAGAGATAGTCAGACTGGCTCAGAGCTTATTACCCACTCCCCCAGCTCAGGCCTGAGTTCCTACCCACGCCACTGAGGCGGCCCCAGCCAGTGGTGACACACTTGAGGCCATCATAGAGTGCTTCATTTGAGGAAGCCAGGCAGACAGGTGAGATGCGTGCTGTATACTGGACTGGTGAGGCAAGCTTCAGGAGCGTCAGGTCATTGTTCAGAGTGGTGGGGTTCCAGCTTGGGTGTGTAATGGCCTATGGGGCCAGGAAAGGGATAATATAGGACCAAGGTGGGCACAGGCACCCAGAGTTGGTGAGGTGGGTGAGCCAGGGCATGCCTGCATGCCATCCCACATATGTAGCCAAGCACTCACCTTTGAGATGGACCGCACCTGCACAGGCTCAGCGTTGGATGATAGATCATACTCGCCCAGGACGACAGAGTGGCTGCCAGGACTTCAGTGAGAGTGGCGTTGGACAGCCACTCAGTGCAGAACAAGAAGGGGGCATCTTTGGGAAGGAGGTGGGAAGAGGTAGGCTGAGCAACGCACACAGAATGCACACTCACCTAACTTGGCAGTGGGCAGCAGTGACCACCCAATTCGTGCTGATGAGAGAACCACCACAGAAGTGGAAGCCGTTTCTGTCCTGGGATCAAGGGTTAGAGAGATGGGAAGACTCAGGCAACAGTAGGCATGAAGCACCTAGGACCCTTGCCCTGCCCTTAGGGTGCATGTACCTGCAGGGACACTTGCCAGGGCCAGGAGCCTGATGCTGCATTCTCCCCGTTGACAATCCTCTGGCTGAAGCTCAGTGCTGGTCTGATGGCAGGAACGCCACAGCCTGGCCATTGGGCTGATGAGGATCCATACCCCAGCCCACTCCTCCCCACCTCCTCCTGGGTGCCCCCAGGCTATGCCCCCAGCAGTATCCAAATTGAGTGTTTTCGGGCCAGGGATTTAGCTCAGTGGTTTTGCCGCCTGCTGCGCAAGCGCAAGGACCTGAGTTCGATCCCCACTACCAAAAAAACCCCCCAAAAAACAAATTGAGTGCTTTACACTAGCTCTGTTCCCAGTACCTAATGGGCCACCACAGCTGTCACATTTAGCCCATTTACCACATCCAGCCTCCCCCCAAATCTTACCCATCCTCCAACATCTCTCCAACCTAGCCCCTACAGTTCCTCGACTGCACTCCTGCCCTTCAACCCAGGCCACTTTTCTATTTGACTCCTGTGAGTCTCCTTCCTCTCTACCCCTGAACAGTTCATACCCTTCATGCAGCCAGAGAGCTCTTTCTAAACTAAGCACCCATTTTCACAGCTCAACTTCCTAAGGTCTCCCTCAAGCTCCTTTCCCTTTTGTGAGACAGGCCCCTGTCTACCTTTTGGCCCTTCATAGCCCCACAGACCCTTTCCTGCTTCTCTGCTCTGGCACATCCTTTTTCCGTTTTGATGCTGTTCAGCTGCTTCCCTTCCAGCCAGACTGTTCTCTTCCCTGGCTGGTGCTGGGAGCTGAGTTGCACCAGGCTGTTCATTCAGGGCTAATTTTGACCCACTCACCCCAGGAGGAGCCTAGGAGAACCAAGGTAAAGGTTAGGCTGAGCAGTAGCATTGTGGCAGGTATTAGGGTAACTGCTGGGTCTGGCTTTATTTATGGGCATCCTTGTCCTTGGGACAAAGTCCCAGGCCAGCTGTGTAGGCTTAGCCCCTTCCCATACTCCACTCAGGAGGAGTCTCTTTAGGCCAAGTTCCCCTGACGTACATCTGTTCTTAACAGACAGCCCAGGTGTGAGGTTCTCACCTCCACCGCCCCCAAATCCTGGCATCTGATTGGCTCCCTGAATTACCTCATACCCTAAGTGCTAGATACTGGGTATCAAGGAGATATAGTTACATTAGGTCTGCAATGTCAACCTGGTGACTGGCATCAAGGAAGTCTTCTAAGGCTATCAGGCACATTGGGCTCTCAGAGAATACTGCTCAGAATCCAAGAGTGGCGGAGGAACCACCAGGTGCACCCAGTCTTCTGTGAAAGGCTAGCGGGTGGAGGTTCTGGCTAGTTGCTAATCCTAACACATCATCTTGGGGATTCATGAATTTGGAACACAGGTTTTCTCAGAGATAGTGACTCTTCCATTGTGAAGTAGGGTGGGACACAAACCCTCATGTCTGGCTCTGAACCCCACATTCTTCGCTAAGTGTGAGCTGAGCCCTCAGTGAATGGCACTCTGTACTGAGGTTGCAGGGTGACAGCCATCAAACATCTGAACAGCTTGCCCTAGTGTCTACAGCTCCAGGCTGAGCTTGAACTGAGAAAAGACACTCTCCAAAGTGACAACAGGTGAGTGAGAAACTGAAAGTGTAAATAAGGATGAAAATGATTAAAACGAATAATTGATAATTTGAAATAGGAAAAGGTCCAAAGGTGGAGGGGTGGCGGGAGGGGAAGGGGAAAGGGAAGAAAGGAAAGGAAAAAGTATGAGAAAGAAAAAAAAAAAAAAATCTGTGTAAATAAGGAAAGGTGGTGGGGGTGAAGGGTGCATAGATAATGGGGAAAAAAATAAGAACTAAGATACATCATGTTCAGGTACAAACACCCAATGATAAATGTAAATGTATTGTATACCAAAGTTACAACAGGTGAGTTGGCTGGTCTCCTACTAGGGGGGTGGGGCTCTACTGACTCAGAAACACCTTAGTCCGAGCCAGGCGTGGTGGCAGACACCTGTAATCTCAGCCCTTGGGAGGTTGAGGCAGGTGGATCACTGTGAGTTCAAGGCTAACCTGGGCTACACAGTGAGTTCAAGGCCAGCCTGCCCTATAAGTGAGACCCTATCTCAAAACAAAACAAAATACCTTACTCCAAAAGTGAGATGAGTGAATGGTGTATAGAGGCATGGATGATAGATGATCATAATCAGGGGCCCAGGGCGATCCAGCCTGGAGTAGACCCTCCCTAAAGGTGGGTAGACTCTCCCTAACAGTTTTTTTTTTTTTTTTTGGTACCGGGGATTGAACTCAGGACCTTCCCTTACAAAGCAGGTGGCAGAACCACTGAGCTAAATCCCGGCCCTCTCCCTAACAGTTCTGAAGCCCCAGTGGAGCTCAGTCACTCAGTGGCTGCTCAGCAAGTTTCTTGGATAAATGTCTTATCCTCTCATGAGTCCTATAATACCTGTCAGCCAGAAAAATGAGTTGACCTGCCTAATCATGGCCCAGCATGTTCAGACAAAGCCCAGCTTTGTCTAAATGGCTCAGGTGGGTCTGGTCATCTGAGGGGTGTCACAGGTAAAGGTGAGGTAGGAGTGCAGAACACTCGGTGGAAACTTGCCCTTGGAGTTAGGGAGCAGCTCCTCTATCAGCACATTAGCCCTCAGGGCAGGCCTGACTGTGAGATGTGTGGGCTTTGTCCTGGGTCACTTGCACTGATGAATGAAGAAAAGCTCTGGGACTGGGCTGCCCACGGACCTTATGGGATTTACAACAGTGGACTAGAGGGTAAGAACAAGGAAGGGGAGTGTTGGGGGGAGCTGGCATGGAGTCAGATGAAGTTTTCGATGGGAGACAGGATGAAAGCTGTCTACCTTGACCCTGCAATCCTGGTTATTATGTTGGATTCAGGAGGTGATTGGTGATTAGGTGACAGGTGATTTAGCTACAGAGCCCTGCTGGCAGCCTGCCCTACTCCATCCAAGATATAAAATAATCTAGCCATCTGTTTAGGTGTTTGTGTTTTCCAGGTTTATTTCACTCATTTGGAGTTCTAAAGCCTCAGGTGACTTCACTCCACCTCCATGGCCTGAACAGTTTCCTCCAGGAGGTCCAGGTTCAGTGGCTTCACCATCTGGGTCAGGATTGCTGTGGTTCCAGGTGACAATCGGTAATGGCCAAGCCTGGGAAAGGGGAGGGGGAGCCTTTCACTATGTGACTTGTCTTTTTGCAGCCCCCTATTTCTGTCCCCAGCTATGGCCCCATTTTCCCTATGGTTCCCCCTTTCCCCTGCTCCCACCTCTCCACAGGGTCTGTAGGTGAGCTCAGAGTCCGAAGCAGCTTGGAGCCCATTGCAGTGATCACACATGCATCTACGCTGCCCCCAGAACCTAGGTCACCCAGGATCCCTGCGGTGATGGCTTCCACCAGCAGCCCCTGCGCAGCCTCCAGCTGAAATGATGTGCATGTGAGGTGTAATGGACCCTCTGGTGTTACCTCAGGCTCCAGCCTCGGACCTTAGTTAATTTTTTTTTTTTTGAGACAGGGTCTCGCTATATAGTTCAGGCTGGTCTTGAACTCGAAGCAATTCTCCTGCCTCAGCCTCCCAAGTGTTGGGATTACAGGCATAGGCCACCATGCCTGGCATCCTTTGTTAATCTTGAAGCCAAGACTCTACCTTTTTTTGGGGGGAGGTACCGGGTATTGAACTTGGGACCTTGAGCTTGCGAGGCAGGTGGCGGAACCACTAAGCTAAATCCCCAGCACCCCCCCCCCCTTAAGACTGTACCTTTTGTCTGCGCTCAACCTCTTCTCTGCCCCTCCACCCCAACTTTCCTCCCCAGGTCTCTGCCTGCCTCCCTCCCAAGACCCTATGTTCCCTCCACTCACTTTCCTCTGCACAAACTTAGTCACCTACACTGTGGCCCCCTTTCCAGAAGTCTGCCCAACCACCCAGTCTTGTCTTGGTTCCCAACCTCTGGCTCACTGCATTTATCTCTGGGTCTTGGCCATCTCTGAAAGCCACATAGTCACCCATCTTCATCCCTCTCCAAAGTCCAGACTTTGGGCCTCATACAGGACACACCACACTTCTCTTCTCTTGGCTCCTAATGAGCCTCTGTGAACTTCAACATCTGCCCTGGAAGCTTTGGTACTGTGAGGACTACACTCCACCTTCCCTCCACTCAGTCGTCCCTTCTCTCCTTCCTCCTCCTTCCTTTCCTTCCCTGCCTTGCATACTGGGCCAGGGTCCCTCTGCACTTCCTTAGCTCCCGGGTGCTTTCCCACCAGTGACCATGTAGTAGGGGACAGAGATTGCTCACTGTCATGTTAGGCCGGAACCGGTCCTCCAGCACAGCCAGGGCCGCATCCTGCCCAGATCCTGCAAGCAGGAGGGGCATCTGAGGTCAGTTGTGGCCGCCTAGTCTGGGGGACAAACGTGAGGCTAAGGGTTGTTGGCCAGGGTCTGTGAAGAAGAGGCGGAAGTACCCTGCGCCGTGAAGGGCAGGCGGGTGTAGGACCCGTGGGGATGCAAGCCATACAGCTGCGGTCCCATCGGGTCTATGCCACCCACAATCAGGGACGCTGCCACGTGGCCTTGGAACCTGTTTGCAGGGGGCGTGGTTATCTAAAAGGTGGATCCAGGCCCCGCCCCGGCGCCGCCAACCCTGGACTGGAGCCCTGCCCCTTCCCATGGTTTGGCGGCCCGCGATGACATCACCCTTTCCTGTTGTTCAGCTCTTAGGCCGGCCTCTTCCTCTTGACTGGCCCGTCACAGTCTCCCTTTCTACTTTCCCTCCTAACAGCTCCTTCCCCGCAATTCCCCTCCCAGGGTCATTTAGTCTGGCTATCACACCGGAACAGAGTCTGGCGGAGGATCCGGGTGACCGTGGCTACGCGAGGCTCGCGGCCCGTGGACAGTGCGTGTAGCTCCATGTTAGACGACGCCATCCGCGTGGTCATCTCAGCATCCGCGGCTACTCCAGCCCCACAACAGCTGAGGGCCAAGGGAGAATGGGTGTGGGCAGGGCTAGGAAGTGCGGGGCCTGGGGTGGGATCGAGGGGGTGGTTGTTTCTTGCATGCAGGAACTGGGCTTGGGGATTCTCACTAGATTTTGGGGGCGATGTAGTGAATCTTCTCGCAGTTCTTGTCTGCTACGACCATATCGTCAGTGGCGCGCGTATCTGCTCCCAGGATGACACCGTCCTGTGGACGGGGAGGGGCCGCTTAGTGCCCATCTGTTCCTCCCACCTCGGCTGTTCCTCTAGTCCCCCAGTACCAAGCCCCTGCTCACTCGGAACACCAGGCCCGCAATAGTGGTCCCAGTCTTGCGTGCATGAGGGGCCCGGAGCCCCGGAAAGGCGCGTTCCAAGGATGCATTTCTAGAAAGGGAGGAGGGTGGTTCAGGTTTCAGTTCGGCTTCCAAGGCCCCTGTCGCATTCTCCAACCGTCTAACCCGTCCCAATCTCCCTGATCTTCCAAATCTCCCAGGTAAACCTACAATTTAAATCTTTTTTGGGCGGGGGTACCGGGGATCGAACTCGGGTCCTTGCGCTTGCGCAGCAGGTGGCAGAACTACTGAGCTAAATCCCCGGCCCAACAACTCAAATTTTAACACAGGCTTCTTGTATCCCCAGGCGGAAAAAGAAGGCCCATGGCATAGCCCAGGCAGATCGGGACACCCCAACCCCCTTTCACCTCTGACAGCTCTCGAAGCAGAAGCCCCCTTGGGGCGCCAGCGCAGGCTTCAGCATCTAGCGTCAGGCAGGGCCGATGGGTCATTCGGATGACTGGGTTCAGGCAACAGAAAAGCCTCAGCCTCAGCTTCTGTAGGGCTTTATAGCTGAAGCTGAGCTTGCTTTCGCTTTCGCATCCACTCCCCTCCAGAGGCCGTTTTTTGCGTTTTCTTTCACTTTCACCTGTGGTCCGAGGTAGCTTGGAAAGGGGGTGATGTCCTCTGCCAACCCTTCATGCCATTCCCTGAACCCCGTATCTGGAACAGGGGGACGACAGCTCTTTCCCCTCTGGCCATTCTTACCCTAACCCCAACTCCAGCCTCAGGTGTCAGTGCACTGAAGTGGAGCCTGTGGCTAGGTCTCTGTTGGCGTTACTGCCTCTCAATGTATCAGACCTGGTTGACGTTTGTCCTTTTCACCCTTCTTCCAATTCCTGCCTTTTTTGCCTCTGCGCCCTCCTGGAAACCTCAAACAATAAAGCTCAGTCCTCAGCCACAGTGATGCTGGTCCTTCCATTTTCCCTTTTCCCCTCTCAAGGGGGTACTGTACACTGCAGGTGTAGCTCAGTGGTACAGCACTTGCCTAGCATGCATGAGGCCCTGGGTTTCAGCCTCAACACTATAAATAAAACCATTATAGAATGATCTGATTAATAGCTGTCACTGCCCTGGATTTTTTTGTTTGTTTTTGTTTTGAGACAGGGTCTCCCTATATAGTTCAGGCCGACTTTACATTCCTTTTGTGGCCCAGGCTGGCCTCAAACTCACACCAATCCTTTTGCCTCAGCCTCTACAGAATGCTAGCATTACTGGTATGTGCCATTAAGCCCAACTCCTCCAGATTCTAAACTTTGTTTTTTGAGACAGGGTCTAGCTATGTAGTCCAGGCTGGCCTTGAACTCTCGGTGATCTTCCTGTCTCAGCCCCCTCAAGTGCTGAGATCATAGGCATGTGCCACCACACTTGGCTAAACTTAGTTTTTTGGTGCTGGGGGTGGAATACAGGGCTTTGTATTCACTGGGCTACACCCTCAGCCCCTAGATTCTGCACTTGTACATCTGCTACCCACCCAGCACTTTTCAAAGGGCCATGAGGAGCTGGGACAAACAGCTCAGATCATCCTTTGTGTCCCCAAACTACAGCTGTGGGTACAGCCAACTCCAGTGCCTACATCCTGCACAGAAGCAGGCTGCCTGAGCAGCTTAACCAGAATGGGAAGCCACACATCCCAGGATCCAGCGCAATCTCAGGCCTTAGCAGGGCCTATCTTGCCTCATGTTCCTGAGCCCTGGGCCTGATGCACGAATCCTAGATGTGGGGACCCCAACAGTACCTCCTTCTTAACAGACAGGGCTTACAGCAGGAAAGGTCTTTTATTCAGGGGGCAGGGGCCCTGGGCTGGCAGTTGGGGGTGCAGGGGTGCCCTGGCGGTAGGCACCCAGTAGGATGGCATTGATGTACTCCAGTGTCTGGTTGCTGAACACCATATTGAGGTGCTGTGTCCCATTCATGGGCAGCAAGTATACAGACTGTGGTTGGCGGCCCTGCCAGAGGCCACAGAGCTCACTGCTGCGTGTGGCCACTGTGTCATCACCGTCTTCATAAATCACATTCACGGGGTCTGAGTAGGGGAAGCCGTGGTCATAGATGTAGGTGCTGGGGGTAGATAGCCCCACACCGTATAGACAGTATACTTCCACACCAGGTGCTGGGAGGCCTGCCAGCAGGTCACGTGACTGTAGCCACATGTACCAGCCATCCTCAAAATGCAGGTCAGCAAAGAAGCGCTGGAAGTCACGGCCTGTGTAGTTGAAGCTTGGTGTGGAAATGAACACATGGCCCTCAGGCCACACCTGGTAGGAGGGAAACATCCAGGGGGAAGTCGTCGTTATTCGCTGTTCCTCTCTCAGCTTGATGCTGGACATGAGCGGGATGCCTTGGTTGTTACCTGTGAACACAGAGCAAGGTAGGACAGGAAGCTGGGCCTGGCTACCTCTGGCCCACAATTTGCCCCTAGTCTAAGCTCAGTTGGATGCTCAGGATTGTCCCTGGCCTGAATTAGCTTGCTAAGACTAGAGCAGGCATGGTTTTCAGTAGGTGCTCAATGTGTGCTTATTAAATGAAAAGCCATGAATTATGGTATCTCTATAAGACAGATCTGTAGGGCCTCAAGGTGGTGGTGGGGGATGCTTCCTGAGGATGGGCTGTGTGAATGGTGTGGGGGTTGCTGGCTTTTCTTTCTCAGGCTCTGTGTAAGGCCTATGCTGCACAGGGGCCACAGGATTGTTTGGGGAAGGATGAAAAAAGATGGCCCTCCACTTAACTGGTGTATTCTGTGTTTTTATCACCTGAGTGTGAGCTTCTAGGGGGAAAACCAAGGCTGGCTGGGTCCAGCATACAGTGGGTTCTCAACAGGTGGTATCTGTGTCTGCTGGGTCTCCAATCTACCCCTCAGGGAAGGGCAGGAAGGGCAGGAAGGGCTCCTGGGTCTACCCCTGGCTGTGGAGGATCTGTCCTCAATAAGGCAAATGCCTGGGCACAGGGGCTCCTGGGAGCAAAAGGTAGCTGAAAGTGGACAGGACCTGGGACCACAAGGAACAAACTGTTGAGTCAGATTGCTGGGATTCACTTCCTGTTTACTTCTTCTTTGTCATTACTATACAGACTTTGGGAGGGACCATCCTAATGGCCCTGCCAAGGCTATTGTTCTTGGGGAACTAATGACAGCAGGCATACCCAGGAGTGGTAACTAAAAGCCCCAGATGCCAGCTCCATGGTTGCTTTATTTTACCCCCACCACTCACAGGTCACAGGTGATCAGAGGCCCTCTTACCTGTGGCCAAAACCAGCATTGGCTTGGTAGAACCGCCCCAGGGAGCCCCAAGTGAGATGAAGCCATCAATGAAGTGGTCCTTCCATGACTGGGGCTGACGCAGCAAAAAATAGAGTAATTGAAGGCAGCCAAGGCTGTGCCCAATGAGGAAGACAGGCTTCCCATAAGCAGCATACATCTCCTCCACGAGCCTGGCCAGCTTCTGGTAGTACTCCTCCTGCTGGCCTGCAGGGGGGTGGATGATGGGTCAGGGCAGTAGATTCAGGGACCACTTGCCTTGCCCCAGGTCCATCACCTGGACACTTACTGGGCTCCAGGCGCCAGTCATAGGGGGCAGCCCGCACTGTCTCATCCCGCACATACCCATTGTTGACCAGATTCTGTACCAGGGTGTGCATGTAACCTGGAGGCAGAAGCAATGGAGCTCTGGTTATGACACCTGCAAGCCAACCCTGCTGGCTCATCACGGCCCAGAGCCCCTAGCCTTTCTTCCAGTCTACACACCTGCTAGCTTGTTGCTGTCCAAGTACTCAACAGAGTAGGTCTTGCCAAAGCCAGGGACACGGATCTCTACACCAGGGGCATTAGACACACGTCCAGAACTTCGGTTGTAGACAACCCTGGGGGTATTAGGACATTCAGCAGCCAGTAGCCAAGGGGCAATGTGAGGCTGGGAAAAGCAAATAGCACATACCTGGTATTATCAATCCAGCAGTCCACCCCAAAGGGTAGAAACATATTGAGATCCAGCCAGATGGTAAAGAAGTCCTCTGTCTTGCGGTAGCACATCCAGTTCACCACATCCGGTTTATCCAGCTTGGCTTCTAGCTGATTCCCCAGGCAGCCAGGCACTGTGGGCACCGGCTCTCACTCTGGACTCCTTGGTTTCCCCACCATGATCCCACCCTTCCACCTCCCTCACCCTCAACTCCCAGGCATTAACAACATGTATCCTCTCCTGATCACACCCCCTTCCTCTCCCACCCCTCCCCCTCACCTTAGTAGCCCAAAGCCCAAGCTCCCCATAGGCAGGGAAGGTGCAGGAGCTAAGGCCACTGACCACTAACCCCACAAAGCAAACATCCAGCCTGGCTTTCTATTATTGCCAAAGTCCAAGGTTTGGTGTTGTGGGGGCTGGGCCTAGAGCAGGGGGCAGGCTTTCATGGGCTTCTCCTGCTGCCCGGCCTTGGGCTGGGCATCTTGTTTTTGGTGGGGTAGGGGCCAAGGAAGAAGTGGTGGGGCTTGACCCAGAGTCTAATGTGGCCACTGCTGACTACAGCTTGTAATGTCCTAGCCAAGACATCAGGTACCCCCGTACCCTGTCTTGCCCTCCTGGAATAGACAATCCGGAGACACAGAAAAGTGTGGTAAACGAAAGGATAATTTCTCTGCAGGAGAGTCCTTGGTCCCTCCCCATAGTGGGGCAGGCACCAGGGCTAATGCAAGGGCAGAGCCTTGGCAGTGTCTGCTGCCCAGGGCTAGGGCTCCAGGCTCCCCAGCTGGTGCATCAGGGGCCTGGTGGGGGCTTACCGAGGATGACTGGCCGTGTGTGGTTACTGAGTTCAGCCTTAGGCGTGGTGTGCGGGGGGAAGAGCACATTGAGGAGCCAGAAAGGGGAAGCAGGGGGGAGCAGCAGTAGCAGCAGCACCCATTGCCATGGGGAGCCGGGCGGCCCCATTCCAGCCCAGTGCCTACTCCAGATGAAGCAGCCTTGGGCTGGCCTTATCTGGTATGAGAGTGGGAGGGGCCCCAGGGCTGGTGGGAGGGACAGCCTGGTCAATGGGGGTGGCCATTGCCAGGAAGGGGCACAGCCTCAGGGAGCCGGCTCTGGGCCTGGGTTCAGTTCTGCCTTCTTCCCTTGGCGCCAGAGGAAACAGCCAGGGCAGCAGGAGGCCCAGAAGTACACAATGTTTTATTGAAAAAAGTCAGGCCTCAGCTCAGCCAGATCCATTCTGCTTGGCTTGGTGGGGGTCCCTGTACACAATAGCCCAAGCCAGGTCTTCCTGCAGGCAGGCTGGGCTTGACCCCCTCCCTTACTGCCTTTCCCTTCTCTCTGATGGTGACATACAAACAATAAATATACAATAAATAGTGTTGCAGGGCCGGGCTGGGCCTCCAAACTCCACATTAGCCCCTACCAGTCTTCTCTAGCAGGGCAAGACTACTGGGGTCCCGGAGGCCAAGTCAATCCCCAAACCTCCCAGGGTCCTACAGGACATCAGATCCATCTCCATTGCCAGGCCCAGGCCTGGTTTTCCGGGAGACCTAGCAAAGCCGGTCCAAGGCAAGGCTGGGTGAAGCAGAGCTGGCAAGTAAGTGCTGGGGGAGGAGAGCTGTTGCCCTGGACACCCCCACTCCAGGTCACAAGACTACACTGGGCTCAGGAGTAGATGGTGATGACTTCACGGCCACCGCCACGCACCAACAACACCCGCTCAAGGCCCTCAGTCAGCACCTCAAGGAACTCCATGTCTGCAGGGCATCAGGTCAAGGAGGCAACAGCAAGACCAAGGGGCAACCAGGCCACCCCCACCCAGAGGAAGCCAGGGAACTTGACCTGACTTTAAGTTGTCCATCCCCCACTGTCTGCCTCTCCAAAAAAGGGATACAGTTCTCATCACCCTCGCTGTTTTTGGGTGGGCCAGGCATGTTCAGTAGGACCAGGCGGGCATCGTGGGATCGTGTGACAATGACTTCATTGAGCTTTACAGCAGTGTGCATGCGTCGCACATTGGACTGGTCCCTGTAGGTAATGCATCTGATCAATGGAAACCATCTAGCAAGGAGGCCTCCCACACAGCCTGTCTGAACCCTCCTTGCATCTACCTGAGACCCCAGTGTAGCTGAGTCTGATTTTACTGCACTCACGGCTTAATATGCACCAGCTCCCGGAAGTTGTCAGGGGCATGGCTGGGGTCCCAGGGCTCAGTCATGTGCTTGTCTCGGGTCCATGTCATTTGGATCTTGTCAGCCCCTGCTGCAGACTCGTCTTCCTCGTCTGAGTACAGGCTTTCCAGACGCAAAGCTGAGTGCCTATCCTTGACCAGTTGTGCCTGGGGACAATCAGAGCAGGTAGCCGAGGGCCCCTGGGAAAAGGGGGTCCTGGCTGGTGGGTCATAACCACTCTGCCTCCAGGAAATAAGCACTGGCTCAGGAGGGGCTAGGGTGAGTCATTCTTTTTCCTTTCCCCCCTTTCTCCTTTTCTCAATCTTAATCTCAATCTCTCAGTCTCTCCCTTTCTCTTCCTACTTCAGCCTCTCAAGAGGGCTAGGATTAAAGGTGTACACCACAATGAGGCTTAGGGTGAGTCTTTCTTATGCCCCCACCTAATAGTGTCTCCAGAGGCCTGCTTCTGCCACCCGCCTCCAACCTGAACCAAAGCAACCACTGACTTCTCGCTCCCGCTCAGTCTTGGTCAGCCGCATCTGCCGCAGCATCTGGGACCGCTGTTCCATCATCAGTGTGCGTTCGTAGGTGTAGGCAGATATGTCGCTGTTATGCTGGGGAGAGGGGAAGCTGTGAGGATTGGACTGCATGGTCCTCCACATTGTCAGGGCTAGGCTGGGGAAGGGCAGCTCACCATCTCCACCACCTCCACCTCTGCCTCAAGGCGGAGGTGGTAGAGGAAGATGGCCAAATCCTTCTTCATCTGGATGCTATTGTCATCCATCTGGGCCACTGTGAAGATTCGCATCCGGCACTTCCTCCAAACCTGTGGCAAAGGAGCAAGGGGCTGATTCAATCACACCTGATACTCCGAGTGGCCAGCCACTCCCCCATGCCCATTTGCCCAACCCACCTTATGCTGGCGGAGCAGGAAGGGCAAAAGCATGAGCATGCCACCATCGTGCACGATCCACCATACATCAATGTGGCCCTCCAGGTAGCGCTCATGGTTGCTGGGGTAGAAGGCGATGTTCTTGGGCACCAGCAGGGCCAGATGGGCAGCTGTGGTGCAGCGCACAGTGTCTGGGGAGGAGGGACATGGCTGACTGCCAGCCTGTGGCCTTTTGGCTTCTGCCACCTCACATGACCCTGGCCCCTGGCCCCTGGCCCCTGGCCCACCTGGCCCATCCCCCTCACACACCAATAAAGGTCTTCCAGGCACGGGGGTCCTCACTCTGTCGCCAGCCATAGGGCCAGCCCAGCACCACGGAGTTATGCCTCATGCCGCCTAGGCCGCAAGACTGGATGAGGTGAGCCAGTCCCTCACGCACCTTGCTGGCCACCACTACCTGGCAGAAGCCTTTTACTTTCTCAATCTCCATCATGTTCTTGATTGTCTGTGGGGAATACACCAGCATCAGAAAGCAAGGCCACCAGCACCTCCCTCTGTCGGGGTCCCTTCCAGAGTCCTAGGGCAATAACTATTTAGGGGTGGGAGAGGCCTGAACAAGCTGCTCACACTTTCAAGATGGGGTAGCTATAACTCTTTGTTCCAGCTCATTACATGCCAGCTACAGCCCAGATACCATTGGTCTCACTCAGCTCCTTCCAACCCCCCAGCAGGCACCTGCTCAGCAGCCTGGGCCTCGCCATAGCTCTCCAAGAAGCTGCCCTGGATGACAGAGCCAACAATTGTCAGGCCCTTGCCTGCCTTAAGCTGGGAGGCAAAGGTGAGGAGCCGGGGGTACTTCACATGAAGGTCCTCGTCTAGCTTCAGGAGCACCAGGAGCTGAGGCCTGCAGCGGGCAGAATGAGACCAGCAGGCTTCAGGGACTCCTTCCACTCCTTCCCTTCTCAGAACATGGCCCCCACAGGTTTGGGTAGTGTGGACCCAAGGGCTTGGCAAGTAGGAGGGTGTCTCTGGCAATGCCAGGACAGGTAACCTGGACTAGAGTGGGAGCCAGCACCTCCTGACCCTCCCATCCTCACAGCACTCCCTAAGGACCTTGAGATGGCCCTTTGCCATTCTGGTAGTGAACTCACCGCCAGTTCTTGGTGTGAGGAGGGCCCTCCTCTAGCCGTAACAGTGCATAGCGGGCAGCGCTCAGGGATAGGCCTCGAATACCATCACCCCACTCCTTCTCAGCCCTGTAGATACCACCACAAGCTGGTGAGTCCCTGGTTCCAGTTAGAAATTTCTTTTTCTTTTTTGTGGTGCTGGGGACTGAACTAGGGCCTCACATGTTAAGTAAGTGCTTTACTGCTGAGCCACACCCCCCAGCCCCTCTTCTAGGGTTTTTGTCTATGTGAATGTGGGATGGAAGGGGTCCAGGCCCTGAGTCACAGCTTCTCAGTCCTACCACCCATGATGGACGGCAAAGGTGGCCCAGCTCCCTCCACAACCCAACATTGAGACCATCTGCTCAGTGTTGTATGGGCTGTTAATGAAGGCCAGGTAGCAGCCCTTCACTCACCCTTGGTACTCGATGTACTTGTAGATCATGCCCGCAATGAGCATGGCGACCAGGGCATAGTACCAGGAGGAGACAAACATAAGGGCCAGGCAGAGGCTCATGCCCAAGAAGGACAGCGCCCTAGGCCAGAGTGGAGGAAAGGTAGGAATCAGAGCAAGACCAATGGGGGCCCTGGGACATGGCCCATCCTATGTCCTAGAAGCCCTGTCAGGTTCCAGGTCACAAACTAGGTGCAGCTTCATAGTCTCCCTCTTCATAGCATTTTATTAAGATCAGTTACTACCTAGGAAATTCAAACCGTATCACAATGGGGCTCCTACACTCCCCAATACCTCCCATGTTGGGAACTTGGCTCTAGGGTCCAGGGGCTACTTACCAGTGATAATATTTGAACCGAGGCCGCCAGTTGGGGGTCCTCAAGAGTGTCTGGACAGCACAGGCCAGGTTCACAAAGAGGTAACACATCAGAAAGAACCTGCAGCACAGGGAGGCAGCTTCCTTATTACTTCCAGGTGCCTCATGTCAGGCTGGCCCTGGACCAGAAACTGGGCCACGTCATATCCCATCCTGCATGGGCTCAGTTGCATTTTCTCTACCTCATAGCACCCATTCCCATGGCCTGATGCAGGTGGAGCTACTCTCGAGGTGTCCTCACAGCCAAATGGAAAGAGAATGGGCAAGTGTTCACCAGCAGAGGGGCTGGGGAGGGGACACAGGCCAGGGAATAGCTGGGACAGGATGGCATTGAGGAGTGGTGGGGAGAGCTCAGTGGAAATCGCTAGACAATATTCAGGCCTCTGATCTAGACAACTAGTTGGATAAGGGGGTGTCATGGATGTGGGGAAGAGAAGCAGGTCAAGAAGACAATGAGGAGCTGGGCACAGTGGTGCATGCTTGTAATCCAAGCATTTGGGAGACTGAGGCAGAGTTCCTCAAGTGCCCGGCCAAGTTGAGCTACACAGTGAGTTCAAGGCCAGCCTGGGCTACATAGTAAGACCCTGTCTCAAAAGAAGAGAAAAAGAAAAAAAGAAGATAACAAGGAAGACAAGGAAGCCAGGTGTGGTGGCACATGCGCATAATCTCAAAGCTCTGGGAGGCTGAGGCAAAAGGATGGCAAGTTTTAGCTCAACCTAAGCAATTTAGCTAAGTGACTTAGAGTGACTCTGTCTCAAAAAAAAAAAAGGCTTGGGTGGGGGAGGTAGCTCAGTGTGAAGGCCCTGGGTTCAATCACTAGTTGTGTTTTGTTTTGTTTTGTTTTTAGTACTGGGGATCGAACTCAGGACCTTGTGCTTGCGAGGCAGGTGCGCCACCACTGAGCTAAATCCCCAGCCCCAATTCAATCACTAGTAACTGCAAAAAAGATGACAAGGACTACGTGAAAGCACTGAGTTAGAGACATACAAGACACTGCAGTGGGTGTTGGGGTTGGAGACATGGGCAAGGGCTGCTGCATGACGCCCCCTGGGAAGGCAGCCAAGGAGCAGCGGGCTGAGAGGTGGGGGTACCAACCTCCACTGTCGGCTGACAAAGGAAGAGTGACAAGAAGGCAGAAGGACTCCTGAGAGGTCTGCAATGAGAGGTAACTCTCATCAATGGTTACTAGCAAGAGCCTCATGATAAAGGCTGAGCTCTGTCCTCTGGCTTGCACAAGAGGAGTCACCACTCAAGATAACTGTGGCAAGAACACTTTGAGGTCTCCACTGAGGGACGGGGTGTGCTGAGGGGACAAGAAATGGCATGTCTGGCTGTGGTCCAGGTGGATGCTGCTGGCGGTGAGGAGAATAGGCAGTGAGGGGTAGGTCCTTCATAACTGCACAAGCAAAGGCCACATGCCATGGAGCAGAATGCACAAGGACCCCAACAAAGGCAGGGCTAAACACAGCATCTGAAAAAGTTCTGCCTCAGGGACCCCTGGGAATTGCCATGTGTTGACTACCACCTGCAAGGCACTGGCACTCATTTGCCTAGCTGCTTCCACGTATTTACAAGCAATTAACATTGAAAATGATGGTTAGGCTGGGCATGGAGGCACATGCCTGTAATCCCAGGTACTTGGGAGGCTGAGACAGGACTGCAATTTTGAGCCCAGACTGGGCAACTCAGTGAGACCCCACCTCAAAATAAGTAAAAAAGGCTGGAGATGTAGCTCAGTGGTAGAGTCCCTGCCTAGCATGAACGATGTCCTGATTTCAACCCCCAGTACTGCAGGTGGGAAAAAAATGGATGGGGTAGTGGTAGCTTTATCAAGGTACAAGGGACCAGGGATAGAGGTCTGCTGATCTGCTCTGGGGAGTCTCCCACAGGCGGGTATGAACCTTGTTGGTTTCTTTGTAGCTTCTATATAGATGCCAGGCTAGCTCCTGAATGCAGGAGTAGGCTGAGCCCTGCCAGGCAACATCTCACAGAGCCTGGCAGGTGTCCCAGCCACTCCCTCAACATCAACAGGGTCATGAGGAGCTGCTGGGGGCCCAAGCTGAGGGGTATGGGGGTTCTGGGAGCTTTTCCCAAGACCATCCCTCGCCCCAGTCCCAGCTTACATGGATAGAATGGGGGCCACCATGTCGAGGGAAGCAATAAGGATGCCAAGCTCAGCGATGAGCGCAGTCAGGAGGAGTGCCCAAGTTGGTTCGCCATTCGCCTTTCCGTGGCCAAATACCTGCAGGCACCAGAGAAGTATTTGGTCCTATCTGCCTCCCACACCTGGGTCCACAAGGTGCAGGCCACCCCCAAGTCTATCTATATGAAGGTCACACGTTTCCAGGCTTCTCTGCTCTGGATAAGCCCCAGACAGGCCATAAGGATTCTGGGCCTAAGCAGCTCTGCCAACAGTAGGAAGGGCCAGGGAAACTCTGGTAGCTCGTTAGGGGTGTGCTGCATCTGGATTTCCTCTCTCCCCCAGCCAGTATAAAGCACCAGGAGAAGCCAGGTTGTGGGGCTCACCCGGAGGAAGGGAATGATGTTGTCCTTGGCGATGGCCTGCAACAGGCGTGGTGCCCCAGTGAGGCTCTGGAGGCCAGCGCCACATGTTGAGAAGAAGGAGCCAATAACAATGACCCAGGGCGAAGGCCAGGCCAATGTGCCCACCACCAGGTTCCTGCTGACACCATCCCCATACCTGCAGGGGCCAGGTTCAGACAGTGTTTCAGGTGAGGAGGCCACCCACAGTTACAGATGTCAGGGGTCAGGAAGGAAAGCTCTAGGGGCTGAACTCTGGCCTTTGGTGGAGAAGGCTGGTCACCAGCCCCTATCCTGCATCCCTACCCCTTTCCCCTACCCTGATCCCAATGTCACCATCCTCTCAGAAGCAAAAGTTCTGCAGGGTTCCGAACCCACCTCGTGGCACAGACCACCATGGGCAGCCAGCAGCCTGAGGGGGATGAGGAACATGGCAGGGAGGCTGTGTGAGGGGAGGTAAAAGCTGAGCCAGTGACACAGGAGGGGGTGTGGGTCACTCACTTGTCCCGGAGCACCACACCCTCGATGCAGGCACCAAAGAGAACCACACTGCTGAAGTCTGTACTTCGTCAAGGAAGCTAGGCCTCCACTGCAGCTGCCTGGCTCACTTCTCACAGAGGATCTAAGAGGCCTTCACCTCAGCCTCTGTGCACAGACAGCTGAGGGGTCGGTCTGTGGTATGCAAATGTGTGCGCCTCGAGTGGGTGTGCGTGTGTGTGGGCAGGCATATATGGTTTATCTGCGCATGCTGACTGGCTACTCGCCCCCATGCTGCCCCAGGCCTGGAAAGGATACACACAAGTGAAGTTGTAACGATGGCCAGAATGGTTCCCACCGGGATGGACTTCTGGGCATCACGGAGGTCCCCGGAGCGATTGGAGCCAGCCATGATGCCTCCAAAACACATGAAAGAGACTCCCTCAGGGGGCTGCCCAGGACTGGGGACAGGGGTGGTTGGGCAGGCAAGAGGGGCTCACCTGTTACAGAGGGGAAGAAAATGCCAACCAACACTGTGAAGGATGTGGCAATGTCAGCCATCACGTACTGGGGCAGACTGTCCTTCAGGCTGAGAGTGTCCACGGAGGGCAGCCCATGCTTCTCCACCACCTCGCCCTTCTCCAGGTAGGCACTCCACAGGTTTTCTGTGGGGGGATCAACATTACCATCACAACCCCACTGTCCTCCCCAGGACAGTCTAGGGCAGCCTAGCTGGAGGCTGCAGATATAGAGAAGGTCTGGGGACTTGGGGGACAGCTTCAGTCCAGTGGCTGGTGTCTGCTAGAAGCTGTCGGTTAGAAGTCTGACAAAGGTGGCTGAGCCATCATCGGCCAAAGCCCCACCATTGCCTGCCTCCCAGACAGAGGCCCTTTATGGGTCCTATGGGAACATCCCCAGGCACATCAGAGGCTGGTGGCCAGGGGAAGAGGGGCTGCCAGAATTTTCCAGGGCTGCTGCAGGCCCGGGATGCTAGCCAAACAGCCTCTGTTCACCCGAAACTCAGCTGCCAGGAGCCAGGCTGGGAGGACACTGCTGAGTTGGGAAGGCAGCCAGACTGGCCCCCATTCCTGAGCTGGCCACACAAGGACAGCTCTGTGTTGTGCTCTCCTGTGCAGCCTTCGGGCTCAGGGATAGGAAGGAGGACCTACCCTGGAGCACACCAGCAGCTGCCCCAGGGATGCCAGGGATCTCAGTCACATTGTTGAGCAGGAAGTAGGGGTCACAGGAATCAGTGGTAAGGTTGGGACTGTGGCAGAATAAACTCCACAGGTGGGTGGCCACTGTCTCATTGTCCACCACAGCTGTCTTGGCGCAGATATCAAACTGGTCCCGGGACAGAGTCCTGTTGCCTAGCATGCATACCCTGTGGGGACAGAGGCATCAGCACCTGCTCAGCTGGAGACCCCAGTCTGTCCCAACCCTGCAGTCTTAGGGAACACAGGGCATCAAAGGCTGTCCATGTGGTATATGTGCTGTCAAAGCGAGCACAAGGTTGTCCACTTGGAAAGGATGTCAGTGTAATGCCTGGATAAATGACAGTTACTTACGGAAACACAGGAGGGTCAAAAATAGACTTGATGCCTCCAGCATAGATGGAAAGGATGGAGATGATCACACAGGCCAGGAAGAGTGAAGCGAATTTGTTCACATACTTGACACCAACAAACACCACTAGGGTCATAAATGTCAGAAAAATGGTCCCGTACACACGCATATTGTTCAAGGTGGCATTTGATGTGTCATGAGCACCCAATGGGTAAAAAATGGCAGCTGGTGGGGCAATGTAGGTCTGAAACAAGAAGATAGATGCAGAGTATTCAATCTTCTTATTTTGGTGGTTTGAAGAGCAAAACATGTCATTTTGGTTTTCTTTTTTCTTTTTTTGGTACCAGGAATCAAACTCGACCTTGTGCTTGTGAGGCAGGCTGCAAAACCACTGAGCTAAATCCCCGGTATTTTGGTTTCCTTTTTAAAAGTGTATTTTGGGGCCAGGGATTTAGCTCAGTGGTTCCGCCGCCTGCCTTGCAAGTGGAAGGATCCAAGTTTGATCCCCGGTACCAAAAAAAAAAAAAAAATTAAAAGTGTATTTAAAAGAAGCCAGTCACAAAGGACCATATACTGTATGGATCTGTTTATATGAAATGTTCAAACTGGGAATGGTGGCACACACCTATAATTTCATTCTGGGAGGTTGAGGCAGAAGGATCTCAAGTTTGAGCCTGGGCAAGTTAGTGATCTTGCGAGATCCTGTCTCAAAAGATAAAAACGGGTTGGGGATATAGCTCAGCGTGAAGGCTTTAGGTTTGATCTCCAATACTGGAAATAAAAAGAACAGAAAAGAAAAGTCCAGAAGAGATAAGTCCACAGAGACAGTAAGCAGTCTAGGAGTTGCCAAGGGCTGGTGATGAACAGAGTTAACTAATAAAGAGTTTCCCAAGGACCTGAGTTCAATCCCCAGTACCAAAAAAAAAAAAGTTTCTTAGGGGCGCTGAACATGTTCTAAAATTGATTGTGGTGATGATTGCATCCCTGTGAATATACTAAAAACTAAGTAACTGTACACTTTTTTTTTTGTACTGGAGATTAAACCCAGGGCCTTCACACTGAGCCACATGCCCAGGTCTTTGTTTATTTTTATTTAATCTTTATTAAGTCACTAAATTACCCAGGCTGAGCTTGAACTTGTGATCCTCCCGTCTCAGCCTTCCATACTGCTGGGGTTACAGGTGTGTGCCACCACACCTGGCTTGAAGTGTACACTTTCAATGGGTAGTGAATTGTATGGTATGTGAACCAGCTATTATAGAAAAGAAAAAAGAAAAGAAGAGAGCCAGGTATGGTGGTGCATACCTATAATCCCAACACTCTGGAGGTGGAGGCAGGATTGCAATGAGTTTGAGGCCAGTGTGAACTACATAGCAAGACCTTGTCTCAAGAAAAAGAAAGAAAGAAAGAGAGGGCTGGGGATTTAGCTCAGTGGTTCCGCTGCCTGCCTCGCAAACACAAGGTCCCAAGTTCGATCCCCAGTACCAAAAAAAAAAGAAAGAGAAAGAATGAACAAATGAACACAGAAATGGGTGTCAACCTGAACAGTAGAAGGGCCAAAGTTTGAGTAGCAAAATAAATAACGGTAGTACTGGATTATGACCAATAACCTAGAGAACAAAATAAATATCCAGAAGTCCATATAATTACATAGTTGAATAGACAAATAAATTGGGGAGAAGGGACACATTTCCTTACAGAATTTCAAGTAACAAATGTGTAAGAAGTATGAGAAACAGAAAACAAATTTTTTTTTTTGTATCGGGGATTGAACCTTGCGCTTGTGACACAGAAGCTCTAGGCACAAGTTCCATGCTACAGGTAGAGATGACCAGGAGGTAGGATAGTCAGCCAGTCCTGCTAAATCTCTCCTAAATCTCTAAATATCTCTGGAGCCTTGTGCTCTCCACAGTCCCCCATCTCTTCTCCCATTGGCCTTGGTGGTTCAGTGGGGAGAAGGCTGAGTTTGAGATAGCACCCATGGGTCTCAGGGAGGGGACCCTGACCTCCAGACAGCATCCTGGGGCTGCTCACCCTGACTTAGGGACAAGGAGAAGCTACATATGAAGGGCCTGGGGTGGGGGGGTGGTGACAGAGCTGGCCAGAACTCACACAAGCCCAGGAAGTATTCTCTGTGTCACCTCCAAAATTGGTCACTCATATCTAAATGCAACAGTTGGTGGACTTCCTGCCATGGCTGCAACAGTGCCTGGGCAGATGAGACATCCACAACAAGGCCAGCAGCCAGGACCTTTCCCTGCCTGGCCCAAACTAGCAGGTGATGAAGGGGCCTGAGCAAAGATCCTTCCCTCTCCACGTCTCCCACTGTATAACCCTAGACCCTGGCTGAGAGAGGGAAGCACAAACAGCATGGGCCTTGCGTGTGGAGTCCAAAGGGACTATTTGGACATGTCTGGAACTGACCGGGGCTTAGCCTGACTCACCAGCAAGATCTCGATGGCGCCCAGGATGTACATGGCTGCTGCAAATGTTGTTCCCAGGTAGAAGCATAGGCCTACAGCACCTCCAAATTCTGGTCCCAGTGAGCGGGAGATCATGAAGTAGGAGCCACCAGCTACAGCAGGGAAAGTATACAAAGGTCAAGGCTGGTTCTGGTTTTTTGGGGTTTTTTTGGTACCAGAGATCAAACTCGGGACCCTGTGGTTCCGAGGCAGGCGCCGGAACCACTGAGCTAGATCCCCAGCCCTAAGGCTGGTTCTTTAAGGGGGCTCTCTTTCACAAGCCCTCACAACCATGCAGGACAGGGGCTGCTTTTCTCCTTTACAAACCAGGACAGGATCAGTGTCTTGTCTAGATTTTTGCCCCTGCAGCTCAGCACAGGCCTCCCACCAGTTAAGTGTCCATGGGATGCCCTGAATCTGTGCTTCTGTTAGAGTCTGGCATACTCCCCTGTGAGACTAAGAGTCAAAACTGTGCAGAGACAAGGGTGACCCCAGGTTGATGACTGCAACTGCTCTGATAAAACCTCTCTGGTAAAAATCTGGGAACAGGAATGAAGAAACTTGAAAAAGGGTCAATCCCCTTCATCTTGTAATAACACCTCTAGGACTCTCCTAAAGGAAATGTCAGGGACAAGAACAAAGATTAGTGTTCAAGGCTATTCATGATGAACAGTGTCTATAATGGCAAAAGAGCAGAACTCATAGGCCGGAGAATAATCACATAAATTGAATTCTATCCTCCCACTGAGAACCTTGTTTTTAAATAGGTATTTATTCCTGGGCCGGGGATTTAGCTCAGTGATTCTGTCACCTGCCCCGCAAGCGTAAGGACCTGAGTTCGATCCTCAGTACCAAAAAAAAAAGGTATTCCCAACATTTGGGAAATGCATGGACACATACACATATATAGGAATAGCCAGATGTGGTATGCATGCCTATAGTTCTAGCACTCTGCGAGGCTGAGGCAGGAGGACCACAAATTTGAGCCTAGCCTGGATGACTTAGTGACTTAGTGAGACCATCTCAAAATAAAAAAGTTCTGGGCTGGGGATTTAGCTCAGTGGTTTTGCCGCCTGCTGTGCAAGCGTAAGGACGGGAGTTCGATCCCCGGTACCAAAAAAATAAAATAAAATAAAAAAATAAAAAAGTTCTGGGGAGGGCCGGGGATTTAGCTCAGTGGTTCCGGTGCCTGCCTCAAAAGCGCAAGGTCCTGAGTTCGATCCCCGATACCAAAAAAAAAAAAGAAAAGAAAAAAAAAAAGTCCCTAGGACTCTCCTAAAAAAAAAAGCATATGAATCTATATACATGCATATATCTGAGAAAGAGAAATTTTGTGTGTGTGTGTGTGTGTGTATATATATAGTATATATACATACACATGTGCATGTACATATATATTATATACATCTATACATATACATATATTCCCTCCATCTGGCCTGGGGTGGTGCTCACTCACCCACCTGGAACCACACCATTGGTGGCGATGGCACTCATGGAAATGGCTGTCAGCAAAGTCTGTGGGAAGAAGGGCCTGGATGAGCATCTCGTCTGAGTGGGCTCCATGGGGAGACCATGGCCATGCCTAGCCCATCTCTGGCCCTATGAATACTTACACAGCAGCAGCAGATGAGCACAATGAGGAGCGCCTGCAGCACCCCGGCCATGCCTACCATCCAGGTTAGCCTCAGGAAGAGGATGACTCCGAAGATATTCTGTAAGCAGGGCAGGTACACCCCCATGAGGGTGCCCATGCTGGGTGCCTGTGTGGGCAGGAGGGGAGGGGGCACAGAGTATCAGAGGGGCCTGGATGCACCACAGAGGGGAGCTCTCGGTCACTCAGCAGCCCTGACCTGCAGTGGGGTGCGCAGGAGGTGGGAACCACAGCTGGGACATCTCTATTGACTCATATAAGAAGACAGTCGGGGCTGAGAAGCTATAAAACCTGATTCATTCTAAAACCCATGTGTCAGCTTTTGAAACTTAACTCCTCGAGATACTACTGCTTCTTTCCCTTACTTTCTTCTGTTACACTTCTAGAGAGAGGGGTCTGGCTCAGATCCCTACCTTCTCACTCAGCAGGTCCCAGGAACTCAAACCAAAGTCCTAGAAGTTGGCCCTGTCCTTCCCCTTCTCCAGTCTCCCCACTCTGGTCCAGATGGACAGAGACCTACCCCGTTTGCCTCCCTGCTACCTTGAAGACGGCCTTGTCCCAGCCATAGAACTTGAAAGTGGGGCAGTACACCACTGGATGGTGCCCTCCCATGCCTGCCAAGCTCCACATTCCAGCTCATTCTGCTGCCAGAGGAGATCCCTTTTTGAACCCAATCTCATCACCTCTTTTGAAATCCCTGAGATGTCCTCTAGTCCAGTGCTGGAGTGTGGTGGACTCCTTGGCTTGCACCACTAGATGTGCTCCATCACCTCCCTTGTCAGCCCCAGTTGTGGACCACAGTGCTCCCTCAGCATCTCTGAACCTGGGCATGTGCTGCAATGGCCCTGCTCACTGCCTGGCAGACTCTCTTCAGTGAGGCCTCCAGGAGGTTTAACTGTTACCTCCCCAAGAAGTTCTCCTGGGTTGGAATTGATACTCTCTTGTACTTTTTCAATATCGCTACACCCTTCTATGACATTGGTCATTATAGGTCACTGTAACGAACGGTTTACTAGTATGTCCCATAACCATACTGGCTCATTTACTGGTTTATCACCAGCAGGCCCTGCAGGTCCTCAAAAGATGTTCCTGAACCCAATGAGTGGTACCTGCATATCATATGGGAAAATCCTTCAGATTGGCTGCGGGCAGGCAAGGAAGGCCTAACACGCAGATTCTGCAGGATTTCTCAAGGCAGTAAAGGCAAGGCAGAGCCAGCCAGGGGGCCAGGGCAGAGACTGTGTGCACAGAGGCAGGGCTGGTACAGCCTAGGGCAGTGGGGCTCTAAGAACATCCAATAGAGGCCCACCCAAGCCTTCTCTGTCCAGAGTCTGGGGTGGGAAGTAAGCTAGGTGCCCACAGGAACTCTCCTGCAGGGTCCAGACCTGGGTCAGGATCTGTGTGCAGCCTAAAGGACGTCAGAAGGGCCTGGGCAAGAACAGATGCTCCCTCACACTGTCCTGCACAGGACAGTGTAGGTGACGTGCGTGATCTGTAGCGCATCTGGGGTGTCTGAGCCCTTCTCAGATACTACCCACTGCATAGTGGCAGTGAGGGTTCCCAGTCCCACCCCCATCCTAGGCTGAGTCACTCTAAGAAAAGGGCAGTGTGGGAAAGGGCAGGGCCGGAAATGCTTTCTGCATCCCCAAATAACCTCTGGCAACCCCAGAAGGTCACCGAGCTGAAGCCAAAGTAGTTGCCAGGGAGAGGCTGCTTTTGGGTCTTGGCATGGTCTAATTGGAGGCCCACCCTTCCTGTTTCAATCTTCTTTTCTGAGGTCCCAGCTCAGAGCAGCCACAGATGAGGCACACAGCTCCCTAGCTTCCTACTGACTCCCTGGAGACTTGACCAGACTCCTCCTTCTTCCATGCAAGAGCCACTGGGGCTGCAACCCATAAGCACCTTCTCACATCCTCACCCTAGAGTCCAGTGAGGAGGGCAGCTAAGCCATGGCTGGATCCCAACACCCTCACAGAGTCCCCATTAGGCCAAGGGACCACAGTCCTGCTGAGATGTGCAATAGCCTTCCTTGGGGGTCTTTTCACCCCAGCCAGCATTTCCCTGACTCAGTCTCAAGAGACAGGCATGATGGGGCTCTTACCCATGAATCCTACCACCCACTACAGGCAAGGAGTTGAGACTTTCTCTTGAAAGGCTGGATAGGCGTGGTCTGAGATAGTCAGGGTTCTGTGCTACCTTTAGTCCAGAACATACCAGCAAAATCATAACTAGTTGGAAAGGATAGGGATTGGGTCTGTGGAACCTCAAGACAGCAGCTGTTCTCTCTAAAGAGTGGGCAGATTTGCCTCCTGGAAAGGCAAGGTGAGGTATGCACTTCACCTTGGTCTGCCCTCTCTGCAGGCAGGGCCCATACCAGCAGGGCCAAGATCTCACAAGTGGGCCTGAGGCTGAGGACCTGATTTATTCCTAACAGGAGTTTCTTTTGCTTGTGCTGACCTGCAAGGAAAACACTACAGCCACAACCAAACTCCAGCTCCTTCCAAACAAACCTGCTCTTCCCAAACCTCAGGTAGGCAGGAGGTAGAGAGGAAGGGTCCCTTGCCTCGCCACCAAAATGTATAGGAAATTTAATGCCCTCAGTTAAAGTGAGGGCCACTACACAGAGGAGCTGAGCAAGGATGCAAAAGTCAGCCTAAAGTCAGAAGAGGGCTGAAGCCAGAGCCAGAAAGTGAGCAGGCGATGGGACAGAGAATCCTCCTAGGAAGTACCAGCCTCTTACCACATGTATGTGTTCCCCTCCCCTGGTGCTCAAGGAACCCAGGGGCTGCTAGAGGACTCTACAAGAGGAACCTTGGGGCAACCCGGGTCAGGGCAGGAGGGTTTGTGACTTGCTGTAGGTTTCATAGCTCCCAGGGACAACCAGGTTTCTGGCTAGCCACCCTGATGTGATGCCAGTGATCTGGCATTTCAGTTACATCTCACAGTCAACACATAAATCTTTTTCCAGTATTATGCACTGATCTCAGACAGGTTACTTAAGGCCCTGCCACTCAGTTTCTTCATCTGAAAGATGAAGATGAGCCAGGTATGGTGGGATATAACTAATTCCAGCACTCGGGAGGCTGAGGCAAGAGGAAGGAGAATTCAAGGCCAGCCTGGACTATACAGTGGAACTCTGTCTAAAACAAAACAAAAGAAAATAAACACTAAAAGGTTAGAGATGTAGCTCAGAAGTGGTAGAATGCTTGCCTACCATGTATGAGGCCCTGGGTTCAGCACTGCCAAAAAAAAAAATAAAATAAAATAAAATAAAAAGAAGAGGTGGGGGAGGAAACACAGAGAGAGAGAAACAGAGAGAGAGAGAGAGAGAGGGAGGAGACAGGCAGACAGAGACAGACAGAGACAGAGGCAGACAGGGAGGGAATCCAGGCTTTGTGAGTCAGGAGGCAGGCTTAATAGCTTGGGTGAGCAATGGAAAGCATTTAAAAAAAAAAAAAAAGTGAAGATAATAATAGCATCTACCTCACAACTTTTTGTTTTTGTTTTTGGAGACTGGGTTTTGCTATGTTGTCCTGGCTGATCTCAAACTCCTGGCCTCAAGCCATTCTCCTGCCTAAGCCTCCCCAGCAGCTGGGCCTACAGGCTGGTCTGGCTTCCAGCTCACAGGATGTCTTGTGAGAACCCAAGCCCACTCATAGTATAGTGTCTTACACAGTGTGTGTGGAATGTGATAGGAAGCTCCTCTCACTGTTATTTCTGAGGGCCTCCCTGGCCCTTAGCCCACCCTCTGAAGCCTCACTGAGCACAAGGCTCTCAGTGTTCGTCCTCTCTCTCCATGCCTGGCACCCCCTTCCCTTGGTCTGGTGGGCAAACAGTCACTTCCACGGTGTTCTGGCTCCCCCAGGTGTGGCTCCTCGGTGTTGACCACAACCGGCTCACCTTGGCTGCTCTCCGGCGGGTGCCTTCCCCACTCTCAGCCTCTTCATGCTCCTTGGCACCCTGGGTGAGGTTAGTATAGCTGACGAGTTTGCCCAGAAGTGATGATACCTTTGGGCGGATGTCCAGCTCCTCCTGTAAACAGAGCCACGGGGCAAGATGGCAATGGGCCAGGCTGGTGCCAGGCTACCTGTATGTAGCCAGCAGCCTGGCCCGTGGCCCTGTGCCAAACCCTGAGGCAGGCCTGGACCTGATCCCAGCTCTTGCCTGGGGAAGCCCAGGCCAGCCAAACGGGTAGGTGTGGGGACCACACCCCCGCACGTGCCACTCAAAGGCCCAGCCCAGCAGCTGCTTTTCTCTGCCCCACCTTGGCTGTAATCACTGCCAACCCATTTGTGAAAACTACCCACCTCAAGGGATCGAGGGAACGGCAGGCATGGCTGGCAGGCAGGCAAGCAAATCCCACTTCTTCCTGCCTGCTTTCCTTGGCCACCTCCCAGCTATCACTGGGCCTCTAGGATTCATATCTTGCCCATAAAAAAGCCACCCTAGTTACCTCAGGAAAGCAAGGAAAACAAAAGAGGGACATACAGGACAAGAGGGATTTCTTGTTTGCTCAACCCCAACTTTCCTGGATGGTTTCCCCATAGGCCCTGGATCCCGTGAGTAGCCCCAAAGTGGGATTCTGGTCCCCAGCCTGTCCTGGGGGGAGGGCGGAGATCAAGGGCTTGGTTGCCAAACTTTGCTGCTCTCCCAGGTCAGAGGCCTCCTAAGGCTCAGGATCCTAGACCCCCAGCAGGGCCTGGGCTTTCCCGGCCCCTATGGCCTTCTCAGTGCTAGACCTCCACCTGCCTCTTGCCCACGTTTAGCCTTTTCCTGTTGGTCAGCTCCTTTCTGACCCTAAACATGGTGTGTGTATGTGTGTGGGGGGGATGAGAAGTGAAGATACAGGTCTTTTTCTTTTTTTGGTACCAGGTATCGAACTCAGGTCCTGGCGCTTGCAAGGCAGGCAGAGGAACCACTGAGCTGAATCCCCAGCCCCGAAGATACAGGTAGGTCTTTAGGAAGATTGAGAAGCCTACACTATTTAGCCATGGGGCAGATGACTATATGGATCTGAGTTTAGGAGCCTAAACCACGTCTTAAATCCAAATCTTAGTTCTCAGCTTGAGTCTGGAAAGGATAAAACTCAAGTTCAGAGGCATAAATTTGGGGAATTTTCTAGAGGTGTCTGTTGAGGTTACAGATATAGAGGGTAGGGGCAGATGCAGGAGGAAGGACCAGGCCTCTATAAACTAGAGGAGGACAGAGCTGGAAGAGTCAACCAGGAAACACAAGGAAGAGTCCTTGGGAGAGAGCCAAACCATGGACAAAAGTCCTCTGAGTGGAGTATAAAGAGGAAATTCTGAGAGGGGTGGTCCCTGTGCTGAGGGGCTGAAAGGAAGGCACAGTCATGGAGATGGCAATGGAGATTGGATTTGAGTGGCCTCTGGCAGAGCAGTTTCACTTTGAAGGACAACAGGAATCAGCCTGGCTGCCAAGGGAGCAGGCAGACGAGGAGACTGGAGGAGGAGCCACCATCCAAACTCCCTGCTTAGATGAGAGGCCCCTGTCAGGCCCTTGCCTGCCCATCTGCCCGCCACACCTGTGGCCCGGAATGGCTCCTCAGCTACCTCAAACAGTGCCAGGTTCCTATCATAGTAGTCACTTCCTCTGGAAGCCTCCAAGGGGCAAAGAAAAGGGCTGTTCTCCCTGTGGTTACCCTGTCCTGTGGAGAAAGAGAGAGAAAATCCCAGTTAGTGGCTGCCTCTTAAATCCTCATCTTGTCTTCTACAACAGAAGGACTAGAATCCCTAAAATATGCTCTCTATAAAACACTCTAGAGCTGGGTGTGTTGGGGCATGGCTGTAATTCCAACACTTGGAAGGCTGAGGCAGGATGATCAGGAGTTTGAAGGCAGTCTGGGGCTGCATAGCAAATTCAAGGCTGGCCAGGATACACAGGAAGACCCTGTCTCAGAAACAGACAAAACTATCACACTCTGCTGGCCCCACGGAACAGCCAGGGATAATCGGAGAAGTCAGTAAGCAAAAGCCAGCACATCTTTCTCTGGTCCATAAGGCACCAATGAGAAAGCCCCAGACACACTAGCACAATCATGCGTCAAGGGGAGTGGCCGGTGGCGGGGGTGGGGGGTGGGGGGTGGCGAGCGGGACCTAGCCTCAGCCTGCCCTCAGGCTTCCCCCAATCCTCCCCTTCCTCAACCCGAGCACCCAGTGTGCCCCGCGCCAGAGGTGCGGTGTCTTTAGGAACCAGATAGATGACACGGCACAGTGAACCTTTGGATGGCATGGCTGGCAGGCGGCCTGCTAGCCTTCCCACCATGCTCCGCACGGGGGTGCCCTGGAGGGCAGCCCCGAGGATGCTGGGAGGCTGGACAATTCGAACACTGTGGAGAGGAAAGTGCAAGGAACTGTCTAGGTCAGGATCATCTATGAGAGCCAGGCCGCCTTGGGTGTTGGATTGAGCAGGGTGGAAAAGTTAGGAGTGTGGCTGCTGGCAGGAGCCACGTGTTGGCTTCCTGGTCTCCAGATCGTAGCAGTTTGCCCCAGAACAGGTGAGAGGCAGATGCCAGCCTCCATCCACAACTCAGGCTAGTGAGATTTTGCCTCAACTCCAAGAAAATCTGAGAGAAAGCGGCTAAGTGCACCTTTTTCTGGTAAACCCATCTCAAAGCTTGGCTTTTTCTGGCCTCCCATCATTCACTTTTCTTTGCTTCCCAACCTTTGTCCCTCGTGTGCCTCACCTTACCAGCTTTCCACCAAGCAAGCAGAAGAGGACAAGCACTCTTTCTACTTAATTTTTTTTTTTTGGTACCGGGAATCAAACTCGGGACCTTGCACTTGAGAGGCAGGCAGCGGATCCACTGAGCTAAATCCCTGGCCCAAGCACTCTTTCTAGATGCTGAGTGCCCCTCACCGAAGGGAGCCTGGCAGTTGCAGCCCTGGCTCAAGGTCAGACAGCAATGGGAAGCTGATATTTGAGTTCAAATAAGCCACTTTGGTGTTGAATGGCAGTAGTACGCAGTTTTGAGGGTAGATGGATTGGAGAACAGAAGGGAGTGGTGGCAGAGGCGTCATCACCAACCCAGACTAGTGGTGTAATTGGGCCATGCACTGGCCATGACCACCAATTTTTTGTTTCAATATGCAATTTCTTTCTTATTTGCAGCTGAGAATGTTGACTAATGCATCTTCCTCTATCTGAAACACTCTCTTGCTATTAGCATGTGATTTAACTTGCCCCCTCCAAGCCCATGACCACTTTGTAGGTGCTGCACTATAGATTACCATCAAGACTGACAGGGAAAGTGTGCCCATGACAATTTCTCTGGCAGTCAGCTCCTCCTTCTCTTAGCATGTGAAAGCTGAACATCTGCCTCATCCAGCAACCTGATTAACTAGTGGGCCAAGCAGCTCAGTCCCACATTTGATGATGGCATACTAATCAGTGCCAATGGCATGGTGGACAAAGGCAGCATGAGGCCTACTCAGCCTACCAAGTCATGTCAAAGTTCAGTAGAGTCACATAGCTCCTCAGACACTCTGATATCTTATATTTGCTTATTCAGGATCAGGAGTCTCAAGTCTGAAAACCCAGTAACACTGTCTTTTATATTGATAGCTCTTCAGTGAGAAGCCTCTGAAAATTACTCTTGGATTCTTTGTGACAAAGAAGTGTCTCCCCTAAATAAATCAGATTCTTCATTTTGACAGAAAATGGCAGCTACATGTCTCATTTTACTTCCCTTTCTGCCTTGGCTGCCAGGAATCTCCAGGCTAAATTTACTTAAATATCATCATTTATCTAATCACAGAGTTCTGGTCTCCTGTATTCCTTAGGGAGGCACTTTTATTGCATATTTCTGATCCTTTTGTGGAAATAAGTTGGAAATGAATGATAAATTATTCTAAACTGAGGCACTGCAGCCTGCCCCACCACTGTTACTTTGTCTTGCTGAGGAGTACACACTGGTATCCAGAAAAGGTACAACTGGGCACACAGCAGGTCCTCCAGCTCCAAATGCCTGAAGAAGGTCCTCCAAGACCCAAGTGATACCTTGCCTCTTTAGGCATCACTCCAGGGTGACCTTTCCAAGTGTTACCTCCAGCCAGGCATGGTGGTTCATGCCTGTAATCCCAGCATTTGAGAGCCTGAAACAGGATGATCATAAATTTGAGGCCAGCCTGGGCTACACAGTAAGCTAAAGTCCAGCCTGAATCCCAGAGGGAGATCCTGTCTCGAGAACAAACCAACCATCCAACCAACCAAGAGCTGCTTCTAGTCCTTGCAGCACCATTCCAGTGATCCAGTGTCATTCCAGTGACAAGGAGTGAGGCCCAGAGAGGTTCAGAGGCAAGGCCATACAGTGAGGGGGCCAGATCTAGGTCCAGGGTCCACCAGAGTCAGGTAAGGGCTAAGCTGCAGGTCCCTGTTCCTAGTCCAGACTCCAGTCCATCCAGAATGAACCCCAGAGAGGAGAATAATCCTTTAACTTAGAGAAGAGGTCTAGGGTATACAACTTGGCCAGGGTTTGCATACCCAGCCTCTGGGTGTTCAGATTGTCAGAACCCTGGCTTAGATTCCTAGCTCTTCTGTGTAACCTAGGGTAACTTGCTTACCCTATCTGTGCTGCCTTGTCCACTGTTGCCCTGTCCTGTTATATACAGACAGTGAAACTGATCTTTAAACTGCCCAGGGGCATCAGAAAAGGGACTGTCTATCCCAGACACAGGAGGCACTCCTTGGAGTGTCCCAAAGCCTCATTTTGGGACAGCTCCCATGGGATTGTGGGAATGCAAGAGGGTCTAAGCAGTGGCTCTGTGTTTGTACTGCCCTCAGCTTCAAGCTGCCTGTTCTGCCTTCAGCTATTCCAAAAATTCCAGGGCAGGTCTGGGCACGCCTGCCAGGCCCAAGCTGCTCAGATACCACTTCAGACCCCAGTGAACCTGAGTATGGCGAGCGTCTGTGAAGTTCGAAGTGTGTTCCCACCAGCAACTGTGAAGACATCGGTGACCCTCTTGACCCCCGTGCACAGGAGCATCAGCCTGAGGTGGCCCTGCAGAACTTCCCCATTCCCTGCCAACAGGCTAGCTTGACCCCTCAGAACAGAGGTGGGCCTTGAGCTGAGGGTCTCAGGAGATGGATCTGAAGCTGACTGGTTTTGTGGCCCCCTGAACCTCCATAGTCCCCACCAAGGATCAAAATCACTCACCGGGGTGCAAGGTGTCACCCATCCTGTAGACACAGCCACGGTCTGGTTGAAAAGGAGTTAGAGGAAGGAGGTAGTGGGAGGGGCTGGCCCACTATAGGTGGAGGGATCTGGCAGGTCTCAGCCAATGTGGCTCCAGGTCCCACCAGTCACCCTGTGAGGAGTCAGGGCAGCACCAGAGACTCAGCTCTCTCTGCCCACTGGTCTAGGCTGATCCAAGTCATGCAACCCAGGCCAGCCTCTGGGAACAGAGGGGCTTGGACATCAAGGAAGTTGGCTGCTGCTCTGATACCCTGAACAAGGCTAGGGGCAGACAAGAGCAGGGCAAGGGGCACTCACACAGCTGTCAAGCCTGAAAAACCTCTATGAGGTCCAGCAGCCCGTGTCCGAGCCACTGTCCTGTGGCACATCCACACATGGTCATACCCACACAGCCATCACTAACGTTACACATGCATCTTCTCTGTCAACATCATCTGGATTTGTCACCAATCATCATCATGCTCATCAATGACAACCTGGCAGGAAACTGGCCAAGAGTGCATGCGCTGACCTGAGGGTCCCTTCACCCTGTGATACCCACATCTGCACACCTGCACAGTTACACATGTACACACCACTGCAAAGACACGTGCTTCCAGCGATGTTCACACTACCAGGGTAGGCTCTGGCAAGGTCAGTATTGGGGTGGGGGGAGCCTCCGGGGGGTAGGAGATGGAGAATGGGGAGTGGAGAGAGGAGGAAGACGGGAGGAGGGTCTCACCTCGAGGCCCAGCTCTAACACCTAGGTTAAGAGGTAAGCGGTTCCAATCTCGCCTCTGGGTTTGAATCCCTGGGTGGGTGTGTGTTAGGTAACCCTCCCCGCCTCTCTTCACTGATTCCTAAATTCGAGTTACAGCGCCTGTCCCATGGGGGTGGTTAGGAAGATTAAACGAGTTGATTCAGGTACAGTGCCTAAACAAGCCTGGCCCTGTGGCAGTGCTCCCCACACGCCCGCTGTACCTGCAGATCTGTGCCGGGGCCAACAAAGGTCCCCTCAGCAAGCACATTCGCCTCCTTGCCGGGCCAGAGCAAGGTGACTCAGGGAAGGGAGGGAACCAGAGGGGCCGAGAGGATGGGGGCGGTTCACCAAAGGCGCAGAGGCTTCAGCCGGGTTTCCGCTGTGCTCCAGCAGGCAGGGCCGGAGACCGGGCCTGGGCTCTATCCCGAGCCGAGACGGGCGGCCACGTCTGCAGCCCTCGCCCGCGGCCCGCAGGGGAGGAGCTGGGGAGGGGCGGACGGGCCCGGTACCAGGGCCGAGGAAAACCGAGTCTGCGCGCGCGGAGCCGGGAGTGGCGGCGGCGCAGGGCAGGAAAAGTTGAGCCCGCACCGACATGTGCACGCACGCTGGTCCCGCCAGGAGGAGCGGAAGGGCGCGGGCCCCGCGTGGTCGCCCCGCAGTCCCGCCAGGGCCCCCGCCGGGCGCGCCCTCACCGTCCAACTCTTCCCGCTCGGCGTGCTCCCCGTAGTCCACCCAACTGAGCCCCTCGAGGTTGTCATAGTCGCCGCGTCGCGGCCCGTCCACCGGCACCACGGTGAAGTGAGGCATCGCGCGCGCTCGGCTCCCCACGCCCGCCGTCCCGGCCGCTGCCCGCCGTCCCCGCCACCCCGGCCGGTGCGCCCCGCCCGCTCGCATTCCTCCCCACTGCGCTCACTTCCTCCGCCCGCCCCCCGGGCCGCCTCTCCGGGGCGGGACGCAGGAGGGGCTCGGGTCGGCTCCTCCCCAAGGGGGGCCCCCCCGCTGGCGAGAGGACTTGGGGTGGGAGTACTCCCCCTGGGGGACGTCCCGATTCCTGTGTGACTTTGGGTGAGGGGCTGTCCTCTCGCATCTCCAGGTGCGGTACCTGTAGGAGGAGGGGGCTTTCAAGTTTGGGGGCTAAGGGCCGGGTGAGATGGGGAGCGCCTTGCACTGGTTCTACGGCCTGGGACTGCTCGGTGGCATTTCTGTTACTGAACAGTAAGGATAGGCGGGACCGGCCCAGGACCGCAGAGGCCACTTAGTCCCCATCTTCTCTGCCTCCCGTGTCTTGGCAACCCTGGAAACTGACCCTGGTGCAGGCGGATGGCGATTGTGGGCTCTACTCCGGCTGCTGTCTCCTCTTTAGTGGGGTGGGGTGAAGGTGGGTGGGTGTGTTACCCAACTGGCCGGTCGGGACCGGTTTTCCTGTTTGGGGCGGCACACTGGGTGATTAGTCAAGTTCTTTTATTTCAACTTTTTTACTCTCACCCCCTGGGTCCCTTTACCCAAATCATTTACTCACTTGCTGCCTTTTTTCACTTTCTACCCCATTGCTTCGGATGACTTATCCATTGTGCTTTATGGCTTTACTTTAGCATCTTTATCTTTCTGGGCTGTCCTTTCAGCTTTTTTCTTCTTTCTATCAGAAAACCCCAGGGCCCATCTTAACTTGTCTATCTTCACTCTCTTCCTTTTAGGGTTCAGACGGTTTTAGAATATCGACTGGCTTCAGGCTCCTCTGTTTGTTTGTTTGATTGATTGATTGATTGATTGATTGATTGAGACAGGGTCTGGCTCTGTAATTCAGGCTGGCCTTGAACTCACTGTGTAGGCCAGGTTGGCCTTGAACTTTCGGCGATCCTCCTGCCTCAGCCTCCTGAGTGCTGGAATTACAGGTGTGCACCACCATGCCCAGCTCCAGACTGGTTTATAATACTAATAAAGATGAACATGGCAGGAACACTCACTCTGTCAGATATCAAAACTTATTTTAAAGTTGCCATAATTAAGATATGGTATTGATACAATGAACAAATAGTACAACTATGTGTAACAGAATTAGAAAATAATGTGCAAGACCCTGGGTTCAATCCCTAACAATGTAAAAAAATAAAAATAAATATGGATCCTTGATTTATCAGATAGGTGCACTAAAGTCCTTTTTTCATTTGCATTATTGGGGATTGAACCCAGGGCTTTTACACTGAGATATATCTCCAAACCTTTTAAAATTTTTTTATTTTGAGATGAGGTCTCATTAAGTTGCTAAATTGCCCGGGCTGGACTTGAATTTGTGATCCTCCTGCCTCAGCCTCCCAGGGTGCTGGGATTATAGGCATATGTGCTACTACACTGTGCTTCTTTCAACTTTAAGATCCCATAGAAGGCACTAAGACCTGGCTCTGCCCCAGTTAGAGGAGAAAGTGACCAAAGAAAGGAGATCTGTGTGGGCCAATCTGACAGTAATAGTTTCCATTTTCTTCCCAGTTTTTTTTTTTTCTTTTTAAGACATGGTGACCTCCCTCCCTATTTAAAAGTCAGTTTGACAATTTTATTTTTATTTATTGGTTCTAGGGTTGAAGCCAGGACCTTGTGCATTATTGTTGGTTACAATTATTTGAACTATTTATTGATTGTATCAACCCCAATTTTTTTTTAAAAATTGATTTTCATGGAGCTTGGGGGGGGTAGCTCAGTGATAGTGTGTGTGCTTGGCATGTATGAGGTTCAGTCTCCAGCACCTGCCCCCAATAAATAATTTCAGAGGGCCTTATCTGTAAAAGCTAGAAATCTTACAAATAATTTCTCCCAATAATTCCAAATAACTTCCTGTCTACTGTATAAATACTATTGGCTTCTTAAACAAAATTAACCTTTTCCTGTTGTTGGCCGTGCTGGGGATCAAGTCCAGGGTACTATCTATGCTAGGCAAGTGTTCTACAACTAAGCTCTAGACCCAGCTCCTAACGTTTTCTTTTTTTTTTTTTTCCCTGTTCTAGGGATTGAACTCAGGGCCTCTTGAACACTAGATCAGCACTCTACCACTGAGCTTACACCCCCCTCAGCTCTTTAAAAATTCTTATTTTGAGATAGGGTCTTCCTAAATTGCCCAGGTTGGGCTCTAATTTTCTATCCTCCTGCCCTGGCTTCCCAAGTAGCTGGGATTACACCTGTGCACCACCACACCCATCTCAAATTTAACTTTTCAGAGGAAGACTGAAAGCCACCCATGGTCACAGTCCAGGATGAGATTGACACTGAACTCCATTCCTTCTGTAGCTCTGGGGGCTCAGGCTTTCAGTGTAGGAATCTGGTGAAGCATGTAATCCCAGCACTCTGGGAGGCTGAGGCAGGAGGATCAAAAGTAAAAGCCCAGTTTGGGCAAAGAAGAAGAGGAGGAAGAGGAATAAGAGGAAGAGGAATAAAAGGGAGAGGAGCAGGAGGAAGGGAACGAAGAGGAAGGGGAGGAGGGAGAAGGAAAAGAGAGATAGTGGAGGGGGAGGGGGAGAAGCAGCAGCAGCAGAAGAGAATCTGATGAGCTTCCTCTGCCTTTCCTGAATGCCAAGGCTGAAGGTGAGCAGCTGGGGCTGGGGGCCAAGACCCCTCACCAAACAAGACCCTAACTGACCCCACTCCCACCATGAAGGAGGAAGGACACTCACACTTGGCTCCATGTCTCAAATGTTTATTTTCAACATAGGCTGGGGGCTGGGCCACTAGAAGGGGGACTTTGTGGAACTTTGCCACGGTGGCCTCTTTGGGGATTGACCAGGTCACCAGGAACAGAGGATGAAGACTGGGAGGGTGGCAGCAACCATGATGCTTGGAACAGCACCTGGGGAGCTTTTTGAGGGGCTCTGCAAGACCTGATTGGTTGGCTGGGTCATCCCCTGGTGTTTATTCTGAGGCAGAGGCAGGAGGTGTGGGTGGCAGAACTTTCTCGGCTGCCTGTCTGGAAACTCAGCTTCCACAGGGCTCAGTCCACTGCTTTCTTCTCTCACCTGTGGGTGGGTGGGAGGCAGCAGTTAGATGTCCCTCTAGCAGCCTCCCCTACTGTTCAAACCACTGAAGCAACCATCCTTTTGCTGCCCAGCCCAGCGTACCTGCTCCACTCGCCTGAAGACCCGCAGCAGGTTTCCTCGAAGCACACCTTGAAGCTCCTCCTCACTCCAGCCCCGACTCAGCAGCTCCTCTATCAGCACAGGGTATGTGGACACATCCTCCAGCCCCTCAGGGAACCTGTGTGGCCATCTATTGGCTTGGCCCCGATCCTGGTCTAGGGCCTGCTGGTCCACCAGCCCTAGTCATGTATGACTAAAACTGAAGGCCAAGTGCTTCAGGCTAGGGGATGCGACTTTAGAAATGCTTTGAGGACTGGGCTTCTGTATCACTGGCTGCTGAGCAGATGATCTGATGGGTTGGGAATGGGGTCTAAGCTTGGCTTCCTTCAGGAGGGGAATACTTAGCAAGTGTGACCACTTGGGTCTACTGGGCCACTCAAAGGATAGGAAGAGCCTTGGAAATAGGCCCTGGAAGTGGGGAGATGTCAGGTGGGCTGAACACCAGAGCCTGTGGTCAAGGCCTGAACGATGGGAGGACCCCAGGATGAGGATCTAAGACTAAAGGACTCCCTGCTGTACCCCAGCCCAAGACATGGCCAGGGAAAGCACTCACCGGCCAGATGCGTCATAATTTCCACCAATCCCAATGAACTCTGATCCAATGACTGTCCTTATGTGGTCAAAGTGATCTAGAAGATGGAAGTTGGTTGTGAGTAGCAAGCACAAGGCTGTAGTTAGACCCTGGGACCTGTAGTTAGGCCCTGGTTTGAGGAAGCTCAGCTCTGGCCAATTTCCCTGCCCATAGGACTTCAGGCCATGGCAGCTGCCACAGAGCTCATGGCCAGATACAAATCCTGAAGTGGTTATAGCTCTGGGCCTAAAGAGGACCTCAGAGCCACCCCTTTGAAACTTTTCCTGCCTCTGGGCTCTGCCTGTCCTGTCCAGAGGTATGGGGAATGACAGGTCATTTTGGACTGACAGCAAGAATAAGACTCAGAGGTAGAGATATCAAACTCATCAGTACCTACTGTGGCCTAAGACCTGGGTGGCAGTGGAGAGCTGGGTTGGTGGGAGGTCTGCTACTCCCTAACATGCACTAGGCTGCTGGGGCTCTCCTGAAGGCCTGGCACCCTCAGCCCAAGCCAGAGCTGCACAGAGAGCTGAGGTGGAGCTTACCTGCCACAGTGGACACGTTAGCAAACAGGTTGCAGTGCACCACCCCAATGGACAGGGTCACCATCACGATGCCACCATTATTCTTCTAGAAGAATAGACAAAGGGATATTCAGCTCAGCCCCTCTGGCCTGACGGTGTCCCTCTCATGTTGTGGATGACACTCTGTCTTGGCTTCAGGTGTTGGAAGAGGCCTTCTTCTTTCTGGGTTTGTGGGTCCCTGGGTGAAACTGATTTGGCCATAAGTATCAGAGGTGGAGGACGAGTAGCCAGCCTTGGGCCCAAGGGTGTGTGAGTCTGAGGGCAACGATTTTCTGTGTTCAGGCTCAAGACTCTTAAACTGAAGCAGGCCTAGCCCTGGGTGTGAGGGCTGGGGTGAGTGCTTACCAGAAGCCACAGGATGTCATCAGGAACATTCAGGTAACTGTCACACACACCCCTGGCAGCTGAGTGGGAGAAGATCACAGGAGCCCGAGACACATTCAGTGTCTGCTTCACTAAGTTGTCTGAGGCATGGGACAAGTCTATCATTATGCCTAGGCGGTTCATTTCCTGTACCACTTTCTGCAGGGACAATTAATGTTTGAGAGGAAGCGGGTATCAGGGCACACAGATGTGTGCACATTATCTGTAGGGAACAAGTGGGGTATAGAACAGGAGTCCTTACCTCACCAAAGCTTGTCAACCCGCTGATGTTGGTGTAGGAGTTGTATATTAATTTGGTGGAACTCTCTGCCCTGCAGGACAACCACAGAGGTGCAATTAGCTGGTCACACCTTGATTCTCAGAGCCTAGGGAGCTCTGTCTGTCCATCCATTGCACCTCCAGAACAGGTGAGGACCAAGGCCCAGCAACTTTCTGGGAGTGTAAGAGACTGGCTGGGAGTCCATTCCCTCTGTGGACAGCTTTATCCTCACTTCTGGCCAGGCCCATTCCAGAGGTGGGGCAGTTTCCCCACCATGCTGCCTTCACTTCCCCCTGGTAGGCACTGTGCTCACCAGGGTGTGCTGCAGGTGAAGGTGAGCGCCAGGTAGCGCACTCCCAGCAGATAGAAACTGCGCAGCACAGAGAGGCTGCTGTCCAGTGAGTGACCACCCTCCACACCAATGAGGCAGGCCAGCTTTTGAGTGCTATTCAGACCTAGAAAAGGGTGCAGAGTCAAGTTTCAGAATCCAGGGAAAAACCACTGCAATGAGCTCAGACTGGCGTGCCCCCCCCCCCATTTGCCAGTCCACCTTCAGCTGAGGTCACCAGCTCCAGCTCAGAGTAGGAAGCACACATGCGGCGGATGAGGTCAATCTGCTCCAGGGTGAGGCGCACAGCATCCTGGTCCTGGGTGTTGCATGGGACATAGGCCGACCAGAACTATGGGTGGTTCGGGGGTCCAGAATGAGGCCAAGGTGGTCTCCAACCCCCTAGGCCTTCCAATCCTGCCTCAGCTCCTACAGCAAAGCACTGCATGATCCCATGGTCCCATAAAGACTAGTTTGCTGCCAAACTGTAGATTCAGGACACATCATAGACTGCTGTTTGTCTGTGTGCGATGGGAACGCCCCCGGCCAGATACCACATCCTCTGTGGTTCGAGCAACTCCCACACTCACCACTGTTTTTCTGGTATCTTCCTTACTTGTCTCCACTGAACCTGGGCACCCATGGAGCTTGCCTGTCTTGCCCTCCGAGGCCCCCAACACCCAAAACCTATATGATGCTCCCCAACACCTATATGATGGCACACTGAATGCCCCATGTACCCAGTCACCTGGAGGCTGGCCTAGCCAGCTTCTGTGGCCCCAACATTCCCCAGCATCCATGTTTCTGGTACCTGGGCACCCACAAGACCATCCCTAAGCCTATCCAGGCTGGTCTGGCTGTGGCTGAAATTGCGCAGATTCACATCCTGCAGCCTGTTCTGGAAACGCTGCTTCAGGATCAGAGGCAGGTTGTTGTGGCTGAGGGTGTCAAGAAGATATTAGAGTAGGGATATGGCCTCCACATCAGGCAGGACAGGCCACATGCCTATGCCTACCCTCCCCCACCCACCAAAGATGTTGTCACACACAAAAGGGGGAGTTGGGGCCGTGTTCACCAGCAATGGGGTAATTGTGGGAGGGCACCCACAGAGGAGAGAGGGCATCCAAGGGTGCTGGGAAAAGGCCTCCTCACAAGCTCTGCATACTCAGAACCTCCCGTGGGCCAGGCGTGGTGGCACAAGCCTGTAATTCCAGCACTGAGGAGGCTGAGGCAGGATTGCTGTGAGTTTGAGGCCAGCCTTGGCTACATACTGAGTTCAAGGGCAGCCTGAACTACAAGGGAGACCTTGTCTCAAAAAAAACAAAGCAGGGGCCGGGGATTTAGCTCAGTGGTTTGGCCGCCTGCCTTGCAAGCGCAAGGACCCGAGTTTGATCCCCGGTACCAAAAAAACACCCCCCCCCCAAAACAAAGCAAACCAAACCTCCCCCAGCCAGGAGCAAGCTCATCCCCTTCCACAGCTACGCACCCATCCACTAGCGGGAAGTCACGCATCAAGGCCCTCGCACGACCTTGCAGGCCAAGCGTGGTCGGGGTGCCCGGTATGGTCGGGGAGCCAGGAGTGCCTCCAGTGGTGGGAGCACTGGGGATGCCCGATGACGTCTGGGTGGTGGGGGTGTCCGGCGAGATCTGGGTGTGGATTACCGGCTGCAGCAGCAGGAGTAGAAGCAGGAAAAGCGGACACATCAGAGGCCGCGGGCAGAGCACAAGGGTACCGTCGAGGCCTTCGGGCTGCATGTTACTCGGGCAGGCGGGGTGACGTCACAAGAGCCTGAAAGGGGCAGGCCGTGGGCACGGGTTGACGATAGGGTCCTGACGGTTGATTCAGTTGACCTAGGGCACCGCCTGGCTTGGAAAGTTTTGCATTCGCGCCGCTGATACCGTCGCGCGGGGATCCTTCACGCTGCGCAGTGTAACCGCCAGAGGGCACCACGGCCCTTAAAGTCCTCAGCTAGGAGGGCGCCCCCATCGGCCTGGCGGTGTCGCGTGGTGGGCTCCCTCCGCTCCTACCCTTCTCCTTGCACGTGCCTCTGCTCCTGACTTCGCGTGCCACGGTGCGAGGAGGCCAGTCAGGTAGGGGTAGGAATGCAAGAATCTTCCTGATCTCATGCATTAGCCAGGCCCTAGTGGGGTTTAGCTACCCGGATGTGCCCTGCCCCCAAACGATCAAATAATCCATTAAATCCAAAACGCTGATTTGGAAGAGTGAATTCTTATCTCTCTCTCTCTCTCTCTCTCTCTCTCTCTCTCTCTCTCTCTCTCTCTCTCCTCCCTACATATGCATGTATGTGTATGTATCCATCTATATTCTTTAATTTATTTTTTATTTTATTTATTTATTTATTTATTTTTAAAAATTTTTAAAAATATTCTTTTAAATCTAGATCTGTACTTTTTTTTGGAGACAGGGTCTCGCTATGTAGTTCAGGCTGACCTTAAACTCACTATGTAGCCCAGGCTGGCCTCGAACTCACAGCACTCCTCCTGCTTCTGGAGAGCTGGGATTACAGGTGTGTGCCATCATGCCCGGTGTAGATCTGTATGTTTTGACTGACCAAAAAAAATTCTCTATAGGTTGTGAAAATGAATATGTAATTTAAGGCTGGCGTGGGGGTTACATCTGTAATCACAGTGAAGTAGGAGGTACAGCAAGGACAAGTAAACAAGAGAAAGCTGGACAAGTTGGCCAGCAGCCCAGGAAAAGGACAGCTGTGTTGTCCTGGAGGAGGTCCTCCAAATCATAAAGTGGTGGGACAAGGTCAGGTTAGGGCCCTTGGTACTGAGCAAAAGAGGAGGACAAAAATCCTTAAGAAAAAAAAGAGAGGGTTTCTAGGCTGGCTAGCAGCCTGCATAATATAATTTCTCCATTTCTTGTTGGAAAAGCCCTGGTGCAGGGGAAAGCAACCTCAGAACTGTGTCTGGGTGGCATTTGAGCCTCCTGGATCTGGACCAGGTTGTGCCAAGCTAAGAAGGGCTAAAAATTCAAACTAAATCTGAATTGTTCCCCTTTCTGCAGTTATCTGTGTCCTTTTTTTTTTTTTTTTTGGTACCAGGGATCGAATTCAGGACCTTAAGCTTGCCAGGGAGGCACTGTGCTGCTGAACTAAATCCCCAGCCCTGTGTCCTCTTTTCTACATGGGCTCCCTAAAAAGTACACCTCCCCCTTTCAGACATCTTGAGAAGGGCCTTCGCCTTTTCTGAACATTGCTTTCTGTCCCTCTCTGGGCCTTTTTTGTGCCGTGGGGTTAATGACCAAGTCTAACCCAGCTGCCTCCAGCTTCAGCTTTTCTTGGGAGGCCAGATATTTTTCTGGTCTATCACACAGTGGCTCTAGAGATCTTCATTTAAGTGACTTTGAACAACATAATGAATGACAACTTTGCTAATAGTTTATCAAAACTACAAAAGCAGCCAGATGTGGCAGTCCCTGCCTGTAATCCCAGCTACTGAAGAGGCTGAGGCAGGAGGATGGCAAGTTTGAGGCCAGCCTGGGAAATTTAGCAAACTCTTTGAAAATAAAAAATAAAAAGGGCCAAGGATGTACCTCGGTGGTAGAGCACTCCTGGATGAAATCCCCAGTACTGAAAAAAAAAACAAGTTCAAAAGCATTGTATATAAAACTGTTTCCCATATTAGACTTAGGTGAAGGGAAGAGCATAATATTTACAACTAATTGTTAAAATGTTATGAAATTAATATACAAACAAAGTTTGAAATGTCTGGTTATGCTAGCTGGGCATGGTGGCACATGCCTATAATCCCAGCCCTCTGGGAAACTGAGGCAAGGGGATCACAGGTTTGAGCTCAGCTTGGGAAATTTAGCAATTTAGAGAGACATTGTCTCAGAATTGAAAAAAAAAAAAAAAGACTGAGGATGTAGCTCAATGTGAAGGCCGTAGGTCTAATCGTGAATACCACCTCCACCAAATTCTGGTTGTAGTTGGCTAGGTACATTCCTGCTGATAAAAAGTTTGGCAATATAGGTGTGGGGTATATAGCTCAGTAGTAGGTGCTTACCTAAAGTGCCTGAGGCCCTCCCTAATGTGCCTGGGCCCTGGCTTCAACCCGTAGCACCACCAAACAAACAAACAAAAAACCCCAACAAAAGACAAAACCTCTTGATCCTATCAGAGCATAAGCAAGATATTGAAGAGGGCTGGTGTATAGTAGAAGAGTTGATTTTTTCTTTTTTTTTTTGGTACCAGGGATCAAACTCTGGTCCTTGCACTTGCAAGGCAGGCGGCCGAATCACTGAGCTAAATCCCGGGCCCTGTATTTTCTGTTTTTAATTTTTAACTTTTTTTGGTACCAGGAGTCGAACTCAGGGCCTCACCCTTGTCAGGCAGGTGCTGTGCCGCTGAGCTACAGTCCCCAGCCCAGCTCAATGTTTAACTTTTTTATTTTGTTATGGAGGATCGAACTCAGGGATCTCAAGCTTGCAAGACAAGCACGGTGCCACTGAGCTAAATCCCTGGTCTGATTTTTAACTTTTTTATTTTTTATTTTAATTTTATTTATTTATTTTTGGTACTGGGGATCAAACTTGGGTCCTTGTGCTTGCACAGCAGGTGCTGAAACCACTGAGCTAAATCCCTGGCCCAGCCCAGCCCGATTTTTAACTTTTTAAATGTAGTGTTGGGGCTTGAAGCCAGAGCCTCATGTAAGCCAGGCAAGCGCTCTCTGAGGTATATTCCCTGCCTCCTTAATATATTTTTATTTTTTAAGACAAATTTCTACATAGTCCAAACTGGTCTCAAATTTGCTATTTAGCCTTGGCAGCCTTTGAACTCTAGAGTCTCCTGCCCCAGCCTCAGTTCTGGGATTACAAGTATGTGCCACCATGCCTAGTTTTAATGCATTTTTTAATGGTTAAAATTTGTAGAACATTAAAAAAAATTTATTTTTTGGTACTGGGGATTGAACTCGGGTCCTTGTGCTTGTGAGGCAGGCGGCGGAACAACTGAACTAAATCCCTGGCCCTAAAATTTGTTTTAAAAAATTAAAGAACTGTAAAGCAGACATATTAAAGCCTACTTTTAGGCGTTCCATTTTACATTTACAAATTCCACTTATTTTCAAATCAGAACTTGTAATTTTACTTTCCTCACTTCAATGGAAGAAAACTCATCAACAGTCTTTTCAAAACCTACTTCTTTGCTTATTTCATTTTTGTTTTGTTTTGTTTTGTTAAAACAGGTCTCACTATGTAGTTCAGGCTGGCCTTGAACTCGCTATGTGGCCCCAGGCAGGCCTTGAACTTGCAGTGATCCTTCTGTCTCAGCCTCACTAGTGTTGAGATTACAAGTGTGCGCCACAATGCCCAGCTATGTCATTTTCTATTGATAGATTATATGTATGACAATTTCTCTTGATCAGTTGATCATCTTTTTTTTTTTTTTTTCAGACTGAGGATGGAACCCAGGCATGTGCTACTACAGAGATACATCCACAGTCCTTATAATTTTTGGAGACAGGTCTTGTTAAGTTGCCCAAGTGGGACTCCAATTTGTGAGCCTCCTGCCTCACCCTCCCTCAGTTCTGGGATTACAGGTATGCCCCATTGTTCCTGGCTCCAAGTGGTGATCATTTCTTTTTCTTTCTTTATTTTTTTGAGAGAGGGTCTTACTATGTAGTTCAGATGGATCTTGAATGCACTGTGTATCCCAGACTGGTCTTGAACTCTTGGTGATCCTCCTGCCTCAGCTTCCTGAGTGCTGGAATTACAGACTTGTGTCACCATGCCTGGCATTCCAAGTACTGTAGGGATCTTAAGTAATTTTTAATTTTATTTTTTTGTTGGTGCTGGGGATGGAACCAAAGGCCTTGTGAATGCTAAGCTAGCACTCTACCACTGAGCTGCATTTCCAACCCCTTAATTATTTTAAAATAATTTCCATTTACTGAAACTTCTTTTAAAGAATGCCAATGTAACTGGTATAGTTAAAAATTTTCTCAAGGCCATTTCCAAATTTGGATAAGATTCTACAAAACAAAATTCATGAATCAAGGGCAGGGGATTTAGCTCAGTGGTTCTGCCACCTGCCTCGAAAGCACAAGGACCCAAGTTCGATCCCCGTACCAAAAAACAAACAAACAAACAAAAATTCATGAATCAAGTTTAGAAGATCTAAACACATGATAGGTGCTGTGGTGTACATCTGTAATCTTTGAGGTCCGAGAGGCTGAGGAAGGAGGCAAGTTCAAGCCCCGCCTGAGCAATTAAACCACTGCAAGACACTGTCTCAAAAATAAATAAATAAGGGGCCAGGGATTTAGCTCAGTGGTTCTGCTGCCTGCCTCACAAGTGCAAGGTCCCAAGTTGGATCCCTGGTACCAAAAAAAAAAAAATACTGTCGCAAAATAAAAAGGGCTGGGGATATAGCTCAATGCAAAGGCACTGGGTTCATTCCCCAGTACTGCCGGAAAAAAAAATTCAAACACAATTTTATAGTATAAAAATTGATACTGTGTGTTTAATTAAAGCTATTTCAGATGATATTTCCATAAGACCTAAAATTTCAGAAAATTTAAGAGCCAAGTCAGTGGCTGCTTTTGACAAACTAGCTGTATTCAAAAAATTTCTTTTGTCAGGTTAACAATTCAAAATCTGAATACACTTTGTTTTAATAAACATATCTCTATTTTAAATATGAAGTTAGAGGTGGTTGTAGTAGTGCACATTTGTAATCCTAGCACTCAGGAGGCTGAGGCAGGAGGATCACTGTGAGTTCGAGGCCAGCCTGGGCTACATAGTGTGTTGAAGGCCAGCCTGAACTATATAGTGAGATCCTGTTGCAAAAAACAAAACAAAATGAAATTAATAATTTTAATTTCTATTTGATATGTGCTTTTCAAGAACTATTTTAGGGCTGGGGATTTAGCTCAGTGGTTCCAGCACCTGCCTCACAAGACTAAGGTCCCTAGTTCAATCCCTGGTACCAAAAAAAAAAAAAAGCCGGAAGAAAAAAAAAAAAGAAATGCTGAAATGGCCTAACATTAAAAGAATTCTTGATTATATATATATATATATATATATATATATATATATTTTTTTTTTTTTTTTTTGTGGTACTGGGGATCTAACTCGGGACCTTGAACTTACAAGGATGGCAAGGCACCACTGAGCTAAATCCCTGGCCCCATTTTGGCATTTCTAATTTTTCTCTGCTTTTGTTGATCAGAAAATATATTTATTTTCCTTTTTTTTCCCCAGTATTGAGGATTGAACCTAGAGTCTTCACATTGAGTGACCTACATCCCCACCATTTTTTTTTTTTTTGGTACTAGGGCTCAAACTTAGGACCTTGTGCATGCAAGGCAGGTGTGGTGCCACTGAGATAAATCCCCGGCTCTGATCCCCATCTTTTTTTTTGTTACCAGGGATCGAACTCGGATCCTTGTGCTTGCGGGGCAGGTGGTGGAACCACTGAGCTAAATCCCCGCCCCAATCCTCATCTTTTTTGAGACACAGTCTCTCTAGATGGCTAAGTTGCCCAGGCTGGCCTAAAACTTTTGGTCCTCCTGTCTCCGCCTCCCAGAGCACTGGGATTATAGGTGAGCACCACTACTATTTTCCTTCATCTAAAAAATAATTAATTTTTTTTGTTTTTGTTTTTGTTCTTGAGACAGGGTCTTGCTATGTAGTTCAGGCTGGCCTCAAACTCACAGTGATCCTCCTGCCTCAGCCTTCTGAGTGCTGGGATCACAGGCATGCATGACTATATCTGGCTTTTCCTTTATTTTGAAGACTGTTTTCTTACACAGAATTCAACATTGGTAGTTACTTTCATTCATTTGGTTAAATGTGGGCTTCCATTATTTCTGTTGTGAATTCAGCTATTGTTTTTATTTTCCTCCTCAAGTTGTGATTTTTTAAAAAAAGTTTTCTTTTCTTTTCTTTTTTTTTTTGGTACCAGGGATTGAATTCGGGACCTTGCGCTTGCAAGGCAGGCACCAGAACCACTGAGCTAAATCCCCGGCCCCCAAAAAAGTTTTCTTTTAAGATAATCTTTGAGTCTTTAAAGTTTGATTCTGAAGAGCAGAGTTGGGGTCATTACGAATAGTGCTGCTATCAATCTGATTTCATATGCCTTTTGGGGAACATATGTGTACATTCCCGTTGGATGTATATGCAAGATGAAATTGCTCTGTCACAAGGCTTGCAGAGACCATTACTAACCATTAAATATAAACTTATTCTTATTAGCCATTATCTATTAGCTTCATATGTTATTATAAACTGTCATTATCAGTATTAGCCCTTACAATTAGCTATTATTACTGTATTTGCTACTAGTTACTGTAAGGACTTGTGGGTAAGATGGGGTGGATTCCTAAGTAGCTTGTACCTTTTGGAGAGGAAGTCCCTGGGCTCTGTCTCAAGAGGAATGAAGGCCATTCATGCTGCAGACAGGATCCCTGGGCCGCCCCTAGTGGCAGTCAGTGACTCAGCATGGGACTGAGATGAGTCACTCAGGGGACTTCCAGGCAGGGCCCCTCCTATAGCCAGGTCACCCACTGTCTTCATCCAGTGCTGTGCCCAGCCCCTGGGGTTGCCTCAGGCCTATGCCAACAGGCCCTCCTGAACAACTGGTGGCTGAAATGCCAGGTCTCCCGCTGGCCACCAGCACCAGGAGCCTGTACCGCCAGACTGCACCACAGAAAAAGACAATCGCACCTGCTTCCATGTCCAAAACATTTATTTCCAGGAAATGTTTGTATCTGCACAAGGAGGGACCTTTGTGGGCTGTCCAAGGCTGCCAAAGTGACATCTGGCAGGGCTAACTGGGTCAGAAAATGGTAACCACTGTGAGGCCTGAGACCAGGCTGGGGGAAGATTTTGAGGATGACCACCTGTGAGATAACATAGGCGCTAGATGTGATGGGCTTTTGGTTGGAGTCTGGTTTGGAACCAGTTGTGGTCTCTGATGCTGATGTGGGAGGATAGAGCGGCAACCCCTGTCCAGCTGTTCCTCTGGGACCTTATCCTCCAGTGGGCTTTGCCACTTGTTTTCCTCCCCAACCTAGAGGTAGCACTTGGTGGTCAGTGGTTCTGCCAGAGCCCCCTGATGCACCCACTCAAACCCCTGCACCACTCTCTTGCCCAGCCCAGCGTACCTGCTCCACTCGCCTGAAGACCCGAAGCAGGTTTCCTCAAAGCACACCTTGAAGCTCCTCCTCACTCCAGCCCCGACTCAGCAGCTCCTCTATCAGCACAGGGTATGTGGACACATCCTCCAGCCCCTCAGGGAACCTGTGTGGCCACCAGCAGATGGTTCTCTGAGTTGGTACCCTGATCCCAACTCAGAGTCCCAGCCCTGTGTGTCCTGGTGGTTTGTACTCCAGCCCCCGTCAGATGTGTGAACTGGAGACTTGGAGACAGCAAGTGATTTGCCCCTGCTCTGCACCCTTCAGAGGAGGCTCCAAAACCTCCTTGAATATTTGCCAAAAGTCACTGAACTGCACTTTTAAGATCTATACCTTCCGCTGAATGCACCTCCCCTCCATCTTCAGAACTGGGCAGAGAAGATGGTCAGCTTACACCAGACATTGTTGACAATCTGCTGGGGCTGGGCTGGGTGCATGGACTGGGCAGATGAGTTGTCTGGTGGCTTGGCTAAATATGATGCCTTAGAGTAGGGAGACTGGGCTGAAGGCAGACAGGAGATTGGAGGAAACAGACCCTGAGAATGGGAGATGCTGGGTGGCTAAGGTCTAAAGGCTATGAGGACCATGGTAGGGTGGGTGGTGCCTTCAAAGCAGCCCCAGATAAGCCACAGGGCAGTACTCACTGGCTGGTGCCATCATAATCTCCACCAATCCCGATGAATTTGGACCCGATAACTGCTTTGATGTGGTCAAAGTGATCTGGGAGATGGAGAGTAGTATGGGGTTTCTTGGACAGGGGTGCCCTCAATCTGGACTCTGCTTGTACCCAGCAGGCCAGTTCCTTCATTGCCCATGCCTTGTGTGGCTATCTGAAGTCTCTGAGGTTTGTCTTTAACTGATCCCAGCTAGCTCTAGACTGGACTTCAAGTCTGGAGTGAGCCCATTTAGAATGACAGCCATTGGGGTCATTTCCCCTCCAGATTCACCCTGCCTTCAGTCTCTTTGGGAACTTAGTAGGGCCTCTTTCCAGTTGTGTGGAAGACGAAAGAGGGATAAAAAGTGCAGCTGACAGACTCCAGAGACCTAAGGCGGAGGTAGGGTGCTTTGGTAGCCCCCTAGGGGGCACACGGGGTCAGCACTCAGCTCTATATCGGGCTCCTTTCCCATCCCCATCAGCGTGGCGATGTGGACTCTGTGGCTCTGGTTCTACATAACACCAAGGTGCTCTGTAATGTCTGTCCATCATGAGATTTTTGGTCAGACTCCTGGAGCTGTGCCGAGACCCCCCCACCAAAGCTTCAGGTCCAAATCAGAGCTGTTCAGAGAGCACGAGGGCTCACCTGCTACAGTGGACACATTGGCTAACAGGTTGCACTGCAGCACCCCTACAGACAAGGACACTATCACAATGCCACCGTTCTTCTCCTGCAGGAATAGTCAAATGAACACTCATCTTGGGTCCTTGCCTACCCCCAGAGCCATGTGAGCCCTGATTTTGGAAGCCAGGAGATATTTCACCTTTCTGAGTTTGTGTGAATAGGGGAGTCTCAGGCCAGGTTGGAGGTGTTTGGCTTTGGGTTTGAGAGGTAGAGAAATATTTATCATCTAGAACCACCTCCTTACACCCACTGGATTCAAGGGTTCAGCACTGTGGGTTTGTGGGGCAGAAGATGTTTAGCTGGGGGTCTGAGGAAGTCAAGGGAACAGGAGCTCAAGTTTGAAACTCTTGCTTTAGGTTCTGAGGCTGGGCAGTTTCTCACCAGAAGCTGCAGGATGTCATCAGGAACATTCCGAGTGTTGTTGCACATACCTTGGACAGCTGAGTTTGAGGAGATCACAGGTGCCTGTGACACTTCCAAGGCCCTCCGGGCCACAGGATCAGAAACATGAGACAAGTCTACCATCATGCCCAGGCAATTCATTTCTGTTACCACCTTCTGCAGGGACAGGTTGGGAGGAGGGTGTCAGGGATGCATATGCAGACATCTGCAGGGAGAGGTGGAGCATGAGCATTTTTGTGGGGTGGAGTATGAAGCAGGGTCCTTACCTCCCCAAAGCTGGTCAGCCCACTGACATTGTTGTAGAAGAGGTGCGTGTCCTTAGATGAGCTCTCTGCCCTGCAGAATGGCTAGGGAGCTTGATGATCAGTTCTGGCCTACAGGTCCTATCAAGCCCTCCTTGCAGCCCATAGGGCAAAAGCAAGGTGAGCTATGCCTCACAGAGGGAGGGTACTGTTGGGATCCAGTGTTGCCCTGTGAACCCCAGAATACCAGCCCTCCTTCCCATTCCAGGGTCAGTGCCAGATCCCCTTTTTTTTTTTTTTTTGGTACTGGGGCTCACACTCAGGACCTTTCGCTTGTGAGGCAGGCAGCAGAATCACTGAGCTAAATCCCCAGCAGTGCCAGATTCTAAAGTTAAAGCTTTGTCTGGGCCCATGGTATGATCTTGGACAGATCTCTGCCCTGGTGGGTGCACACCATCTGCACTTGCTCACCAGGGTGTGTTGCAGGTGTGTGTAAGCATGAGGTAGCGCACTCCCAGCACATAGAAGGTATGCAGGATGGAGAGGCTACTGTCCAGCGAGTGGCTACCCTCCACACCAATGAGGCAGGCCAATTTCTGGGTGCTGTTCAGAGCTGGGGACAAGAAGTTTAGGCGATTACTTTCAGGAGCCAGAGTAGCTCAATCAAGTCCCTAACACCCCTCATCAATCCACTTACCTTCAGCTGAGGTCACCAGCTCCCGCTCAGAGTAGGAGGCACACATGCGGCAGATGAGGTCTATCTGCTCCAGGGTGAGGTGCACAGCATCCCAGTTCTGGGTCTGACATGGGACGTAGGCTGACCAGAACTGGGGGGAAAGTCAGGGGTTGGCCTGGCAGGGGCTATTTTGGAATTCCTGGGGCCTCCACAGCTGCCACAGCACCCAGTGGGCCTGGAGGCCACATGTAATGCATTGCTGGTTCTATAGTACTGTCCTGCCCACCAAGCCAGCTGGCTGTAGCCCTCGCTGGTCCAGCATCTTTTCGGGTCATTATTATGGTAAGTGAGTTCCCTGTGGCTAACCACAGTCACCCTCTGTGTCCCTGTAGTACCTGAGCACCCACGAGGCCATCTCTAAGCTTGTCTAGGCTGGTCTGGCCATGGCTGAAATTGCGAAGGTTGACATTCTGTAGTGAATCCTGGTAAAATTGCCTCAGGACCAAGGGCAGGTCTTTGTGGCTGGAAGGATGTTAAGGCAGGGTCAAGGTCAAGGACAAGTGGGCGGGCCCTTTTAGGCTTCCAGGTCTGGCAAGACACATCCCCGGGGACCCCCACTCCACACTGTCACCCAGACTATACTGAGATGCCCTGAGGCCAGGGCTGGGAGGGTTCCCACTGGAGAGGCAGCACTAGAGCTGGGGAAGGGTACCTGTGGATAATGGGAGACGGGGCATCCGAGGGTAGTGTGAAAGAGCCTCCTTGATTGTGGGACTGCATAACTCTGTAATCATAAAACTCCCCTAGCCCCAACTGTAAATGTGAGTAAATAGATAAAGATGCTTGTTAGTTCAGGGACACTAGATAAGATCTGTATCAGCCATAAGGTCCCAAAGTAAATTACTCAACTCTTTGTTCGAAACTGATGTTCCGGACACCGCTATCTATAGAACAATCTACAAACATCTGCTGAGCATCAGTACGTGTCAGCTGACCACTAACCTTTGTTCCTCTTCTGTAAATTTCGCCTGTTAACTTCCCCTGCAACCCCCTATAAAAAGAGCCTCGGACTCTGGGCTAGTCGCCTCTCTAAGCTACTTTGCTTTGGGAGTGCCGTCTGGCCAGACTAAGGTCTGTTTTACTTTCCAACATGTTCAGTGTGTTCCTTCCCGGGTGTTCTTCGCTGCAGTCAGCTCCTCGGAGCGTTTGGTAAGGCCCTCGGTCTTACATTTTGGAGGCCCCTAGGCCCCGCTGGGATCCCCGGGTGTTCTTCGCTGCAGTCAGCTCCTCGGAGCGTTTGGTAAGGCCCTCGGTCTTACATGATAGCCCTGCATGCTTGGAACCCTCTTCTGCCCATTGGAACCCCCATTTGTCCCCACATGACACCTACACACCCACCAGTGGGAAGTCCCGCATCAGGGCCTGAGCACGTTCTCGTAGCCCCAGGACCCTGGAAGTGTGGTCTCAGAGCCAGTGGTGTCTGGTGTGGTCGTGGTGCTGAGGGTGCCCGGTGTGGCTTGGGCACAGGTTACCGGCTGTAGCAGCAGCGCTAGGGAACCCAGCAGAGGCCACTGGCAGAGCGCTCAGGGACCCTCAAGGCCCATGGGCTCCATGTTGTACAGGAACGAGGCGTCGGACAGGAGTGACGGTTGTGAGAACCTGGGAGGGGCAGAAGACGACAATGGAGTTCCAACCTTTAATTCAAGCCATCCAGCAGTGCTGCCTTGAAAGAGAGATTGATGTCACGGTGTAAGACCAAGGGCCTTACCAAACGCTCTGAGGAGCTGACTGCAGCGATGAACACCCGGGAAGGAACACACCGGACAAGTTGGAAAATAAAACAGACCTTTATTAGTCTGGCCAGACGGCACTCCCAAAGCAAAATAGCTAAGAGAGGCAACTGGCTCAGAGTCCGAGGCTGTTTTATAGGCGGTTGAGGGGGAGGTTAACATGTAGATGTACAAAAAAAGGAACAAAGGTTAGTGGTCGACCGTCACGTACTGGTGGTCAGCAGACACCTTGATGGATTGTTCTATCGACGGTGGGTCCGGGAACATTCGTTCTCTGGACAAACAAGGGGTTGAGTAATTTACTTAGGAACTTTGTTTTGCTACAGATTTTATCTACTATCCCAGAACTAACAACCACATTTTAACCATTAATTTTTAAACACAACAGAGGCTAGGGGAGTAATTGAATTTGGAATCATACAGTCCCACAACGGGACCCTGCGACCACCACGCAGAGTGTTGCAAAGTCGCACAGCCGTCGCCAGGGGGCACCACGGCCCTCGTGCCCCTCCTCCTAAAGGCTCCCCCTCAGGCTGGGTGGGCCAACGGAGCACTTGGTGGGCTCCCTTCGCCCCTCCCACTGTCATCCTCTCCACTGCTGAGGTGGGTTGGAGGGCGAACCAGGTGGCTCTCCAGCTGCCTTTAGGGTTTGTTTTCCAAGAGAGCACCAAGGGTGTTTCTCCCACAGCATGGCCTCGGGCCCTGGGTTCTTTCCAGACCACTTCATGTCCCCGGGTTCCTGCAGCCTGCCCTAGCCTCTTTGAGGGCCACATGTGTCTCTGTGACCACAGTTCTCTAAGCTCTGGATTTTTCTGTACTGTCAGGTAGGGTGGGAGGAGACATTTTCTGGAAAGAGGAAGTTAACCTCCTGGACTTTGGATTCAGGAAAGGACCCTCAGACCCTGACGATTCTCTGTTTTATCATGGCCACATGTCCATCCTCTGGGGACTCCACCCAGGACTGGAGACTCCCCCTGGGGACTGTCAGGGGGACCCTCCCCATGATTCCACATCAGCCTCAGGAAAGGGCTTCCATCTCAGAAGACGCTCTACCTGCCTCGGACTCTCATGAAGGAACAGTGGGGATGAGAACTGAGGGAGTGTCTGGAGAGGGCCAGGGAACCCTCACTTAGTAGAGCAGGAACTCTGGCAGCTATTTGGGTAGATGGAAAGGAAGTAATTTCCAATGCAGCAGAGCCCCCACCCCAGCACCTTCCTCCAAGGGCTGCAGGCTGACCTGACGGCCAGATTGTTCCTACCTTAGTGTGGAAGCCAGGTCAGAAGTATGGTTCTTAAGGAAAGGCTTGGACCCAGGGTTCTGTAACTACCCCTGCCTTATCTTGTGGATCTTGTGGCTTTAGCTCTTACAGTAACTCCAAGGGTTTGGTTCCCTTCCTTTTCTGGTAGGCCCCACCCCTTTTCCAGCCCCCCCCCCCCAGCTTCCTCCAGGAACCCTCTCCAACACAGGCACACACGCCCACATACATGGGCACACACACTCTTTGTTGAATTGCCACCAAGAGGCTTTGGGAGCAGTGCCCAAACTCACTCATCCTCAGACTTGTTCCTATTTCCTGTTCTTGCCTCTCAGCTTCTCAAGATTCTGCTCTGAATCCTGATGCTGCAAGAGCAGTGCATGAGGACTTGGAGATTCAAGAAGACCCTCTAAAAAGGAAATGAGCAAACATTTCCAAAGAGACTGGAGGTTCCAAGCTCCTCAGAAGGAAGGATTCCCAGCTTGGATGTATTTAGGAACTGTGCATTTGTTATTGCCTAGTACCTGCTCTCCAGGAGGAAGGCAAATCAACAGAACTGTGCTAGAGGTGGGTCAACTCCTTGCCTACTGCAGTTGGAGGATTCTTTAAGTAGGTACTGCAGAGAGTGAGTGCCCTAGGAATCCACTTCAGATGACACCAGGCTGTGTCCCAGCCCTGGGTGGTTTTGCACTCCAACGTAGACCTGGCTCTCTTCCTTTGCACAACTGGTCAGCAACTCGCACCCTGTCTTATGCTTCTGAGTGACAAGAAGGAGGAGAAATTCTTGGATTTGCTAGTTTCTAGGTTAAAGATGTGGGTTTGGGGGTAAACAGCATGTCTGTTCCACTCCTGATAGCCTGCAGGAATTGGGGGTACAAGGAACAGGGAAGAGATAGACAGGAATAAACAAATAGTAGCTGTTGATAGAGGAGTCGGTGGGAGAATTTAGTTTTTGTTTTTTTGAGGTTTTTAAGCTTTTCTTCAGGGCCTGAATGTCTGATATCTCAGGACTTGGGGAAAACTCTAGCCTGATAGAGAGATGGGCTATGCTGAGTCACTGTCTCTGTAGAAGATTAGTTGTAAGCTGTGTGTGGTGGTACATGCTGGTAATCCCAGCTTCTTGGGAGGCTGAGGCAGGAGAATTGCAAGTTCAAGGCCAGCCTGAGCAACATAGAGACTCTATCTCAAAATCAAGTTAAAAGAGCTGACTGGGGATATAGCTCATTGGCACCACACCCACCTGCCTGGCAAGCTCAAGGTCCTGAGTTCGATGCCTGGTACCACACACACACACACACACACACACAAAGTTAAAAGGACTGGGGATGTAAGTCAGTGGTAGAGTTCTTGTCTAGTATGAGTGAAGCCTTGCGTTCAATTCCCAGTGCCATAAGAAAAAAAACCACAAAATGATTAGTGGCAAAATATAATTTTCCATAACATCCAACTTCAGTCAAACATTGGCCTTGAGGTAACCATACAAAACCAATCATAGAAATCAAACATACCCAGACTCAGGGGCATCTAAACACTCATGCCAAAGTGGTAAGCAGGTTTTAGCCAACAAGGTGGATTATCTGTCCTTAACCTCGCCATTTACAGGGAAATGTGCCCTACCATTTACAGGGAAAAGGATTACATTAATGAAGTCTTGTCTTAGGCTTCCTTCCCCATCTCATAGTCTGAGGGCAGAGGCTACAACATGCTGGCAGTGGGCAGGTTTGGAAGCAAGGTAGAGGCAGAGAACCTCAGGGCCTCACTCCAGATCTGACCCTAAGTGTTGTCTCCAATACCTCCTCATTCCGCACCCTGCTCCCCATCATGGCATTTCCAATTTCTGCTGGCTCAACCTTAAAACATCTCTTGTGTCTCCTCTCTGTTCCTTCTGGCTCATCCCCAGTAACCTTTCCCCACAGAGAAGCCCCCCCCCCCCCGCTTTCTTTTAGTGGTACTAGGGATTGAATTCAGGGCCTTCACACAGAGTTATATTCCCACATGGACAAACACCCTCTCACACCATTTTTTGAGGCAGGGTCTTGTTAAGTTGCCCATGCTGGGCTAAACTTGCAATTCTCCTGCTTCAGCCTCTTAGAGTGCTGGGATTACAGGTGTGCTCCACCAAGCCTGGCTGTATGTATACCTCTTTTTAAAAATTTGTATCAGGGCCAGGGATTTAGCTCAGTGGTTCTGTCACCTGCCTTGCAAGTGCAAGGACCCGAGTTCGATCCCTGGTACCAAAAAAAAAAAAATTTTGTATCAGAGGTGGAGATGTAACTCAGTGGTAGGGTGCATGCTTAGCATGTTCAAGGCCCTGGGTTCCATCTCCAGCACCAAAGCCAGAAACAGGGTCATTTTCTTACCTGAAGTTGTTTATTTGATTTCTCATTGCTCTTGGGATATACCAATTCTTTTCTTTGGCTTTCAGCTGCTGAAGAGTCGCTCCCACCAGCCTCTCCAATCTTATTAAATAGCACAAACAGCTTGCCCTCTAAACTAACTGCCTCCCACCGCAGGAACTTGGCACATGTTAAACCCTCAAGCTCCAACTGGTGGGGCTATTAAGTCAGGGGCAGGACAGGAAATCTTACCACCAAGAAGGGGTGAGTCTCTCCAATTCCTCACCTATACAATGTTGACACAAAACAAGATCTGCAGATGAGGCAGTGGAAGAAATAGGACCAAGGTTAATGCAGTGGCAGAACTGACCCACCCCTGCTAATGTCCAATACATTGCAAAAATATGCAGAAAGTAAAAGTCAGGTTGAGTTATGGGTGCACAGGCCACCTCTCATGCTCAGAGTGCAGGGGTGGGTGGAGGTGGGAGCTTACTTGCTAATTGGAATTGCCCAGATGGTGATCATCTCCATTTGGGGTCCTCAGCCCTGGAGTCTCATGCTGCCCATGCCCTTTTAGAGTGTAGCTCTGGATCTTCTCCCACAATAATGGACATGGTCAAATTCCCAAGAAAACAACGGTCTTTCAAGCCAGAAGATAGATGGCCTCCATAGACACATGTCCTCCAATCACAAAGCTGAAGGCCACCCATTCTGAAATGACAAATAGCACATTTTTCTTCCTCCAAAGGAAGAAAATGTTCGTCTTGCTAGGAGAATTGCAATAACCACTAATGCATCTCCATCCCCTGCTTCCACCCAACCTTCTCTGCAATGTCCACCCTTTGTTCCTCACCCTGGCCAGCCTGTCTGTCCATCAGTCCTGGGCTGCTCTTTGAGGGAGATAACTGGTGACTTGAGTCCCATCTGTACTGCTGAGATCCTCTTGCAGCCAGGCATTGCTTGATTTCAGGCAGTAGAGAGGATCCAGCACACAAGGTGCCCAGAGCAAAGTCACATGTGTCTGACAGGCGTGATACGTTTATCTGAGCTGTTTATGGAGACCATATGTTCTGGTAATTTGCCTGGATCCACAGCCTTAGAACCTTTGTCCTGAGATTGGTTTGCATGTTGACTTGTGTCCTAGGAGACACAGTTTCTGAGGCTCCTTTCCCATAGGCAGTTGGCCAGAATGTGGACTCCTGGACGAGGATGGCTCAGAAAGAATGGCCTAGGTTCCATCTCCATTGGCAGGCAGTGGAGGTCAAAGGAGAAGAGACATTAGGTGTCTCAGGACTTAGGCTGTTCAATGCCCATCCTCTCGACAGAGTGCCTCAGCCAGCAAGGTATTGATGGAGTCTTGTCACTGTTGTTCAAGTGGCAAATTTGGGGGCTAGGGCATCCTAGGTGTGTTGGTTATATTCTACCATCAAGGTCTCTTGGGAGCTGCCTGGATGCTGGGTTCTCTTCTCTGGCCTTAGCTGGGGTGGTGATGGAAGCACCCCCATAAGCCTGGTAGCTGCCAATTAGGCAGTAGGTCTCTCCATGCCAGCCCGCCTGGCTTTCTCTACATTCTAAGGACATGGTTGTAAGCAGGCATAGGAGGAGCTGTGGGCAGCACTGCTGCTAGGAAGAAAACTAGAGCTGATCAGTCACTCCGCCTTTATACACGGTGCTGCCAGGACCTCTCTCTTTCTCTCTCATGTGTCTTCCTGGATGAGGCCTACTGGGATACTACTGGGCATCCCAAACATAGACTTGGCCATCACTTCCATAGTCCCCTTAAAGGGACTTATGCTGTAGTAACTCTTTGGCTTCCATGGAACCAACAGCAGTAAAACAACAACAACAACAAAAACTAAAACAAAACAAAAAAACCAAACCCCAGATCAGCTATCCCCATTCCTACAGAGAATAAGAGAACCTGAAAATAATTGGAAAAGGACCCCCTCAATCTTTGGGTACATAGATTAGGTTTAACATGCCTTCTCAAACCAAGCCAATTTCCTGGGATGCTCTTTCCTCAGATCTCCAGTCTCAGTAGCACTTTATCTCTCTGGAGGCTTTTCTGTCCCAGCTGTATGACACCACCCTTGCCCCAGTCCTCAGCAGCTCAGTCTGGGATGTGTCTGGGGAGCCCATGTGTGTGTCTCAGGCAAGGTAAAGATGCCTGAGTGTCAAAGTGAGGTTCATGAGAGGCTCTTCATCAAACTCTTCCCTTATCACTTGACAATGAAATACACTTGGCTTTTGCTGAGAGTCTAATCAAGACAGGGTCTGAATAAAGCATCTTTATTTATTTATTTATTGCTTTTGGAGATGGGGTCTTAATTTCTTGCTTAGTGTAGTTTCGAACTCATGGGCTAAAGAGGTCCTCCCACCTCAAAGCCTAGTGAATAAATGGATTATAAACACATCCACTGTGCCCAGATGTAATGAAAGCATCTAGTAGCCCGAAGGGGAAGGAGAAATTGATAGGGCTTGGGCCTTTCTAAATGCTTGGTCAGAGATGACATGTTCCTAGACTACGCATTGTGCAGGAAACCATCTGGGTCCCTGAGTTGGCACTAGGCTCTGGTCCTGCTCATGACTGGGGAAGTTTGGAGGTATAGGGGAAGGGACAAAAGGAAGTTGTGATGGCCACTGATGTGTGTACACCAAGACCTTGTGTAGAGATGCCTGGCCTAGGCTTATCTGCTGCACTGCTCTCCCAAGGGACAGTTAACAAGTTAGCCTGGAGGTAGAAGATGCAGTCAGACATTCTCTTCCAAGCAACCAAACAGACTGGTGTTGAATAGAAAACTGATAGGGAAGTTTCTCCATGTTTCAGTAGATTCCCTGACATGGAAACCAGGGGGCCTGTGATGTCATCACTACATACTGGGACACATACGGAATTTGTGAAGCCACGGGCAGGCTTCAGGCTTCAGTGTTTGGTGGAGGAGAACAGAGAGAAGGCCTGGCTCTTCCTGTTTGGCCTCCCTGCCCTTGTCAAGTAGCCACTTCTCGTGGGGCACACCTGTGGATGGACACAGCCTCAGGGGCCACAGCAGGAAAAGAGTATGCAAATTCTAAAATGGGCCACAGTGAAGTAGAAGACTAGGGCATGGCCACATGGCTGGAGCAATTGGGCATTACCTGCCAATTGAAGAGTCTTTTAACCACGGTGCAGAGCAGCAGCTCCCGAGCCTGACGTGAGATCAAGCCGATCCCTGGTGCCTGATATCAATCTTCTGACATGAGAACAAGCCAAGCCTAGCACCTGATGCCAGTCTTCTAGCATGAGATCAAATGGGACCACTGGATCAACTATCAAAGAAGATATAAAAAGATGTCAGTAATTGCCCTCTTGTTCTTGCAGTTGTCTGTTCTGCTTGTAGGATATATCCTCTCTTTTTCCTTCAAAGCACTCTTTTCTCCTTGAGCATAGTTTTTTTCTTTTTGGAGACAGGGTCTCACTATGTAGTTCAGGCTGGCCTCAAACTTGTGAGAATCCTTCTGCTTCAGCCTCCCAAGTGCTAGGATTGCAGGCATGCAGCTGTATGGTGTGCCATGCGCCACCATGCCTGGCCCTCCTTGAGCATTTATTTTGTGCTTCTTTTCCTTTTCCTATTTCTGCCCTAAAATAAACAATAATCTTTCAAATTCATCAATTGTTCTGACCAATTCATGGAACTGAATAAGAACCTGGAAAATAATGCCAGTCCTTACTCCACCCAGTAACAAAATATCAAGATGAAACTAAGATAAAGTTGCCTGGCTCTGATCCTGAGCCTTTAACAGTTTAACAGGCAGAAATTTGGGTGGATTAGGTGATTAAGGAAGGCTCCTCGGAGTAGTTCTGAAGCATAAGTGAGATTTGAATATTTGCTGATGAAAGACGTTTCATTGGAAAAGAATAAAGACAGGCTCTTGAGGTTCTGCAACAACTATACATTGAGAATCTTCATGTTCATAACAACTAAAGTGTTCAAAAGAGCTAAGAGGTTAAAGTGCCTGCCCAAGGTCACACAGGCAGTGAAAAGTTCTGCTCAACAGCAGTGCTTCCTGTTGTTCATTGTGGGCTCCAGTACTGTGGATGATACTAATGTGAGCACAAGGCCATGACATATGAAAGTGACAGACTCTGGGGAGGAGGTTCAAGGTGGTGCAAGGTAAATGAGGTGACTTTACATGGTGGGAGTGACAAGCTCATTGCAACATGAAATTCAAATCACATTCCTGCAAAATGACATAATACAAAATGACATAATTTCATTCCCTACCTGTAAAAAAGGCAAACAATTGGGTTGGGGATAGAGCTCAGTGGTAGAGTGTTTGGCTTGCTTGAAGCCCTGGGTTCCATCCTAGCACTGAAAAAAAAAAAAAGGCAAATGGAGTATGAGTCTTTATAATCTCTGAATCCTACATCAGGGTAATGATTATGAAGTGAGTCCAAGAAAAGATGATTTATTATTAGAAATCACGACATCATTCTAAGTCAAAATACAAAGTCCTCTTTAGTTTTCATGTGACTCCCTCCAATTCTGGACAGCAGCAGTTTTTTTTTTTTTTCAAAGCCAGAAGCAGCTCACCAAACTGTCAGGGAGGCGATAGGGCAGCCAAACACCTCCTACTCACACCGGTGCTCACCCACCCAGGACCCTGAGAAAGAGCCTCGCTGGAGCACCATGTTTATTCCAGTTTTTTCTGTGGCAAAGGGTCTTTCATTAGGATGCTAGTCCTGAAAGCCTTCCCCTTCCCTGTGCTGTCAGTTCAGTCTTCTGAACCAGCTTACGTCCCAGGGATGGGTCAGGAAGCTGCTGACAGTGTCTGGCATCTTCTTGCATGGCCAAACCTCCCAATTCTGTGGATGTTATCTTGCAGGGTCAGGGGGAAACCATAATTGACAACTAGCTCCTCATGTGTGCTCCAGGCCCTATGTCTGTACAGAGAATATGTCTCCCAAGCCCTTCTGGAAGCAGTTAGTTGAAGATAACTTCTCTCATGAAAACTGGCATTTGTCCCTGCGGTGTTAGCTGTTGGATTTTGTCTTTATCCAGGCCAGTTGTCCAGTTGCTTAGTTGCCCATACTAGGCTTTAGATTGTGATCTTCCTGTCTCAGCCTCCAGAGTGCTGAGATTACAGGTATGCCTTCCACACCTGCCTTTCTACTGTGTCCACAAGGTAGTGCAGTTGGGGTGGAGGGAAAATGAGAGAAGCCTTTGATGGAGGAGCTATTTCCTTAAAATGCTCAAGGGTGTTGTGGGTACTCAGAGGCCCTCCTTCAAATTGTGACTCTCAGTTGCTCAGACAATGAAAGGTCATAGAAATTGTGTGAAATCCATGCCCTTTTTGGTGACTGACCTTCTCTACGAACAGGGATACGAGGAAGCCCCTCTGATCCCTCCACATCAGGTTTTGCTGGGAACTCTCCCTCTTTTTCTTTCTCCTCTAAGTAGTCTATACTAGTTTCCCACTGCTGAGTGGGAAATATATGCTGCATGGCCACCATAACTCTATTCTGACACCTGGGACCACACCTTGTTGCACACTGTTACGGCTTGTGACTAGATGTCCCTGCCAAAGCCTCATGCAGTCATAGGTGAGGCTTTTTCAGTGGTGGCTGGATCTAGAGTGTGTGACGCTGAGATTGATTGATGGTGCAATGCAAGGATCAAGGGAATTAGACTAAGGGTGTGAGTGCCACCCATCCTAAGTAGTCTAGATAAAAGGGGCAGAAAGATGCTGTTAAGGCCCCTTGTTGCTTTGCTACCATCTGCCCACCATGGACTGTTTCTCCTCTGCAATGCCTGTCTGCCATCCACTCTGCCTTGGGGCCAGCCGATTATGGACTGAAACCTCTACAAACTGTGAGCTAAATAAACGTTTCTTCCTTTAACTTTGGGTGTTGGGTATTTTGTCTCAGCAACAAGAAAAGTAACTAAGACACATACCAAGCACATAAATGACATTTGTTAGAGACTGAATGCCCTTGTGCTCAGGAGGCTGCTGCCTCCTCTCCCTCATGGGGGCAAGAGCAGGTAGTAAGGGCGAGTATGTGAACAGCAGCAAGTGATTGTGTGCCTAGAGTTGTGCTACCAGTTTAACATGTTTTAGCCCATTCAATCCTGCCCACCAGGGAGAATTTTTCTTTTTCTTTTTTGGTACTGGGGATCGAACTCAGGACCTTGTGCTTACAAGGCAGGCGCCAGAACCACTGAGCTAAATCCCCGGCCCAACCAGGGAGAATTTTTACGGCTTCACTTTGTAGCTGAGAAAAGTATGCTGAAGGGCAGGTGAATGACAACAGTGAAACTCTACTGGCCAAGACAGATGGTGGTTGACAGAATCCCTCCACTTCTTGCTTCTGTCCCTTTTGCCAGGAAGGGCCCCCACTTCCTTCCAACCATCTGTTTGAATAGACATCCTTTGCTGGCCACCCATCAGTGCTGGCTCTTTTCTGGGGTGTGCAGGGAGGTGGCAGGACAAGACTTCATTGATCATTGGTCACACTTGATGGCATAAACATGCAGAAGGGTGGGCTACTGGGTTCCAGGAGCCAGCCTTCCCCCAGCGTCTACATGGGACCAGTGATTTCAGTTAGCCTCAAGGTCAGACCTGCCATTGCTGTGCCTTGTGCTGGTCCACTCACCTCAAGCAACAGCATGCTGTTCACAGACACACTGCACCCCAGAGTCCTCTTGGCATTTGGTTTGTGTGCACACAGCCTCCCTCCTTGGCCTAGTTTCATGGCTCCCACAAGCTGTCTTACCCTGTGAAGCTGAGCAGCTGGGCTCTCGCTGCTGCCAAACCTGGATGAACATCGCCAGTGCTAAACACATGCTGTACTGCTGAGCTACCCCCTCTAGGCCGAGGTTCTCCATTTCCTTAAGGACTGGCCTGGGAGTTACCCTAAGTTCCCTAGGCATTATTTTAGGAGTTACACTGTTAGAAACTGGACAGAATGACCCCTTTGGAAGGGAAAAAGCTTCAGAAGAGCAGGTCTTCCATGCTAATTCAAGGGAAAGGGTAAGTTTGAGGATTGGCCTTGGACAAGCTGAATTTCCAATGTTATAATCATTTTATTGAGTAGTAGGAATTCCACTGGGGCCAGAAAGGGCTGGAAAGAAAAGGTTGGATCTTAGGATGGGGTTCCTTGATTTTCTCCATTCTACTCCTGCTCCAGGTAGCAGGTATCCTTTGGGCTCTTTATTCTCCCTCTTGAGAGCCCAGGAAGGAGGCTGTCTGTGTAGACTGCTTACTTTTTCCAGTTTGAGGAAGGCCAGACCCTCCTGGTTTGTGCTGGTGTTTGTATGACTGAGGTTAGCAGTCTGTGGGTAGATCAGAGTATGCTGGCCTTGAACTCACAATGATCTTCCTGACTCAGCCTCCTGAGTGCTGGAATCACAGGCATGAACCACCATGCCCAACTCCTCAGTTTGCAGAGAGGACAGTGTTTCTTTTGCATAAGAAAGGACTTCAGAGGGATGAGCAGAGGAGCTCTACTCTTCTAGGTGAGCTCAAGCCCTGAATGTTCAAAGCAGTGTCTTTTTGGAAATCCCGGTTTCTGAGTCTTCTTTCCCATAGTCAGGTGACAGGGAAGGGGGCTCCTGTCAGAGGAAGGCTCAGGCAGAATGGCTCAGGTTGTGTCTCCAGTGGTGAGCAGTGGCAGTCGCTGAAGTGGAAGCATTAGCTCTCTTAGGCCATCCAATGTTTGTCCTCTCACAGAGTGGCTCACCCACCAGTTTATTGCTGGGTCTTATTCCCCATTGTTCAATAAATTTTGGGACTAGAGCAACCTGTGTTTTGGTTACATTCTGCCATAGCTTGAGGTCTTTAGAGTCCTCTGGAATGCTGGCTTCTCATCTCTGGGATTGCCTGAGGTGACTATTAAAGAATCTCCACATGGTCACTTGGATGCTAGCTTCCATGCTCTGGCTTTTGCTGAGGTGGAGATGGAAGCATCAAAGACACAGATTTCTCAGTTTGACCATCAGCACTCAGCAGTTGGAGAGTAGAGGTTTGGGTAGATTGAGGGTTCCGGGAAGGCTCCCTGAAGGTGAGCCTAAAGCAGAAATGAGAATTGGACAAATGTAAAGACATTCTGGGAGGTGAGGATAAAAGGAAAGATGGGCTTTTCTTGACCTTCTTCTCCTCCAAACATATATTCCTAGAACCTTAATGTTTTTATAAATGAGATCTCAAAAAAGCTAAGAGGTTCAGGGGCTTCCCCAAGGTCAACAGGTAGAAGAGAGGAATTCTGTACAGCAGTAGGGCTTCATGTTGTTCATGTTAAGGGTCCAGTTTTCTGTTTTGTTTTTTGTTTTTTTTGAGACAGGATCTCACCATATATTCCAGGCTGGCTTTGAACTCACTATGTAGTCCAGGCTGGCCTCCAACTAGCAGTGATTCTCCTGCCTCAGCTTACAGGGTGCTGGGATTATAGGTGTGCGCCACCACACCTGGCTCATATGTTAGTTTTGAGTGTGAATCCTCAGACCTCACAATCCACTGAATTCTGCCTAAAGGTAATTATTTCAAAGTGAGTTTATGCAAAGATCATTTAAATATGTTAGAAGTCATGACATGATCCAAAGTCAAAATCCAAACTGCACTTTAGTTTCCACGCGTCACATCAGAGACCTCTCTCCAACAGTGGCTGGCAGCTTCTCATTCAAATCCACAAGCACCTCACCAGGCCTCCAGGGAGGTGACAGTGTGGCCCAAGGCCTCCTACTGACAAGGGTGCTTGCCCTGCCAGGTCATGGAGACAGGCCCTGCTCTGCACCTCACTTAAGGCAGCCTAAGTCAGGCTTGCTGAGGCCAAAGCTCTCTCACTGAGGATGCTAGATTTAAATGGCTGTCTCTTTGACAAGGTGACAGTTCAATATTCTGAACCAGGACAAGTGTCCCAGGGGTGGGTGACAAAGCTAACCCTACCTAACCCTAACCCTGATGGTAGCCTGCACATATCTCCCAATGTGCTCACCCTCCCTGCTCTGTGGATGTAGTCTTGCAGGATGAGGGGAGATAATAATTGACCATCAGTTCTCTGGGGGTGCTGTCTGGCCCCTTCTAGACTATGCCTGTGCAGAGAAGTATGTCTTGGGGGGCCTTCTGGAAGAACTTGCGCTCTTTAATGGTGGCACTTACTTCCTCCTTCTGCTTTTGGTGTTGGTTTTTGTGGTCACCAGGATATATCTTGGCAGTTGTCAGTGGCTAAGTTGTACAGACTCTGCTTGATCTTTGTTGTTGTTGGTGTTGCTTTTGGTACCAGGGATCGGACTTGGGACCTTGCACTTTCGAGGCAGGCAGCAGAACCACTGAGCTAAATCCCCGGCCCTCTGCTTGATCTTTTGATCCTCTGCCTTTGATTCCAGAATGGGAGGATTATATGTGTGGGCCATTGTATCATGCCTGTGTTTGTGCTGTGTCCTTTAGTTGGGGATGGAGGGAAAATTAGAGGGACTTGGGGAGGTGGAGCTGTTTCCAGCAAGGCCCTCAAGGATGGTTCTGAGAGTGGGATCCCCTGATATTCAGTTATTTGGGACAGATCATGAAGAACTCTGCTAAATCTAAACCTTTTTGGTGGCTTAGCTTCTGTACAGACAGGAACATGGGGAAGCCTCTCCATTGTATCTGGATGAGCTTCTGCTGGGATCTTTCCTTCTTCTTCCTCCTTTTCTAAGCAATCTGCATTTGGAATCAAACTCAACAATGACAGCGTCACTCTGTTCTGGCACCTGGTGCCATAATAGCAGCACATAGCAAGCATACAAATGACATTTGTTAAAGAGTGAGTGCAATGGGCTCTCAGGAGGTTGCAACTCTTTTGATCTGCAACTAGAACATGTGGTAAGGGTGGCTATGACAGGAGCCAAAGTGACTGTGTGTCCAGAGCTGTGCTGCAAGTTTAATGTACAGCGCATATATATATATATATATATATATATATATATATATATATAAAATGTTTTTTTCTTTTACCAGCCTCACTTTCTCATTGTCAAAATTGAGCTGCAGGGCGCTGAAAGAAACACAGAGATGCCCTTCTAGCAGAGGCACCGTTTTTCAACTTCCTCCAGTTCTGCTGGTGCCTCTCTCAGCAGGAAGAGCCTCTGCTTCCTACATCAGTTCATTTGTTTAGAGATCCTTGCTAGTCTCCCACTGGTGCTGTCCTTTTACTGGTGGGTGCAGCTAAGTGGCATGAGAAGTTTCAGTAATCTCACTTCTGGCATGAACATGCACAATGGTGGGCTTTAGAGGTACCAGGTTCTGGGAGCCAGTCCTCCGGATTTACACAGCTTGTATGATTTCACAGTTAGCCTCAAGGTCAGGCTTGCTATCTGTTGCTCAACCAGTCCCAGCCTCCACCCACCCCCCCACCCCCCGGTCATCTCAATCAACACCCTGTTGTTCTCAGGCACAACACAACCCAGAGCTCTCCCAGCATTCAGTTTGTGAGCAGACAGCCTCCTTCCTCTGTGAAGCTGAGGGTCTGAGCTCTCGCTGATGCCAAATCTGGATGTGCGTCAGGTGACAGCTGGTTAGCCTTCTTCTTTTCACTTTTTTTTAGACAGGATTGGCTGCAGAGCTAAGTTTGTCTCTAACTTGAGAACTTTCTGCCTCAGCCTTCTGAGTGTTGAGATTGCAGGTGTGAGCCACCATGCCCAGGTAAGTGTGAGGTCTTTGTGGAGGCGGGGATGGGGTATAGGAGAAGGGAGGTGTAATTTGGGATTGAGGAAATCTGTGAGGTTGTCAGAACCTGTTGATATGTAAAGTGGAGAAGAGGCAAGGGAAAACAAGGGGCTAGGTAAAATACAGAAAAGCAAGAATAATAGAGAGGACAGGAGGTTAATACAAGAGGGGGGTGCCCGGGGATTTAGCTCAGTGGTTCCACCGCCTGCCTCAAAAGCGCAAAGTCCCGGGTTGGAAGTCCGGGTTCAATCCCCGGTACCAAAACAAAAACAAAAAGAGAGGGGAATGAGTGAGAGAAATCAGAATACAGGGGGGAAATTTGAAAAGAATTTAAAAGAGAAACAAGTGAAAAGTAAGAAAATAGTATTGCTATAGAAGCTATAATTAAAGAAAATAAATAGGTAGAAGAGGAGAGAGAAAGAAAACATAACAACTAAATCAAAGCAAAAAGAAAAGAAAAAGAAAAGTTAACAAAAAAACCCCAGATCAAACAGTCCAATAGTAGGGGCTGGGAATGTAGCTCAGCAACAGCACAGCAGCTTCCTGGTAAGTGCCAGACCCTGAGTTTGATTTCCAGTACCAAAAAAAACAAAAAATGAAAGACACTCCAACAATAAAAACATAAATGCAGTTCCCACATGACTGCTATGCCATGTAGCCTGAGGGTCCACACAATTCCCTTCTTGTCTTAGTTGTGATCTGATTACATACAGCCACATTAATTTCCCCTATTTCCAACCCCCATATCTAGCCAGCAGGCAGAATCCAACTCTGTCCCCAGGGTTAACTTATTGACTCTTTTCCCCTCAGGAGTGGTGGTGGGCACCAGGTGGGGATTCAGGTGGGTAAGGATGGCCAGGCAGACTTGGTGGGTACTGTTCACTTGTTTATCCTCTGTCTGCCCAGAGTGGGAGGGGGTGGGAGCGGGGTAGGATTCCCTTGCCTTAGGTGATCATTGAAGAAGATGCCACAGTGGTGCAATGTTCCCCAGTGTTTGGAGAGAAGATGATGGGGAAGGGGGCCAGTATATGGATAATCTGTCCCAAGAGACTAATCTCTGTAATGCCTATTTGGCCCCTCAGCCTATTTTTTGTTTGTTTGTTTGTTTAGATTTTTAAAATATAATTTAAAACTATTTTGTACCAGTACAATATATTAATTTTACAAATGTAAAATTTTATCAGCTGTTAAAGCATTTGCAAAAACCACACATCCTACTTCAGCTTTATTGCACAATATCTATAAGAAAATATTAATTTTTAAATTAGAAAACATAAAAATGCTTTCAATATAGACGAGATGATCTGATTTTAAAGACAATACTCTATAAGAATGTCTACCCAGAAAATAACAAACTTTCACAGGATACCAAGCTGGACAGATGCTTCAGCAAATCTGCTACAAAGCTCTGTGTAAAACCAGTCCAAGATACTTAATCCAAACTGTGTCATTATTCTTCATTAGAAATCTAGACACCACTCAAGGTGGTTTCTTATACTTAAAAAGAGGCATTTTTCAGTGTGAGCATTCTGAACATCTCTTCTGTAAGAAGCAATACTTCCAAGTTAATAGTCAGTACTGGCTTGGGCAGCACATATTCCAACATAATAGCCATGTGCAGGTGTCTTCCTTCAGGCAGATTACCTGTGGCAGCTGTTTGTAATGACTACTAATGACCTCATTTTAATTTATGCTGATACAAAACAGAAGTTAAATACATTTTTAAAACTTCAACCTTTACAAAAATCAGTTTATAAATTTGCATCATAAAAATTAGTGTCGAGACCTTCAGGATGGTTGTGTATTAGTTTTCCCAGAGTTGCAGTGACTGATGTCCCACTTTTCTAATGTAGTGTAATCAGGAAATCATCCCAAGCACTAAGCTGGAATCTCACAACAGGTTAGCTGATAAGGTTGTACGATAGATTTTAGTGGGATGTAACCCTGGACCTACATGGCAATGCAGGTGTTAAAATATTGACAGCAAACCTTGGTGGGAATTTAATTCACCTCAGGCAATAAACATATTCTGGAGATGCAAAAGGAAAAAAGGTTTACTTATACATTACTGATGTGGTTGTGTATATCACAGAAAAAATCCTCATTTATTAGAATAAGGATTCACCAGATTGATACATATATAGACTATACATCTTTTCCTATTAAAGCTTGTTGGTTCAATTTCAAGTGTTTTCAAGTTTATGCTTTGATGGCCTGGGAAATTACCCTTTGGAACTTATGGCCTGCATAAGCAAAGTCAAATATCACATATTTGTGTAGAAATAGTGGTTATATGCTCACAAGTTTGTTGTAGGTAGACAAATTATCAAAACCCCAGATTTATAAAAAGTTTGCATTATTTAGAATCTCTTGCTTAGGAATCAAAGCAGTCGCTTTTGTGGAACTGCATTTTTCAGAACTGCTCAAAGCACCTCATCTAGATGAGTGTTTTAAAAAAATATATATAAAAAGTCTACAAAGAGACTTCAAACATCACATATTTCACTTTCTACCGGCTTTTTATCATGAATCCCTTCCTTAAAGTCCTTCAGAATAAAATAAAAATAAACTCACATTCCACTGGAAAAAAATGGCAACATTCATGGTCTGAAAACTGCCTGGATTCCCCCAAATCTTAGTACTATATGCAATTTCCTCACATACAGGTTTTGAGGAAACCCCTGATCCTCTATTATGAGACAGTCGGCTAATGGACATGCCATAGAAAATTCACATAATAGTAAACAGATTAAAATCTATTCCATAAAATAAAAATGTTCTATGATTTCAATTTAAATACATATATCTGAAAAGCTAAAAGGAGGTTTTTTGTTTTTCAAAAGTGCTAATTATTATAAGTCTCTTCAAAATATTATGTCCAATTCTTTTTTTAAAAAAAAACCTAAACCACCTTGCTTTAGGCACACTGATTAGTTTCTAAAAACTCAAGGGAAGAGAAATCATTTGTCAATTAATCCAGCTTCCTTAATTTTACTGAAGAAGAATTTCTCCAGGATATTGGCACATTTGTAGTATTCACTCTCTGGGGGGTTGTGCTCTTTGCAATTGGTAAAGACTTGCTGTAAATCAGCCATGAATAATTTCTTAGACACGTAGTACCTATTCTTGAGGCGTTCACTCATGGTTTTCAGATCCATGGGGAACCTTATAACTTCATAATATCCCAGAGCTTCTGTTCTCTTCACAGGTTCCATGAAGGGCCATGCGCTTTGATGGCTCTTCACCTGCTGGAGGATGCTCTTCAGTGTGCTGTAAAGCTGGTCAGGGTCTTTGGGCTCTTTATTTTTGTCTTTTCCACTCAGTTTCCAGCCTGTCTCTCTAATTCCAGGAATGCTTTCTATAGGAATCTGTCGAACTCCATCTTTAGAACATGAAAGTCCAGGACAGACTTTTTGAATCTGGGCCTGTTTTCTTTCTATCAGCTTTTTAATTATCTCCTTCTGCTTTTTAATGATGACAGAAAATTCTGTGTATGGAATCCGTGGGTTTAGCTCACATCCCTTAAAGTGGCTCCTTCATAATCCTTGATGTAGCCAACATATTTGGTTTTAGGTATTTTAATTTCTTTGGAGAAACCCTGTTTCTTGAAGTATCCAATTGCATATTCATCTGCATATGTGAGGAAGTTCAGGATGTCATGTTTTATATGATATTCTTTCAAATGATTCATCAGGTGAGTTCCGTAGCCCTTGACTTGCTCATTTGAGGTGACAGCACAGAAAACAATCTCTGTGAATCCTTGAGATGGGAACATTTGGAAACAGATAACACCAATGACACGGCCATCTTTAATTAAAGCAAGAGTTTTGTGTTTCGGGTCAAAGACAAGCCGTGTGATGTACTCTTCGGGCATTCGGGGCAGCTGATGGGAGAACATGTTCTGAAGGCCGACCAGCCACATCAGGATCTTCTTGTTTGGTTTCTGGTTCAGGGAATTGCCAACCACATGAAACTCAATCACACCCCTGCGCTCCTCCAGCCTCGCCGCCTCATCCCTGGCATAATGTGCTGACAGAATTTGTCTCTGGTCCAAGCATCAAGGCAGGGTCTGTGATAGTTGACATGACCTCACTGATCAATTCCATAGGAATATCCCCCATAACTCGGGGTCTCTTGGCCTCCTCCAGAACATGAGAATCATTCATTTTCCTCTTTTCTCCTGGGTTTGCCTCAAGCCCACAAGAGGCTTTGGAGGCAGGACTGGTGCTGCCTCCATTCGGCTGCTCAAGGGAAGATGAATTTGAATTGTATGAAACTGTCCCAGCCACAGGAGGCGGACTGATAACTGTTTGGATTCCTAGTTGGCTGGTTCGGGAAGAGACTGAAAGAAAATCCTGATCCCAGATAGGAGAGTTTTGACTATAAACTTCTTCTTCTAACATGGACAGAAACTTTGGGAAACGGGTGAAGATTAGAGTTCGTTTCTCAAGAGGCAGTTTGCCTTTTTCCTGTCTTGCTTGTTCCAGGACTTGTCGCCTCATTACGGTGAAGACCGAGCAAAGCAACGTTCTCCCAAACACCTGGGTGGTTTCATACCGAGGTAGACTGTCACAGAACTGGGGCACATTGCAGTAACACAGCCACCTTGTGTAGTTCTCTTTGTATCCAGAAATATCATCATTGGGAGATCGCAGTCTTCGTTGAGATGGTGCCTCCAGATGCCAATAGTTGATACGGTTTAGGAACATTTTTGCCAACTCAACTATTGCTTGCCTTTCTTTTGATGGCAGGTGACTAAATTTGTACTGTACAAAGTTATTCACACCCTGTTCAATACTAGGCTTTTCAAACTGAGGCTTCTTCTCCAAAGAGCCTTCAACCACAGGTTTTCCTCTTTGTAAAATAGGTTTTCTCAAGAGCTTAAATAGATAGAAATAAACTTGTTTGGTATCTGCATCTTCTTCCTTGTGGACACAGGTAAAGAGATATTCCACATCCAACAGTATTCCCAGGAGTCTGTTCATCTCTTCCTCTGACACATCCTCCAGGTGGGAAACATGAGCAGCGAGGGCGTGGCTACAACTGCGACAGGACTCAGGCAGGCTGACAATGATCTGCTGCAGATCGGCTCTGGGGGGTGCGGGAGAAGGGTTGGGGTTTTTCCAGCCATTACATTTACAGGACTCCTCAGCCTTGCAGGAGGAGTACACTCCGAGTTTCTCCAGTTTCTTTGCCCGCGGCCCGGAGCGCAGCTGCGCCTTCTTCACGGCGATCCGGGCCAGAGCCGCCGCCTCCTGGGCCCTCGGCCGTGCCCGCCGCCGCCACTGAGGTCGCCGGACGGCAGGCGCCCGAGCCCCCGGCGGCGCCGGCAGCGGCACGGGGGGGGGGGGGCTGTGGGGTCGCGGAGGGCAGTGCCCCGGGCCCGGCCCCCGCCCCGCCGCCGCCCGGCGCGGCCCCGCCAGCCTCGGCCAAGCGGCCCGGGAGCGCGGCTCAGGCGCCGAGCTGAGGCCCCCTCAGCCTATTTAGGATGCTTTTGTTGTGCCCAGATTGCGAAGTCCCAAAGACCACCAGGAAGCCGTTCCCCATGCAAGCACACGAGGGTCGTTTATTCAAGCTCGAGCAGGGGCTCTCAACCGTCACCGACGCAGCGGATCAGAATTGAGAGCCCCAAATTTCAAATTAGCGGGGTTTTTATAGAGGTTACAGCAAGGTTTGGAGATTTTCCACTTAGCAGTTACATGATTGGTTGGCATTTTGCAAGCATGAAGTGTATATTTCTTTTTTTTTTTTTTTGGTATTAAAGTCTTTTATTGGTACATTGTAGGTGTACAACACAATTACATTTCTCATTGGGAATTGTACCTTTATATAATGCATCTTGGTTCTTATTTTTTCCCCATTCCTAGCCCTCCCTTCACGCCCTCCACCCTTCCCTATTTACAAAGACTTTATTTCCATTTTTTCCATTTCTCATCATTTTTTCCTTTCCTGAAGTGTATATTTCTGATTGGCTAGGCCCATCGGGGGTTTGAGGGGCGGTTACATGTAGGTTTTACAAGGGAAATGAGGGACAAAGGTTAGTGGTCGATTGTCACGTACTGATGGTCAGCACATTGACAGATTGTTCTATAGATAGTGGACCCGGAACATTCATTTCCTGGGCAAACAGATAGTTGAGTAATTAACTTAGGAACTTTGCTTCGGTACAGATTGTGTCTTTTGTCCCAGAGCATGCACATTTTAACCATTAATTTGTGAGAGCCTAGGGGAATAGTGGATTTTAGCAAAATGGAGTCGCTTTGGTCTCACACTTTCAAGATGGCTTCTCTCCACAGGAGTGGGGGTGGAGGTGTGTGTATGAGCTATGGTGGAGACACTTCCTCCTTTAAAATATCCAGGTATTAGAGTTGATCTAGATATATCTTCTTTCAGATTAATTTTCCGTTTCAGATTGTAACTCCCTCCTCCACTTCAGATTTCAATAAATCGTCTCTGAGTATCTCTGACATGACCCCTCCTCTAGTCAGCCATGTTAGAGGTCCTCCATACTCTTTCACCATGCTCTGAAGCCTGCTAACACTGAACTGACCCTACTGAAACAGTGAACCAAAACAAAATTCTACACATTTATTTTCAGGTGTTGGGTACTGTGTCTCAGGGATTGATACAGCCACTATGCTTGGCTCTACCTCAGGGTGTTCACACATGTATTTCTTTTAGGAGTGGTGTGCTCTAGCTCCTATATGCCAGTGTTGGTAAACCTATGGCATGTGTCATATCTGTCAGCATGTGATCCAAGTTGCCTTAGCAGCTGAGCACTGGAAAACAGTTGTTTTTTTCTAAACTAAAACCTCAGTATTCAGGTTTAATTACAGTGTTGGCATTTTACAATAAATAAATGGATTTTGGATTGCAGTTTAGGCACAAAACTAAAAGTTTTGCCATCACTATTGTCAGGTAAAAGGGCTGAAAACCAAGACCAGACCAGGCCACAACAAGCCTTTATTAGGGGAACAGATTTGCCGGGCTGTCTATGAACAAAGGAGAGACAAAAGCAATATGGCCAGGACAGCAAGTGCCTTTTATAGGGGGTTGTAGGAGCTGAGGTGGGGTTGAGTGAGGTAGTGGCTAGGGACTGGAGGAGCCTGTGACGTCACGAGTTGCTAGAAGGAGAGCAAGTATTAGGTTACTCTTTTGGTGGGAGTAGGGGCGTGTTGGAAAGAAGGTAGCTATTGTATACAGCAGCCACCCTAAATTGGAGGAAAATCTATCAACTGTCATAGGTCCTCCTCACTCTCTCTGCTGAAAATCTTTTCAAATAAGCTCCCGTGATTGCTTGGTGTAACAAGGCATCCTTCATCAGTCTTGCCTTGTAATATTTTGTTTTTTTTAATAGTGAGTATAATAATTTTATTTATTTTATTTTATTTTTTTGGTACCAGGGATGGACCTCGGGACCTTGCACTTGAGAGGCAGGCGGTGGAACCACTGAGCTAAATCCCCAGCCCAATTTAAAAAAAATTTTTTTTTGGTACTGCTGGGGATTGAATCCAAGGCCTTTCATTTGCTAGGAAATTTACCACTGAACTATAATCACAGATCCTGATGTTGTATTGTTTGTCTCAGCTTTGAGTTATTTTGTGCTTATAGAGTGGGACCTTGACTATCTCATTGACGAATATGTCCCAAGCAGCTAGCACAATGTCTGATTTAGATGTGTAGACTGATGGATGTTTCAACATTTTCTCAGCTCTGCTCCTCTTTTTTGTTGTTTTATCACACTCACTCACACACACACACACACACACACACACACACTCATACACACAGAGAACCACCCAACAGGCTCCTGTTTATTTTTACTTTTTTGGTGCTGAGCATTGAATGCAGGTCCTCACACATGCTAAGCACATGCTTTCCCACTGAGATACAACCCCACCCGAGGCTCCCCATTTCTTCAAGAACTGGCCTGGGACTTGGTACAAGTCTTCTAGGCATCATTGCAGAGATCACACCATTAGAAACTATAACCATGGATCCCAACTGAAGTCAGAAATCCTTAGAAGAACAGGTCTCTTGTATGAGTGCACATAAGGGAACTGAAAAGTTTGAGAATGGCCTTGGACAAGTTGAATTTCCAGTCAAAAACTGTTACAGAAAATAATTTTATTCAACAATGAGAAGCCCTCAGGGGATATTAAGGGCAGGGAAGAAAGGAGATGGAAGTCTTAGCGGGTATTTCTGAGAGCACAATTTAAGAAAGCCATATTATCCTTGTTTATGCTGGTGATTGCTGCTTATGATGGAGTCAGGAGTCCATCTGGTAGACTAGGCCTCTACTAGACTAAGTCTTAATGGCATGGCTCAACCAACAATGTGTTGTTGGTCCTTGTTGCCATTGTTCAAGCAACGCATTTTGGGCCTGGGGTACCCTAAGTGTTCATTATATTCTCCCATGTGTTGAGGTCTCTTGAGAGCCCGCTTGCATGATGGCTGTTCAGCTTTGGCCTTTGTAGCAGTGGCAGTGGAAGCATCTCCATAGGCCCTCAGGGATGCTGACTTCTCTGGAGTGGATTTTGCTGGGGTGGGGATGGCAGCATCCCCATAGGCCCTGTAGCCACCAACCAGGCAGTAGGTTTCTCCATGCCAGCTCACCTGGGTTTCTCCATGTCCTCGGTAGAGGACATGGTAGTAAAGAGGTTTAGGAGGTGCTGTGGGCAGCATTGCTCCTAGAAAGAAAACCAGAAATGATCAGTCACTTCTGCTTCATACATTGTGCTGCTAGGACCTACCCTTCTCTTGTGCCTTTCTGGCTGAACCTCACTGATCTGCTTGGCATCCCAAACATAGTCTTGGTCTGTCACTTCTATAGGTCACCTAGAAAGAGATACTGTAAAAAAGGGGTGCTGTAAAAGCACTTTACTTTTGTGGAACTACAGCAGCAAGAGACCAGATTATCTATTATCCATTCCCAGAAACAACAAGATAACCTGAAAATAACTGAAAATGGGACACCCTCAGTCTCTGGGTACCAAGATTAGGCCCAACATGCCATTTCATATTAAACAAATCCTCAGATGCTCTTTTCCTGAGATCTCAGTAAGACTTTAGCTCTCCAGACTTTTCAGTCCCAGTTGTATGACACAACCCTTGTTCTGGTCTTCAACAACTAAGACTGTGATTATTGCTGGGCCCATGTGTGTCTTCATGAGAGCACTATAAAGTGCCTGAGTCTCAAGGTGAGGTTTATGATAAACTTTCAACAGATCTTCTTCAAACACTTCTTATCTCTTGACAGCTGAAAACAATTTGCTTTTGCTATGAGACCTCTGAGGAAAGGTCTATATATATATATATACACATTTTTTGGTACCAGGGATCGAACTAGGGTCCTTGGGCTTGCGAGGCAGGCAGTGGAACCACTGAGCTAAATCCCCGGCCCTATGTATATACATTTTACAATGGGATTTTATTATGTTGCCCAGTCTCGTTTCTTAACTTTTGGACTGAGTCATCCTCCTAGCTCAGCCTTGTGAATGACTGACAGTACAAATGCTTCCACTACACCCAGGTGTGAAAGAAGCATTTTGTAGTCCAAAGGGGAAGGATAAATTTATTTAAATTTGGGCCTTTCCAAACACATGCCCAGAAATGAATGTCCCTAGCCCGCACATTGGGCAGGAACCCTCTAGGTCCCCAGCAGGGCACTAGGCTCTTGGTCCTACTCATGACTAGGGAAGACTGGAGGTGCAGGGGGAAAGGACGAAAGGAGGTTGTGATGGCCACTGGTGTTCTGTGTACACCAGCCTGGCCCAAGCTTACCTGCTGCTCTGCCCTCCCATGGGACAGATGACAAGTTAGCCTGAAGATAGATGATCTGGTCAATCATTTCTTTTAGACAACCAAAAAGACTTGTGTTTAGGAGCGATCCAGTAGACAGGTCTCTTCACGTTTACATATATTCTCTACCATGGAAACCAACAGACCCTCTGATGTCATCACTACCCACTGAGGTCACATGCGGAATCTTGAGGTGATGGGCAGGCTATAGGCCCTCAGTGTGTGGTGGCAGAGAGCAGGAAGAAGGCAGAGGAGGCCATCCTGGGTTCTGTGGTCCTCCTTACCCACATTCTTCTCAAGTAGCCACTTTTTGTGTAGCATTCCTGTGGGAGGCCACATCTCCAGTGAAACACAGGAGGGCAAGAAAATCCCAAATGATGATATGGGCAGGACAGTCAAGATTAATCCAAGAGACAGGTTGCACAGCTCTGACTCTGAGAATTCAACAGTAAGAAAGGCAGAGCTTTTGCTAGATTAGGGGATGAGAGAACACACCTCAGTGGTGGGCCTAAAGCATATGTGAGATTTGAATATCATACATGCAAGACATTGCATTTGAGAAAAATAAAAGACAATGTTGTCTTGATGTTTTTCTTCCTCATGTGTACACTCTTAGAATATTCATGGTTTTTTGTTTTTTTTTGGTACCGGGGTTCGACCTTGGGATTGACTTTTGAGGCAGGTGGCAGAACCACTGAGCTAAATCCCCGGCCCGAATATTCATGTTTTTACAAATGAGTTCTCAAAAACAAACACGGAGGTAAAAGGGCCTAGTCAAGGTAACGGTGGTGCTAGAGTGAAGTTCTGCTCAACAGTGAGGTTCCATGTTGTTCGTGTTTGGCTCAGAATTTTGTTTTTGTTTTTGTTTTTGGTACCGGGATTGTACTCTGGATCTTGCACTTGCACGGCAGTCCCCGGAACCACTGAGCTAAATCCCTGGCCCTGGCTCAGTCTTTATAGCAGGGACTACTGTGGACAAGCTCATCACTATTGGAGGTGCCAGACCCTGGAGAGGAAGTCCAAGTTTTTCAGAGGCAAATGAGGATCTCTAATGACTTAACAAGGTAAGAAGGAAAGACCCATTTTTTTTTTTTTAGGTTCTTTTATTGGTACATTTTAGGTATACAATTCGTTTACATTTATCACTGGGTGTTTGTACCTGTACATAATGTATCTTGGTTCTTATTTTTTTCCCCATTACCTGTGGGTCCTTCATCCCCTCCACCCTTCCCTATTTACATAGACATCATTTCCATTTTTTTTTCTTTTCTCATAGTTTTTCCTTTCCCCTTCCCCTCCCTTCACCTGTTCATCTTTGGACCTTTTTTCCTATTTCAAATTATCAATTATTCATTTTAATCATTTTAATCCTTGTTTACACTACCAGTTTCTCACACTAGAGAAACTATTCGGTATTTACACATGTGTGTCTTATTTATTTCACTTAAGAGGATGGCCTCAATGTGCATCCATTTAGCTATAAATGACTCTAGTTTTTTGTTCTTTATGGCTGAGTAGTACTCCATTTTATAAAAAAACACATTTTCTTTATCCAATTTCCAGTTGATGGGCACTTGGGCTGCTTCCAAGCTTTAGTTATTACAACTGGGCCGTTATGAACATGGGTGCACATACATCACTGTGGTATGAGTCTTTTAATTCTTTGGGGAAGATACCCAGCAGGGGATTACCTGGGTCAAATGGGACCTCTAGTTCTAGTTCTTTGAGGTATCTCCATACTGATTTCCACAATGGTTGCACCAGTCTGCACTCCCACCAGCAATGGAGAAGGGTTCCTTTCTCCCCACACCCCCGCCAGCATTTGTTATTGGTTGATTTCTTGATAGCAGCCATTCTTTCGGGGGTGAGGTGGAATCTCAGTGTTGTTTTTATCTGCATCTCTTGAATGACGAGTGATGTTGAACATTTTTTCATACATTTGTTTGCTGCTTTTACTTCTTTGTCTGAGAAGGGTCTGTTCATTTCAGATGCCCATTTTTGAATTGGGTCTTTGAATTTGGGGGGTCTGATTTTTTTCAATTCTTTATATATTCTAGATAGTAGTCCTTTGTCTGAGGAACAGCTGCTAAAAATTTTTTCCCATATTGTAGGTTGCCTCTTAGCTCTGTTGGTGGTTTCTTTTGCAGTGCAGAAGCTTTTTAATAAGATGAGATCCCAGTTGTTGATTATTTGTGCTAGTTTCCATGCTACTGAGGTTTTGTTCATGAAGTCTTTTCCTATGCCAATGTCTTCAAGAGTTCTACCTAACTTATCTTCCAGCAAGCTTAGTGTTTCTGTCTTAATATTTAGATCTTTAATCCACTTTGATCTTAGTTTAGTGCATGGTGATAGGTATGGGTCTAGTTTTAATCTTTGGCAGGTTGAAATCCAGTTTTTCCAACACCATTTATTAAAAAAGGCTATCTTTCCTCCAATGATGGTGGTTGGCTCCTTTGTCAAAGATGAGGTGGCTCAGTTGTTTCTGCATCCTCTAATCTATTCCACTGATCCTCAGGTCTGTTCCTTTGCCAGTACCATGCTGATTTTATCACAGTAGCTTTTAGTATAGTTTCATGTTGGGGATTGTGATACCCCCATGTCTCTGTTGCTTAGAATTGCTTTAGCTATTCTAGGTCTCTTATGGTTCCAAATGAATTTTTGGATTGTTTTCTCTAGTTCTGTGAAGTATATTGTTGGAATTTCAATCGGCATTGCATTGAATCTATATAGTAGTTTTGGAAGTATGGCCATTTTCACTATATTGGTTCTTCCTACCCAGGAGCAAGGGATGTCTTTCCATTTTCTTGTATCCTCTTCAATCTCCTTTTTCAGGGTGCTATAGTTTTCAGTGTAGAGGTCTTTTGCTTCCTTTGTTAGATTGATTCCTAGATATTTCATTTTTTTGGATGCTATTGTAAAAGGAATTGTTTCCCTAATTTCTCTCTCAGTGAGTCTGTTATTTGTGTACACGAAGCCTATTGTTTTTTGAGTGTTGACCTTGTATCCAGCTACTCTACTGAATCTGTCTATTAAGTCTAGAAGTCTTTTGGAGGAGTTTTTTGGGTCTTCTATGTAAAGTATCATATCGTTAGCAAATAATGACACTTTAACTTCTTCCTTTCCTATCTTTATTCCTTTTATTTCTTTCTCTTGTCTAATTGCTGTGGCTAATGTTTCCAGAACTATATTGAACAGGAGTGGTGATAGTGGACATTCTTGTCTTGTTCCTGATTTTAGCATGAAAGTTTTCAGTTTTTGACCCTTTAGTGTGATGTTGGCTGTTGGGTTTTCCATAGATAGCCTTAATCAGGTGGAGATAAAGACCTTCTATTCCAATTTTCTGTAGGGTTTTTATCATAAATGGGTGTTGGAATTTGAAAGACCCATTTTTCCATGAAATTCAAAACACACTTATAGCCAAGTACATAACATAAAGTGACAGCCTTATCTTTTCACTCCCCTCTTGTACAAAAGGTAAACATATGGGCTTGGAATAGAGCCCAGTAGTAGAATATTTGTCTCACATGCTTGAGGCCTTGGATTTTATCACAGCACAAAAAATTAGAACCAAAACTGTCTGAAAAGCATGTGGTGCTTAGGAATGTGAATCCTCTTAATTCATCCTACTCAGGATAATAATTTTGAAGGGAGTCCAAAAAGGATAATGTATGTTAGAAAGCACTACATAATAAAAGTCAAAATTTAAAAATCCATTCTAGCTTTCACAGGTCATGGAAAAGTCTATCTTCCAATGCTGATCTGTTGCTTCTTATTCAAAGTCAGAAGCAGCTCCCCAGGAAGGCCTTCAGGGAATAGGCCAGGTAGGTGCTCACCCACCCATTATCCTTCTGTGGCTTCACATTTAAGTCAGCCCAAATCAGGCTTTCTGTGGCAAAGTGTCCTTCACTGAAGACTCAAGTTCTGGAAAGCTTTTCCTTCAACAAGCTCCCCACTCAGTCTTCGGATCCAGGCTCCTGGCGCCGGACTTGGTTACAAAGTTGATGATGGTGTCTGACACCTTTTCCCCCACGTGACTGACCCTCCCTGCTCTGTGGATATCATCTTAGAGGATGAGGACCACGTCATAATTGACTACCAGTTCCTCAGAGTGATATTCAAGCTCAGCGAGCCTATGTCTGGGCAGAGAAGAATGTTTCTGAAGTCCCTCTGGAAAGACTGAAGGTCCCTTCCCCCATTAGTGGGCATTTTCCTCTGCAGGCTTACATTGTGGATTTTATGGTCTTCTAGAACATATTCTCACCTGTTGTTTAATCACTAAGTTGGCCATGCTGGGCTCCAACTTGTGATTCTTCTGCCTCAGCCTCCCAGTGTGGTGGGATCACACGTGGGCAATCCACACTGGCTTTTCTCCTTTGCCCACAGTGTAGTATAGCTGAAGGTGGAGGGAAAACCAGGGAGGCTTATGAGGTAGGAGCTATTTCCAAGAACACATTCAGGTATGTTCCTGGGACTCAGATCCCCTCTCCTAAACTGATTATCAGTTGCTTAGAGAATTACAGGTTTGGAAACTCTGCTAATTCCAAACCTCCTCTGGTGATTTCTTGTCTCTACCAACAGGTACATGGGGAAGCCTCGCGGTTCTCTCAGATCACACCTCTCCCTCTCTTTCTCCTCCTCAAGAAGTCTGTGGTGGTTGCCAGCTGTGGAGCTGGGGAGTGAAGCCAGGAAGGCCACCGTAACTCTATTGTGACACCTGGCAACACACTTCAGCACACTGCAAGGCCATAAATATCATTCCTTGAGGAGTGAGTGCACTTGGCTCAGGAGGTTGTTGCCACTTCTTTCTTCTTGCTGCAAGAACGTAGTGTAAGACTGAGTGTGTGAGTAGCCACGAGACTCGGTACCCAGAGCTGTGCTATCAGTTCAAGGTATGCTAGCCTATTCTATTCTGCACATGAGGGAAAATATTTTATCAGCCTCACTTTCAAAATGAGAAAAATGAGCTACAGGGTAGGCCAAAGTACACAGTGATGCCCACATGGGCAATGCACATAGAGATTATGTGAATCCTTCCACTTCTAGGTGATGTCATTCTCAGCAAGAGGGCCCTCCAGTTCCTTACATCCATCCATTTGTCTAGACATCTTTTGCTGGCCATCCATTGGTGCTGGCACATTATGGGGTTTGCAGTGTGGTGGCAGGACAAGTGTCCATTGACTATACTTGGAAATGACATTCTGTTCACAGGCACACCCCTTCCTGCATTTGTTTGTGCAGACAGAGCCTCCTTCCTTGGCCTGGTTTTATGGCTCCCCAAGCAGGCTTACCTGGTGTAGCTGAGCATCTGAGCTCTCACTGCATTTAAATGAGCATCAGGTTACACCTGAGATGCTTTTATCATTTTACTTTTTTTCTTTTTTTTTTTGGTACTGGGGATTGAACTGGGGACCTTGTGCTTTCGAGGCAGGTGCCGTATCATTTTACTTTTGTTGGGGTATGTGAGTGTGCGTGTGTGTGTGTGGTTTTGTTTTGTTTTGTTTTGTTTTTGAGACAGTGTCTCTCTGTGGATTCCAGGTTGGGCTCTAACTCAAGTTTATTCTGCCTTGGCCTTCTGATTGCTGGAATCACACGTGTCAGCTACCATACCACATTCAGGTGAGTTTTCCATGTTGTTTAGATTGCTGATTGCATCCCATTTTGCTCTTGTTTTTCTGATAAACTGGAAGTTGTTGGAGTCTATTATAAATGACTCATTCATTCATTGGAACAAAAATGTTGCCTAGGCTGTCCTCCAGCTTATGGGCTCAAGCAATCTTCCTCCCTCAAACTCCCACATAGCTGGCACTACAGATGTGTGCCAGCGTGGTGACTGCAAGAAGCTTTTAGAAATATAGATTTCCAGGCCCTCATCCTATAAATTCCCTTGGACTTGTATGTATTCTGGGTATCTCTTGTTCCTAAGAGTTCCAGGGGAGCCTGTTTTTCTCATATTTAGGAATTTGCAACATGACCTGTCCAGTAATTGAAAATCTCCTCCAATTATACCAAGTTTCAGAGAGAGAGAGAGAGAGAGAGAGACAGAGAGACAGAGAGAGAGAGATTGATTCTGAGACTGTCAGTGGGGACACTCTGAGAGCCCCAGGGCCTGTGGCCCCTTCTTTTAGCCCACGACCTTTCCTATCCTTTTAAGTGTGCATGTCGGGAGAGGAGCTACAGTCTTTCTGTTTTATCCTCTTACAATAAATATGCTGTCCACAGAGTGGGACACCTCACTAGGGCTCTGTGCTATGTGACTGACAGCCCCACGACAGCTGTTCTGGACTATTGTTGTAGGTGTGCCTGAGACACAGGCTCAACATATTTGGTTGGTTCTTTGGTGACTGCTCCCCACCCACATTCCCCAGGACCAACTGTCCCCTTAACTGCTGAGAGAGACATTCTCGAGGCAACAGCCAGTGCCTAACTGCCAGGGCTCACAGAGAGTGATCTTTTTAGAATCTAGAGAAGATTTCTTCCCTGCCCTGTTTATGTTTCTGTATAGCTTCTTCTTGTACCTAAAACAAGATTCACGTTCCTTACCACAGTGAACAAGGCCCACACCTACCTCTTCAACTACATCTTTCCTTCCTGGCCTTTGTGCTGCTCCTATATCAGTTTAGCCTCATTTGTACTTCAGGAATTTTTTTTTTTTTTTTTTTTTTTTTTACTTTTTACTTTTGCGCTATTGGGAATTTAACCTAGAACCTTTACACTCAGCTGTGTCACCAGACCTTTTTATTTTTTAGTACAAGTTCTTACTGAATCAGTTACCCTGGGTGGTCTTGACCTTGTGATCATCCTGCTTCAGTCACATGTATTTTTGGGAATATAGATGTGCACTAGCCCACCTGGCTTTTTAAAAAGATAATGTCTGGGAATATATCTGAGGCTGGCAATGAACTCATGATCCTGTCTCAAACTCATGAATACATGGTTTACAGGACTCTACCATTATATCTGCCTCTATTTCAAGGTCTTTTCCACATACATTTCTTTCAGAAATGCTTTATTTTAAAATATTCACATGATTCTCTCATTTCCAACTCTGCTGAAATGTCCCTTCATTACAGTGGCCTTATTTTTTTTTTTTTGGTACCAGGGATCAAACTCGGGTCCTTGCGCTTGTGAGGCAGGCGCCGGAACCACTGAGCTAAATCCCCAGCCCTAAAGTGGCCTTATTAACCAGCTTGTGCAATATGGCATCTTTCACCACTCTATAGTCACAATGTTTTACTTTATAGTGGTTATAATAACCTGGTTTTAAAAAATTTATTGGTGCTTCAGATTAAGCACCCCTGAGGTATAACCCCAAACCCTGATACTGTATTTTATATCTCATCCTTTCCATTGGTGAGTGCTTTGCTGAGGGGAGATTCAACTGAGTCTTTCACCAATATATTCCATGCAACTAGTGCAGTGGTTGATGTGTAACAGGTGCTCAATAAGTACTTGATGAATGAATGGACAGATGTATGGGTAGACTGAGAGATGGTCCAGCATCTTCTCAGTCCTGCTCCCCTTTACAAACACACATGCACACACATGTGAGCTTCCACACACGTGCACACACAATTTTGTAATGCTGGGCATTGAACACAGGGTCTCATACATGCTAAATATATTTAAAAGAAATAGCCTGTTTTTCTCCCAAGTTATCTAGACATCATTGTAGGCATCACACTGTGAGAAACTGCATCCAAGGATCCCTTTTGCCAGCAGAGGCCTTAAAAGAGCATGTACTACACGTAGAAATGTACTTCAGGGGAAATGGGAGGTTTGGGGATTGGCCTGCACATGCTAGATTTCCAGTCAAATATTTTACCAAAAAATATTTTACCAAGCAAAAAACCCTCACTTGTGCCATAATGGGCTGTAAGCCTGAGAGGTGTTCTGGACTTTCTTCATGGTTTTCCTGCTCCACAGAATAGGCTTTCCCCTCTGAGCTCTTTTTTCTTTTCTTTCTTTCTTTTTTTTTTTTTGGTACCAGGAATTGAACTTGGGACCTTGCACCTGCAAGGCACGCGGCAGAACCACTGAGCTAAATCCCCAGGCCTATGAACTCTTTTTTCTACCTTCTAAGGCATGAGGCTCCCTGTGCAACCCCTGCTTCTTCTTTTTTTTTTTTTTTGTACCGGGGATTGAACTCGGGTCCTTGCGCTTGCACAGCAGGTGACGAAACCACTGAGCTAAACCCCCGGCCCCCCTGCTTATTTCTTTAGTGTAGAAGCCTGGACCTCTTGCTTTGTGCTGGTGGTTGCTGGCTAGGACTGAAGTCAGGAGTTCATCTGGTAGATCAGGATTCCTCTAGGCCACTCTGCACTTAACTCCTCCTTAGCTTGCAGAGAGCAGACAGGTGTTTCTTCTGCATGAGCAGGGACTTTAGAGTGCAGAGCAGGAGAACATCAGACCTTCTTCCAGGCCAGCTAAGACTTGGTGTTCAAAGCAGGCTGTCTTTGGAAACACCAATTTTGGGGGGTCCTTTCCCCATAGCCAGTTGGCATGGAAGGGTGTTGTTATGGTTTATATCTAGAAATCCTCCCAAAGCCTCATGCACTCATAGGTTGGGCTTTTGGGAGGCGATTGGGTCATGGGGATGTGATACTCATCAGTGGGTTTGTCCACTGATGAGTTTATAGACAAATGTGATGCTGGGAAGTACAAAGTGGTCTCAGTAGGTGGGCTGCTGGGGGCATGGCCTGGAAGGCTCTATCTCTGTCCTTCCTCCCTTGATGTCTCTCTGGTTGCTAACTGCCACACCCATGAGCAAGCCTCCTCTGCCCTGCTGTGGAGCCAGGCAAGCATAGACAGTAACCTCTGCAAACTGTGAGTCAAAATAAACCGTTCCTCCTTTTTTCTTTAAGAGGAGGAAAAATTTATTGGGAGAAAGAAAGCTTCTGCCTAAGAGAGACAGAAGGGGGACTGGAAAGTGGGTTGCTCATCCACCCCACTTTTCAAAGATGTTTTATACAGCAAAGGCATGTGGTGAGGTGGGTTGGGGGTACAAAGTGGGACAAAACGGTAAGACCCAATGGAAATTTACAAGGTGGGCATGAGGTAGGACAAAACCATGACCAACCAATAAGATTACAAGTACAGTCACCCAGGTAATATTGATTAAATGGAGGTCAAATGGGGGAGCAAGTCACATAGCAAGTGTACAAGGATTTTCAGTAAGGGTGGGGGTAAGGGATATTTCCTGGAGAGGCTGGGTTAAAACCTTGGACCCCCACCCAGGTGACTGATACCTACTTAGAATATCAATGGCTGCTATTCATCCTAATGGGTGTGGTAGTTTCTCTCCTTTTACAATGCTGGCCTTCAGTGAAGGTGTCTTCAACTGTCCTCCATGATGGCTCCTTGACTGTCCTCCATATTGGCTCCTTGTGGGCTGGCCCTGTCTAACTGCCTACAAGATATCTAATTAACTTAGCTATCTGCAACCTTCCCTCCTCTGAAATAGTACCCCTAACTGCTGTGAGGGGGCAAAGGGCAAAGACGGTTCTGGCTACTTCCAGCTGAAGAGGTTCGTAGTTGTGATCAGCATTTAGAGTTACTCTACAGAGGGTCTATCTAAAGACTTTTGATAGGCGCCAGGCATTGTCATCTTGGGTAGCCTTATAGCTTTAAATCTGGAAGAGACAAAGAAATGGTTAAGAATACATGGGCTAAAGGGGGAGGGCGGACCTGGCGCAGGGACCAGCCAGGCCGCTGCGGGGCGCTGTTTCTTTTACTTTTCTCAGTTCGGAGGCCGGCGCGATGGCGGGTGAGGAGCGGCGGCGGGCGGTGGCCCTGGGAGCCTGGGATGGCAGCGGGGGAGCTTCCTTCCAGGTGCTGAGACCGGGTGAACTTCTCTGCCCTAGGAGCCTGGGATGGAGGTGGGGAGCTTCTTTCCGGGTGCTAGGCGGCTGTTCTACATGAAACATTTCCTCAACACACATTCCTCATGAATGGTCTCATTCAAGGTGTAAAGGGCCTGCTCTCCTTTCTGAGTGCCCCACTCATAGGCGCTCTCTCTGATGTGTGGGGAAGAAAGCCTTTTCTCCTTGGCACTGTTTTCTTCACTTGCTTCCTTATTTCACTGATGAGGATCAGCCCACGGTGGTATTTTGCAATGATTTCTGTATCTGGAATCTTCTCAGTTACATTCTCTGTGATATTTGCCTATGTAGCTGATATTACTCAGGAGCACGAACGAAGTAGTGCTTATGGATGAGTCTCAGCCACCTTTTCAGCTAGTCTGGTCAGTAGTCCAGCCATTGGCGTATACCTTTCTGCCAGTTGTGGAGACAGCATTGTGGTGCTGGTGGCCACAGTGGTGGCTCTTCTGGACATCGGCTTCATCTTGGTAGCTGTTTCAGAATCTCTGCCAGAGAAAATAAGACCAGTTTCCCCGGGAGCTCACATTTCTTGGAAACAAGCAGACCCTTTCACGTCATCGAAGAAAGTTGGAAAAGATTCTACCGTCTTACTTATCTGTATCACTGTGTTTCTTTCATATCTTCCTGAAGCTGGACAGTATTCAAATTTTTTCTGTATCTCAGGCAGGTCATAGGTTTTGGATCTGTTAAAATTGCAGCATTCAAAGCTATGGTGGGAATTCTGTCTACTGTGGCCCAGACGGTCTTTCTTAGCATCTTGATGAGATCACTGGGAAATAAGATCACTGTCGTCCTTGGCTTGGGCTTCCAAATGCTGCAGTTGGCATGGTATGGTTTTGGATCTCAAGCCTGGATGATGTGGGCGGCAGGGACTGTGGCCGCCATGTCCAGCATCACATTCCCAGCGGTCAGTGCCCTCGTCTCTCAGAACGCAGAGCCAGATCAACAAGGAGTTACCCAGGGAATCATAACTGGAATAAGAGGACTATGTAATGGCCTGGGGCCAGCATTGTATGGCTTCGTATTCTACATGTTCCATGTTGAACTGACCGAGTTGGGCCCAGAATTGAATTCTGGCAGTGGTGCCCTACAGGGAGCTGTCATCCCAGGCCCACCATTTTTATTTGGAGCGTGTATAGTTCTTATGTCTTTTCTGGTTGTCTTATTCATCCCTGAAAACTGTAAATCCAGTGGAGCTCAAAAACACAGCAATAGCATCAGTGGTAGCCTGACCAACACCCCAGAACGGGGCAGTGATGAGGACATTGAACCACTGCTGCAAGACAAAAGCATCTGCGAGCTTTCCTCCTTTAAGGAGCTTGGGAAGCAGAGTACTGAGGTATAACTTGAAGAAGGGGAGTTCTGCAGATGTCAACTCTCAGAGCCTTCAGGGGAGCCACACCACATGGAGACTTCATGGTGCTGGAGGGGCCACGTTGATAAGTGATTCCTTCTTCTACTCCCTATCTCTCTTTCCTCTTGTTCTTTTTTTCCATTCTTTCTCTGTTTGTACATTAGAACAAAGTAGTGTGCAAATAGTGTGCCGCTCTCAAGGTTATCTGGAATTCAAACTTTGAATCTCAAATTAAAAAGGTCATATCTCTCAGAAAAAAATGGCTTTCTGCTGGGCAGGGTGATACATGCCTGTAATCCCAGCATTCAAAGGCTGAGACAAGAGGATCACAAGTTCAAGACTGACCTGGACTACAAAGCAAGTTCAAGGCCAGCCTGGACTACACAATGAGACCCTGTCTCAAAAAAAAAAAAAAAGGCTTTCCTTTAATAACTGGAGTAAGAGAGACAGTGCTCTTTCTACACTCTTTTCACTAGAAAGTGCAGGATTATAGTGGAACTGCCATCTTGGGTAAGATTTCAGGTGAAGAGTTCCTTCTTTCTTCCTTCCTCCTCCTCTGGATGACACCCCAAAATTTTAGCCCACAGGTATTGATGAGTGGCCACTCTTAAGAGTAACGACTCAGTATCAGGGATCTATTGCCTTTGTCCAAAGGTCAAACAAAAAACTATAGTTTTACTCTCCCTTTGTTTTTTTCTATTTCCTATGCTTGTCTCAATAAACAAATAATACTGACTAATTAAAAAAAAAAAAGAATACATGGGCTAAATAATAAGGTCAGCAGGACTGCTATGAATATAGCCAACAAAGGTTTCCATTGGGAGGAACTAGTAATAGCCTCCCACAAAGAGGATAAGAAGATCCAGCAGACCTCAGAATCCAACATAGAAGTTGTATTGTATAGTTTAGCAGTTGTAAGCTGTTTACAAGGTCGATCTGGTAAAACTGTTCCTCCTTTAATTTGTGGGTGTCAGGTACTGTGTCTCAGTGATGAGGAAAGTAACTAAGACAGGGGAGTTAACTGAGACTCTCCATTGGGATGTTCTGGAAGCCCAAAGCTCTGTTTTTCCTTCTTCTTGCCCAGATTAAGGTAATTCTTGAGTTACAGAATCGTTCCTCGACTTTTGAGTGTGCATGTCAGGGAGAGAAGCTATAGTCTTGTGCTGTGGCCCTCAGGACAAGTGTGCTGTCCACAGGGTAGGACACCTCAGTAGGGCTCTGTGCTGTGTGGCTGATGGTGCCACCTGAGACTGCTGTTCTGGGCTGCTGGTGTAGGTGTGCCTGAGACACAGGGTCAAGCTATTTTGTTGGTTTTCTGGTGACTGCTCCCCACTCCCATTCCCCAGGACCAACTGTCCCCTTAACTTCTGAGAGAGACATTCTCAAGGCAACTGCCAGTGCCTAACTGCCATGGCTCACAGCACCTAGGGCGATCTTCTTTTTTTTTTTGGTACTGGAGATCGAACTCAGGTCCTTGTGCTTGCGCAGCAGGCAGCAAAACCACTGAGCTAAATCCTTGGCCCTAGGGCGATCTTTTTAGCATCCCGATCAATTTCTTCCTACTCTGTTTATATGCTTTTCATAGCTTCTTCTTGCACCTAAAAAAAAAGATCCATATTCCTTACCCCAGTGGACATGGCTCACACCTATTTTTCCAACCACATCTTTCCTTCCAGGCCATACTTTAGACTTTGTGCCTTTCCTAGACTAGTTCAGCTTCATTTCTTCACAGGGCCTTTTTTTCTCTCTTTTTCTTTTTGTGCTACTGGGAAGTCAACCTAGGACCTCTGCACTCAGCCTATTAACAGCCTTTTTTATTTTTTATGACTGGATCTTAACTGAGTCACTTGGTTACCCTAGCTGATCATGATAGTGTGATTATCCTGTTTTAGTCTCACATAGTTTTGGGAATACAGATGTGCAGAAGCACATCTGGCAGGATTTTTTTAGATGTTATATAGGAACGTAGCTGAGGCTGTCCATGAACTCATGATTCTCCTGTCTCAAACACCTGAATACATGGTTTACAGCCCTCTACCATTATATATCTGGCTGTATCTCAAAGTCTTTTCCACATACCTTTCTTTCAGAAATGGTTTATTTCCAGATAGTCACATGATTCCCTCATTTCCATGTCCCTTCATTAAAGAGGCCTTCTTAATCAGTTTGTGCAACATGGCATACTTCACCACTCTGTATTCACAATGTTTTCCTTTATAGTGGTTATAATAACCTGGTTTTAAAATTTTTACTGGTGCTTCAGATTAAGCACCCCTGAGGCATAACCTCAAACCCTGATACTGTATTTTATATCTCATCCTTTTCATTGGTGAGTGCTTCACTGAGCACAGATTCAGCTGTGTCATTCACCAATATATCTCAAGCAACTAGTGCAGTGGTTGATGTGTAACAGGTGCTCAATAAGTACTTGATGAATGAATGGACAGATGTATGTGTAGACAGAGAGATGGTCAAGAATCTTCTCAGTCGCACTCCTGTTTCCAACATACACACACACACACACACACACACACACACACACGTTTTGTAGTTTTGGGCACTGAACACAGGGTCTCACATATGCTACACACATTTAAAGAAATGGCCTTATTTTTTTTGCAAGTTGTCTAAGCATGATTGTAGGAATCACACTGTGAGAAGCTGCACTCAAGGATTCCTTTTGCCAGCAGAGGCCTTAAAAGAGCAGTTACATATAGAAATGTACTTCAAGAGAAGTGGGATACTTGAGAATTGGCCTTGCGTAAGCTGGATTTCCAGTCAAAATCCTTTACAGGGGCCGGGGATTTAGCTCAGTGGTTTTGCCGCCTGCTGCGCAGGCACAAGGACCTGAGTTCGATCCCCGGTACCGAAAATAAATAAATTTAAAAAAAATAAAACCTTTACAGAAAAACGTTTTATTAAGTAGTAAAACCCCACTCCCCACAATGGGCTGGGGAGAAAGGAGCATGTAAACCCAAAGGGTTTCCTGCGCTTTCTTCATGCCTTTCCTGCTCCATGGAATAGGTTTTTTGCAGGGGCTCTTTTTTCTGCCTTCTAAGGCCAAAAGCATGAGGCTCTCTGTGCAACCCCTGCTTATTTCTTTAGTGTAGAAGCCTAGGCCTCCTGCTTTGTGCTGGTGGTTGCTGGCTAGGACTGAGGTCAGGAGTCCATCTGGTAGATCAAGCTTCCTCTAGGCCACTCTGCACTTGACTCCTCCTTAGCTTGCAGAGAGCAGACAGGTGTTTCTTCTGCACAAGCAGGGACTTTAGAGTGTAGAGTGGGAGAACATCAGACCTTCTTCCAGGCCACCTAAGACTTGGTGTTCAAAGCAGGCTGTTGTTGGAAACACCAATTTTTACGGGTCCTTTCCCCACAGTCAGTCAGCATGGAAGTGGGGGCTCCTGGCTGAGGAAGGCTCAGGAAGAATGGTTCAGGTTCTATTTTCAGTGGTGGGCAGTGGAGGTCACTGAAGTATAGGCATTAACTCTCTTCTGACATCTAATGTTTATCCTCTCAACAGAGTGGCTCAGCCAGAAATCTATTTTCACCATTGTTCAATTGGCACATTTTGGGACTAGGCCTACCTATGTGTTAGATAAACTCTGCTATAAATGGAGGTCTTTTGGGAGCTTTCTGGAATGCTGGCTTACCAGCTCTGGCCTTTGCTGGGTTCACAATGGAAGCATTCCTATGGAGCCACCTGAATGCTGGCTTCTCTGCTCTGGCTTTTGCTGGGCTGGTGATGGAAGCATCACTATAGGCCCAGGAGCTGCCAGTGAGGCAATATGTCTCTCCATGGTTACCCACCTAGCTTTCCACATCTTTGGTAGAGGGCATATTGGTAAACAGATATGGGAGCAGCTCTGATTGGTAGTGCTGCTAGAAAGGAAACCAGAACTGATCAGTCACTTGTCCTTTAAACATTGTGCTGCCAGGACCTCCCTTTTTCCTGCACATTCTGGCCCAAAGCCCATTAATCCACTTGGTAGCCCAAATATATAGTTGGCCTTAATTTCAATGTATCCATTAGGAAGGGATGCCCAGTGTAATAGTCTCTGTGGAACCAGCAGCAGCAAGAGACCAGAATATGTGTTTTCCATTCCCACAGAGAACAGGAGAACCTGAACATAATAGAAAATGTGACCCACTAAATTTCTGGGTACCAAGATTTGGACTTCTCATACCAACCCAACTTACTCAGATGCTTTGTTGTTAGATCTCTAGTCTCAATAGTACTTTCTCTTTTTCTGTGTCAGTTGTATGACATCATCCTTTCCTCCCTACTCAGCAGCTCAAACAAGGATGTGACTGAGAGGGCTCATCTCTGTGTCTCCATGACAGCATAGTAAAGATGCAAGGTGCAGTTCATGAAAGGCCTTCAATAACTCTTAAATTATCACTTAACAGCTAAAGCACGCTTAGGTTGAGCCTAATTGTCATTATGGAAGGGTCTAAAGAAGTACCTTATCTTTTCTTTTTGAAATTGGGTCTTTCAGGCTGGTCTTGAACTCCTGGGAATAAGGGTTTCTTGCACCTTAGCTTCTTTTGTATCAGGAACTATAGACTCACTCTATTGCACTCTGCTCTGAAGGAAACATCTTGTATTGCAAAGGAGAAGGCTAAATTGGTAAAGATTAGAGTCTTTCTAAATGCTTGCCCACAAATGACATCATTTTTGGCTCAACAATAAACAGGAACACTCTAGCTCCCTCACAGGGTACCAGGGTGTTGATCCTACTTATGAGTAGGGAAGTTTGGAAGTGTGTGGCAAGCACAAAAGGAACATTGATGGCCCATGAGGTTGTGTGTATACCATGGTCTTTTGCAGAAATACCTTGTAAAAGCTTACTTGCTGCACTGCCCTCCCAGCTGACTGCCAGCCACCCATCTTCAAGGTCTTTCCAGGCAGCACTGAGGACTACAACCTCATTGTTACTGAGCATAGTGCTGCTGCTACAGCTGCTGGTCAACCATATCCGCTTGTCCCTCTCAAAATTGTTTTTACATCTGTGGATTTAATAAAAGCTTCACTGATTTAAAAAAATGACAGTGTTAACATTCCACTCCATTTTAAAGTAAGCAATTTATCTTTTTTTTTTTTTTTTTGGTACTGGGGATCGAACTTGGGTCCTTCCGCTTGCAAGGCAGCAGAACTACTGAGCTAAATCCCCGGCTAAAGTAAGCAATTTAGATGGGCAGGGTTATAGCTCCTGTGGTAGAGTGCTTGCCTCATATGTCTGGGGCCCTGGGTTCAATCCTAGCACCCCAATCCCATAGTTAATCATCACAATCTTTCACTCCAAGGAGGGTTTGGGGTGTGAATCTTCAGAGCGTACTGAATTTTGGCCAATGGTAATTATTGCAAATAGTCCATAAAAGATCATTTATTGTTACAAATTATGACATGATCATATATCAAAAATCCAAAATCCACTTTTGTTTCTATGTGTCAAAGTTGATCCTCAAATGCTGGCCAGCAGCTTCTTATTCAAAGCCATCAGCAGTGCACCAGCCCCTTGGAAAGGTGACTAGAGGGCTCAAGGCCTCGTGCTCACCTTTGCAGGTCACTGAGGAAGATCACTCGGGTAGCATAATGTTTAAACCAGTCAAAATCAAGCTTGCTGTGGGAAAGACTTTGTCATTGAGGACACTAGTTCGGGGTGGGTATCTTCTTCAAGAAGATTCCAATTCGATCTCCTATATTAGGCTCATGTCCCAGGGATAGGTCAGAATGCTGTTGATGGTTGCTGACCCAGTGCTCCCTATACACCCACCCTTCCCTGCTCTGTAAATGTCATCTTCCAAGTGAGAGGGAAATCATAATTGACAAGCAGCTCTCCTTATGTGCTGTCTGGCCCCTTACAGCCTATGCCTGTGCAGGGAAGTATGTCTTGGCAGCCCTTCTGGAACCACTGGAGGATACCTGCCCTCTTTAAGCTGCTGCTTGCCCCTTCAGATTTTGGGATTGGATTTTGAGGCCATGCAGAATATTTCCTAGCCACTTTCTGGTGGCTAAATTGCCCAGGCTTCACTCAATCTTTTGATTCTTCTGCCTTTGATTCCAGAGTGTGGAGATTACATGTGTGGGCTATCTTGCTTGAGTTTGTGCTGTGTCTTTGAAGCTGAGGGTGGAAGGAAAATTAGAGGGGCCTAGGGTACAGGAGCAGTTTCCAGCAAGGTATTCAAAGATGATTCTGAAGCTAAGAGTTTCCCAAACTACTGAACTGTGATATTCAGTTACCTGGAGAAGGCAAGGACTTTGGAGAAATCTAACTCCAAACACTCTCTGGTGACTTACCTTGTCTACAACATGGACTTGGGGAAGCCTCTTCACTCTACTGCATCAGGTTTTGCTAGGAATTTTCTTTCCTCTTCCTCTTCAGCCAAACAGTCTCTGGTGGCAAGTAAACTCAGCAAGGCCAGGGCCACTCTGTTCTGGCACTTGGTAACACAATATCAGCACACAAAAAGCGCACAAGAAATATTTGCTGAAGAATGACTACACTTGGCTCACAGGAGCTTCTTCCATTCTGCAGCAAAGCCATGTGGCAAGAGTGACTATCTATGGCAACAGCCAAAGTGACTGTGTGCTCAGAGCTGTGCTACCAGTTAAACATGTGCGAGTTCATTTAATCCTGATCACAAGGGAGAGTTTTTCACCAGCTTCACTTTGTAGGTGAGAAAACGGAGCAGCAGGGCATACAAAGGAATACATGGATGCCCTTCTGACCAAGATGCGTGGAGGTTTCTCAAATTCCTTCAGTCCTGCTTCTGTCCCTCTCAGCAGGAAGGACCTCCACTTCTAATTTTTTTTAATTTTTTTTTGGTACCAGGGATCGAACTCGGGTCCTTGTGCTTGTGCAGCAGGTGATGAAACCACTGAGCTAAATCCTCGGCCTGGCCCTCCACTTCTTACATCCAACCATTTGTCTAGATGTCCTTTGCTGGTCACCCAGTGGTTGGTGCTGGCATTTTGCCGTTGGATGCAGGTAAGTGGCATGAGAAATCCACTTGATCACAACTGTAGGCTAAACATGCACAAGAGTGGGCATCAGAGGCAATAGGTTGCCAGAGCCAGACCTCTCCCAACATCTACACAGCATGTATGATTTCATAGCCTCAAGGTCAGACTTGCCATCTGTGTGGCTCAACCTGTTCTACTATCAGGCAACAGTACCTGTTCACAGGCACCCAGCACCCCAGAGCCCTCCCTGTGTTCAGTTTGTGTACACACAGCTTCCCTCCTTGGCCTGAATTCATGGCTCCCACAAGTGAGCTTACCCTGTGAAACTGAGCTCTCACTGCTGCCAAACTTGGAGGAGCATAGGATGCACCTAATTCGCCCCCCCCCTTCTGACAGATAACAAAAGTTGAAAATTGGACATCTTGAGTTTCTAGGTACCAAGATTAGGCTCAATGTGCCTTCTCATATCAAGCCAATTCTGGGATAAAGCTTTTTCCTTAGATCTCCAGATTTAACAGGAGTTCAGCTCTTTCTAGGCTTTTCAGAATCAGCTGTATGACCCAACCCTTGTCCTAGTCCTCAGCAATTAATGCTATGATTGTTGCTGGGCCTATGTATATGTCTTCATGACAGCATAGTAAAGGTGCCTGAGTTTCAAGTTGAGGTTTTTGAGAAGTTTTCAGTGGATAGATCTGCCGCCTGCCTCGCAAGTGCAAGGACCCGAGTTCGATCCCAGGTAACCTCCCCCCCAAAAAAGAAGTTTTCAGTGGATTTTCAAATAACTCTTATCTCTTTTTTTCCCCAAACATAAAGGTTTATGAAAGAATGGACAATTCAAACAAACACACACAAACATACAAACAATCCCTCCTCCTTACACTAGGTGGGACCAATCCAGCCTTATAAGTGAAAAATACCTTTCTGCTTTATTTGGCATAATAAAACTTACCGCTTAGACTTTACCAAAAAAATTTCCCCCTTCATATAATTTTCCTAGAATTATGTAAGGTTATGTCTATTTCCAGATCCTGAAGGTTTTGCATTTTAATGTTTGTACAACCCATTTAAAATTATGAATGTTGCTTCTATTTCATGTTCTGGGTAAAAACTCACAAGCAAAACAAAAAACAAACCACACATCATGTGCTGTAATAATATCTGTTTTGGGGATTTAGCTCAGTGGTGCTGTGCCTGCCGTGCAAGGTCCTATGTATTTATTATTAAATTATTTATTAAATATTTGTTTTGCAACATCAAAAACAGACCTTGAATATAATTTGCTTAAATCATAAATTCTGAGATTGAAATATGCATGTATAAATCACATTTAGGCTCCATGAACTGAAAGCTCTCCATAAATACATAGAAATATATATAAAGTGCAAAACAAGCAAGATCAACATGACAGCTCTGGAATTATAGTACTCCCAGTCTTCGGATTTCAGGTCAGGATAGCTGAGGATGTTCTGGGCAAGCTTCACGGCCTGTTTTCTGGTAGCCTTACATTTCTCCTTTCCCTGGATGTGGATTCAGGGCATCCAGGGCCAACAACTGCTTAGTCAGCAGCTCCTCCAGCTGGATGTAGTTCTTTTTTTTTTTTTTGGTACTGGGGATTGAACTCAGGGACCTTGCATTTTCGAGGCAAATGGCAGAACCACTGAGCTAAATCCCTGGTCCCTGAACTACTTCCTTTTCTCCAGGGCCTCTTTCAGGTTGATGTAAGAGATCAAGGTTTGCACTTCAATCACAGCTCTTCTGGCTTTCTGAATGCATGGGTTTCTTTCAAGTCTTACTTCATCCAACTGTCCAGTCAAAGCCTGTAGTTCTGTCTTTGAGCTCAGGTACAATTCAGGAGGGTTTTGAGCTTGAAGAAATTCATTTTTTATTTCTCTCATCCTCTTGAGGACTTTTTCTGTATTCAAAATAGAATGATTCCCTCTCAGGTCAAATGTGTGAGTAATATCAGCTTCCTCTTCTAAATGCAAATATTTCAGTAATTTTTGATATCTTCAACTACTTCCCTCCAATAGTTCTGATTTCTGTATGCCCACACACATCTAAAGCATCCAGATCAGCAATCAGCCCTGAGAGCACACATGGTAACTGCCTGCAAGTCTTATTACTGTCCACTCCCATCAGAAGCACAATGACAACACCTCTGGTCTTGCTCAGTTCACACATGACAGAGGTGATTTTGGCAATAGAAGTATGTCCATTCTCAGAAAGTGGCAGGGAAGGCGGCTTTTTCACTCAGTGAAACCTTGTGTGTCTGCACCTGCCTGGGGCTGCAGTTGAGGTCTCTGGCGCTTTTGGGCACCATTTGTTCCTTCACTGTAGGCCTGCCCCACCAAAGTTTCCACCGCAGCAAAGGTGGAGCAAATTCTCAAAGCAATACCACACAATTTTTTTTCTTCCATGCGGGCAGAAAGAAAAAAAGTTTCCTTCCTCTTGTTCTCCACAAGCTCACATGTTCTTCAAAATCAGAGGCTTAGCTTATAAGGCCAATTAGAAAAAAAGAGATAGTGGAAAAGATGGTGGCCAGTGATGCAAGCCCATATAATAGTCACGTAAAAAGATGAGATGGTGGGCCGGGGATTTAACTCAGTGGTTCCGCCGCCTGCCTTGAAAGTGCAAAGACCCAAGTTCGATCCCCAGTACTACAAAAAAAAAATTAGATGATGTCTGACCACATGGGAAGGTAATATAGTGGCCAGGCACATGACAAGGCAGCTTGGCAGCACTCTGACGAAAACACAAACCTGAGAGAAAGAAAAGCCATTAACAAACTAGGGTAAGTGAAAATCAGGCTAATTTCCAAAAAGGGTAGCAACATACAACAAACAAAAACAAAGAATACCCTGCAGAGTGAGTGCAAGCAAAGAAAGAAGAAAAAAATATCTATTGTAGATGGAAGAAAAACAAAAGCCTCTCTTCATCCCCCGTGGCCAGAAAAGCAACAAACAGTTCCCTGCACCCCATGAGAAGAGCTCCCTGCATTCCTGAGAGTGTGGGAAAGATAGAGAGAAAAAAGCCTCACAGAGAGAAACAAAAAATGTGCCCAACATGGACCTTACCTTGGTCTCTTGGTACCTGAACTTTACTCCTGGGGCTATACCTAAATGTTATTGGGTAGCCATTTCCTTTTAGAAATGGCTCACCAATTAAATGTATTCCAGGTCCTTCTTGCCTCAAATAAAGAATTGAATGAGACAAGCCAAAAATGGTGCCAAAATTTATTTGAAAAGTGAGGGGTGAAGGGCTAGGGAAGCAAATCGCTCTGCAGAGGAAACTTGGGCTGAATAAAAGAGAGAAAAAAGTAAAAGCAAAAATAAAAGTACACCCTGGGTCTGGGAGACAAAGGTCAGGCTACTGTGGAAGGGACATGAGCGCAGCCTCCTTGTGAAGCTTGTGTCCTTATATGCCATCTACATCTTGTAGGAACCCACAAGAGGTCAAGATATGGGGCCTTGGGAGTTATTTGACAATGTCCTGGAATCTTGTAATTAACAGGTACAACTTATTCCCCCAGCCAGTTTTGCCAGGCTGTGCCTTTCTCTCTCAGGCCTGCCCTATGAACCTACGCATCTGAGCTCTCACTGCTGCCCATTTAGTTGAGCATCACGCTGCACCTGAGATACTTCTTTCATTTAAAATTTTTTGTTTTCAGTTTTAGGTTTTGGAGACAGTGTCTCTCTGTGGAGTGAGGCTGACCTCTGACTGAAGATCCTTCTGCTTTGGCCTTCTGATTGCTGGAATTACATGTGTGAGCCACCATGCCCAGGTGAGTTTTTCATGTTATTAAGTTTGCTGAGTGCATGCCCTGGTGACATCTTACATGTTTGTCTGACTCTTGATTTTCGTATAAACTGGTAATTGTGGCAATCTTTTATACATAAACAAATTCATTCATTCATTCATTCATTTAAGACAGACCCCAAAATGTTGCCTATGCTGGCCTCCATCTCATAGGCTCAAGCAACCTTTCTCTCTCAACCTCCCTGTAGCTGAGACTATAGGTATGGGCCAGTGTGGTGACTACAAGAAATATTTAAAAATATAGATTTATGGGTCCTCATCCTGTATTCCTTGGTCTGGCCTGGGTACTGGGGATCTGTTACTCCTAAAAGCTCCTCATCCTCCTCCCCTTCCTCCTCCTCCTTCTTCTTTTCCTAAGAGCTCTTCTGTGAGCATCTTTTTTCTCATGTGTGGGAATTGGCAATCTGACCCCTCCAGTAACCGCAAGTCTGCTCCAGTCATATCCAATATATAGGAGGGACTATGGGGATTAACAGCAACTCTCAGTGGGGACGTTTTTTGAACCTCAGGGCCTGTGCCTCTGTGTTTTTTTAAGCCCAGATTAAGAAAACTCTTTTTTTTTTTTTTTGGTACCGGGGATCGAACTCAGGTCCTGGAGCTTGTGCAGCAGGCGGTGAAACCACTGAGCTAAATGCCCGGCCCTTTTTTTTTTTTTTTTTTTTTTTTAAGAAAACTCTTTTTATTTAATTGTGAGACAGGATCTCACTATGTAATTCAGGCTGGCCTTGAACTCACTGTGCAGCCCAGTCTGACCTTGAACTCACAGTGATCCTGCTTCAGCCTCCCAAGTGCTAGGATTACAGGCATGTGCCACCCTGCCCAGCAAGAAAACTTGACTTCCAGGTTCTTTCCTGGCATCGTGAGTGTGCATGTTAGGAAGAGGAACAACAGATTGCTTCTGTAGCATCTCAGGACAAGTATGCTGTCCACATGGTAGGACTCTTCCTTCAGGGGTGGGAGTTACCTGTAGATGACAGTGCTGTCTCCTCTTCTGAACAGTTACTGTGAGTGAGCCGTGGACATAAGCCAATTCTGTGCCCCACCTTCTCTGCTGTCTCACATCCCACTCTTCGGGACATAATATCTCTCTACCTATTGAGAGATACATTCTTCTGGTAACAGTAAGCACCTCACTGTCATAGCATCTACATTGGATTTCTCTCTTATTCTGTTCATATTTCTGCTATATCTTTCACACCCAAAAGAAGATCCATTCTCTTCACCACAGTTCAAATGGCCATATCTACCACTCCAACAATATTTTTCATTCTGGTACAAGTAGCACAATGGGGGCTGAGAGACCTCTCCACCCACTTGAGTTTGGGCAATGTCAGTGGGCCATTCCTCCCTCCATTGTTACCTGTAACTTGATCAGAGTGAACTCTGAAACTCCGGTGCTTGTTGAAAGCCCCTGACTTGGTGACTCAGCACTCTATTAATCATTCCTGGCAGTCTTATGTAGAGACCAAACGAGAGGCACCTGGGCTGGTGTCTGCCTCCTTAAAAAAAAAAAAAGCCTGATTTGTCTGTGTGTGTGTGTGTCTGTGTGTCTGTGTGTCTGTGTGTCTGTGTGTCTGTGTGCTTTTTACTTTCCTGTCATCCTGGCACCATTTTTCTGTTTATGCCACATTTTTCTCAGCATGGACCTGCCCTGAATACTTCTTTCCATGATCTTCCATAAATGTAGCTGCTTTTCATTTACCTTTGGATATGTACTTGCAATTCTTTGCTCACCGTACACAAAAGCCTGGAATCTATTGGATCCATCCCACCAAAAAAATATCATTTGGAGGGCTGGGGATTTACTTCAGTGGTTCTGTCACCTGCCTCACAGGTGCAAGGTCCTGAGTTCAATCCCCAGCATCAAAAAAAAAAAAAATCATTTGGTGAGTGTTATGACTTGTTTCTAGATGTACCCTTAAAGCCTCATGAATCATAGGTGGGGATTTTTAGAGATGGCTCTAGAGTGTGTGATGCTGGGATCAAAGGTGTGTAATTACTAAATTAGTCCACTGATTGATTTAGCATAGTTCTGGGTAGGATTAAGGGTGCCCCATCCTGGGAATGAGTGCTACCTGCCCTAAGGGCATGTAGCCTGGAGAAAATATAAAGGACAGAAAGAGGGCTGCTGTGGTTATCACTTGCTGCTTTGCTGCCTTCTGCCTGCCACAAACTGTTTCTCCTCTGTGATGCCCCTCTGTCATGTGCCACCCTGCCTTGGAGCCTGCCAACTATGAACCAAAACCTCTACAAACTGTGAGTCAAATAAACCTTTTCTCCTTTAACTTTGAGTTTTGGGTATTTTGTCTCAGCAACAAGAAAAGTAACTAAGACAGTGAGACACCCAGGAGACATTGGAAGGAAGGTAAATCCATTTTTGGGAACACTTTTTTCTCTTTTCTCCTTTTTACAAGCAACCAAAGGCACTAGTTCAGTGAATGGGACAGATTCCCGGGAGTAAGAAGAGATGATCAGATTGTAGAGCAAAAGACTTTGGTCTTATGGCCAGGGATTTAGCTCAGTGGCGCTGTGTCTGCCTGGTAAGCACAAGATCCTGAGTTTGATTCCTGGTACAGGGAAAAAAAAAAAAAAGGCTTCAACCTTTGCAGGGGCCAGGAGGATTCCTGCTGATCGATTGGGGTTGTATTTTGCTGTTGGTCCTTGCAGCATGGAGATTCCCCTCAAGTAGCCATGGTTTCCCATGCCTTGAGGGGATTGGACCTGAACCAAGCCAAAGTGAGGCAGCTGGCAAGTTTCATGGCTCTCATGGGCACTGGAAAAATGGGGTTGGGATGCTCTGGCTTGGACAGAGTTCCCCAGGCTGGTTTCTTAATATTTCTCAAGGGACTGAGCAATGTAGGCCCAGTTCATCTAATGTTATTGCTTTTCTTTGGAGGGTACAGTTGGCAGCATGCTCTGTACTGTGGAGATTTAGGTGGCCCCTTAGGTAGTGCCAAAGATGTTTGTTGGGCCCAGTGGAGCCTGTTCACTCACACTGTGTGAGTGTCCTTCTATGGTTTGTTTTCCTTCTTTCCCTCTCTTGAGGGAACTTCTGTTCCCTTCTTGTCTTTCCCTCGCTCCCCCAGCTTTCATCTATCTGCAAACTCAAATTATTTGGCTTCCTAGTGCTGGTCAACTGAGGGAGACAGAGAGCTGAAATATAGAGTACTAGCCTAGTGATTTCTCACATGGAGAATGGAAAGAAAAACTTGTCATTTTTAATGGTGCAGTTTTTGTTCTGGGAGAGCTGGGATAAGCAGTCTGTTTTCTCTGGTGTCCTAAAGCTGATCTATAGCTGTCTCCTCCTGGGGTTACTTCTTTAATGCTAGTTTGTTCCCTCCATCCTACTCGGTTTTGCTTTTGTGCCATGATCCAGTGAAATGCAGGAGAGTTGGAGACTGAGGAAGAGACTAAGAGAAGATGAGGTTCTCATATAAGGGCACAAGTTTTAAAAGTCAAATCCTGCCTGGACCTCTAGCTGTGGGAGTTTAAATTGCATTTGCTTATTTGCTGTTCTTAGACTGCCACCTACTGGCCGATACGGGGATATCACCTATTAAATATACATTTCTCAGTCAAGGGCTCTAAGAACCACACCTGAAAGTTTTTGGAGTTTTGGGGTTCTGTTGAGTAAAGCACTTGCTGCTGCTCACGAGATAGGATTTGAGGTGGTTTTATAATTGGTTAAGAGGAAGCCAGCCAGTAAGGCATCCCAGTTCTGGACTCTTTGCTCAGAAGATGAGTTGTGGTCATAGGGGGATATCCAAACATTCCAAAGGAAGTAGTGCCGGCACCCACACAAGACCAGATACTACTGGACCCCAAGTAGTCCAGGTCTACTAGGGCACACCTGAGGTGAGAGCTGGACAGGGTTATAGACTTAGAGGATGCCCTATATGATTCCCATGTGGAAATGGGTGCAGGAGAAGGCTCAAAAAGGCTTGTATGACCAAAGCCCAAGGACTTCAGCCTTTTCAGGTTATAGCCTGGGGCTATAAGGCCCAATATCTACCAGGAGATGCCTTGTAATGTCCCTACTAATGGGCCAGGGATAGGCCTGTTAGGACCCCACAACTTAATTTTTACTGCTATTTACAGACCCATCATAGGAAATGCTTCTATTCCTGACTCCCTGCTCAAATGCCTCCTCACTCACTGGAAACAGTTCCATCTCAAGGTGCTTCAGAAAGACCATCTTATGTAATAAAAAAAATGCCTATGTATCCACTTGGAGGAAAAGAGACATGGCCACCCTTTGGCAGCCTAAAATATAACTCCATTTTCCAATTAGGTCTTTGTTGTAGGAAACAGGGAAAATGGTCAGAGGTGCCTTATGTTCAGGCCTTTATGGCCCTCTACCAAAGGCCTGATTTTTGCCCTAGAACTAATCTTCCCTCAAGAGCTGATGCTGCTGAGGACTCTCTCAGGTCCTCTTCCCCCCAGACTATTTCCTCACCAGCATGCTCAGTCAGTATTCCCAGGAGATAAAGACCATCGACTGAGCCCAAACAATGCCAGATGTGGATCTGCCTACCATTGGGTAGGATTCAGGGAATTCAGTATCTAAGCCTGCCACCACTCTATCTCTTCAAGAAGTGGCAGGTGCTGAGAGTCCTGTCCAGATGCAAGTCCTTCTTTCAATTATGGATATTCACCAATACAAGAGAAAACTGGGCAGATTTTCTAAGAATTCTGAAAAGTTTTCTGGTTTCCAATCTGACCTGGTGAGATGTCCAGTTTATCCTGGTTTCTTGCTGCATAGCAGTAGAAAGAAAAAGGATTATAAAAGCTGCAAAGCTGGATAATGATGAAGACTTCACAGCTCCACCCAGTGATAATCAGCCAACTACTGTGTTGTTTGGACCCCAAGAGGGGCCGGAGTGGGATTATAACACAGTGGGTGGAGAAGCCGGTGAGAGTCATTCATCCAAACCATTTTAGTAGGTATCAAGGCTCTGATGAAAATGCAGCTGCTTTTCAACTCTGGCTTGAAGAGGCACTCTTAAATATACTAATTTAGTCTCAGAGTCCAGGGAAGGTCAGATTATTCTAGGACATAATTTTATTCATCATTCAGCTCCAGATATTAGGAGAAAGCTCTAAGAATTCCAACAGGGCCCACAAAGCAGGAATAAGTCAATTAGTTGATGTGGCTTATTCAGTCTTTAATAACTGTGATAAAATAGAGGACAAACATGAGGAAAAGAGGCAGGCTAAAGCCTTGCTTGCCCTAATTGATAAGGCTCAGGATAAAGCCGCAGTGCTAAGGGAAACTGAGGTAATCCAGAGTGATAGAAGCAGGCCGGAGTGTGCTTCAGGTGCAAGGAACCTGAAGGAGTGCCTTCTAAAAGCACCAAACCCTTGTTGGGTCTGTCAGAATATGGAAGAAGATCGTTGGCCTTGGAGGAGGGACTGCCTTTGTTCCCAGAGAGGGATGAGGTCATTCACCACCATGGTGGCCAGGGTAGAACGCTTGGAAAGTGAATGATGGTGCTCGAGCTAGCCTGCGTGGCTTCCACACAAGCTCATTTACAGGAGCCTCAGGTGACTCTAGAAGTAGTGGGCAAACAAGTTGTATTTCTCTGTGATACTGGGGTGTCTTATTCAATTCTAATTTTTATTGGGAGGAAATTTCATCTCATTCCAAATTTGTTGTGGACCTTGAAGGGGTTAGCTGGACAGCTTTCTTCTACCGCCACTCTGAATTGCCAGTTGAAAGATTTTCTTTTTTTTTTCTTTTTTCTTTTTAATTCTTTTATTGGTACATTTTAGGTATATAATACGTTTACATTTATCACTGGGCGCGTGTACCTGTACATGATGTATCTTAGTTCTTATTTTTCCCCCCATTACCTGTGTGCCCTTCAACCCCTCCACCCTTCCCTATTTACATAGATTTTGTTTCCATTGGAAGATTTTCTTTTCCAAGCTGCCTTTATGATTATATCAAAATGCCCCACACCAGTAATTGGAAGACATATACTCTTCCTACTCAGGACCACTCTGACATTCAAGCCTCCGGCAGCGTGTGTCCTAGTTGCTAGAGACCCAACCAGCCTTGCCCCTTGGGGTCTGATGTCTCTGCTGGGAGTTGATCCCCAAACGTAGTATGATGATACTCTGTAGAAGGCTGTTAAGGCCATCCCAGTAATTATTCAGCTGAAGGACCCTAATCTATACCCTCACAGAAAACAGTATTACTTTAAGAAAGAAGCTAGGGAGGGACTCAAGCCCATTATTGATAAGTTTTTTACCACAGGGTCCCTGATGCCAGGCCAGTCCCCATGCAATACACCCATTTTACCAATAGTTGAGCCATCAGGAGACTACCATCTAATACAAGATCTCAGAGCCATAAATGAGGCAGTGGTACCTACTGACCCATTAATAGAAGACCTGTACACCCTTTTAGCACAGATCCCAGGAGGCACTAAATGCTTCTCTGTCCGTGATCTCAAGGGTGCTTTCTTTACTATCCCTATAGATCCTCAATCTCAATATTTGTTTGCCTTTAAATGGGAAGATCCCCAAACAAGATTTCCAACAGTATACTTGGACTGCCTTGCCTCAGGCCTTCAGAGATAGCCCCCACTTTTTTGCATGGGCTTAGCTCAAGACTAGAGAGTCTTAAAAGTTTAAAAAAGGAAGCCTATTGCCACCCCCGGGGGGGTTCCACTGGGGCCTGGAAACTGGGCACTGAATTTTCTTCCTGCCCTTGGACTGACTTAGCTTGTGTGCTGTTTCTGGAGTCCTCTGGTTTGAAGACCTGGGGTATTGCTGTATTAATACTGATGGGGATTAAATTAGGGCCCTGCATATGCTGCACAGTCTAGCACTGAGCTACAACCATAAACCCTGATGGTTTATTACTTGTCATATCCTTGAGTTATTTGGTACTTACAGGGTGGGGGCTTGACTGTCTCATTGACCAATATGTCCCAAGCAACTAACACAGTGTTTGATTTTTGAACAATTGTTCAAAAGTACTTTGAAGAATGAATAGAGAGATGGATGTGTAGACTTTCCAGTATTTTTCACCCATGATCCTCTTTTCATAACACACATACACACACACACACATACACACATGCATGCACACACAACAGTGAAACATTCAACAGACTCTTGTTTTTTTTGGTTTTTTTGGTACCAAGGATCAAACTCAGGATCTTGTGCTTGCGAGGCAGGTGGGGTGGCACTGAGCTAAATCTCCAGCCCTCAACAGACTTTTCATTTTTACTTTTTATGGTGCTGGGCATTGAACACAGAACATCACACATGTTAAGCCATGGACTTACCACTAAGCTACACCCCCAGACCGAGGCTCTCCATTTATTCAAGAACTGGCCGAGTCTTCTAGGCATCGTTGCAGGGATCACATTATCAGAGACAGTAATCATGGATCCCACTTGAAAGGAGAAGGCTTGAGAATGAATATACTTAGAGTGAGGTGGAACAACTGAGAATTTGTGTTGGAAAAATTGAATTTTGAGTGAAAAATCACTACAGAAAATAATTTTATTCAACAGTAAGAAGCCCTTAGGGGACATTAAGCACAGGGAGAAAGGAGGTAGAAGTCTCAGTGGGGTATTTCTGAGCGCACAGGCATGAGGTTCTCTATGTTGCTCCGGATATGTTTTCTCCTTATGTATGCTGGTAGTTGCTGGCTATGACTGATGTCAGGAATCCATCTGGAATATTGGGCCTTTACTAGGCTACCCTGAAATAGAATTCTTTCAAGATCCATTGTCTCAAGTCTTAATAGCATAGTTCAGCCAGCAATCTATTGTTGGGTCTTCTGGGCATTGTTTAGATGAATTTTTGGGCTAGGGCCCCCTAGGTTTTGGTTATATTCTTCCATAGATTGAGGTCTTTTGCGAGCCCTTGTGGATTCTGGCTTCTGATTTTCAGCCTTTGCCGGGGTGACAATGGAAGCATCCCCATAGGTCCACCTCAGTGCTGGCTTTGCTGCTGTGGCTTTTGCTGGGGTGGGGATGGCAGCATCCCCATAGGCTCTGTAGCCACCAATCAGGCAGTACGTTTCTCCATGCCAGCTCATCTGGGTTTCTCCATATCCTTGATAGAGGACATGATAGTGAACAGGTGTAGGAGGGGCTGTGGCCAGCCCTGCTGCTAGAAAGAAAATCAGAAACGATCAGTCACTTCCACTTCTTACACTGTGCTGCCAGGAGCTACCCTTCTCATGTGCCTTCCTGGGTGAAGCTCATTACTCTACTTGGCATCCCATAGTCTTGGTCTGTCTCTTTTATAGGTCACTTAGAAGGAGATATTTGCTGTAAAAGCACTTGACTTTTGTGGAACTACAGCAGCAAGAGACCAGAATATCTGGCCCCTATTTGAACAGTGAACACAAAAACCTGAAAATAATTACAAATGGGACATCCTGAGTTTCTGGTTGCCAAGATTAGGCTCAATTTCCTTTCTCACACCATACCAATCCTGGGGTGCTTTTCCCTCAGATATCCAGACTCAGTAGGACTTTACTTCTCTCCAGACTTTTCAGTCCCAGCTGTATGACACAACCCTCATCCTAGTCCTCAGCAACTAAGACTGTCATTGTTGCTGGGCCCATGTGCATGTCTTCATGACAGCATTGTAAAGCTATCTTGAGTCTCAAGGTAAAGTTTGTGATAAACTTTCAACAGATCTTCCTTAAACAGCTCTTCTTAATCTCTTGAAGCCAAATACAATTTACTTTTCCTAAGAGTCCTCTAAACAAAGGGTTTAAGGAAGCACTTTTTTTAAAGGTGGGATTTTACTATGTTGCCCAGTTTTGTTTCTAACTTCTAGGCTGAGTCACCCTTGTTGCTCAGCCTTGTGAATGAGGCCTTGGACTATAAATGCCTCCCCACACACAGATATGAAGGAAGCATCTTGTAGCCCAAAGGAGATGGATAAATTTATTATAATTGGGGTTTTCTAAATACTTGCCCAGAAATGAAATACTAGCCTGCACATTGAACAGGAACCCTCCAAAATCCTGACAGGATAATAGGCTCTTTGTCCTACTCATGACTAGGGAAGATTGGAGGTACGGGGGGGAAGGACAAAAGGAAGTTGTGATGGCCACTGGTGTTGTGTGTACACCAAGGCCTGGTGTAGAGATTCCTGGCCCAAGCTTACCTGCTGCACTGCCCTCCCATGAAACAGATGACAAGTTAGCCTGAAGATAGATGATCTGGTCAGACATTCTCTTTTGAGACAACCAAAAAGACTGGTGTTTAGTAGAGAACCAGTGGTAGGTTTCTCCACAGTTAAGTAGATTCCTTACCATGGAAATCAGGAGGGCTCTGATGTCACCACTACCCAGTGAGGTTACATGCAGAATCTTGAGTTGATGGACAGGCTCTGGGCTGCCAGTGATTGGTGGAAGAGACTGGGGAGAGACGGCAGAAAACACTTCCTAGGTTTCTATCTGTCCTCCTTAGCCACAGCCTTGTCAGTAGCCACTTTTTGTGTAGCACTCCTGTGGGTGGCCACACTCCCAGTGACCATAGGATGGTGATAGTGGTAGGAGAGTCAAGATTAACCCAAGAGACAGGTTGCAAGATCTAACCCTGAGAATTCAAGTTAGAGAGGCATAGATCTGGGTAGATTAGAAGATGGAAGAAGGCACCTCAGAGTTGTGCTTGAAGCATAAGCAAGATTTGTATATGTGCCAAAGAAAGACATTACAGTGTTGTGTTTTGGTTGGGTTTTTTTTTTTTTTTTTTTGCAGTACTGGGGATCAAACTCAGGACCTTGTGCTTGCCAGGCAGGCTCAGTGCCACTGAGCTACATCCCTGGCCCAACATTACAGTGTTGTGAGAACAATAAAAGTAAAGACCATGTTATCTTGACTTTTTTTTCTTCTCCATGTACACACTCATGGAATATTGATGTTTTTAAAAAGGAGTTCTGAAAAAAAAAATTTGTGGAAGGAACAGGATCTAATCAAGGAAATACTGGTAGTAGAGTGAAGTTCTGCTCAGTGGTGTTCAATAGCTTTTGAAAGTGCCAGATCTTTGGAAGGAAGTTCAATTAGCACCATGGCAAATAAGGATCTGCAGTGACTTAACAAGGCAAGATGGCAGGCCCATTTTAGCATGAAATTCAAAACACATTTATGGCCAAATAATATAATATAAAATGCAACTTTATTGTTTCACTCCCCACGTGTACAAAAGGAAAACAACAGGGCTGGGATAGAGATCAGTGGTGGAGGTGGAGCCTTCTCTCACGTGCCTGAGGCTCTGGATTCCATCACAGCACCCCGCCCCCCCCCCAAAAAAGGGCAACCAAGAGTCTTTGAAGAACATGTAGTGGCTAGGAGTATGAATTCATTGAATTCACCATACTTCATGATAATTATTTTGAAGGGAGTCCAAAAAGGATCTGGTATGTCAGAAATCACCACAATACAATATCAAAATTCAAAATCCAATTTAGCTTTCATGAGTCATGGAAAAAGTCTACTCCAGCAGTGGCCTGTAGCTTGTCATTTAGAGCCAGAAGCAGCTCACCAGACCCTTAGGGAAGTTATCAGGTAGATAAACACCAGCGTTTACTCCCATCCATTATCCTGACAAAGAGTCTGTGGCATAACATTTAAACCAGCCAAAACCAGGCTTTCTGTGGCATTGTCCCTCACTGAGAATACCAATTGTGGAAGGCCTCTCTTTCAATAAGTTGCCCACTGTGAACAGCAGGGCTGAGCCTCCCCAGGAGGAACCTGGAGAGGGGTCCGTTTAGTCAATATAGTCCTTCATGAGTGAGTTAATTAATCCCCCCCCCCCAAGAATAATATCCAGAGAGTCAATCGTCAGCCTCAGGGCAGCGTCAGAGCATGAGAGTTGTTGCTGCAGCTCCAGAGCTCAAGATCTGGTGTCAGCCAAACAGCGGTTACAGCTACATAGCAAATAAAGCCACTAAAAGGTTATAGTGTTCTTTAGTTCACAAGAGTTATAGTGCCTTATCAGTTTACTGAGGCATGGTGAGACTAAACACCTGCTGCATGACCTTGTCTATGCTGTGCATGTGTGGTTCAGTATGTTAGGTCATTCCTAGATAACTGTGGCCCATTATATGCATGTCCCTGAGAGTGGAGTCCTGTCCTCAAGTGTCCTCAGATGATCTGAGACACCTAGGCTTTGAGTATAATTAGAAGTAGTACCCAAACCCACTCAATCTGTTTGTTTTTTGAGACAGGGTCTTGCTATGTAGTCCAGGCTGGCCTTGAACTCACTAAGCAGCCCGGCTGGCCTCAAACTTATGGTGATTCTCCTGCCTCAGCCTCCTGAGTACTGGGATTATAGGCATGCACCACCATGCCCAGCTCAATCTTCTGAATGAAGTACAAATCTCAGGGTTGGGTCACAATGTTGACGATGATGTCTGACACCACTTTCTTCACATGTCTAACACTCCCTGCTCTGTGAATATCATTTTACAGGGTGAAGACCAAGTCATAATTGACCAGTTCCCCTAGGGAGCTGTTCAAGCCCAGAGAGCCTAGGACTGCTATATAGAGAAGTATTTCTGTAAAGGCATTCAAGTATGTTACTGGGACTCAGATCCCTTCTTCCAAACTGTGATTATCAATTGCCTGGAGAATTGCAAGTATCTTAGTTACTTTTCTCCTTGCTGAGACAAAATATCCAGTACCCAGTGTAAAAAGGGGAAAGATTTATTTAGTTCACAGTTTGTAGACGTTCAGTCCATAGTTGGCTGGCTCCAAGGTGGAGTGGCATTTGGTAGAAGGGGTCACAGAGGAGAACCAGTTCAGGGCAGGCAGAAGACAGCAAAAACAACAAGGGACCTTAACAGTGTCTTTCTGCCCCTTTTATCTTATCCAGCCTACTTAGGGCAGGTAGCACTCATACCCTTAATCCTAGTGCCCTTGAGCTGAGCATTGCACCATGAGTCAATTCCAGCATCACACACTCTAGATCCAGCCACCTCTGAAAAAGCCCCTCCTGAATGCAGGGGAAGCTCTGGGATGCAACATGCCTGTGAATAGCATGTTGATTTCCAGTTCAGTCAATGGAGATTTGTCCTGCCTCCTCAAGGCAAATGCATCAATGTGCCAGTTCCAGTGGGTGACAGCAAAGGATGTCTAGACAAATGGATGGACATAAGGAACTGGAGGCCCCTCCTGGTGAGAAAGACATTGCCTGAAAGTAGAAGGATTCACATAATCTCTATGTGCCTTGCCCAGGTGGGCATCATTGTGTTTCTTGGCACACACTGCAGCTTGGTTTTCTCACCTTTAATGTGAGGCATCAACACAAGCCATAACCCTCTGCTAATTCCAAACCTTGAGTGACTCTTTTTCTTTCTTTCTTTCTTTCTTTTCTTTCTTTCTTTCTTTCTTTCTTTCTTTCTTTCTTTCTTTCTTTCTTTCTTTCTTTCTTTCTTTCTTTCTTTCTTTCTTTCTTTCTTTCTTTCTTTCTTTCTTTCTTTTTTGGTACCAGAGATCGAACTTGGGACCTTGTGGTTGCAAGGCATGCACAGTGCCACTGAGCTAAATCCCTGGCCTAAGTGACTTCTCTTTTCTACCAGCAGGTACATGGGGAAGCCTCGCGGTTCTCTCAGATCACACCTCTCCCTCTCTTTCTCCTCCTCAAGAAGTCTGTGGTGGTTGCCAGCTGTGGAGCTGGGGAGTGAAGCCAGGAAGGCCACTGTAACTCTATTGTGACACCTGGCAACACACTTCAGCACACTGCAAGGCCATAAATATCATTCCTTGAGGAGTGAGTGCACTTGGCTCAGGAGGTTGTTGCCACTTCTTTCTTCTTGCTGCAAGAACGTAGTGTAAGACTGAGTGTGTGAGTAGCCACGAGACTCGGTACCCAGAGCTGTGCTATCAGTTTAAGGTATGTTAGCCTATTCTATTCTGCACACGAGGGAGAATATTTTATCAGCCTCATTTTCAAAATGAGAAAAATGAGCTGCAGGGTAGGCCAAAGTACATAGTGATGCCCACATGGGATTATGTGAATCCTTCCACTTCTAGGCGATGTCATTCTCAGCAAGAGGGCCCTCCAGTTCCTTACATCCATCCATTTGTCTAGACGTCTTTTGCTGGCCATCCATTGGTGCTGGCACATTATGGGGTTTGCAGTGTGGTGGCAGGACAAGTGTCCATTGACCACACGTGGAATCAACATACTGTTCACAGCTGTGCTGCATCCCAGACCCCTCCTTGCATTAGGTTTGTGTGTACACAACCTCCCTCCTTGGCCTGCTTTCATGGCTCCCCCAAGCAGGGTAACCCTGTGTAGCTGAGCATCTGAGCTCTCACTGCTACCCATTTAGAGAAGCATCAAGCTATACCTGAGGTGCTTTTATCATTTTATTTTTTTGTTTTCATTTTCAGGGTTTTTTTAAAAGACATTGTCTATGGAGTCTAGGCTGACCTCAAACTCAAGAAGCTTTTGCCTCAACCTTCTCATTGCCGAGATAACACATGTGAACCACCATGCCCAGGTGAGATTTCCATTTTGAGTTTGCTGATTGTATCCCATTGTGACGTTGCACGTGTTTATCTGTCTGTTGTTTTTCCTATAGCCTCATAGTTTTGGGAATCTTTTATACTGGAAACATTCATTCATTCATTCATTTAAAGATAGGCCCTAAGATGTTGATTAAGCTGGTCTCTAACTCATTCACTCAAGCCATCTTCTTTCTTCAGCCTCCTAAGTAACTGAGATTACAGGTGTGTACCAGTGTTGGCACTACAAGAAACTTTTACAAATATAGATTTCCAGATCCTCATGCCATAATTTCCCTTGGTCTGGCTTGGGTTCTGGAGATCTCTCATTCCTAAGAGCTCTGCGTGAGCATGTTTTTCTTATGTTTGGGAATTATCAGCCTGACTCCACCAGTAACTGCAAATATGCTCCAGTCATATCAAGTATCAGGGAGGGACTGTGTGGGGTGTTATGGTTTACATCTAGATGTATCCCCCAAAAACTTATATGCTCATAGGTGTGGCTATGTTGGTTCTGCCCATCCAGGGACAGGGAATATCTTTCTATTTCCTGATATCCTCTTTGATCTCCTTTTGTAAAGTACTGTAGTTTTTATTGTAGAGGTCTTTCACTTCCTTGGTTAGGTTGATTTCTAAATATTTCATTTTATTTAATGCTATTGTGAAAGGTATTGTTTCCCTAATTTCTCTCTCAGAGAGTTTATTATTGGTGTACAGGAACTTTTTTTTTTTTTTGCGGTATGGGGAATCGAACTCATGACCTTGTGCTTCCAAGGCAGGTACAGAGCCACTGAGCTACATCTCCAGCCCTGGAACACTATTGATTTTTGAGTGTTGACTTTGTATCCTACTTGCACTCTACTGAATTTAGTTATTGATTCTAGGAATCTTTTGGTGAAGTTTTTGGGGTCTTCTATGTAGAGGATCATACCATCTGCAAATGATAATTTAACCTCTTCCTTTCCTATACATATCCCTTTATTTCTTTCTCTTACCTGATTGCTCTGGCTAATGTTTTGAGAACTATATTGAACAGAAGTCGTGATAGTGGACAGCCTTCTTCTTGTTCTTAATTTTAGAAAAATAGCTTTCAACTTTTCTTCATTTAATATGATACTGGCTGTTGATGTATCATAGATGGCTTTTTATCAGATTGAGATGAAGGTATTCTATACCTATTTTCTTCAGGGTTTTTTTAAATCATGAATGGATGTTGGATTTTGTCAATGCTTTTTCTGTGTTTATCGAGATAATCATGTAACTTTTGGTTCTTGCTTCTGTTTAAATGTAGTGTATTACATTTATCAATTTGCATATGTTGAACCATCCCTGCATCCCTGGTCATGGCAGGCTTCAGGACCTCAGCATTTGGTGGAGGAGAGCAGGGAGAAGGCAGAGCAACCCTGCCTGCACCTTTCTCTCTGGCCTTCCTACATGGGTGGGCATGGCTCCAGGAGCCACAGAAGGGCCAGTGTATCCCAAATTCTGAGATTGGTCAGAGAGTTAAGATTAACCTAAGAGTCAGGTACTGAAGCTCTGACCTTGAGCACACAACAAATGGAGAATAGAGATTTGGGTAGATTTAAGGACCAGGGAAGCTTCCTTGGATGAGGGCCTGTATCAGTCAGTATTTACTAGAGAAACAGATATAGCATAAGATATACAAATACATATGAATTTACAAGATTGGCTTATAGTGGCCACCCACAGAGTTGGATAAGGAAGAGTGCAGAGGGTCTGTCTGCACACTGGAGACTGAAGGATTTAGTTGAAGGTCTGGAGCTCACTGTAGTGTCCCGTGTGAGTCTGTATCAGGAGACCGATGGGTCTGTGATGGAAGGCTGAAGAGTCTACACTGGAGCGCTGAAGGGTCCGGACCGGAAGCCAAAGAGTCTGCACTGAAGCCAGGAGATGACTCCAAGGTGAAGACTGGAGCTCTTCCAAAGGAACAGAAGCAGCAGCGTCCTTCATTTCTTTATAACATCTAGGCAATGAGTCACCCTAGGATGGGTCCTCCACACTCTAGGGTGTGGAAGAGGTGGCAGCCCTGAGTAGGGTGGATCATCTATGCCCTAGGGTGTGGAATTGCTGAGCTGATTTAGCTAAGCTTCTTTTAACCAAACTTCTCAAATTGACACAATCAACCATCACAATCCACCCCTTGTCAACTTGGCAACCAGACACATTTCTTTAAACCAGTCTCTAGATAAAAAGACAGCTCATAATTATGCCTAGCATGTTGAAACTGTCCTGTGTACAAATGGAAACACACTAATTCTCTCCCCAGAATAGAAGGCAAGTTTTCTTTGGATGACGCTTACTCTTTTTTTTTTTAATTTTTTTTCCCATTAAGTTTATTGGTACATTTTAGGTATAAAATACAGTTACATTCATCATTGGGATCTTGTACCATTACATGAGTATCTTGGTTCTTATTTTTCCCCCTTCCCCTGCCCTCCCTTTACCCCCTCCACCCTTCCCTATTTACAAAGACTTTGTCTCCATTTTTTTTCTTTTCTCATAGTTTTTCTTTTCCCTTTTTTTCCTTTCCCCTACCCCTCCCACTTCCCCTGCTCCTTTAGACCTTCTCTTCCTATTACACAATATCAATTATACATTTTTAAAATTACAATATCAAGATCTAGGAGACATTACCACAGATTTTACAGAATTTAAAAGGATATAGAAAGCATATAACAAAAATCTTGTTTGAAATAAATTTGACAACTTCTAAGAAGTACCGTGGAAGACAAATTAATGAAACTAACTCTGGAGGAAATATAAAATTTGAATAGCACCTATTAAAGAAAGTGTATTCCTAGCTTGAAAAAATACCTATATGACAACAACAAGCTCATATACATTTTAACTGATAAGTTATATCAAACATTTAAAGCAGAAAAAAGAAGGAACACTTCTCCCCTCATTTTAGGAAATCAACATTGTGCTAATACTAAAACTGGATAAAGAAAATAGAAGAAAAAAGTATGAACATAGATAGAAATTTGTTTAACAAAACAAACTATTAGAAGTCAGATCTGGCAGTATGTAGAAAGTGGTTTTGTTATAGGGATGGCAGTGTTGGTTCAGCGTTGGAAGATCCACCCCCAAAAGTCATCATTTTAACAGAGGAAAGGAAAAAGCCATATGATCCTGTCACTAGTTGGAGAAAAAGTATTGGACTAAATTCTACAGCTGTTCATGGTAAGAGCTATCAGGAGACTAGAAGTAGAACAGAACATTCCCAACAGATTAAAGACATGTACTCCATACTTCCAGTGAGAACACCTTATATGAATGGAGAAGATACAATGCTTTCTCCTTAAGGTGGGGATCAAGGGCAGATATGCTTACTCTTTATCTGTCCATTAAACTTTGAAACCTAGGGCCAACCAAAATAGTCTGGCAATAAAATGACACAATTAGGATAGGATTGGCAAAGTAGAAGCAAAATCTTTATATGTAGATGAAATGATGATCTACAGAGAAAATACTAAGAAATCTCTAGGAGCCCCTAGAACTTGTACTTGAATTTAGCAGGATTAGAAAACACAAGGTATATATAAAAATTCAGGTCTGTGTATACTTGCTATAAATGAAGAACTGGATATTGAAATTTAAAAGTTATGTAGGAGTACAAAGGACCCAGAAAAGACAAAAACAAAAACAAAAACAGTGTTGGAAGACGTTTAGCACCCAATTTTAAGACTTCTTCTAAAACTACAGTAATCAAGGCAGTGTTGGTGTAAGGAAAGACATATAGATCATTGGAATAAAACAAAGAATCTAGAAATAGAACAACACATATATGGTCCACTGAGTTTTGAAAGATTATTTAACATTAGCATTTTATAGAATATAAACTCGATTCAAGAGCCGAGGAAGAGATAGTGTCTTCAGCAAACGGCACTAGAACACCTGGTATCCATATATAAAAAATTAACCTCAACCCTTTATTTCCATACATGAAAATAACTTGAAGGGATCTATGAACCTAAATAAGAAAGCCTAAAAGTATAAAACTTTAAGAAGAAATTATAAGGGAAAATATTTATGAATTCAGGGTAGGCAAGAACTACCTAGGATGAAGAAAAAAATTGATAAATGAGATTCCATCAAAATTTAGAACTTTAAATGACATCATTAAAATGAAAAGTAGTCCTTAAACAGACCATATTTACAATGCATATAACCTATGACCAGAATATATAAAGAACTCTTACAGCTCATTGATAGACAACCCAATTAAAAAGTGGACATAAGAATGAGGCCCCAAGCAGTGTACAAATCTCCCCCTCTGCTCTGGGCACCTCCAACTACTTGGACGATGGACATTCTTACCAAGAGAGCTCCATACAAGATGTAAGAGATCGCTGCTTCATCCAACCACTGGCCATTCCTGAGGAGACCTTTCACAAGGAAATAGCAGCAACAATCAACAAATGGAATTATATCAGACTAAAAAGCTTCTGAACAACAAAAGATTCGATCAGTAGAGTGAAAAGACAACCTACAGAATGGAAAAAAACTTTGCCAGCTAATCCTCAGACAGAGAACTAATATCCAGAATATACAAAGAACTCAAAAAAATTAAACCATCTAAAATTAAAGACCCAGCTAAGAAATGGGCTAGAGAAATGAACAGATACTTCACAGAGGAAGAAATACAGATAGTCAACAAATATATGAAAAATGTTCAACATCCCTGGCCATTTAATGCAAATTAAAACAATGGTAAGATTCCACCTTACTCTGGAAAAAATGAGAATGATTAGAAAATAAAACAATAACAAATGCTGATATGGCTGTGGTAAAAACAGAACCTTCCTTGGAATGCAAACTAGTACAATTATTATGGAAATCAGTATGAAGATTCCTCAAAGAATTGAAATTAGAAATTCCATACAACCCAGCTATCCCCCTGCTACGTATCTTCCCCAAAGAGCTTAAGTTATACTACAATGATACTTGCATAACAATGTTTATAGCAGCACATTCATAATAGCTAAATCCAGGAAGTAGCCATATACCCATCAACAGATGACTGGATAAATAAAATATGGTATCTGTATATAATGGAATACTACTCAGCTACAAAGAATGATAAATTTGAGACATTTGTAGGAAAATGAATGCACCTGGAAAACAAAATGTTGAGTGAAATAAATCAGACACACAAGCTTGAATACCATCTGGTATCCCTCATTTGAGTGAGGCAAAGTACAAACAAAGAAAATGATCAAAGATGGATAGAAAGGGACAAGGGGACAGATCTCATCCAATAGGGAAAAGGTCCAAGGAAACAAGGAGAGGGATGAGGAGGAGGGGAAGAGGAAATAAGAGGAATAAAGATGTGCCACGTGCAGGATCCTAATAACTCCAATCAATGTAAACTATATATGCCATAACATGTGCTAAGACAAATAGTATCAACAGGCATGAAAAAGGTGATTGAGGAACCAGAGGAGGAGAGGAGAGGGAGAGGGAAGGGGTAGGAGAAAAAAAATTCAAGCTGTAATATGTATATGTAAGCACTCCCCAAGATGACTGTAAAATGCATGATATATAAACATGTACTTATAAAATAAAATTTTAAAAACTAAAAAAAAAAAAAAAAAGTGGACATAAGAAGATGATAAATAGCCAGTATAGCACAAGGAAAGGTGTGTAACTCTAGAATCAGAAAAATACTAATCAGTACAATAACAAGATTGAATTATGCACTCATTAGAGAGATGAAGTTAAAAGTTTTAAAAGCCTTGTCATGACTTTTTCTTTTTGTTGGATTCTCCCCCTTTGCGTTTAATTTGTCACACCCAATGGATTCATTCTGCTGGGTTTCCTGGGGTTGTGATCCTCATTGTCTTTTCCTAGGGTATTGTCTAAAATTTTTTGGAGTGCCAGTTTGGTATTCATGAAGTTCCTGAGGTGCTCTTTATCACGAAAGTATCTTATTTCTCCATCAATTTTGAAAGATAGTTTTGCAGGGTACATCAATCTGGGTTGGAGGCTGTTTTCCTTGAGGGCTTGAAATACATCACTCCAAGCTCTTCTTGCCTTGAGGGTTTGCACTGAGAAGTCTGCTGTGATTCTGATGGGCTTTCCTTTGTATGTGATTTGTTTCTTTTCTCTCACTGCTTGTAGAATTTTGTTCTTCTGTTGGATTTCTGGAATCCTAACTATTATATGCCTATGTGTAGATTTTTTTTTTATCAAGGCTAGCTGGAGTCCTATATGCCTCACTTATCTGTATGTCAAGTTCTTTTCTCCTCCTTGGGAAGTTTTCTGCCATCACTTCTGTGAAGAGGTTTTTTATGTCATCTGCACTCTCTCCTGTTTCTTCATTGACTCCAATCAGTCTTACGTTTTTCTTTGCATCGTCTAGCAGCTGCTGGATTGATTTCTCGTGGTCCCTTAGAATTGTAAAGCAATTTTTCTTTTCCTGGTCACTAATTGCAATCTTATCTTCTATATCTGACATTCTATCCTCACATTGGTTCATTCTGCTGCACAGACTTTCGATGGAGATTTTAATCTCCTGGAAATCTGTTTGCATCTGCTTTATGGATTCCATTTGTTTCCTGTGTTGGGATTCCATCATGTTCCTCAGATCCTCTATTTTTTTATGTGTCCTCTCTAGATTTATTAATATGTCTTGCACCATGAGCATAATCTTTGCTGTTATCTGAGTAATTATTTCTGATTTCATTTTTCCCAGATCCTCTTTTGTTGCCAGTTCAGAGAGTCCAGGTGGTTGAGTATCAGATTGTTCCATCTCATTTCCCTTTGGGGTTGCTGTAGGTGATCTGAAGTCTGTTTTTGAGGCTTGTTTATGTGTCTTCTCATTTCCACGGGGTGGGGGGTGCTTCTGGTGCCTGTGCGGCTCACCTTCTCTGCCCTAGGAGAGTGGGATGGGGGCGGGGGAGCTTCCTTTCTGGATGCTGGGACCGGCTCAGCTTCTCTGCCCTAGGAGCTTGGGATGGCGGTGGGGGAGCTTCCTTCCGAGTGCTGTCAGATGATGCTTACTCTTAACATTTTATAACCTGAACCTTATAACTTGGGTTTAACAATCCTTAAGAACCAGTATTAGGAGATAAATAATCATCATTTCTGTAGCTGATCACAGGATCATAGCTGGTATATAGAATTACCTTCTTTTGCTACCCATTCTGTATTCCCTTGGCCTTTAGCAAAACCTCAGCAGGTCTTGGTTCTCTTTCTGGTGGAGTGACCCATACCTTCATTCTTTTTTTTTTTTTTTAAGGATTTTAAAACTCTACTTTTATTGTTTTTAGGAAGCATTCATCTGCTTCATTATAGTATTTTTTTTGTTACAAATAATATTTATGGTGGTGATGTCCAGTATCCTATCAGAAAAAAGCCTACAGAATTTCTGAAGAAGAAAAGCTTCTGGAACCATTTCAAAATGAAACTCAAAAAACACAGTGCATACATACAGATGATGAAATAGATTTTGACGTTAATAAAACTTATACACTTTATAAATTTAATGTCAAACTTAAGCCAGACACAAAAGGGTGGTACCCATACCTTCATTCTTGAAGGATCTGGACCATTTGTCCTTTTGCCTGGGTTAGATTGTTATAGTTTTCCATTGACTTTAATAACAGGGCATGTTCAAGTGCCCATCAACTGGAAACTGGATAAAGAAGATGTGGTTTTTTTGTAAAATGGAGTACTACTCAGCCATAAAGAATGAAAAACTAGAGTCATTTATAGCTATGTGGATGCATATCGAGGCCATACTCTTAAGTGAAATAAATAGGACACACATGTGTAAATACCAAATAGTTTCTCTAGTGTGAGAAACTGATAGTGTAAACAAGGGTTAAAATGATTAAAATGAATAATTGATAATTTGAAATAGGAAAAAAGGTCCAAAGACGAAGGGGTGAAGGGAGGGGAAGGGGAAAGGAAAGGAGGGAAAGGAAAAACTATGAGAAAAGAAAAAAAAAAGGAAATGATGTCTACGTAAATAGGGAAGGGTGGAGGGGGTGAAGGGTGCACAGGTAATGGGGAAAAAATAAGAACCAAGATACATCATGTACAGGTACAAACACCCAATGATAAATGTAAATGAATTGTATACCTAAAATGTACCAATAAAAGAACTTAAGGAAAAAAATACAGGGCATGTTAATACTAATAGGCACCCTAAGGGATCTCTTGCACTCTATTTTTCCTTTCCTCCATTGTGAAGTAGTAGTCCAATTTCTCCTTGATAATCTGGGTCAATCACCCCTCACAACACTGTGACTCCCTTTTTAGCTTGTTTCCTCAAGGAAGCATGAGGAGACCAAAATGACCAGGGGGAAGTCTTAGCTTCCAATTAAATGGTATCATTGTTGTGCTTCCTGGTACTAGCCTTTGCTACTCTGGAACAAGACTTCTAAGCCAGCAGAACAAAGGACATAGGAACAGGAAGCAAAAATTTTGGTAGTGGATCACTGGGATAATGGCAAGTGGGCACCATTCTCACTTCCACCCCTTGATTCCTGGACGCATGAATCATGGCTTTGGGAGACACAGTACCATATAGTAGACACTGATTCAAAGCATATACAGCCTTTTGAAGAACCCTGCCCCAGCCCTGTAAGCTATTGCCACCTAGCTGGCACTGTACACCTGGGGTAGAACAAGGTCAAGAATTTAAATCAGATAAAATCAAGCTTGCTGTGGGAAAGGCTTTGTCATTGAGGACACTAGTTCTGGGTGGGTATCTTCTTCAAGAAGATGCCAATTCGATCTCCTGTATTAGGCTCATGTCCCAGGGATAGGTCAGAATGCTGTTGATGGTTGCTGACCCAGTGCTCCCTATACACCCACCCTTCCCTGCTCTGTAAATGTCATCTTCCGAGTGAGAGGGAAATCATAATTGACAAGCAGCTCTCCTTATGTGCTGTCTGGCCCCTTACAGCCTATGCCTGTGCAGGGAAGTATGTCTTGGCAGCCCTTCTGGAACCACTGGAGGATACCTGCCCTCTTTAAGCTGCTGCTTGCCCCTTCAGATTTTGGGATTGGATTTTGAGGCCATGCAGAATAGTTCCTAGCCACTTTCTGGTGGCTAAATTGCCCAGGCTTCACTCAATCTTTCGATTCTTCTGCCTTTGACTCCAGAGTGTGGAGATTACATGTGTGGGCTATCTTGCTTGAGTTTGTGCTGTGTCTTTGAAGCTGAGGGTGGAAGGAAAATTAGAGGGGCCTAGGGTACAGGAGCAGTTTCCAGCAAGGTATTCAAAGATGATTCTGAGGCTAAGAACTTCTCAAACCACTGAACTGTGATATGCAATTACCTGGAGAAGGCGAAGATCATGGAGAACTTTAACTCCAGGGCCGGGGATTTAGCTCAGTGGTTCTGCTGCCTGCCTTGAGTTTGATCCCCAGTACCAAAAAAAAGAACTTTAATTCCAAACACTCTCTGGTGACTTACTTTTTTTACAACATGGATCTGGGGAAGCCTCTTCACTCTACTGGATCAAGTTTTGTTAGGAACTTTCCTTCTTCCTCCTCCTTCAGGCAGTCTCTTGGTGGCAAGTAAGTTCAATAAATCCAGGTCTGGCATCCAGTACTACAACACCAGCACACAGAAAGCACACAAGTAACAATAGTTGAAGACTGAGTACACTTGGCTCACAGGAGGTTGCTGCTTCCTCTTCCATTTTGCAGCAAGGGTGTGTGGCAAGAGTGACTATGACATCAGCCAAAGTGACTGTGTGCCCAGAGCTGCACTACCAGTTAAACTTAGTCCATTTAACCCTCCGCACAAGGAAGAGTTTTTCACCAGCCTCACTTTGTAGGTGAGAAAGCTGAACTTCAGGGAAGGAAAGGAATATACAGATTCCCTCCTAGCCAAAGTACATGGAGGTTTCTCAAACTCTGCCAGTCCTGATGCTATGCCGCTCAATAGGGGGGCCTCCACGTCCTACATCCATCCATTTGTGTAGACATCCTTTGCTGGTCACCCATTGATGTTGACCCTTTGCTAGAGTATAGAGTAAGGTGGAAGGACAAGTCTCCTTTGATCATACTTCTTGGCATCAACATATAGAAGGGCAGGCATCAGTGGTACCAGGTTCTTGAAGGAGACCTCCAGCACAGAATATATGATTTCAGTTAGCCTCAAGATCAGACTTGCTATTTCTGTGACTTGACCTGGCCACCTGATCCTCACATCTCAGACATCAGCACCTATTCACTGGCACCTAGCACCCCAGAGCCCTCCCATTGTTAAGTTTGTGTGCAGACAGCCTCCCCCTTCGGCCTGGCTTCCTGACTCCCACATGTGAGCTTACCCCGTGAAGTTGAGCAGATGAGCTCTCACTGATGTTACTGGATGAGCATAGGATGCCCCTGATTAGCCTTTTTCTATGCACGTACTTTTTTTTTCTATCCCCTCCTCCTCAGACAGGATTGGCTTTGGATCCCAGGCTCATCTCTAATCAAAATCCTTCTTTTTCAGGACATTGAGTGCTGAGATTACAGATTTGAGCCTCCATGGTTGGGTGAGTTTTCTATGTTCTTGAGATTGCTCATTACATCCCAGGGCATCATTTTACCTGTCCCCCCGCCTCTTGTTTTTCTTATAAGCTTGGAGTTGTAGGAATTTTTTATTTATTGACTGATTAATTCATTCTTTCATTTAGAGACTGGGTCTGATTTCCAACTCATGAACCCCAGCCAATACTCCTGGCTCAGCAGAGCCTACAGGTTTACAACAGTGTGGCGACTACTGCAAGTTTTTAGAAGTACAGATGTCCAGGCCCTCATCCTAGAAACTCCCCTGGAGTGATATAAGTGCTGAGGCTCTCTCATTCCTAACAGCTCTGAGTGAGGCAGTTTTTCATGTTTGTTGGAATGCCAGCATGACCCCTTCTGTAACTGCTTTAGTCACACCAACTATCAGCAAGGGAAAATGGAGGGTTAACTGAGATTCTCAGTGGAGATGCTATGGGAGCTCCAGGGCCTGTGCCTCCTTCTTGTAGACTAGTGTAAGGAAGCTGTTTGTGTTTTTTGTTTTTGCAGTACCAGAGACTGAACTCAGGACCTTATGCTTGCAAGGCAGGCATGGTGCCACTAAGCAAAATCCCTGGCCCAGGAAGCTGTTGATCAAATATTCTTTCCTGGACTTGTGAGTATGCATCTCAGGGGGAAGAAAAGCAGCCTCACTCTTGTAGCCTCTCAGGACAAGTGCTCTGCCCCAGGATGGAATAGTTCTTCTAGGGTTGGGTACTATGAATGGAGGATGATACCTCCTGTTCTGGGCTGCTGATGTGGATGGGCCTCGGACAGCACCAACTGTGTGCTATTCCTCCTCTACTGACTATTCCCCCACTTCCATTTCCAGTGACCAACTGTCCCTGTAACTGCTGAGAGAGATCCTCCAGGTAACAGCCAACACCTCATTGCTGTTCACAGCAGCTAGAGTGATCTTTGTATATCTACATCAGATTTCTTCTCTATTCTGTTCATATTCCTGCTGTAACTTTCTTTCACACCCAAAGTGGGATCCATATTCCTCATCATAGTTGAAAACTGCCACACCTACCTCTCATCACATTTTTTTTTCAAATCACATTTTTAATTCTTCTCTAGTCTTCCTTCCTGACCATGCTGGCCCTTCTGGAGGTGCTAAGACAGACTAGCCTCACAGTCGTTTTTGGTTTTGTTGTTATATAGAGATTGAATCCAGGGCCTTCCCACAGAGCCTAATCCTCAGTCAGTTTTAATTTTACCTTTCAGACATGGTCTTACAAAGTTGCTTAGTTGTCTGAGCTTGTGATCCTCCTGGCACAGCATCCCAGAGTGATTGGATTACAGGCCTATGACAGCATACATGAGGTTTTTAATTTTGTTATGTTTCTATTTTTAATTTTTAGTTTTTATTTTTTGACAGAGGTTCTGGTTATGTAATGTAGGCTGTCCTAGAATTTGTGATTTTCCTGTGTAAGCCTGGTGAGTGCTGGGATTACATGTATGCACTACTATTGTGGTATATGTCTAAAATGTTCCTGTAAAGTCTTGTGTTGATTTCTGAAAATTTTGGAAGTTTGTTGGATCATAAGGGTGCTGTATTCATCAGTGGATTTATCTACTTTTGAGTTCATAGCTGAGAGTTTTGTTGTAAGCTGAAGCGTAGGTGGAGGAAGTAGGTAACTGGGTAAGACCTTTTTTTCTCATTTCTTAGCCAACATGCTATAAGCAGCTTTCCTCCTCCGTTCTTTTATTACCATGTTGTTTCTGTTGGAGCCTGTCAACCATGGATTGACCCTACTGAAACTGTGAACCAAAATGAACCTCTACTCCTTTAATTGCAGGTGTCAATTATTGTGTCTCAGTGGTTAATACAGCCACTATGCCTGGCTCTACCTCAGGGACTTTCCATCTGTATTTTTCTCTTATTGCTCTACTCCAGCTGCTCACACAATGCCCTCACTCCCATCTGTGCTGAAATATCCCTTCTTCAAAGAAGCCTCCCCTGATTCTATTATCCAACATGGTTCATTGTCTTTCCTCATAACATTTTAGTATTCTTTTTTTGTTTTTTTGGTACTGGGGATCAAACTCTGGACCTTGTGCTTTCAAGGCAGGTGCCAAGACCACTGAGCTAAATCCCTGCCTTGTTTTAGTATTCTTTTTTTTTTTAATAACTTTATTATCAAATACACACACATACAAAAAATTAAAACCATTCAAAGAAGAACAATGCAAGGGGAAAAAAACTACAATAATATTCAAATACAGTAGAACTCAACCAAAACAAAACTGAAAAGCACTTAAACATTTTTCCATATAACTGAAAAAAGCATCTCAAGCACCAACAAGACACCAGAGGGTGTGATTTGTTTCAGAAAGATCCCCGAAACCAACACTGAACAAATAATGATCTGGAAAAAAACTCCAATTAGTTAGCAGACTCCACATAAGCCAAGCTTCTCCCTAATTTAAATTTCAATACAGTCATATGACACACGATGGAAACACAATCCGAGAAATATGTTGTTAGGCCATTTCATCCGTGTGTATCCTTACACTTTCAGTTTCTCACACCAGAGAAACTATTCGGTATTTACACATATGTGTCCTATTTATTTCACTTAAGAGGATGGCCTCAATATGCATCCATTTATCTGTAAATGTCTCTAGTTTCTCGTTCTTTATGGCTGAGTAGTACTCCATTTTATTAAAAAAAACACATTTTCTTTATCCAGTCTCCAGTTGATGGGCACTTGGGCTGTTTTGAAGCTTTCATTATTACAAACTGTGCAGCTATAAACATGGGTGCACATATATCACTGTGGTATGATTCTTTTAATTCTTTTGGGAAGATACCCAGCAGGGGGATAGCTGGGTCAAATGGGACCTCTAAGCCCAGTTCTTTGAGGTATCTCCATACTGACTTCCACAATGGTTGCACCAGTCTACACTCCCACCAACAATGGAGAAAGGTTCCTTTCTCCCCACACCCCCACCAGGATTTGTTATTAGATGATTTCATGATAGCAGCCATTCTTTCTGGAGTGAGGTGGAATCTCAGTGTAGTTTTCATCTGCATCTCTCGAATAACCCGTGATGTTGAACATTTTTTCATGTATTTGTTTGCTGCTTTTGCTTCTTTGTCTGAGAAATGTCTGTTCATTTCAGATGCCCATTTTTGAATTGGGTCTTTGAATTTGGGGGGGTCTGATTTTTTTCAGTTCTTTATATATTCTAGATAGTAGTCCTTTGTCTAAGGTACAGTTGCTGAAACTTTTTTCCCACGTTGTAGGTTTGTTTTAGTATTCTTGATGCTGAATTTAATAACTGAATTTTTTTATATTGGTGCAGCTATGAATTGAGTCCAGGGTGTGTTATACTGTAGGCAGTGTACCAATGAGTTACAACCCCAAACCTTGATATTGTATATTTTGTCTCATCCTTTAGATATTTATGGGACAGGAGTTTAGGGTGTGGCAAACTGACCAAGCAAGTGGGCACGCCAGGACATGTGTAGAACAACAGTTCCAATCAGAAAGTACTACCTTCAGTTCTTCTCATGAGAATTCAGGCAGGATTTTGATAGGACCACCTAGACCTGACATCAGCCTAAGGAGTGAGATACAAAAATCAGCTGTCATTAAGCTGTTAGTCACTGTTCTCTCTCTTTCATAGTGTCCGCTGTCACCCTGCAGAGTGCACTTCTTTTCCTACTTTTAATTGGCTTACACTCGATCTGCAGGGCATGTTTCTTTTTCTACCTTTAATAAATGTAAAACCTCATGCCCCTTTGTGGGTTTTTTGTCCAGTTCTTTCTTCGGGACAAGAAGAACCTAGAATGAATTTCTAGGAGACCCCAGAACCATAGAACCCAGTAACATATCTTGGTAAAGCCAGCCAGGAGGTAAGGTGTTTGGAAAGAGTTTTGTTTCTTTTTCTTTAAAATCTGCAGCCAAGAAGGTTTTTTTCTTTCCCTCTCTCTGCCCTAGGAAAACTCCAATATTCTTCTCATCCCTTCTCTCTCGGGATAAGCTTTCATCCTTCAGAGGTCTGATGTTGGTTGTTGGGGAGAAGCAAGGATCTAGAGGGTGGTATAGGAGGCTGCTGTGAGATGTGTCAAAGCCCAGGCATCTGAGGATGTCAGAAGGCACTTGAGGATCCAACTCTGTCATTTAGCACAGGCGCATGACAGACTTTGTTATAATAATAATAAATCAGCATGGATGACCACGCATGACCACATGGCTATGCAAGGTCCCACGGCTCTTTTGTTGAAGTGTGTCTCAGAAAAGCTGATAAAGACAGGCAGCTCTTGAGCTCAGCAGCTATAGCTCCAACTCTCATGTTCTGATGCTGCCCTGATGCTGGAAATTAAAGTTGGTTCCTGCTTTTTTTGTGACATCTGCTCCATGCGTGTTCTTTTCTTTGGGAACTTCACCTGACTGGATGGTAAAAATAAATAGAACCTGGGGAACTCAGGAAGTTTTCTCATGGCTCTGGGAACAGTTTCCACCATGTGGGGTCGGGGAGGGGAAGGGCATGGGCTCTGTGTTTTTCCCACTGGTCCGCCTCAAGTTTATCTCCCCTTTTCTTTCTTCTCTTTCCTGTTTTCAGTTATTCAGTGTGAGTACAAGTTGATTGGGGGTTGCCAGGGTGTCGCCCCCTAGCCCAGTTGTATATTTTAGGGACTATTTTAGGCTCCACTGGGCCCAAATGAAGCCATGCAGGTTCCATGTGTGTGATTTAGAGTTTAATGAGGCTTTTTGTCCTTACATTTCTGTTTTCCATGATACTTTTGTTGTGTTAGGTGGGGGTCTGGAAGGCTAGGAGACCCTTAGCTTCCCTGGTTCTGTCCCTTTACCCCAGCAAGAATGCAGGAGGTGAAATGAGGGTGACTGGAAACCGAAGAACCCTCTGGTGCAAAATGAGGAACTCAAAAAAGCAAAAGTAATATGAAGCAGAGATTTAATTACAACATTGCAAAAGCAGGGACTGCCAAACAGCCAGCAAGCCTTTTTACAGGGAGAAGCCCAAGCTGAGCTTCTCAGCCTGGTGTTTTTTCCTTGTCCACATTTATAAGGGTAAGCTGATTCCTAAAAATAACTACCATTCAGGGTCTTAGGCTTTGTTTCTGGTGTGAACCAACATTCAAGGGGTCTAGGGACACATAGCAAATGCAAGCAAAGGTCTCTCAAAGGGCAACCTTCTCAAGTACATCATATGCTAAATAAGCAAGTATTATCTGCATCACGCTAGCCACCCAGGTCACGCCCTATGCTGCCTACCTCCCCCTAACTGTTCCTATCAGGCTGATCAAGCCTCTGATCTGCCTAGAAAGGGGGGTGGTGACAGCTAAAGAAAGAAAGACAATAGAGACATAATTTCATAATACACAATGGTGCTGGAAGGTCAGTGCCTCAGAGTGGGCAAAGACAAAGACATTCTGAGCTAGCCATTATTTATTTGGTGCATATAATAATCAGAGGGAACATTGAGTGACTCAGAGGGTGGTGGTAATCCTATGTTGATGAGGATCCTAGGTTGATGAGGATCTAATGTTTATGAGGGTCTTATGTTGATGAGGACAGTAAGATGGGCAAAGCATTCTTACAATAGTAGGTGAGAGGAGATAGCAGGCTAATAAGGAATTTGTCCTTCCCCCAGGTGAAACCTTTCTCTCTTTCTTTTTTTTTAATTACTACTCCATTCTCAAAGAACCAGGATGTCTTCAGCTGATGTAATCTTGCCCTTGAGCATCACAGAATCACGGGACCATTGAGGCCTCAGCTTGTGACTGGAGGTACACAGAGTTATGTTTCCGCATATCATAGCCAGCTCGCAGGCAAGAAGACTGGGCTCCAAACAGCCCTAATCATAATTTAATTATGAAAAGATTTCCCCTCAAAATTATATAGAATGGCTCTTGACAGTCCCTACACTTTGCTCAGCTTTCTCACTCTTTTGGGAAAAATAGCTACTACTAACTTGGTTTCCTGCTTGAGTAGCCACCTGGCCCAGTTTACCCCCTTTTATGTTCAAAGTCTTATCTGCACTTTTCCCTAGATGGCCTTTTATCTCTGGATGTCCTTAGTGAGCCACTTTCTCAGGGCTTTATTTCATCCCAGTCTATTTTTTGCCATGTTTGGCATCCATTTTGATTTCATCCTGTTGGTTATCACATAGTTCTGCCATGTTTGGTGACCATTTTGGTTTATCATGTCAGCCAGTCACATATATCTGCCATGTTTGTTTGTCATTTTCTTTTTTTCAACTGACCTCATGGACACCAGGAAATCACATCCTTATATATAAGTGTTAAAGCCTTCACTTTTAGGAAACATATGGGCCTCCTCCCTGCTTCTCTTCTGAATCAGGTTAGATCTTTTTCCTGTTTTTTTCCTAATAGAAATTCATGTAATTTAGAAACGTATGTGACAGGTCTGACCCCCATCTAGCCCCCCCATCTGCCCTAGTTTCTTGAATGGCTGTTCCCAGCTGCCTAAGCCTGGGAAACAATGCCTCCACTGCCAGGACATGGCACACCTGCCTCACCTGCTAGGTCACAGTGCACTCACAATAGAACATTATCCATTGCTATGGTCATGTACTCAGCTATTTTTGTTCCTCAGTCTCAACATCCCCCTTCACCTCTCCCCACCTAAGCCCATCCCACTGACACCCCAACACTATCCACAAGAGACCTAGCTCAATAAATTTGACTCAGACTCTCCTTTGGTGTTATTCTGGGGAAGTCTCTCTCAGAATCCCAAGTTTGGGTTGGTGCTGTTCTTTTATGGGGTTGTCACCATTTACAGTGGTACCTCGGTTCACAAACTCAGTTATCTCCATGATTCTGGTTCCAAACCAAACTGGATGAGAACTGAATCAAATTTCGCCATAAGGTCAACAATGAACCTAACCATTGAATTTGATGCAGTTCTCATCCAACTTGGTTTGCAACCAGAATCACAGGAAGAATCAACTTCATGAACCGAGGTACCACTGTACCCAACACCTGGTGCCAAAAACCTGGGAAGTGGCAGTCTAGAGCCTCCTCTCTGGCATGCGGCTCCCCCACCTCAATATCTTCTGGGGGATAAGAACCAGTGGCCTCATTGCCTCCAGCTCACCTGAGACCCCTTTCCAACATCTCCTCCACCTAAATCCTGCTGTTCAAGACTGTGGGGTAATTCCTCCCAGGGAGTGGTCGAGGGTTTCTGTCCATCTGGTCAGTTGTCCAACTCCTAATTAGGTCTGATCTCTGGCTGTGGCCCAGACACAACAGATCTACCTGGACACATGTTATTCTATCTTTTGTCCCAGCTTTCAGTCTTCATCTCGGAGGATGCTCCTTTTGATCCCAGTTGCCCTCCTTCCCAATGGACACTCTTGGCCCTGACCCACCATGGGAAGAACTGCCTCTCCCCCTCCTAAAGATACCTCCTAAAGACACGTCCCTGGCTCCTCTCAGTAGCCTCTCTCATCAATCTTAAGTCAAAATGCCTCATCCTTTTCTGTAACGTGGTTGGGTCTCTTTGGCCAAAATATGGTTTGTTCAATTTTCAGATCCTCTGACCTTGACCACTTTCTCCAGAGTTCAGACAAATGGAACCCTGTGGACCTCTTCACTCTTGTCTCTGCCTCTATTCATTCTAGTCTACCCTGTACCTGATGATGGGTTGCCCCACCCCCAACCCAACCCCATGCCAGCCTCGGCCCCAGACTTTTCCTCACACAAAAATTTTGATCTTGCAAACATACCTCCCACTCCACACCCCTCAACCCCTCCCTCACTGCCTGTGACCCAGTTCTTCCTCCTGACAGACCACCCCTGCTGAGTTCACTGAGCCTCCTGGCCCCAAACCCTTCTGGGCTATTCCCTTTGCTAGAGGGGCAGATACTAACAGCCCTACCCACGTCAACATCCCATTCTCTCCAATCTCTTCCAACTAAAAGGTTGCGTCAGTTCTTTCTCATAAAACCCCTCATATTCATATTATTCTCACCACTCCTCTCCTCCCCAGTGAGGAACTAGTTTAGATGATAGCCACTCAGGAAGCCAATGAAGCCCACACCCAAAATAATCACAAAGACCCCAGGACAGTTGCTGTTCCTAGACAGGACTCCAGACGGAGCTACAAGCCTGGTCACAGAGATTGGGAAAACCAGCACATGTGTGGTGACACAAGAGGCTAGAGTAACTCTTCTGGTCAAGAATAAGTCTATCTCATTTCTCCTCACCCAAGGCTCACTTATTCCTTCTTGTCAACATTCTTAAGACCTACAGATAAATCTTCAGTATTGGTAGTGGGAGTTGATGGCCAGACTCTTCATCCCTACACAACACTCCATACAACATCATATAGTCTCTCAATTATTCCTGATGATTCTCCAGGACCCCAATCCCTTCCTGAAATTGGACCTCCTTCTGAAGCTCCCGATAACAGTCATCTTCCAAAATCCTCCTTCCCTCTCCACATGTTCTACCCTCCTCCTCACTCCTTCCTCCAATCCCTGACCTCCACCCCAATCCTGAAGATTTTAGACTGACTCCACCTCAGGTTGTGCCACTCAGCTCACCTGGACAGTCTTCCTTCAAGGGTTTAGGCACAGTCCCCACTTATTTGCCCAGGCTCTCAGTCATGATCTCAACCAGACTCCACCGCTCAACAATCAACTGCTCCAATATGTTGACAATATCTTAATCTGCAGTCTCTTTCCCCAAGACTGTCACTCAGATACCTCTGTTCTTCTTTCTTTTCTCTCCTCCTGTGGATACTGCACCTCACCTTTCAAGGCACAGTTAGTCCAGACTACTGTTCAGAACCTGGGCTCCACTTTACCTCCACCTTGCAGACCATCATGACCGATCACAAAGTTCTCATCCAATCAATTCCCCTCCCCACAAACAAATAAAAACTGCTCTTGTTCCTCAGCCTCACTTGCCTCTGTTTTCCTAACTTCAGCCTCATGGCTACAACCCTCCCTATTGCCTCCAAAAAACCCCATACCTTCATGCCCCCCACCCCCAGGATATCATTCAGCCTATACCTGGTTCACAGATAAAAACTCTTTCCAAACCCCTAGTAGGCACCAGGTGCTCTGACTCCAGACACATAATCAAAACCCAGTTATTCCTCCCCAAAACCGCCCCTCACAGCCCTAATCCAAACACTTATTCTGGCTTCTTCCTGGCTTTTTCACTACACAGAATCCCCATCACTAACTGAGGCCACATAAAAACTCATAGAGACAGCCACTCTGCCACTAAAGGTGGCTGTCCACTGCCTATCCCATCAAGGCTTATACCCCAAAAGCCATCTATCTGACAAAATAGCCAAATACACTACTCTCACCCAAACTCCAGAATATCCCAGTCACTGTGCTCTACTTCTTCCCTTATTCCCAAACCTCAGCCATTAAACTCCACTGTCCCTGACCAGACTGATTATCCCTGGCTCTCCTCCATATATGAGCCCTGCCAAAGCAAAGCACAGACCTGTCTTTTTTAGGTTGCCCCTTTCTTCTGGGCTCCATTCTCCCACTTATTCCCTGGCCTGGATTATTATTCCCAGTCACTTCAGGCCATTGGAGCCCTCCTATGAGGACACACTGACTCTCTTCTTCTCCAGCCTTCACAATCTGTTTTCATACCAGCCAACAGGTCCTGCTCAAAACCCTGCTGCCCTTTCCACTTATTTTTCTTTTGGTACCAGGGATCGAACTCGGGACCTTGCGTTTCTGAGGCAGGTGGTGGAACCACTGAGCTAAACCCCCGGACCTCCACTTTTTATTATTACCTTAAAAACCAAGAATATCAGGCTGCTCTGTGCCTCCTCTCCACAGGTTTCTCCCAGAAAGCTACCTGTCATTCTCACAGCTCTCATATTCCTTGTACAAGTATTAATGTCCTTTCCCCCAACCTCACCTTTTCTCCAGGACACCTTCATGAAGTTCACTCCAACCCAGATCAGCTTCACTTTGTGCCTCCACTTCCTATTAATCCAGCCAGCATGTTACCCATAACAATTATTTCCTTGGGCTGTTCAGTTAGTTCCCCTCCTGACAGGAATCAAAATAGGCACTGCTGTTAGCACCAGGCCAGCCAGACTAAATGCTGCTATTTAAGTTTCTTAGCTTTCTCTGAGCAGGTAGCCAAAAGTCTCAAACAAATCAAACTCTCCCACCTTCAAGACCAGAATTAACTCCCTAACAACAGTACCTCTAAATCGAAAGGGGCTTGCCAGTTTCAGCACACACACCCCCCCCCCCCATGGCTGCCCATGCTGATAACTTCAGTTCCTCACCAAAAACAAATAAAATGTCCTGCTGTGCTGCACACAAAACCTCCTGCTCAGGCCATTCCCAAAACTTAACATTCCTCCCACCTTGACCACCAGGCTGTCAGCCTTGCCTGACTGAACTCCCCTCTTCCTTCACTATTTCCCTACCCTCTCTAAGCAGGTAGATCTCTATTAAACTCACTAGCCGCCAAGGCCAAATCAACTCACTGGCTGCTGTTGTGACCCCATCTGCCGAGGCCTAGACTTCCTTGCTGCTTGCCTTTCTCCAGAAAACCTGCTATTTCTTCACCAACATGTCCAGACTCTTAGAGGATGGCATCAAAAGGCTGTGTGATCAAGCCACCACCCTAAAAAATCAAGCCTCATTCCAGACCCTTCCTGGCTGTATGACCACTTCCTGGAGCTCCTGGTATATATACCTTCTTGGGCCTATTGTTTTAATACTCCTCCTCTGCCCTGTTTCTCACTAGTACCCCCTATTGGTCCCCTAACTTTGGCCCCCTTAAACCGCCCCCCCCCAGCTTGAAACAGCTCCGTGAGGACAAAAACTCACACCCCCATACCTGGTCTCTTACCTTGTTTTTCTTTACTATCCTTAAAACCTGAGTAATGATAGGTCTGACCCTTGTCTGCCTCCTCCCCCAGGCATCCCTGTTCCTGAAATGGCTGTTCCCAGCTGCCTGAGCCTGGGGAACAATGCCTACTCTGCTAGAACGTGGCACGCCCACCCACCTGCCAGGTCACAGCACACCCACAACCAACATTAGCGATTGCTATGGCCAGGTACTCAGCTATTCTCACTTCCCAATCTCACACTCCCCTTCATCTCATCCCACCAAAGCCCATCGCATTAACCCTTCCGACCCTATCTATAAAAGACACAGCTCAATAAACTTGACTCGGACTCTCTTTGAGAGTTATTCTGGGGAAGTTTCACTTGGAACCCCAAGTTCTTCCACTGCCTTAACAAAGTATTAAAATTTTTACTGGGATAAATGTAAAGGATGTTTTTCTCAGACTGCAAAGGGAGGCCCTGGAGAGGGGATTCTTCTTTGATCCCAGGCAGCCCCTGGAGGGCTCTACTTTGATCTCATAGGAGTTTACTGTTTCTAAGGGAGCCCCTGGGGGGCTCTACCCTGATCTCAGGAATTTACTGCTTCTTCAGCAAGTTGAAAGCCAGTTTTTCCAGCACCATTTATTAAAGAGGCTTTCTTCCAGTGAAGGTGTTTAGCTCCTTTGTCAAAGATAAGGTGGCTGAGTATGTCTGGAGCTGTTTCTGCATCTTCTAATCTGTTCCGTGATCCTTGGGGGGTCTGGTTTTTTTGCCATGCTGTTTTTATCACAGTAGCTTTGTAGTATAATTTCAAGTCAGGGATTGTGATGCTCCCTTCCTTGCCTTTGTTGCCTAGAATTGCCTTTGCTATTAGGGTAAACCGAGCATGATCAAGACCACCAGAGCAGGCAAAAATGAAGCAACAAGTGAGATTTTATTTCCAGCCTGGGTGCAGGTTAGTGAAAGGTGACAAAGCTGTTGACCCTGGAGGCTCGGGCAAGGAGAAACTTTATAGGGGAGTTTGGGTAGGGGAGAGGTAGTGCCAGGAGGATTGGAAAATTTTGTCTTGGAGTGGAGGAAGTCTTTTGTTCTGGGGAAGAGGAAGTCTGGTGATCTCCAGGGGTGTCTGGATCTGCAGGTGTTGATGCATGGGTCAGGCTGCTTATCTCAAACCCAGGCCTTGGCTTCCTGTTATCCTTTGCGCCTTGCAGGATGTGTAACTGCATTGCCTGGGAAGTTTTTCTCTTCTGCCTGGGCAGGGATCTGACACTATTCTAGATCTCTTTTGGTTCCAAATGAATTTTAGGATTGTTTTCTCCAATTCTGTGAGGTATGCTGTTGGAATTTTGATCGGCATTGCATTAAATCAGTATAACAATTTTGGAAGTATGGCCATTTTCACTTTATTAGTTTTCCCTATCCAAGAACAAGGGCAATCTTTCCATTTTCTGATAACCTCTTCGATCTCCTTTTTCAGTGTACTCTAGCTTTCAATGTAAGGTCTTTTACCTCCTTCGTTAGATTGATTCCTAGGTATTTCTTTTTTTTTGGATGCTGTTGTGAAAAGTGTTGTTGTTTCTTTAATTTCTCTTTCAGTGAGTTTGTTATTTGTACAGGAAGGTTATTGATTTTTGAATGTTAACTTTGTATCCACCTACAATACTGAATTTGGTTACGGGAGCCCCTTGAGGGGCAGCTCCACCCTGATTTCTTAGGAGTTTACTGTTTCTCAAGTGGCTAAGGGAGCCCCCCAGGGGGCCACCCTTCTCTCTATGGGTTAAGTGGGCCCCAGGACATACTGTGGGAAACATCCAACAGATCCCAGTGATCTCACCATTAGGATAAACTAGGAAATGGTGAGAGATGGGCACAAAATGGCAGTTACTATTCTTCAGTTAGATCTTTTTGCAAAAGGGAAGGAAAGTGGTGTGAAGTTCCTTATGGTTAGGCTTTTATGGCTCTTTATCTCTGGAAAGCCCCAGAAACCATGGTATTTAAAGAGAGGTCCAAAGAAAACAAAATTGATACTGTTGATGATCCTGGCCCCAGATGTCCACCTGTCTTTCAGGGAGATATGAGTCTCTCCCACATGTTTCCTAGCACCCCAGAGACACCCAGTATTTTCAAAAGATCCTGGTAGGTTTACAGATGGGTCCCCAGAATCCTATGACCCAATTGCTGGACATGGCCTTTTCTATGTTCAACAATCAGGATCTAGATGAAGATGAAAGGAGAAAGGCCATGAAAAAAGACAGGCCAAAACTATGTCTGTCTCAATTGGCAATGCTTTAAGGATACTCAGGCTATCCAAGGGAAAACCCAGGACCAATCAAGGCTTCGAGAAAACCAGATGCTGGGCACATCATGACTATACTAAGCTACCACCTGGGCACTGCTCCAGGTGGCCAAGGTGCCTGACTTATGGCATGGAGGATTGAATGTTCCTTCTCCCAGCCAGCCTCATCTTCTGCTCTCAAAAGAGGACAAAAGGGACAAACTGCAGTGCCCTGTCTGTGGTGACTTTTATCTCCTGCAAGGAGCTCTGGGTGACACTAGATGTCATGGGAGAAAGCCAGCCCCACTTGAACCATTTGAAGAAAAAAGAATATCCAAAAATGAAAGCTACTCCTGTGAATCTCTGGAAAGTCTGAGTCTCCTCTTCAAAAACCAAGACTCTAGTACTACTCTGGGTTTTTGTTTTTTTTTTTTCTTTACTCCAGCCAGAAAGCCACAACATTCCAAGGTAGTTGGAGAGCACCTAATCCCCAGTAGTTAGAGGCTACAGCCATTTTCAGCTGAAACTAGATATGTGAAGACAGAGACCACCACACCCTCTGCAGCCCATAAAGAATTATCAGGATTTATGTCTCTCAGGGGAACATGAGCCAGGAGATTAGGGTGTAGTAAACCAGTGGAGCAAGTGGGCATCCCAGGACATGTGCAGAAAAACAGTTCCAATCAGATTTGTTTGTTTGTTTGTTTGAGACATTCTCACTATATATTTCAGGCTGGACTTGAACTCACTATGTAGCACAGACTGGCCTTGAACTGTCAGTGATCCTCCTGCCTCAGCCTCCCAAGTGCTGGGATTACAGGTGTGTGCTATTGCACCTGGCAACAGTTCCAATCAGAAAGTGCTATTTTCAATTCTCATGAGAATTGAAGCAGGATTTTGATAGGACAGCCTAGACCTGACCTCAGCCTGAGGAGTGGGAGATACAAAAGATGGCTGCCTTTAATAAATGTAAAACCTCACTACCTTTTGTTCTTATTTTGTCCAATTCTTTGTTCAGGACAAGAAGAATTTAGAATGAGTCTCTAGAAGGAGATCCCAGAACCCCAGAACCCCATAACACTTAGTGCTGTGACAAGAAATACCTTGACTGTTTCAGTCACCATATCTCCCAATCAAATAGCACAATGTCTGATTTGAAACCATTGCTCAAAGTACTTGTTGAACGAGTGGACAGATGGATGCATAAACTGATAGATGGTCCAACACTTTCTCAGCTCTGCTCCACTTTTCCTAACACACACACACACACACACACACACACACACACACACACACACACTGAAGCACTCAACAGGCTTTCTTTCTTTCTTTCTTTGTTTCTTTTCTTCCATCCTTCCTTCTTTCTTTGTTTTTGATGCTGGGCATTGAATACAGGACCTCATTGATGGTAAATACATGCTCTACCACTGAGCTACACCTCCAGCATGATGCTCTCTGTTTCTTAAAGAACTGGCCTGGAACTTGGTCCAGGTTTTCTAGGCATCACTGGAGGGGACTCACTATTAGAAACTACTATCACCAGGCCGAGGATTTAGCTCAGTGGTTTCACCACCTGCTGCGCAAGCACAAGGACCTGAGTTTGATCCCTGGTACCAAAAAGAAAAAGAAAAAGAAAAAGAATCTGCTGGATGCAGAAGACCTTTGAAAAACACATTTCTGTGTGTGAATGTACTTGAAGGGAGCTGGAAGTTTGTGAGTGGCCTTGGACAAATTGATTTCCAGACAAAAACTGTTAAAGAAAATCATTTTATTCAATAGTAGGAAGCCCTCAGAAGACATTAAGTGCTAGGAAGAAAGGAAGTAAAAGCTTCAGGGGGTTGTTCCTGAGAGCACAGGCATGAGGCTCCTTGTGTAGCCCCTGCTGACTTCAGGAATCCTAAATCATCCTCACTTTGCTGTTGGTTGCTGGCAATGATTGAGGTCAGGAGTCCAGCTGGTATATTAGCCCTCAGTGAGGATGCTTTGCACTTGACTCCTCCTTGGCTTGCAGAGTACACTCATGGTTCCTTCTGTAGGAACTTTGGAGGGATGAGAGGAGGAGCGTTAGTCCTTCTTCAAGCCGGTTAAGCCCTGGTTGTTCAAAGCAGCTCTTCCTTTCAACCACAGTTTCTGGTTCTTTCCTACAGTTGTTGATAGGGAAGGGAGATCCTGCCAGAGTTGGGATCAGGCAGAATTGCCAGTTTCTATCTCCAGAAGAAAGCAGTAGAGGTCACTGAGTAAGAGGCATTAGCTCTCTTCTCCAATGTCCATCTTCTCAAAAGAATCGCTCAGCCATTCTTCAGTCTTGTCACCATTGTTCAACTGGCGAATTTTGGTGCTAGGGCACCCTAGCTGTTGGTTATATTCTTCCATAAATAGAGGTCTTTTGAGAACCTGTATGGATACGGGCTTCTCGGCCTTGGCCTTTACTGGGGTAGCAGTGGAAGGATTCCCATAGGGCCACCTGGATTCTGGCTTCTCTTCTTCGACCTTTACTGGGGTGGCAATGGGAGCATCCCCATAGTTCCGGTAGCCACCAACCAGGCAATATGTCTCTCCATGCCAGCTCACCTGGGTTTCTCCACATCTTCGGTAGAGGACATGGTAGTAAATAGGTGTAGGAGGAGCCATGGGTTGCTGTGCTCCTAGAAAAAAACCAGAAATGATCACTACTTCTCCTATAACAGTATGCTGCTAACATCTCCCTTTCATGTGTCTTCCTGGCTGAAGCCTGCTAATCTACTTGGCAACCCAAAGACTTGGTCTGTCCCTTCTATAGTTTCCCCAGGAAGAGAATGTTTGCTGTAAAAGCACTTGGCTTTTGTGGAAGCAACACCAGCAAGAGACTATAACATCTTTTCCCTATTCCCACAGAGAACAGGAAATCCTGAAAATAATTGAAAATGGGATATCCTCCATCTCTGGCTATCAAGATCAGGCCCAGTGGGTCTTTTTATACCAATGCAATCCTAGGATGCTTTTTCCTCAGATCTCCAGTCACAATAGGAATTTAGCTCTCTTTAGGCTTTTCAGTCCCAGCTGTATAACACCAGCCTCTCAAATGCTGGCCCAGAACCTCTCATTCAAAGTTGGAAACAGCTCACCAGGACCTCAGGGCAGTGACAGGGCAGGCAAATGCCTCTTTGGCTCTGTGGCTCACACACCCAGGACCCTGAGAAAGAACCCTGTTTTAGCACCACATTTAAAACAGCCACAATCAGGATTTCTGTGGCACAGGCTCCTTCACAGAGGACACTAGTCCTGAAAATTTTCTTCTTCAACAAACTGCCAGCTAAATCTTCTGAACCACTAGGCTCACATCCCATGGATGGGTCACAACTTTGTTGTTGGTGTCTGACACCTTTTTCTGTGCATGTCTGGCCATCCCTGCTCTGAGATATCATCTTGCAGGGTGAGGAGCAAATCATAATTGACCACCAGTTCCACATGTGTGTTGACCAGGCCCAGAGAGCTCTTCTGTAAGCACTGGAAGATCTCTTCCCATCTTAAAGGTAGCCCTTGTTCCATAAGGCTTACATTTTAGATTTTAGGTTCATCCAGAATATATTCTAGCCTGTTGTCTAGTTGCTAAGTTGCCTCTGCTGGGCTCGAATTTGTAATACTCCTAACTCAGCCTCCCAGTGTTCTGGGATTACACATGGGCCATCTGTGTCTGGCTTTCTCTTGTACCCACAAGATAGTGCAATTGGAGGTGGAGAGAAAACTAGAGAGGCCTATGATGCAGAAGCTATTTCCAAAAAGATGGCCAAGGATGTTGCTGGGACTGTGATATCCTCTTCTGAACTGTGATTATAAGTTGCCTGGAGAATGACAGTTCATGGAAACTGCTTTATCCAAACCTTCCCTGGCAACTTACCTTCTTTACAAACAGGGACATGGGATAGCCTCTCTGCTCTCTATAAGTCATGTTTGGTGCAACCTTTCCTCCTTTTCTTCCTCTTCAAGAAATCTGTGGTGGTTTCTCACTGCCTAGCTGGGATGTGAACTCCATGAGGCCCCCCTAAGTCTATTGTGACAAGTAGCACCACACCTCAGCACACAGTAAGCACAAAAATGACATTATTTGAAGAATGAGTGCCCTTAATACTCAGAAGGCGCCGATTACCTCATCCTTCCAGCCACAAGGGCACGTGGTAACCCTGACTACGTGAGCAGTTAGGCCCAGAACTGTGCTACCAGTTTAACGTGTGATCACCCATTCTATTATGTGCACAGGGGAAAGTTTTTTTTTTTTACCAACCTCACTTTCAGGTTAGAAAACTGAGCTCCAGGATAGGCAAAGGAACACATTGATGCCCTCCTGGCCAAGGTACATAGAGATGACTTGAATCCCACCACTTGCAGCCAATATCTCTCCTCATCTATTTGTCTAGACATCTTTTGCTGGTCACCCCTGGGTCGTGGCACATTGCTGGGGTTTTTAGTGAGTTGCCAGGACAAGCCTCCATTGATCACACTTGCTGGTAGAAATATACAGAAAGGTAGGCTACAGAGATACGTCTCCGGCTCATCTCAGGTGACAACACCTGTTCACAGGCACAGTGCATCTCAGAGCCCTCCCAGCATTTGGTTTGTGTGCAGACAGCCTCCCTCCTTGGCTCCCACAAGCAAGCATACCCTATGAAGCTGGGCATCTGAGCGCTCACTGATGCCAATCTAGATGAGCATCAGGTTGCCTCTGAGATGTTTTAATTGTTTTACCTTCTTTTCTTTTGTTTTTTTTTCGGTTTTGTTTTTTTTGAGACAGTGTTTCTCCCTGGAGTCCAGGCTGGCCTCTATCTTGAAATCCTTTTGCTTCAGCCTTCTGAGTACATGGTTGAACCAGCACACACAGGTGAGTTTTCCATATTCTTGAGTTTGTTGATTGCATTCTGTGTCAGTTAGGGTTCACTAGAGGAACAGATTTAATATAAACAATTATATATATGTGGTAAATGATATATAAGGATTTTCAAGGTAGGCTTACAGTAGCTGCCTGTAGCGTCAGGTGTGGAAGAATGCAAAAAGGCAGTCTGGCTGCTGGAGAGCCGGATGATCCACTCAAAGGTCAAAGACCTGAAGAGTTTGATGAGAGTTCATATCCGGAAGCCGGAGAGTCTGTGTTAAAAGGCTGGAGAATCAGTGCTGGAATCTTGGAGACAGACATGCAAAGGTGATGGTGAAGACTGGAGCTCTTGAAGACGCAAAAGAGAGACTTCCTTCTTCTTTCCCTTTTTGTTCCATCCAGGCTGCAAGCCTATTTGTTGGTACTACCCACACGCTGGGTGGGTCTTCCTTCTTCAATAAGTCAATCATCTAGACACACCCAGAACTGTGCTGAACCAATCAGCTAAGATTTCTCATTCAAGTTGACACCATAGTCAACTGTTACATATTCCATGGTGACATTTTACATGTTTGTCTATTCTTTTTTTTTTCTCCTGTAAACTGGTGTTTGTGGGAAACATATATTCACTGAAAGACTGATTCATTCATTTATAGACAAGGTCTCAATATGTACCCTGGGATGGCCTTCAACTCATGGGCTCGAGTAGTCTTCCCTCCATGTCCCAAGTTGCTGAGACTATACACATGCACCAGTGTGGTGACTACTGGAAGCTTCTAAAAATAAAGATGCCCTGCTAGGTGTGGTGGCACACACCTGTAATTCCAGCACCAGGAGGCTGAGGCAGAAGGGCTGCCAAGTTCGAGGCCAGCCTGGGCTACATAGTGAGTTTAAGCCCAGCCTCAACTACATAGTGAGAGCCTGTCTCAAAAAAGAAAAAGAGGGCTGGGGGTTTAGCTCAGTGGTTTTGCTGCCTGCCTAGCAAGTACAAGGACCCGAGTTCAATCCCCAGTACCAAAAAAAAAAAAGAAAAGAAAAGAAAAATAAAGATGCCCAGGCCCTCATCCTAGAAACTCACTTGTACTGGTATTGGTGCTGGAAATCTCTTATTCCTAGTAGCTCCAGGTGAACCTATTTTTCTCATGTTTGAGTGATTGCCACCCCGAGCCCTCTCATAATCACAAATCTGCTCTGGTCACACCCAATATCAGAGAGGAGCTGGGGTGGGTTAATTGAGACTCTCACCAGGGACACATTGAGAGCCACAGGCCCTATGCTTCCTTCTCCTAACCCAGGTTAAGAAAAATCTTATGTCACAAGATCATTCCTGACCTTATAGGTATGCGTGCCAGGGGAAAATCAACAGTCTTGCCTTTGTAGTCCCTTAGAACAAGTCCACTTTCCCCAGGGCGGGATGACTCACTAGGGCTAGCGGCTGTGTGGCTGGCTATGCTGGTTCTTTTTCTACGCTGCTGTAGTTTTTCTTGCTATGTAGTTCAGGCTGTCCTTGAATGCTGGCCTGGAACTCATGGCCATCCTCCTGCCTCAGCCTTCTGAGTTCTAGGACATTCTCCTTGTAACAACCAGTACCTCACTCCCATGGTTCGGAGCAGCTAGGGTGATCTTTTTAGCATCCACATCAGATTTTTTCCTACCCTCCTTATATTCCTGTCACAGCCTCCTCTCACACCTGAAACAAGATACATATTCCTCATCATGACTGATAAGGTCCACACCTACCTCTCCAACTGCATCTTTCATTGTTCTCTATTTTACTCCCTGGCCACACTGTTCTTTGTGCAGGTCAGCTTCAATTCTACTATAGGGCCTTTTATTTATTTATTGGGGGGGGGTACTGTTACCTGATCTGAGGACCTTTAAACTTAGCTATATTGCCAGTCCTTTTTAAGCCAGAGCCTCACTAAGTTGCTCATTTGCCCTTGTTCATCTTGAAGTTGCGATCCTCTTTCCTCAGTCTCACAGAGTGTTGGGAACAGAGACGTGTGTACAAGCACACCCGCCTCAGGGCTCAGGGTCTCATTTTTTAGACAGTGGGAATGTAGCTGAGGCTGAACTTGAATTTGTGGTCCTCCTGCCTCAAACTTCTGAATATTTGTTTTACAGATTTGTATCAATATGCCTAGGTCTCTCTCAGGCCCTTTACTCATGGATGGTCTTCTGGAATGCTTTCCCTTCTGATACATGATTCCCTCGCTCTCATTGCGGCTGAAGTGTCCCCTCATCAAAGAAGCCTTCCTAACTCCCTTGTGAACATGGCAACCCTCATCACTCCATTCTCAAAATGTTATCATACGGGCCGGGGATTTAGCTCAGTGGTTTCACCGCCTGCTGCGCAAGTGCAATGACTTGAGTTCAATCCCTGGTACCAAAAAAAAAAGTGTTATCATAACCTGGGTTGTCATAGGTTATCATAACCTGACTGTTTAAATTATTGTGGTGCTACAGATCGAATGCGGGGTATTGCCCATCATAGGCACTCAACTGCTGAACTCCATACATGGATATTGTATTTTTAAATCTCATCTTTTATTTGCTGTGTGCTTTGGCAAGGGGGGATTTGACTATCTCATTCACCAATATACCCCAGCAACTAGTGCAGTGGCTGTAAGTAGCAGATGGTCAGTTATTATGTATTTTATGAGTAGACAGATGAGTGGGCATACTGATAGATCTCAGTTATGTTACTCTTTTCTAAACACACATACACATATACACACAATAGATCTCATTTTTTGCAGCGCTTGTTATTAAATACAGGGCCTTACACATAAAACACATGATAAGTCACTCTATGGTAAGTCATATGCTAAGCTACACTCCACCCTGAGGCTCCCCATTTCATAAAGAAATAGCCTGTTTTGTGGTTTTTTTTGTTTTTTGTTTTTGAAACAAGGTCTCACTATGTAGCTTAGGGTGGCCCTGAACTCACTATGTAGCCCAGGTTGGCCTCGAACTCACGACCATCCTCCTGCCTCAGCCTCCCAAGTGCCAGGATTACAGATATGTGGCACCACACCTGGCATGAGAATGGCCTGTTTCTTGACCCAAGTACTAGAGGCATTATTGTAGGCTTCATGATGTTAGAAACTGCACCCTAGGATTCCTTTTGCTGACAGAGCCCTTAGAAGGCCAGGTCTTAACATGTAGGAATATAACTTCAAAGGAACTGGGAGTTTTGAAGACTGACCTTGGACTAGATGGAGTCTCAGTCAAAAACCTTTCCAGAAAAACATTTTATTAAGCATAAAATGCCACTTTCTCTAGAAAGGGCTGGGAAGAAATGAACATGTAAGCCATACATACTTTAAGGAGCAAGTTATTCCTGGGGCTCTTTTTCTGCCTCCCAGGACTACAAGCGTGAGGCACGTTATGCAGTCTTTGCACACCTCTAGAGTTTGCGGAAGCCTAGACCTCCTGGTTTGTGCTGATGGTTGCTGGCTGTGACTGAAGTCAGGTACATTGGGCTCCAGCTAGGCCGCTCTGTCACTTTGCTTTGGCTTGCTGAGTAGACGGATGTTTCTTCTCCATGGGAAGGTATTTTAGAAGGTTGAGCAAAGGGAACATCAGGCCTTCTTTGAGGCCAGCCTAACCCCTGGATATTCAAAGCAGCCTATCCTTGGAAACACCAGTTTTGGATGCTCATAGCCCATAGCCAGTTGGCATGGAAGGGTGGACCAGTCTGAGAAAGGCCCAGACAGAAGGGCTCAAGTTCTGTATTCAGTAGTGGGCAGTGGAAGTCACTGAAGAAGAGGCTTTAGCTCTCTTAATCCTTCCAGTGTTCACAGTCTCAAGAGAATGTCTTAGCCAGCAATCAATTGCAGGGTCTTATCACCATTGTTCAAGTGGTAAATTTTAGAGATAGGACAACACAGGCATTGATTAGATACTGTTATACCTTGAAGTCTCTTGAGAGACTATGAGAATGCTGGCTTCTTTTTTCTCGCCTTTGCTGGGGTGGTGATGGCAGCATACCCATAGGCCCAGTTTGCACCAACCAGGCAATATGTCTCTCCATGCCAGCCCACCTGATTTCTCCACATCCTCCGTAGAGGACATGGCAGTAAACAGACATAGGAGGAGCTGTGGGCACCACTGCTGCTAGGAAAAAAATCACAGAACCAGTGGGTAACTTCTGCTTTATCCACTATGCTGCCAGGACTTAACATTCTCCTATGCCTTCCTGGATGGAGCCCACCAATCTAGTTGGCATTCCAAACATAGACTTGGCCTGTCACTTCTCTAGGTCCCCTAGGACGGGATGTTTGCTATAAAAACACTTGGGGACCGGGGATTTAGCTCAGTGGTACCGCCGCCTGCCTCCCTTGTGCAAGGTCCCGAGTTCGATCTCCAGTACCAAAAAAAAAAAAAAAACCACTTGGATTTTGTGGAACCAACAGCACGAAGAGAATAGAACATCTATTACTCATAATGACAGAGAAGAGGAGAATCTAAAAATAGGAATCCTCAGTGTCTGGATACTAAGATTAGCCTCACAGGGCTTTCTTATTTCTATCCATCTTCTTTGGATACTTTGTCCACCATCTCTAGTCTCCTTAGCACTTTCTCTCTCCAGGCTTTTCTGTCCCAGCTGTACTATGCCACCCTTTCCCTGCTACTCTTTACCTCAGATTGGAATATGTCTAGGGGGCCCATGTGTGTGTCTCCATGACAGCTTGGTAATAATGCCTGAATCTCAAGGTGAGGTTCATGAAAGAGTCTTTACAAAAGAATCTTCTCTCCCTTTCTTTCTTTCTTTCTTTCTTTCTTTCTTTCTTTCTTTCTTTCTTTCTTTCTTTCTTTCTCTCTCTCTTTCCTCCCTCCCTCTCTCCCTCCCTCCCTTCCTTCCTTCCTTCTTTCCTTCTTTCTCACTACATTTCCAGGCTGCTCTTTAATCCTTGGGCTTAAATGATCCTCCAGCTTCAGATGTCTGAGTAAAAGGGACTGTAGACTTGCTCCACAGTAATCTGCTATAAAAGGAAGCATTTTGTAACTCAGAGAGGAAGGCTAACTTTATAGAGATTAAAGTCTTTAAAATGCTTGCCCAGAAATGATGTGTCTCTAGCCTTGAGTGGTAAGCAGGAATACTCTGGGTCCCTGAGTGGGCAAGAGGCTGATGGTCCTCATGACTGGCAAAGTTCGGAGGGGTGGTGGCAATCAAAAAGGACCTGTGAGGGCCCATGAGTTTGTCTGCACTCTGAAGCCTCAGGTACAGAAGCATGAGCTAGGCTTGCCCGATACACTGCCCTCTCATGGGACAGATGATAAATTAACCCGATTATAAAAGTCTCATTCAGACCTTCTCTTCCAGGAAAACAGATTGGTGTCTAGTGTAGATCTTGTCAGGATATTTTCCCACGATTGAGTAGATTCCCTGCCATGGAAACCAGAGGCCTGTGATGTCATTACTATCCACTGAGGCCACATACAGAATCTGTCAATTGATGGGCAGGATTCAGGCTCCCAGGGTTTGGTGGAGAAGGCAGAAGAACCTGCCTGTCCTGCCAACTCATATCCTCATCGAGTAGCCACTCTCTGTAGAGCACAGCCCCAGTGATCACAGGAAGAAGTGTGCACCCCAAATTATGATATGGGCCATTGTCAAGACTAACCTAAAAAACAGGATGTGCAACTTTGCCTTCAATTGTTGGAGAGGCAGAGATTTAGGAAGATTGTACTGTCAGTGATTTCTCCTTGGAGGTGAGCCTGAGGCATAAATGAGATTTGGACATGTGTGGAGGAAAACATTCCATCTAAGAAAATTTAAAAACAAATTCTTCTTGATCTTTTCCCAAGTGTGTATTTATAGAATTTCATGTTATTACACTTGAGGTCTCAAAAAATGAAGAGATAAAGAGTCTTATGGGACTACATAGGGAGAGAGGTAGTAGAGAGGTAGTAGAGAGTTAGTAGAGAGGAGAGGCTTCATGTTGTTCATGTTGGGGCTCCAGATTTTTTTTAAAATTTGGATTTTATTTAATTTTAATTTTTTTTTTTTTTTTTTTTTGGTACCGGGGATCAAACTTGGGTCCTTGAGCCTGTGCAGCAGGCAGCGAAACCACTGAGCTAAATCCCCGGCCCTTTTTTTTTAACTTTTAAATTTTTTTGTTTTTGATACCTGGGATCAAACACAGAACCTTGTACTTTCAAGGCAGGCAGCAGCACCACTGAGCTAAATCCCCAGCCTAGATTTATAGTGGTTAGTAAGGGGAGGAGAAGCCCACCACATTTAAGGTAACATACTCTGGTAGGAAGTTTGAGGTGCTCCAAGACAAAATGAATGTCTGCAATGACTTTATAAAGTGGGAACATGACCCATTTTACATAAAACTGAAAGCATTCATAAGTGGCATTATACAAAATGGCAACTTTATCGTTTCACTCCCCACTCATATAAAAGATAATACATACAGCTATCATACAGCTCCGTAGTAGAGTGTTTGCTTCACATAGATAGCATCCCGAGTTCAATCCCAGCACTGAAAAAAAATCAATGAATGTCCTTTGAAGTGCATGTGATGGTTTGGAGTGTAAATCATTAGAATCCATGAAATTCTACCCTCATGGTAATTAGTGTGAATAGAGTCCTTGAACAGGAAATTTACAGTTAGAAATCATGATGTGATACATAGTCAAGTTCCATACTCCACTTTAGCTTTAATACATCATGGGAAACACTAGCCACTGCTGGCCAGCAGCTTCTCTTTCCATGCCACAAGCAGCTCACCAAGCCCTCAATCAGGCCAAGGGCAGGCAAATGCCTCCTACTGACAAGGGTGCTCACCCAATCAGGATACCTAGAAAGACACATGCCCTAGCATCACATTTAAGAGTGAAAATCAGGCTTGCCAAGGAAAACTCTCTCACTGAATCTAGTCCTGTTAAGCTTCTTGTTCAACGAGCTGCCAGCTTATATTCTGAACCAGGCTCAATTCCTAGGAATGAGTCCCAAAGCTGATGATAATTCCTGGCACCTCTTTCCCGCAAGGCCCACCCTCCCTGCTCTGTGGCCGGCATCATGTAGGTTGAGGAGGAAATCATAATTAATAAGCGACTTTCCACAGATACTGTTCAGCCCATGACGTATCTTGCCTTTTCATGGTAGTAAGTCTTGGAGCATTTCTGATCATGGGATGATACCAGCCCTCATTAAGGGTGGCATTTGCCCTGCGTCCTTAAGTGTCAAGTATTGTGTTCATGTAGATTATATCCTGGCCAGATGCCCAGTACCTGAATTCCTCAGGCTGGGCTCAAACACCCAATCCTCCATTCTCAGCTTCTCAGAGTGCTTGGATTACAGGTGTACACCACCATGCCCAGCTTTGTGCTATATCTTTGTGGAAGTGCATCTGGGTAGGACGTAAAAGTTGAGAGGCCTGGGTTATTTGAGCTGTTTTAAGGCCCTCAAGGGTGCCCCAGGAACTCAGATCCCAAATTTGGAACTGTGATGTTCAGTTGCCTGGAAAATGGGGAGATTATGGAAAACTCTGCTATATCCAAGCCCTCTCTCTCTCTGGAGTGGGTGTTCCTGGGACCTCACCTTTATCTACCTCCTCGTTTATGAAATCTGTGATGGTCACCCTCTGCTCACCTAGAAGGGAACTCAGCGAAGCCTGTGCCACTGTATTCTGGCAACTGACAACACAAAACCAACACTGAGCAAGCACAGAAATGACATTTGTTGATGAATTACTACCTGTGGCACACGGAAAGCTGCTGTCTCCCCTTCTTTCATGGAGAAAGAGCAATTGGTAAGGCTGACCAAAAGAGCAGAAAAGTGACTGGGTGTCCAGATCTGTGCTACCAGTTTCACACGGTTAGCTCATTCAGTCCTGCCCACAAGGGAGAGTTTTTTGTTTTATCAGCCACACTTTCTAGATAAGAAAACTGTGCTGCACCAGAGACAAATGACCATATTGATGACCACTTGGGTGAGGCAGATGGAAGTTGCTGCAATCCCCCACTTCCCTGTCCCTCTCACCAAGGAAGACCTCCACTTCCTTACATCCGTGCACACTCTAGACATCCTTGGTGGTCACCCACTGCTGGGCTGGGCAGTGAGCTGACAGAAGTCTCCATTGATCACCCTTCCCTACATCTACATGCAGGAGGGTGGCTTACAGGCCACCAGGTTCTGGGAGCCAGTCCTCTGAAGCAACATCTCACAACAGTTAGCCTCCAGGTCAGACCTGCCTTCTCTTGGGCTTCACCTGGCCTACTCATCTCAGGTGACAACATGCTGTTCACAGGTACAGTGCGTCTCAGAGCCTTATCAATGTTTGGCTTGTGTACAGACAGCCTCCCTCTTTGGCCTGGCTTCATGACTCTCACAACTGAGTTACCCTGCCAAGCTTAGCATCTGAACTCTCACTGATACTCTATGAAAATCAGGCTGTATCTGAAAAGTCTTTATCTTTTTTCTTTTGAGACAGGACCTGGTATGTAGCCCAGACTGGTCTCAAATTCAAGATCCTTCTGCCTCAGCCTTCTGAGTGTTTGGATACAGGCATTGGCCACCATGGCTGGGTGAGTTTTCCATGTTTTTAAAATTTGCTCATTATATCCCATGGTTTCATTTTACGTGTTCCTCTCCATTTTTTCTATAAATGTGATATAATCACATTTTCTACAAATTTATCAATAATCCATTCATTCATTCATTCTCTAAATATATTAGCATTCAACTCATGGAATCAAGCAGTCATTCTTATTCAAACCTCAAAGTAGCTGGAACTTCAGGCACTTCCCAACTGTGGCCATTTACAGGAAGCTTTTAAAAATATAGATATCAAGACCCTTACCCTAAAAATTACTTGGACCAGTATGGATGCTGATAATTCCTCATTCCTATGAGCTCCCGGTGATCCTGTTTTTCTCATGGTTGGGAATTGCTACCCTGACTCCTCCAGTAACCACAAATCTGCCTGAGTTACAGTAAGTATCAGAGAGGGACTGTGATGAGACTCTCAGTAGGGACCCTCTGTGAGCCCCAGAACTTGTTTCTCCTTATTCTAGATCAGGTTAAGGAAACTCTTGAGGCACAGGTACTTTCCTGGTCTTGTGTGTATTCATGTCAGGGGGAGGAGCAAGAGTCTTGCTGCTGTAGCCCTTCAGGACAAGTGTGCTGACCACAGGGTGGGACAGTTCACCTAGATCCTAGGGCTATGAGTGGCTGATGGTTCTACCTCTTTTTTGGGGGCTGCTGATGTGGCTGTATATGAATGAAACACAGGCCCAAGCCCGCACTGTTCCTTCTCTGCTGACTGCTCCCACCCCCATTCCCCAGGCCACACTGTCCCTTTTGCTGGTGAGAGGGACATTCTTCTGGCAACAGCCAGGTACTCACTGCCATGGCTCATAGCAGCTATGGTGATCTTTGTAGCATCTATATTAGATCCTTCTTTACCCTCCTCTTATTCTTCTGATAGCTTTCTCTGACATCTACATTTTAAAACTTCTGTATACTTATTTTATATTTATATTTTTTATTAGTACATGTTTGTAGTACATGAACTTTACAATCATTTTAGGGAGTGGGTACATGTACAACTACAGTTTTTAAAGCTCCAAACTCCTCACTCGTGGCTGAAAAGGCCTACAACTTTCCCATACAACGACATCTTTTGTCTTTATCTTTTCTTCCTGGGCACAGTAGCCTTTCTGTGGCTCATAGAGTTAGTTCAGCCTTATTGCTAAATAGCATCATTTTGGGAAGGAGCTGAGGAGTGGGGACTGGAGTGAGAGCCTTCACACTGAGTTATATCCATAGGCCTGTTTTTGTTTTTGTTTTTTTTTAATTTTGAGAAAGGGTTTTACTAAGTTGCTCAGTTGGCTAGGCTGGTCTTAAATTATGACACCTCTCCTCAGCCTTCCAGTAGCATGAGTACCACCACTCCTGACTAAGGGTCTTTATTTTTCCTTTTTGTTTGTTTGTTTTCTTTTTTGAAACAATGTATGGCAACATTGACCAGGCTTGCCTTGAACTGATGATCCTCCTTTGCCCTAAATTCCTCATTGCCGATATTTCAGGCATGTGTCACTATGTTTGGTGCTACCTCAGGGTCTTTGCACGTGTACTTCCTTCAGGGTGCTCTACCTTTAGCTCCTCACATGACTCACTTGCTCCCATTTCTGCTGAAATGTTCCCTCTTCAAAGAAGACTTCCTGGACCACCTTGTGTAACATGGCAGCCTTCATCATTCTATCCTCAAAATGGTTTATTTTTCTTTATAGCAATTACAAAATCTTGATTAGGGGGTGCTGCTGGGGATTGAAGCCAGAGCCTTCTGTATGCTAGGTACTCTACGGAGCTATAACCCCTGTCCTTGATGTTGTATTTTTGTCTCCTCCTATATTTGGTGGGTGCTCTGAGGAGAGGGGCTCGATGGTTTCATTCACCAACATATCCCAAGCAGCTAGCACGGTGGCTGATACGGAATTGGTGTTCAATAGGTACTTGTTGAATGAGTGGACAAATGGAGGCATAGACTGATAGATGGTCCAGCATCTTCTTGGACCTGCTCACTCTGCCCTCTTTTTCTTTCCTTTTTTCTTTTTCTTTCTTTTTTTTTTTTTGGTACCGGGGATCGAACTCTGGTCCTTGCGCTTGCACAGCAGGCAGCAAAACCACTGACCTAAATCCTCGGCCCCTTGGCACTCTTTCTCTGCCTCTCTCTGTCTCTGTCTCTCTGTCTCTGTCTGTCTGTCTCTCTCTCTCTCTCTCTCACACACACACACACACTCACACAACATGGTAGCACTCGACTTTTCTTTCATTTTATTTTTTTGTGGAGAATGGCGTTGAATGTAGAGCATCACACAGCCTAAATACATGCTATACCACTGACCTACACCCCTGGCCAGAGCCTCTCCATTTCTTAAAGAACTGGACTAAGTATTGCTCCAAGTGGCATAGACACCACTGGAAGTGTCACACTGTAAGCACCTTCCCCAAAGCATCCCCTTTGAGTGCAGAACCTTAGAAGATCATGTTTGATGTGTAGGAATGTACTTTAAAGGAACTGGGAGGTTTAAGGATTGGCCTTGAGCAAACTCCAGCTGGATTTCTGGTAAAAAGATGTCTCAGAAAATCATTTTATTGAGTGCTAGTCTCTGGGCTCACAAAGAGCTGAGCAGAAAGAAGCATGGAAGCCTCAGGTGGGCCTTCCTGGACTTACTTCACACCATTCCTGTTCCCAGTAGCAGTGCTCCCTGGGGCTGTTTATTCTGCTTCCTGAGACCTCAGGCAGGAGGGAGCCCTGTCAAATTCTTCCAAATTCTTCTATAAAGAAGCCTCAACCCTCTTGAATTGTGCTGGTGATGGCTGGCAATGACTAAGGGTAGAACCCCAACAGTAGCTCTGTCCCCAGCTAAGTTACTCTGGAGCTGACTCCTTGGTTTGCAGAGTGCAGCCAAGAGGTTCTTCTGAACAAGAAGGGACTGTAGAGGTCTGAGCAGAGGAAGGGCTGTGGGCTGCTCTGCTGCTAGAAAGACCAGAACTGATCGTTTACTACTGCTTCATATGCTGTGCTGCCAGGACTTCTCCTCTCCTGTACCTTCCTGCCTAAAGTCCTTCTTTCTAGTTGATATCGTACATGCAGCCATGGTCTGTTACTGTGTAAGCCCCCTAGAATGGAATGCCTGCTGTAAAAGCACTCAGGTTCTGTGGAACCAACAGGAGCAAGAGACCAGAGCTCAGTTCCTCATTCCCACAAACAGTGGATACTCACATTAATGGAAATTGGGATCCCCTCAGTCTTTGGGTATGAAGGTTAGGGTCCAAGAGCCTTTTCATACCAGCCCAAATTACTGGGATGATTTTCCTCAAATCTCCTGTCTCAGTTCCACTTTATCTCTTTCCTGGCATTTCTGTCCCCAGCTGTATAACACTTTCTCCAGCAGCTCATACTGGAATGTGGCATGAAGGACATGTGTGTGTCTCAGTGACAGCATGGTAAAGACACCTGAGTTGTTAAGATGAGTTTTATAGAGGCCTGCAACAGCTTTTCCTCAAACTGCTCCACTTATCACTTGACAACAATAGCACACTTGTCTTTTGTTAATAGTTTATTTATTTATTTATTTATTTATTTATTTATTTATTTGTAATGGGATCAAATTCAGGACCTTGCACTTGACAGGCAGATGTGGCACCACTGAGCTAAATCCCCAGGGTCCCCCCCCCACTTCCCTTTTTGAGACAGAGTCTTGCTACATAGTTCAGGCTGCCCTTGAACTCACTGTGACTATGTACCCTGGGCTGGCTTTGAACTTCCAGCAGTCCTTTTGCCTCAGCCTCCTGAGTGATGGGATTATAGGTATGCACCACCAAGCCTAGTGTTTTTTTAATGGTTTGATCAAGAAATTGTCTGAAGGAAACATCATTTAAAAAAAAAAAGGGTTATAACATCTTGCCCAAGCTTGTCTTGAATCCTGGGCTGAAGCGATCTTCCTGCTTCAGCCTCCTGTCATGGACTATAGGTGTGCTCAACTGCACCCAACTCTGAAAGAAGCATCTTGTAGTCCCAAAGGGAAGGCTAAATTGACGAGGATTATGACCCTTCAAAACCCTTGCCCAGAGATGACATATCATGTGCCCTCATCACTGAGCAGGAAAGTATGGGTTCCTGAGTTCACACAGCCCACTGCTCCCACTCATGAGTGTGGAAGTTCTGAGGTGTGATGGGCAAGCACAAAAGGCACATGTGGTGTGTTTTGTGCACACTCAGGCCTCTTATACAGATGTCTGGCCCAGGTTTACCTGCTGCACCGACTGCCCATGAGACAGATGACAAGTTAGTGTGAATATAAGTGAGCTGGTCATACATTCTCTTCTCAGCAACCAAGCAGTCTGGTATATAGTAGAGAACTGGTAGGGAAGTTTCCACATGTTAGAGTAGTTTCTCTGCCATTGAAACCAGGAAACCTGTGATGTCATCACTACTCAGTGAGGTGACATGTGAATTCATGACTTGATGGGCAAGCTTCAGGCCCTCAGTATTTGGTGGCAGAGAGCAGTGAGAAGACAGAACCCTGCCTAGGCCTTCTTATCTGGCCTCCTTGTTCACATTCTCAAGTAGCCATTTTCTGTGGAGCATACCAGGGTGTGGACGTAGCCTCAGTGAGCACAGGAAGACAAGACAATCCCAAATTCTGAGATTGGCAGGAGACTCAAGATTAACCAAAGAAGTAGGTTGTGCAGCTCTGGCCCTAAGCATTCAAAGGTTGGAGAGGCAGAGATGTGGGTGGATTAGAGATTCAGAGAATGCTCCTTAGAGGTGGGCCTGAAGCATAATGAGATTTGGACGTGTGCAATGGAAAGACATTCTTATTGGGAAGAATAAAAGCTAAAAAAGGTTTCTTGCCTTTGCTTTTCCCCAAGTATTCATTTATTGACCTTTCATGTTTTCACAGTTTAGGTATCACCAAAACCAAGAGGTTAAGGAGCCTTTTGAACATTACACAGGTAGCAAAAACAAGTTGTGTTCAACAGTAGTGCTTCATGTTGTTTATTTTGGCTCCATATTTATAGCCGATAGTAATATGAAGATAGGCTCAGCATATTTGAAGGTGTCACCAACTTCAACAGAGGTACAAACTACTCTAATAGAAAATAAGGGGCAGCTTTACAGTGTTGGAAATACAGGTCCATTTAAAAATAAAACTCATGGGCTGGGGATTTAGCTCAGTGGTTCCGGTGCCTGCCTCGCAAGCACAAGGTCCCAAGTTCAATCCCCGGTACCAAAAAAATAAAAAATAAAAAAATAAAAATAAAACTCAAAACTTCTTCACGAGAAAGTGACATAATGCAAAATGACAGTTTTGTCACTTCAATCCCTTCCCCTATAAAAGACACACAAAAACCCTCTGACCCTCAGTTGTTGGTTTGTTGTGTAATTCCTCAAAATCCACTGACTCCTACACCAATTGTAATTATTTCTATGAGAACCCAGGTGAAGATAATTTATTGTTAGAAATCATGACATGATACCAAGTCAAAATCCAAAATCCAAATTCCACATCAGTTTTCATGTGTCATATGAAGGACAACCCTGAAATAATGGCCAGCAGCTTTTCTTTTAAAGCCAGAAGCAGCTCATCAGGCCTTCAGGGAGGCAACGGGGCAGCCCAATGCCTCCTACTGACCAGGGTGCTCTCCCACCCAGGACCCTGAGAAAAATCCTTCTCTATGCTCACACTTAAGCCACCCCAAGTCAGGATTTTTGTGATAAAGACTCTCTCACTGAGGGCACTGGAAAACTTCTTTGATAAACTACCAGCTCAATCTTCTGGATTAAGCTCTTGTTTGAAAGATGGGTCACAAAGCTGATGATGGTGCCTGGCATCTTGCTTCTCCCAAGACCCACCTCCCTGCTTTGTGGCTAAGCCTTGCAGGCTGAAGAGGAAATCATAATCGACAACCATCTCTCCCTTAGGGACTATACCTGTACAGAGAAGTATGTCTTCAGAGCCCTTCTGGAAGCACTGGAAGATTCCTCCCTTGATTAAAGCAGGCATTTGCCCCTGAGGTATTATCAGGTGTCAGATTTTATGGTCACACATGTATGTTAACCAGTAGCCCAGTTATTAAGTTGGCCATGCTATGCTTCAACTGGGAATCCTCCTGCTTCAGAGTCCTGGAGTACTGTGATGTTTCCAGCATGACCCTGAAGGATGGTCCTGAGACTCACAACCTCTCAACCTCTTGCACTGTGATATTCAGTTACCTGGGGAAGGGACAGGTCTCTGATGACTTACCTTCTGCACAAACAGGGGCATGTAGAAGCCTCTCCATTCTGTTTGGATCAGGGTTTTTCTGGGACCCTTCCTTCCTCTTTCTCCTCCTTCAAGCAATCTGTGGTGGTTTCCCGTACAGATGGTGTAAAGCAGACTCAGCAAAGTCCCCTGAGTGCTGAAATCTGGAATTATGCCACTGACACACATCAAGTACACAAATGATATTCTTTGAGGAGTGCCCTTGGCTCTCAGGAGGCTGCTGCCTCCCCATCCCTCTTGGAGTGAGAACAAATGGTAAGGGGGACTAAGTGAGCACCAAAGTGACTGTGTGCCCAGAGATAAGCAACCAGTTTAACCTGTGTGAGCCCATTCAGTCCAGCCCACAAAGGAGAATTTTTTCCAGCCTCACTTTCTAGGCAAGAAAACTGAGGTTCAGAGCAAGCATTGACCACATTGATGCCCAACTGGCCAAGGGAGAAGGAGATTCACTGAATTCTTCCACTACTTCCAGTTGCTGTCCCTCTCTCCAGGAAGGACCTCCACTTGCTTACTTTCACCCATTTGTCTAGATATTCTTTGCTCATCACCCACTGGTGCTGGCTATTTGCTGGGGTGTGGAGAGAGATGGCAGAACAAATCTCCATTGGTCACACTTGCTGGCATAAACACGAGAAACATGTGCTACAGAGGTGTCAGGTTCCAGGAGCCAGACCTCCCACAACATCTACACAGTAGGTGTGATTTCACAATTAGCCCCAAGGTCAGGCTTGCCATCTCTTAGGTTCAACCTGACCCACTCATCTCAGGCAACATCGTGCTGTTCATAGACACACTGCATTCCAGAGCCTGCCTAACATTCAGTTTGTACAGACAGCCTCTTTCCTTGGCCTGACTCTGTGGCTTCCACAAGCAAGCTTACCCCGTGAAGCTGAGCAACTGAGCTCTCCCTGCTGCCAAATTTGTATAAGCATTGGGCTGCACCTGAGAGTTGTTATCTTTTCTTTTTTGTACATTTTCTTGCTATGGAGCCCAGACTGGCATCTATCTCGTAGTTCTTCCGCCTCAGGCTTCTGACTGTGGGGATTACAGGTGTTAGCCACCATGGCAAGATGAGCTTTCCAGGGGGCCGGGGATTTAGCTCAGTGGTTCCACTGCCTGCTTCGCAAGTGCAACGTCCCAAGTTGGATCCCCAGTACCAAAAAAAATAAAAAAGTGAATCATCAGATCACTCATGCGTGGATGATGAAGATGAACCATTATGGTAAAATACATGTTTTTATAACAAAAGAGTGGTGTGGCTAGATGATGATGATGATGATGATGATGATGATGATGATGATGATGACGACGACTTTGACATTGGCCATATGAGTGAAAGTTCCTGTGACAGTGAAATGGAATTGACTGATGTAGACTCAGGGAATGCAGACCTCCTTGATTCAGATGATAAAGAACATAGAAATGTGAGTACATATTTGACTAGTTGAAATGTTGCAGAATGGTCTCAGAACCAAATGGAAAGATCCAGTGTTAGAACTAGGTTCAAAAATATAGTGAGAGTCTTAACAGGGGTGAAACGTATTAGAATGCCAGCACCACCATTCATTGTTGGAAATTGTAACAGACAAAATGCTGCAAGATGCTGTGAAATACACAAAGGCTGCAATACAAGTTAAACATTCTGTATGCACCAATAGCCATATTCAAAAATGTATTTATTATAACACCTCACTAGCTGAACTAAAAGCATTCATAGGTCTGCTTACTTAGCAGGGATTTCTCATGATAATTGCAGAAAAGTGAGACTTATGGAAAAACAATGGGTCAAAATATGGCATAAAATTTATGCCCTTGTAGATGTGAAGACATTAAGCTTTCAATTTAGAAATTTATCCTGGAACTCAGCCACCAAATGATGTTGTTGTGAACAGACTTGTTGCTCCCATCTCCCAAACTAATCAGAATGTGACATTTGACAATTGGTTTACCAGTTTCTAATTGATGTTACATTTGCTAACAGAGCACAAGTTGACCAGAGTAGGAACTGTACACAGGAACAAAACAGAAATTCCAAATAAAATGTTGCAATTTCAAAGTAGAGAATTGTATAGTAAACCTTTGGATTTCAGGAATATTTACACTGGCCTCATATATGGCAAAGAAAAACAAACTGGTACTGCTGATGTCAACATTGCATCATGATCAAAATATTGATAGAGAAACCTCCACAAAATGGAAGCCGAGATGGAAACTTTTTACAACAAAACCAAAGGCAGAGAAGATGTTGTTTATGAGTTATGCAGCAACTATTATGTCACTCGAAACACAAAGCATTGGCCAATGGTTGTGTTTTACTCGATCCTGAACATGTGTGGCATAAATAGTTTGATAGTTTGCAAAGAAAATAACAAGTGCAAAATACCACAGAGAAATTTTCTTAGAGGATTGGGACTGGAACACATAAGAGATAATTTACAGTAGAGGAAAAAGAAAATGTTTCTGCCTAGGGAACTATGCAAAAAAATTGTGGAGCACACTGGTGAGCTGACAGGTGAATAGCCAGGTGCAGCATACCAAAGACCTACTATGAAGACAACTAGAAAACCAAAAAGATGTCAACTGTGCCCTACAAGAAAGGATAAGAAAACAAAACATGCGTGCTATCAGTGTAAGCAATACTTGTGTATGGAACATGCAATTTTCATGTATGAAGACTGCCTTCAGTGTGACAGTTGAAACAAAGATTATTTTTGTTGTATAATTCTATTGGTATTTTCATTGTAAGTCATGTAGGTTTTTACTTCTGATGTTATCTCTTAGGTTTTGTAAGCAAGTAAACAGCTGTTACGAAAATGTTGATGTCTATTCTAAGCACTCATTACATGTTTGATATTTTATTTTATTGATATCTTATTCCCCTGCTAAGTGCACATTATACAACATAGTAGGAAGCTCCTGATGAAACAGGAAGAGAACACTGAGGATTTAGCTCAGCAGCACAGTGCCTGCCTGGTAAACTCAAGGTCCTGAGTTTGATCCCCGGTACAAAACAAAACAAAACAGGAAGAGAAGAAAGGTGACAAGAATGGCTTACCACATAAGAAAGGAAAGCTAAGCACCTGTGCTGTCAGTGTAAATGAGGCCTGTGCGTGGAACATGCAGTTGTCATGTAGGAAGACTGCCTTGGGTGTGGCAATTAAAGTAAAGATTACTTTTGTTGTAGAGTTCTGTTGGTATGTTCATTGTAGTTCACATAGGTTGTTATTTGTGATGTTATCTTTGTAAGCAACTATACAGCTGATATGAAAATGTTGATGTTTATTCTAAAAATAAACATAATTTAATACTTGAATACTTAATAATTTATACTTAATAATTTAATACCTTATTCTATTGGTATTTTATGTTCCTATTAACTACACATTGTATAATATAATAAGAACCTCCTGACAAAAACAGCAAGACCAGGGCTGGGGATTTAGCGCAGTGGCGCCATGCCTGCCTCGCAAGCGCAAGGTCCTGAGTTCAATCCCCTTCAGAAAAAACAAAAAACCCCACAAAAAACCAGCAATACCAGTGAGATGTCAAGCATGTCCTACAAAAAGTCCAGGAAAGCAAAACACATGTGTTGTCGGTGTAAGCAATATGTGTGTATCGAACATACTGTTGTCATGTATGAAGACTGCCTTAGGTGTGATAATCGAAAAGATTGTATTTTTGTAGAATGCTATTGGTATTTTCATTGTAGTTCATATAGGAATTTATTTATGTTATTCTTTTTTAGACTTTGTACACCAAAAAACAATGTTGAAAATTTTGATGCTTTTTTACATTTATTTTTTAATTTTAATTTTAATTTTTTTTTTTGGTACCGGGGATTGAACTCGGGTCCTTGCGCTTTGATGCTTTTTTTATAAACCCTCAATAAATATTAAAAATGCAATACTTTATTTTTGTTATTTTTTTCGTGTTAAGACTCATTTTTTAATATAATAAAACTCATACAATTAAAATTAATAATTCATTAAAAATATTCTAAAGAATAAATGTGGGTTTGACACACCCATGTTTCTGTGCCTTTATGACAAAAAAATGTATTATCCTCTTTAAGGAAACTCTTGTTCTTTCCTGGTCTTAAGAGTATGCGGAAGAGCAACAGTTTTGCTGCTGTAGGCCCTTGGGACAAGTGTGCTGATGGCAGGCTGAGAAGCTTCAGGTAGGCTTGTGGACAATGAATAGCTGACAGAGCCGCCTCCTGTTCTAGGCTATTCTAGGTTTGGAACACAGGGCAACTGTGTAGTGACTGTTCTCTGCTGGATTCTCCTCATCCCCATTGCAAAGGGCCATTGCCGCCTTAACTGCTGAAAGACATTCTGGTTACAGCCAGCACTTCATTGCCATGCTTTGGACCCCTATGATGATCTTCTTCTTCTTCTTTTTTTTTTTTTTTTTTGGTGCCGGGATCGAACTCAGGTCCTTGCACTTGCGCAGCAGGTGGCGACCTATGATGATCTTTTTTTATCTACATCAGATTTCTTCTCCACTCTGTTTGTATTCCAGGTGTAGCTTCCTCTCACACCAAAAACAAAATCCATATTCCTTACCATGGCTGACAAGATTCACACCTACCTCTCCAGCCACATCCTTCATTCTTCTCTATTTTTCCCTCCTGTCGCAAGCCTTTGTATGGCTGGTAGAACTGGTCAGCCTCATTTGCACCTCAGGGCCTTTCTTTTTTAAAATTTTTAACTTAACTCCAGGGCCTTTGCACTCAGTTACATCACCAGTTCAATTTACTTTTTTAAAAATGGGGTCTTATCAATTTTCTCAGTTACTCAGGCTGTCTTAGAACTTGTGATCCTCCTGCCTTAGTCTCATCTTACATTGCCAATAAGGATGTGCAAAAATACACCTGGTTGAGACTTTTTTTGAGACAAGGTCTTGTTGGCCTTGAACTCCTGATCCTTTTGCCTCAGTCTCCTGAATCCTTGCTTTAGAGGCATGCCTGGCTCTGTGTCACAGGCTTTACAAGTGTACAGTGATACCTTAGTTCACGAATTTAATTTGTTCTACGATTTTGGAAAAGATGGCCACATTTGTGTTTGTGTGGTAAAGATAGCAGTGATTGTGTTTGTCACCCAATACAGAGTTTGCAAACAGAAACAAAATTTTGCCAAACATTCTGTTTGTGAACTAAACTGTTTGCAAACAAGTTGTTCAAGAACCGAGGTACCACTGTATGAACTTCAGGAATACTTTACCTCCAGGTCCCACATGATTCTCTCCCATTCATCTCTGATGAAATGTCCCCTCATCAAAAAAGCTTTCCTGAATACCTTGTGTAACATGGCATCCCTTATCACTCTATTCTTAAAATGTTTTATTGTCCTTTATAGCAATTATAATAACCTAATTTGTTACAATTGGTGCTGGTGATTGAATGCAGGGCCTTGCACATGCTAGTCACTCTGTGACTGACTTACAACCCCAGACATTGGTATTATATTTTTTGACTCATCCTTTAATTAACGGATGCTTTGGGGAGAAAGGATTCCATATATCCCAAAGAACTAGCACAGCGATTGACATGTAACAAGTGCTCTCTAGATATTTGTCGAATGACTAGACGGATGGGTAGACTTGTAATGTGACCCTGCTACTTCTCAATCTTGCTCTTCTTTTCCAAAACACATGCATGTATGTACACACAGACACTCACCCAGAGACACAGACACACACACACACACACATACATACATTCATAGAAACATGAAATAGGTGATTGTTTTAGTTTTATGTTTAATAGTGCTGTGTACTATACCCAGGACCTGGCACATACTAAGCACATGATCTACCACTGAGCTACACCCCCAACCCAAGGTTCTCCACGTCTTAAGATACAGGGCTGGGTCTAGTCCAAATTTGCCTCAGCCTTATTTCAGGTGCCACACTGTTAAAAACTACAGCTAAGGATCCCTTGTAGGCAGAGACTATGGAAAAGCAGGTCCTGTGTGTAAGAAAGTACTTCAGGAGAATGGCAAGTTTTAGCATTGGCCTTGGAAAAGCTGGATTTCTAGTCAAATGCTATTACAGAAAAACTTTTTTGAGCAATAGGAACCATGCAGAGGCCACAAATGGCTGGAAACAAAGGAGCATAGAAGCCTGAGTGGGGTTGTTGCTGGACTTTGTCCATGCCATTCCTGCTCAGGTAGCAGATGTCCCTGGTGCTCTTTGTTCTGCCTCCTGAGATCCCAGGCAGAAGGCTCCCTGTGTAGCTCCTGCTTGCTTCTTCCAATTTTAAGACCCCAAGACACTCTCGTTTTGCGCTGATGGTTGCTAGCTATGCTGTCAGGAGTCCATCTGTAGAGATAGGGCTCCAGCTAGGTTACTGTGCACTTCACTCCTGCTTGGCTTGCAGAGTGCAGACAGGTGTTTCTTCTGAACAAGAAACGAATGTAGAGGACTGAGCAGAGGAGCATCAGGCCTACTTCTAACCAGCTTAAGCCCTGATATTTACAGCTTACTTTCAACCCCAGTTTCTGAGGCTCCTGTCCCATAGCTAGTTGGCACTGAAGAGGGATCCTTGCTGAGAAAAGCTGAGGCAGAATGGGCCAGGTTGTATCTCCAGGGACTGGCAGTGGAGGTCACTGGAGAAGAGAAATTAGCTGTCCTAGTCCACTCAGTGTCCATCCTCTCAACAGGGTGGCTCAGCTAACACTGTCATGGGGTCTTGTTACCATTGTTAACATGGTGAATTTTAGGATTATGTCAGTCTTCTTGATGGTTATATTCTCCCATAGGTGGAGGTCTCTTGGCAGCCCACATGGATTTTGGCTTCTCTTCTGTGGCCTTTGCTAGGGTGGTGATGGAAACATTTCCATAGACTCAGTAGCAGCCAACCAGGCAGTCGGTCTTTCCATGCCAGCCCACCTGGATTTCTCTACATCCTCAGTAGAGGATGTGGTAGTAAACAGGAGTAGGAGGAGCTGTGGGCGGCACTGCTGCTAGAACGAAAATGAGAACTGATCAGTCACTTCTCCTTTATTCATTGTGCTACCAGTACATGTTCTTCCTTGCTAAAGCCCACTAATTTACTTAACATCACAAACACAGCCTTGGCCTGTCACTTCTATAGATCACCTAGGAAGAGATGCTTGCTGCAATAACCTTTGGCTTCCCTGGAACCAATAGCAGCAAATGACCAGAATATCTGTCTCCCATTCCCATAGAGAACTGGAAAATAATTGAAAAGTCCCAACCCCAATCTCTGGGTGCCATAATTAGATTCAACATGCTTTCTCATACCAAGAAAAATTCCTTGGATGCTTTTTCCACAGATTTCCAGTTTCAGTAGCACTTTATTTCTCTCCAGGTTTTTCCTTCCCAGATGTATGACACCACCTTTGCCGCAGTTCTCAGTAGCTCTGACTAGGAGGTGTGAGGCCCATGTGTGTGTCTTCATAACAGCATGGTAATATGCCTAAGTGTCAAGGTGAAGTTCATGAGAGGCCTCAACAGCTCTTCCTCAAACTTTACTTATCATTTGACTATAAAACACACTTTGCTTATACTAAGAGTATAATCAAGAAAGGGCTTAAAGGAAGCATTTTTGTCTTTTCTTTCTTTCTTTCTTTCTTTCTTTCTTTCTTTCTTTCTTTCTTTCTTTCTTTCTTTCTTTCTTTCTTTTTTGAGATTGAATCTTACTATATACCCCAGAGTAGTATTGAATTACTGGACTGAAGAGATCTTCCCACCTCAGTTTCACAAATATAGGGGACTATAGACATGTCCACTATGCACAAATATGAAGAAAGTTCCTTGTAGCTCAAAGGGGAAGGCTAAATTGATAAAGACTTGGGCTTTTCTAAACACTTGCTCAGAGATGACATGTTCCTATCCCACACATTGTGTAGAAAACATCCGGGTCCCTGAGTTGGCACTAGGCTCTAGTACTACACATGATTGGGGAGTTTGGAGGAAAGGTGGAGAAGACAAAAGAGAATTGTGATGTTCACTGATGTGTGTACACCAAAGCCTCTTATAGAGATGCCTTGCCTAGGCTATTTGCCATACTGCCCTCCCATGGGTCAGAGGACAAGTTAGCCTAAATATAGAGGATCCAGGCAAACATTCTCTTCCAGACAACCAGACTGGTGTCTAGTAAAGAACTTTGGGGGAGTTTTCCCCACATTTGAGTATATTCCCTGCCTCAGGAACCAGATGGCCTGTGATGTCATCACTATCCAATGAGGACACTTATGGAATCTGTGAATTGATTGGCAGGCTTTAGGCCCACAGTGTTTGGCAAAGGAAAGCGTGGAGCAGGCAGAGAAACCCTGCCTGGCATTTTATCTGGCTTCCCTAGCCACATCCTGGTCAGGTAGCCTCTCCCTATGGAGTATACCTGTAAGTTGGCACAGCCTGAGGGACCACAGAAGGGAAAAGGTATCTTAATTCTATAATAGATAATAAAGAGTAATTGGTGGGAAGTTGGTGGAGAATTTATCCATTGTTCCTCTTCAAGGAAAATAGGAGAAATGCTTCATCAAAATTGGTATTGTTGGACCAGGGATTTAGCTCAGTGGCACTGTGCCTGCCTCACAAGCACAAGGTCACGAGTTTGATCCCTGGTACCAAAAAAAAAAAAAAGGCATTGTTATCAATATTGCTTGTCCAGGAATCTTTGTAGATACCTAGAGTCCAGGTGGCAGAATTTATACAATATCCACCCTCAGTAATGGCTGGCAGAGGTGAAGGCGTGAGTGTATCACACAAATTTTCTACTCTCCAGGGTTCCCAGAAGTGCCATGATGATCATGCCCAAATGTCACATTCTGACATCCTGAGAAAGCCTTATGCTGGGCATGGTGTTGCATGCCTGTAATCCCAGCACTCAGGAAGCTGAGGATGCCACAAGTTTGAGGGCAGGCTGGATACACAGTGAGTTCAAGGCCAGCCTAAACCACACAGCAAGACCCTGTCTCAAAAGACCAGAAAAAAAAAGAAAGTCTTTTGTAGTGACTACCCTTTTTTGAGGCAGAGCATTATTACTCATAAAAAGATACAAAAATCAGATCAGTAAATTGTACTGAATAACCTTGCCCTGAAGGGTGTAAGTTCTGCAAATTATTCACTTCATTTCCCCACACCCCACTAAAGAAATAGAGAGAGCAAAGTTCAGAGTCACTCTCATGAATATGAAGGATTATTGTGACCTCTACAGCAAAATAATTCCTTCAAATCAGAAAAAGAAAAACAACAGCCAGCCAGCCTGTGGGAAGCAGTGATTTATTTTCCCTGGAGAGAGACTCTGACACAACTTAAGGTTTCTTGGGAACCTGCATGTATGCTGGCTTCTGTGCTTCAATCTTTGCGGGGGTGATAATAGAAGCAGCCACATAGACCCACCTGGCTGTTGGCTTCTCAGCTTTGAGCCTTTGCTGGGATAACAATGGAAGGATTCCTATAGGGCCACCTGGATGCTGGCTTCTCTTCTCTGGGCTTTGTTGGGGTGGGGATGGCAGCATCCCCATAGGCCCTGTAGTCACCAACCAGGCAGTAGGTTTCTCCATGCCAGCCCACCTGTGTTTCTCCACATCCTCGGTAGAGGTCTGGTAGTAAACAGGAGTAGGAGGAGCTGTGGGCAGCACTGCTGCTAGAAAGAAAACCAGAACTGATCAGTCACTCCACCTTTATACACGGTGCTGCCAGGACCTCCCTCTCTCATGTGCCTTCCTGGCTGAAGCCCACTAATCTACTTGGACTCCCAAACATAGACTTGGCTTCACTTCTATAGGTCCCCTAGGAACTGACTCTTGCTGTAACAGCTCCTTTTTTTGTGTGAAACCAACAGCAGTGAGATACCATAAAATGTGTTCCCCATACCTCCAGAGAGGAGGAGAACCTAAAAATAATTGAAAACAGGACACCTTCAGTGTTTGATTACTACTATTAGGCTCAATGTGCCTTCTCATACCAAGCCAATCATGGGATGCCTTTTCCCCAAACCTCCTCTCTCAGTAGCACTTTATCTCACTCCAGCCTTTTCTGACCCAGCTGTATGATATCACCTTTGCCCTAGTAGTCTGTAGCAGAAAATGGGATGTATTAGAGGGGGCTCATGAGTGTCTTCCACGACAGCATGGTACAGAGAGAAGCCTGAGCCTCAAGGTTAGCTTCATGAGAGGCCATCAACAGTTCTTCCTTAAATTTGTCCACTTATCACTTGACCACAAAAGCATATGTGGTTTTTGCTAAGAGTCTGGTCAAGGAAGGGTCTCAAGAAATGTGTGTGTGTGTGTGTGTATGTGTGTGTGTGCGTGCACCCGGTTGTGTTGGTATCTCCCACGCTGGTGTTGAACATTGAACTCCTGGTAAAAATGATCCTTCTGCTTCAGCTTCCTGAGTAACCTAAGACTCTAGATGCATTCCACTATACCCAATTGTGAAGGAAGGCTAAGTTGATAAAAATTAGAACTTCTAAACACTAGCTCTGAAATTACATGACCTGGCTGACATGGGAGACAACTGTGTATCTCTGGGTGGGCAGGCACCAGGCTGTTGGTCCTACTTATTTCTGGGGAAGATGGGAGGTATAGTGGGGAAGCGCAAAAAGAACATGTCATGGCCCATGAGTTTGTTGGTTCCCCAAGGGCTCTTATAGAGATGCCTGATCCAGGCTTACCTGCTGGATTGCACTCCCAGGAGACAGGTGACAAATTAGCCTGAATGTAGGAGACCTAGTCAGACGTCCTCCTCCAGGCAACCAAACAGACTTGGGTCTACTAGAGAACTGGTAGGGAAGTTTTCCAACATTTGAGTAGTTTCCCTGCCATGGAAACAAGGAGATCTGTGATGACATCACTATCCAGTGATGTCACAGTCAGAATCTGTGAGTTGAAGGGCAGGTTTCAGGTCTCAGTGTTTGGTGGAAGAGAATAGGAAGAAGGCAGAGGAAACCTGCCTGGCTCTTCCTATCTGGCCTTCCTATTCATGTCTTCATCAAGTAACCACTCCCTGAGAAGCACACCTGTGGGTCGGCACAGCCCCAGTGAACACAGGAGCAAACGAAAATCCCAAACTCTGAGGCCTCTTGTGATATAGGAGATAGGGCATGGTGAAGCTGGCTGGAGAAGTTGGGCGGGACCTGTCAATTTCAAGATCCAGGGCAGCGCCAGATGATTCTCAGGACCCGGTTTGTAGAACTTCTCCAAAGCTCCCACGAGATATGGACAGCACGAGACCAGATGACATGAGGAGCTCGCTATAGTGACTCCTCACAGTAGCCCACCCGCATCTCCTAGATGCAAGGTGCACTTTTATTTTTACTTTTTATCCATTTCTCTCTTTGTTTGGCCCAGAGCTAGTTCTTCCTTTACTCTTACACTCCTTATTTTCAAATAAGCTTTTGGCACAGTTTTTGGCCTGTCTCCTTCAGTTTTTTACTGGAGACAAGAAGGACCTGGAATACTTTTATTTGGTGAGCCATTTTTAAAGAACTACCTGACAACAATAGGGCTGGAGATAGAGCTCAATAGTACAGTGTTTGTCTCACATAGATAACATCCTGGGTTCAATTACAGCCCTGGAATTAAAAATCAACCAAAAAGCATCTGAACATCATATAGTGGTTTGGAATGTGAATTATCAGAATACATTGAATTCTGCTCCAGTGGTAACTAGTATGAAGGGAGTCCATGAAAAGATCATTTATTGTTAGAAATCATGACATGATATACAGTCAAATTCCATAATCTACTTTAGCTTTCACATAACATGGAAAAGAGTCCATCGCTGGTCAGCAGCTTCTCTTTCAAAGCCAGAAGCAGCTTACCAGGTCTTCAAGGTGGCAAAGGGACAGACAAATGCCTCTTACAAGGGTGTGCACCCACTCAGGATACCAAGAAAGATCCAAGCTCTGGCATCATATTTCAGACAGACAAAATCAGGCTTGCCAAGGAAAAGTCTCTCATTGAATCTAGTCCTGGAAAACTTCTTGTTCAACGAGCTGCCAGCTTATGTTCTGAGCCAGGCTCAATTCCTAGGAATGGATCCCAAAGCTGATGATGATTCCTGGCACCTCGTTCCTACAAAGCCCACCCTCCCTGCTCTGTGAATGTCATTTTGCAGGGCAAGGGGGAAATCATAATTGACAAACAGCTCCCTGTGGATGCCATTCAGGCCATGAGATATCTTTTCATGGAGGTAGGTTTCCAAGCATTTCTGAGCACCAGAAGATACCAGTCCTCCTCAGAGTTGGCATTTACCCTTGCAACCCTGTCAGATAATGTGTTTACGTAGACTATATCCTAGCCAGTTACCTAGGGGCTAACTTCCCCAGGCTGGACCCAAACACCCAGTCCTTCCTCAGCTTCTCAGAGTGCTTGGATTACAGATGTGCACCACCATGCCCAGCTCTGTGCTGTATATTTGAGGAAGTACAGCTGTGGTAGAAAAGTTGAGAGCCCTGGGTTGCTTGACCTGTTTTCAGGGTGCTCCAAGGGATTCAGATCCCAAACCTTGAACTGTGAGTTAGCTATTCTACAAAGATGGACACAGAGAAGAGTCTCCTGTCTGTCTGTCTGTCTGTCTCTCTCTCTCTCTCTCTCAAGTTTTTGCTTGGTCTCTCCTTCATCTTTCTCCTCCTCCAAGCATTCTGTGATGGTTACCCACAGTCAAGCTGGAAGAGAACTTGGCAAGGCCTGTCCCACTCTATTCTTGCAACTGGCTCCACACAGCCAGCACACAGAAAGCACAAAAATGCTATCTGTTTGTTGAGCAAGTGGTAAGGGCGGGTATGAGAACAGCGAAGTGACTGGGTGGCTAGGTCTGTGCTACATTTTTCATGGTTAGTCCATTTGGTCCTGCCCACAGTGTGACTTTTTTGGTTGTTGTTTTGCTTTGCCAGCCTCACTTTCTAGGTGAGAAAACTGAATTGCAGGGTGAGCAAATGGGTGCAGGACATGCCACCCACCTCCAGGTGATTTCCTTCTTACCAGGGACACTTCCCTACACTTCCCTACATTGATCCATTTGTCTACCTAGCCTTGCTGGTTACCCACTGGTGATGGCACATTGCTGGAGTGGGCTGTGAGGTGGCAGGACAAGTCTCCACTGACCATATTTGGTGGCACAAGAATGCATAGTGGATTAAAGAGGTATCGGTTTCTGGGAGCCAGTCCTCCCTCAACAACATCTACACAGGATATGTGATTTCACAGTGAGCCTCAAGGTCAGACTTGTGGTCTCTTTGGCTCCACCTGGCCCTCTCATCTCAGGTGACAGCATGGTGTTCACAGAGATCTGGCAATGTTTGGTTTGTGTACAGTCAGCCTCCCTCCTCTGCTTGTCTTCAACTTTCCCACAGGTGAGCTTATGCTGTGATGCCCAGCATCTGAGCTTTTACTGGTGTCATAACTGGATGAGTATCAGGATGCACCAGAGAAGGTTTTATGGCTCCTCTCTAAATCTAGATTCTTCTACCTCAGCCTTCTGAGTGCTGGAATTAAAGGCATGAGCCATTAGGCCGGATAAGTTTTCCATGCATCCCATAGTGTCATTTTTTTTTTTGGTACAGGGGATGGAACTCAGGTCCTTGTGCTTGTGAGGCAGGCATGGTGCCACTGAGCTAAATCCCTGGCCCTCCATGGTGTCATTTTATATCTTCCTCTCCTCTTAGGATGAAATGGTAGTATTGGTTATATTCATTGATTCATTCAGTGAGAGGCAGTGTCTAAATATGCTCCATAGGTTGGCCTCCCACTCATAGACTCAAGCAATCATCCTACCTCAGCCTCCCAAGTACCTGAGACTACAAGCAGTCCTACCTGTGGACAGCCATTGGACAGTTTGAAAAATACAGATTTTCAGGTCCTCACCCCAGAAACTGACTCAGACTGGTATGGGCGCTGAGGAGCTCTCTTTCCTAAGAGCTCTAGGTGAACCTGTTTTTCTCATGTTTGAGAACTGCCAACCTGACTCCTCCAGTAACTGCCAATCTGCTCCAGTCACAACATGAATCAGAGAGGTATGGTGTCAGGTTAACTGAGACTCTGGATGCTCTGGGAGTCCCAGGGCCTGTGCCTTCTCCTCCTACTTCATGTCAATGAAACTCCTGAGTCACAGGTTCTTTATGCATATGCATGTCACATGAGAAGCAACAGTCGTCCTGTTGTAGGCCCTCAGGACAAGTGTGTTGTCTACATGGTGGACCTGTGATCTAGGTTTAGGGGCCATGACTGGCTGAAGATGTCACCTCCTGTTCTGGGCCTTTATGGATAAGCCTAGGACACAGGCCAACCACATGCTATTCCCTCTCTGTTGCCTGTCTGCCACCTAATTCCCCAGGACCCTTAACTGCTGAGAGAGGCATTCTCAAGGTGACCGCCAGCTCCTCACTGCCATGGTTCATAGCAGCTAGGGTGATCTTTCCACATCTCCATCAGATTTATTCCCTACCCGGTACATATTCCTGCTATATCCACCTCTAATACCAAAAACAAGATCCGCACTCCTCACCACTGCTGAGAAGAGCCATACCTACTTTTTTTTTTTGGTACCAGGGATCGAACTCGGGACCTTGCGCCTGCAAGGCAGGCGGCGGAACCACTGAGATAAATCTCCGGCCTGCCAAGCCCACTTTTGCAACACATTTTTATTCTTTATCTTTCCTTCCTGGCCACACTAGCCTATCTGCTGCTTCTAAAACAGGTCTACCTCACTGTGTGTGTGTGTGTGTGTGTGTGTGTGTGTGTGTGTGTGTGTGTGCTGTTGTAATGAGAATTGAACCCAGTGCCTTCCAGTGGAGCAGGATCTCCATTCCTTTTTATTTTATATTTTGAGGCAAGGTCTTTATTGTGTTGCTCAGATGCCCAGGCTGGTCTCCAATTTAAACCCTCTTGCTTCAACATCCCAGAGTGATGGGATAATAGGTGTGTCCCAGCACAACTGGCTCAGGGTCTTTTGTTGTTGTTTAAGTTTTTTGTGTGTTTTGGTTTGTTTTGTAACACATGTAACTATGTAGTACAAGCTGGCCTAAATTTGTGGATCCACCTTGCTCAGAATGGTAAGTGGTGGGGATTACATGCATGTACCACCGATGTGATTTAGATCTAAAGTGCTCCCTAAAGGTCTCATATTTGGGCCAACACCTTCTCCTTCAAAGCAGCTCAGGAGAGCCTCAGGGAGGAGACAGGTCAGGCCAATGCCTTCTACTGACAAGGGTGCTTACTCACCCAGGATCCCGAGAAAGACTCTTGCTGTAGCTCACATTTAATTCACCCAAAATTGGGCTTGCTGAGGCAAAGGCTCCTTCACTGAGCACACTAGGCTAGGAAGGCTTCTTCTTCTACAAGCTGCCAGCTCGGTCTTCTGAACCAGGTTCACATCCCAGGGATGGGTCAGAAAGCAGATAATAGCTGCCATCTTGCTCCCCACACAGCCTACCATCCCTGCTCTGTGGATGTAGCCGTGCAGGTTGAGGGCAATTCATAATGGACAACCAGCTCTCCTGGTCGCTGTCTGAACCTTTATAGGCTATGTCTCGGGAGCCATTATGGGAGCACTGGAGGATACCTGACTTCTTTAAAGCTGGCATTTGTTCCTGCAATGTTAGGTGTTGAATTTTAGGGTCATACAGGGTATATCCTAGCTAGTTATTCATTTCCTTGCCCAGGCTGTGCTTGAACTAGCAATCCTTATGCTTCACAGACCCAAAGTGCTGGGATTACATGAGTGGGCCACTATGTCAGGCTCTGTGCTGTATCCTTGAGGTAACAAAGTTGGGGCAGAAGAGAGAATTAGAGTGGCCTAGGGTGTAGGAGCTGTCTCCAGCAAGATTCTGAGGATGGTCTGGAAACTCAGAAACTTCCAACCTCTCAGATTGATATTCAGTTACCTGGAGAAGGGGAAGATCATAGAGAACTCTGCATAACCCAAACCCTTTTTTGGTGATGTACCTTCTCTACAAACAGAGACATGAGGAAGCCTCTGTGCTGTCTGGAACAGATTTTTCTGGGACCTTTCCTTCCTCTTCTTCCAAGCAGTCTGTGGTGGTTTCCCCCTGCTCACTTGGAAAGTGAACTCAAGGAGGCCATTTCACCCCATTCTGACACCAGGCACCACACCTGGACACACAGAACACAAATGACATTCACTGAAGAGTGAATACATTTGGAGCTCAGGAGCCTGCAGCCTCCCTTTTCCTCACAGAGCAAGGGCATGTGGTACGGGTGACTATATGAGCAGCCAAGTAACTGTGACCTGAACTATGCTTCCAGTTTAACATGTTTAACATTCAGTCCTGTCCACAAAGGAGAGGTTTTGTTTTTGTTTGTCTGCTTGTTAATTTTTGGTTTGTTTTATCAGCCTTACTTTCTAGGTGAGGAAACTGAGGTGCAGGGCACACAAAGGTAATGCCCACCTGGCCAAGGCAGATGGAGGTTCATTGAATTCTTCCTCTTCTTGCTCCTGTCCCTCTCACATGTATTCACATGTATTTCCTTCCAGAATGCTTTCCCTTCAGATCCTCACCTGATTCCCTGGCTCCCATGGCTGCTGAAATGTCCCCTCTTCAAAGAATCCATCCTGACTACCTATGTGACATGGCATCCCTCATCTATCTATCCTCACAGTGTATTATTTTCCATTATAGGAATTATAATAATCTAATTTTTTAATTTTAGTGGTGCCGGTGGTTGAAAGCAGGGACTCTACCAATGAGCCACAACCTAAGACCCTAATATTGTAATTTTCTCTCATCCTTTAATTGTGGGTGCTTTGGGGCAGGGAGGGTTCAAATTTCATTCGCAAACATCTCCCAATCAACTAGCACAGTAGCTTATAGAGAACAGGTGCTCAATAAGTACTCAGTGAATGAATGGACAGATGGATGGGTAGACTGATAGATGGTCCAGCATCCTCTTAGTCCTGCTCTTCTTTTACACACACACACACACACACACACACACACACACACACATACACTCATAGAAACACTCAACATGCTCTTGTTTATTTTTATTTTTGTAGTGTTAGGTGTTGGACCCAGGATCTTATACATGCTAAACAGACCCTATACCTCCAGCCCAAGGCTATTTCTTAAGAAACTGGCCTGGATCTTGCCCCATTTGGCCAGGCATAATTACAGGCATCACTCTGTTAGAAATAAAACCCAAGGGTCAGTCAGGTGTGGTGGCGCATGCCTGCAATCTCAGCACTTGGGAGGCTGAGGCAGGAGGATTGCCGCAAGTTCCTGGGCAGCCTGAGCTACATAGTGAGTTCAAGTCAGCCTAAACTATACAATGAGACCTTGTCTCAAAAAACAAAAACAGCCGGGGATTTAGCTCAGTGGTTTCGCTGCCTGCTGGACAAGCACAAGGACCCGAGTTCGATCCCCGGTACCAAAAACAAAACAAAACAAACAAAAACAAAAAAAACCCAAGGGTTCCTTTTGAGGCAGAAAGCCTTAGAAGAGTAGGTTCTCTGTGTAGGAATGTAGGTAAGAATGTATTTCAAGGGAACTGGGAAGTTTGAGGATTGACCTTCAACAAAAACTTCTGCAGAAAAACATTTTATTGAGCAATAGAAACTGCACTGAGCCCAAAATGGGCTGGGAAGAAAGGACTGTTGAAGCCTCAGAGGCATGATCTTGGACTTTGTGCATGCATTCCTGCTACGGACAGCAGGTCTCCCTGGGACTCATTATTCTGCCACCTGAGAGCCCAGGAAGGGGGATCCTATGTGGCCTGTGCATACTTTCTCTAGTTTGAAGAAGGCTACACCTTCCTGATTTGTGGTGGTGCTTGCTGGCAATTACCCAGGGCAGAAGCACATCAAACTGATAGGGCCTCAGCCAGACCACTCTGCACACGACACCTCCTTGGCTTGCAGAGTGCAGACAGTTGTTTCTTCTGCCCAAGAAAGGTCTATAAACAGTACAGCAGAGGAAAGTCAAGCCTTCTCCCAGGCCAGCTTCAGCCCTGGGATGTTCAAGGCAGCCTCTCCTTCCAAACCCAAGTTTCTGAGGCTCCTTTCCCAAGGCTGTTGGCATGGAAGGAGGGTCATTGCTGAGGATGGCTCAGGAAGAATGGCTCGGGTTTTATCTCCAGTGGCAGGCAGTGGTTATCATGGCAGAAGAGACATCAGTTCTTTTAGAGCATTCAATATTAATCATCTCAACAGAGAGGCTCAGCCAACCAGCTGTCAGATCCTTTCACCATTATTCAAGTGGCAAATTCGGAGAGAGGAACTTTGGTCTCGGTCATACTCTATGTCCCTTGGGAGCCTGCCTGGATGCTGGCTGATCTTCTTAATCCTTTACTGGGGTGGCAGTGTAAGGGTCCCCATTGACCCACCTGGATGGTAGCTTCTCTGCTTCCACCATTGCTGGGTGACAATAGAAGGTTTCCCATTGGCCCACCTAGGTGCTGGTTTCTCTGCTTCAGCCTTTGCTGGGGTGGCAATGGAAACATCCCTATATGCCTGATTGTCACCAACCAGGCAGTGGGTCCTCATACCAACCCACTTGGGTTTCTCCACATTCTTGTTAAGAGGATATGGTAGGGGCTGGGGATTTAGCTCAGTGGCTCCGCCACCTGCCTTGCAAGAGCAAGGACCCGAGTTCGATCCCCGGTACAAAAAAAAAAAAAAAAAAGAAGATATGGTAGTAACATGGTAGTATAGGAGGAATTGTGGGTAGCACTGCTGCATTAAGGAAAACCAGAACTTACCAGTCAATTCTGCTTTATACACCATGCTGCCACAACCTCCTCATATCATGTACTTTCCTGGCTGAAGCCTTCTTGTCTACTTGGCATCCCAATCACAGCCTTGGCCTGTCACTTCCATAGGTTCTGTAGGAAGGGATGCTTGTAAAAGCCCATGGCTTCTGTGGAACTAGCAGCAGCAGGAGACCAGAGATCTGCCTTCCTCCCATTCCCAGAGAGTTGGAGAATCCTAATGTAAATGCAATGGATCCCCTCAGTCTCTGAGGATAAAGATTAGTCTCAGCCTTTTCACACCAGTCCAACTTCCCAGAATGCTTCTCCTCAGATCTCATCTTAATAGCACTTTATCTCTCAAAGATTTTTGTCCAGCTGTATGACACTACTCTTTCCCCAATACTCAGCATCTCAGAACTGGATGTGTCTGAGAGGGCCCATGTGTTTCTCCATGACAGCATAGTAAAGATGCCTGTCTCAAGGTGAGGTTTGACAGGCCTTTAATGGGTCTTCCTCAAACTGCTCCACAAAAGCACAAACAAAAGCACAGTGGTTTTGCTAGTGTAGTCAAGAAAGGGTCTAAAGGAAGCATTTAAAAAAAAAAAAAAAAAAAGCGGGTATTGCTACATTGACCAGGCTTGTCTTAAATTATTGGGCTGAAGTGATCCTCGTGCCTCAATCTCTAGAGTAACAGACCATAGCCGCACTCCACAGCACCCTGCTATGAAGGAAGCCCCTGGTAGCCCTAAATGGAAAGCTATATTGGTAATCGTTAAGGCCTTTTTAAACACTTGCCCAAAGAAGACATGTCATTTGCTTTTGTCACTGAGCAATTAACTGTTGGTCCTATTCATGACGAGAGAAGTCCTGAGGTGTGGAGGGCAAGCAAAAAGAAATGTGATGAGGTTGTGCATATGCCAAGGTCTCTTGCACAGATGCCTAGCCCAATTCAGTGCCTAACCTGCTGCAATGGCCACCCAGGGCACAGAGGAAAAGTTAACATGAACGTTCACGATCCAGTCAGACATTCTCTTCTAGGCAATCACACAGGCTGATGACTAGTAGAGAACAGATAAGGAAGGGGTCCTACGTTTGAATAATTTCCCTACCAAGGAAACCAGGCTTGAGATGTCATCACCACCCAATGAGGTCACATTTGGAATCTAAGTTGATGGGCAGGCTTTAGGCCCTCTGTGTTTAGTAGAGAGCAGTGAGAAGAAGCCCTCCTGCCTAGGCCTTCCTATTTGGCTTCCTTATCCCTAACCTCATCAAGTAGCCACCTCCTATGGAGCACACCTTTAGGTGGGCACATCCCCAGTGAGCATAGTGGGGCAAAAGAATCGCGAATTCTGAGATTGAATTGGCTCTTGAGAGCCATGGTTAACCTAGGGCACATTCTGTGTGGCTCTTGATCCTAGTATACTACAGTTGCAGAGTACAGTTTAGTGGATTAGGCTCAGGTGATGACTCCTTGGTGGTGGGCCTGAAGCCTAAATGAGATTTCAACACTTCCAATTGGGAAGAAATAAAAATAAAAGGCTTTCTTGGTCTTGTTCTGCCCATGTGTACAATCATAGATGTATGTTTGCCAGGCATGGTGGCATATACCTGTAATCCTAACACTCAGGAGGCTGAGGTAGGAGGATCGCCGAGTTCAAGGCCAGCCTGAACTAGTGAGACCCTGCCTCTAAAGCAAATTTAAAAATCGACCTTCATGTTTTAACAACTAATGTTTCAAAAAAGAAGAGGTAAAGGGGCCTACTTAAAGTCACACTAGTAAAGAGGAGTTGCACTCAATAGTGGGGCTTCATATTGCTTATCTTGGGGCTCCAGAAATGTAGTTAACAGTAATGGGAAGATAAGCTCATCACATTTGATGTTGACAGACCCTGGGAATGATGTTCAGTATGTCCAAGGCAAAATGAGGGTCTCCAATGATTTTACAAAGTGGGAATGACCGACTTTAATGTGAAATTCAGAGCACATTCATGACAAAATGATAACTTTATCATTACACTCTCCAGGTGTAAGAAAATAAACAATTAGGCTGGGGACATAGCTCAGTGGTAGTGTTTGCCTCACATGCCTGAGGCCTTGGGTTCTGTGATCCTAGCATCACAAACCAAACCAAGCCAAAACAAATACCATTCCCTCCCACCCCCCAAAAAACCAACAACAGAAAAACAAAACAAAACACAACCAAAGAGCATTTGACCTACGTGTGGTGGTTTGGAGTGGGAATCCTCAGAATCCAATGAATTCTGCCCTGATGGTAATTGTAGCAAACACAGCCCATATAACGATCATTTATTTTTAGAAATCACAACATGATACAAAATAAAAATCCAAAATCTACTTTAGTTCTCTTGTATCACATGAAAAAGAACCTCCAACCCTAGCCAACAGTTTACCTTTCAAGGCCACATGCAGCTCACCATGACCTCCGGGAGGAAATAGGACAAACCCAAACCTTGTTCTTACAAGTATGTTCCCCCACCCAGGTCATGGAGAAATATCACTGCTCTAGCATCACACTTAAGCCAACTCAAATCAGGGTTGCTGAGACAAAGGCTCTTCCACTGAGGACACTAGTCCTGGAAGGGTTCTCCTTCGACGAGCTGCGAGCTCAATCTTCTGTACCAGGCTCACGTCCCAGGGATGGGTCACAAAGCTCATGACGGTGCCTGGCACATCACTTCCCACACGGCCCACCCTCCCTGCTCTGTGGATATAATCCTGCAGGGTGAGGGGGAAATCATAATTGACAACTAGTTCCACATGGGTGCTGTCCAGGCCCCGAGAAGCTATATCTGTGCAGAGAAGTATGTCTCGGGAGCCCTTCTGAAATCGCTGAAAGATACCTGCCCTCATTGAAGCTGGCATTTCTCCCTGTAGCCTTAAGTGTTGGATTTTGTGGTCATCTAAAATATATCCTAGCCAGTTGACAGTGCTGGAGCTGTTACAAAACACTAAGACAGTTCCAGAGGGTCCAGTCTTGTGTTTTTTGTCATGCTGCTTGAGGATCTGCACCAACTCTATCACTTTGTCTGCTCCTTTCAGCCTCATAAATGTCTGTCTGACATGAGGCATGATACAGTGAAGCTTGTTGCTGGTGATGGTGGTTACTGAGTTTGGGTTGGTGACTTTACTTAGCAACTGTCCGACACCTTCAGGAAAGGTAGCTCCCACCAGCACTAACTGAGCTTTGGGATTGAAAGAGTCGTTTAAGTCAGCTGGGCCTTCAGCTATATGGCTTTTTCCCAAGATGTAGTCCACCAGTTCTAGGAAGCTTTCATCCAAAAGAGTATCCGCCTCATCTAACACCATGAATGAGAGCTGCTCCAGACTGACCAGACGACCTTTCAGGGCCTTCCACAGAACTCCTGGAGTGGAGACTAGCACATCTGCTGACGGCTGTTTCGATAATTGCTCCCTGATCCTTCTCATGCCGTGGCCTCCTCCTAGCTCCCGCACCTGTAGGCCCAAGGAGCTGCCCAACGGCCGGGCCACAGCGTGTATCTGTTCAGCTAGCTCTCGCGAAGGCACAAGGACCAGTCCTCGGGGAGTGGGGATACGGTGGGAGTCCATGAGTACCTGACCCATGAGCCGTTGAAGCAGCGGTAGTAGGTAGCCGAGAGTCTTGCCACTGCCGGTTTCCGCGGCACAAAGGACATGGCGGCCACGAAGCAGTGGGGGGATGGTGCTTGACTGCACGGTTGTGGGGCGAACGACTTCGGGCACAGCCTCCTGCAGTGCATGCAGTATATGGGGAACCAGACCTAGGTCCTCGAAGCTGCACCTAGAGAGGTTCCGCAGCGCTGGCGGCTCGTGTTGCGCGCGCTCGATAGAAAAATGATCCTGACGCGAGCGCCGGTGCCTCCAACCACGCGAGGCGAGCGGCGCACACTCCCAACGGCTCAGCGTGAGGCGTGCGGGCTGGTTGAACTCTGGCCTCCGCGCTGAGACTAGCAATGGTCCAGGTTTCACAAGCATTAGTCGCCGGGGACTCCGACGCCTTCTTTGTGACTGTTCCTGCCGCCGCTGTAGGGCCCGCGGAATGCGCACTACTGGCAGAGGGTGCTCAGGCTTGCCGACTGCCAGCTCCCGTCTGTGCATCAGAAGTAACCGAGAGGTGAGGAGCCGAATCTGCCGTGCAAAAGCCATGTTCTTAAAGCGGGAGAGTCGCGCTCTGTGACGTCATGTACGCGCCGCGGCCTCGTGTACGGTGGCTGGCGCGGCTCAGTGAAGCCTGTGGAGCCGCAGGATCGCCAGGAAGGAGGGAGACTCTATACAGTTCAGTGGCTGCGAGGTCTGTAGGTCTGAACGGGATGGCGACGTCAAGACCCAGGCCAATCTTGAAGAAGGGGTTGCGGTGGCGGCAGGAGCGGGGTCTGGCAATACGAGGCGGTAGTGGGCCCAGACCCAATGGACCAGGTGTGCGGGTGCCTTCTGACGATTGGTTTCCTAGTTCTTGCGATTCTGCTTTGTCTTCCTCTTTGCCTCTGCAATAGCCTGTTTAGTTCCAGTCTCCCCTTGCGAATTCCAAGGTTGCGGGGTGCGGCGATGTTTTCCCATCTGTGGATCCCTTTCAAGGACTGGTAATACATGTTTACTGAGAGTCTGAGTGAATGGTAGACCTAGGGGCTGAGACAAGGGGACAATCTTGTAAATCTGGGCTTAGTACCAGTGCAGGGTGGTAGCTTTCAGTTTATTCCCTGTCTGAATAGAGATATAAGATCTTCAGTGTTTCTTTTAAGTGGTGCCATCGCTTCTTTACCCCCCACCCACCGCCCAGTTTCACTCTGCTTCCGTGTCACTCTTCTTGGCTTCTCCTTCTGAACCCACCATTCTTTTTTTTTTTTTAGTTCTTTTATTGGTACATTTTAGGTGTACAATTCGTTTACACTTATCATTGGGTGTTTGTACCTTTACATGATATATCTTGGTTCTTATTTTTTTCCCCCATTACCTGTGCACCCTTCACCCCCTCCGCCCTTCCCTATTTACATAGATTTCATTTCCATTTTTTTTTTCTTTTCTCATAGCTTTTCCTTTCCCATTCCCCTCCCTTCATTCCTTCGTCTTTGGACCTTTTTCCCTATTTCGAATTATCAATTATTCATTTTAATCATATTAACCCTTGTTTACACTATCAGTTTCTCACACTAGTGAAACTATTCGGTATTACACATATGTGCCCTATTTATTTCACTTAAGAGTATGGCCTAGGGCCGGGGATTTAGCTCAGTGGTCCCGGCGCCTGCCTTGCAAGCGAAAGGTCCCAGGTTCGATCCCCGGTACCAAAAAAAAAAAAAAAAGAGTATGGCCTCGATGTGCATCCATTTAGCTATAAATGACTCTAGTTTTTCGTTCTTTATGGCTGAGTAGTACTCCATTTTATTAAAAAACCACATTTTCTTTATCCAGTTTCCAGTTGATGGGCACTTGGGCTGTTTCCAAGCTTTAGCTATTACAAACTGTGCCGCTGTGAACATGGGTGCACATATATCACTGTGGTATGATTCTTTTAATTCTTTTGGGAAGATACCCAGGAGGGGAATAGCTGGGTCAAATGGGACCTCTAGTCCTAGTTCTTTGAGGTATCTCCATACTGACTTCCACAGTGGTTGCACCAGTCTGCACTCCCACCAGCAATGGAGAAGGGTTCCTTTCTCCCCACAACCCCGCCAGCATTTGTTATTTGTTGATTTCTTGATAGCCATTCTTTCTGGGGTGAGGTGGAATCTCAGTGTTGTTTTCATCTGCATCTCTTGAATGACGAGTGCTGTTGAACATTTTTTCATATATTTGTTTGCTGCTTTCACTTCCTTGTCTGAGAAATGTCTGTTCACTTCAGATGCCCATTTTTGAATTGGGTCTTTGAATTTGGGGGGGTCTGATTTTTTTAAGTTCTTTATATATTCTAGATAGTAGTCCTTTGTCTGAGGTACAGCTGCTAAAAATTTTTTCCCATATTATAGGTTGTCTCTTAGCTCTGTTGGTGGTTGAACCCACCATTCTTGCAGCCCACTTACCTCCAGTGGTTTCTCAGATACTTAAATTGCTGAATAGTAGTAATAAGGCATCACAGTGCTCAGTAAGGGTTCTGTTACACCTATGAAGTGATTGGGTTATGTGGCTTATCTCACATAGCCCTGGTCAAGCTGAATATTTGACTTGAATCCAGATGTTCAAGTTGTAAAAAACAAAAAGAACTATACTATCCGTACTTTTTGAACAGATCTGAAAAATAGATGTCAGATCTTTTCTGTAGTCTGAAGTGCCTGTGGTGGGAGATAAGGTAAATGTTTTGGATTGATTACATGAGAAGTTCTTAACATCTGGAGAAAGTGCTTTATTTTTATCAAATACAGTTGACCCTTCTTGTCCACACTTTGAGCAACTGTGGTTTCAGTCAACCTTGGATTGAAAGTACTTAGCTGAGAGTATAGCTCAGTAGTAGAGCACTTGCCTAGCAAGTGCAAGGACATGAGTTTGAACCCCAGCACCACCTAGGAAAAAAAATATGTGAATTCTGAACATGTACACTTTTTTCTTGCCCTATATTCCCTAACAATACAGTATAACAACTATTTATATAGCATTTACATTGTATTAGGTATTACCAATCATCTAGATTTGATTCAAAGTATGGTATATGGGTGGATGTATGGGAGGTTGTATGCTATTTTATACTAAAGTTGAGTAACTTGTGATTTTGGTATCTCTAAGGTTCTTGAAATCAGTCCCTCACAAACATACAGATGATTGTACCATTAGAAAACTTAAAACTTTTACAATTTTAAACACCATTGTGATACACAAGTAGAATTTTTTTTTGGAGAGTTACCAGTTAAACCAGGAGAGGAGAGTTTTGTGTGTTGATGGGTGAACAGTCAATGGATAGAGAGTAGTGGTTCTAAAGTGAGGGCGATTTTGCCTCTCCCTTCCACCTTTGAAAATGGCTGGAGACATTTTTAGTTGTCTCATCTAGGGAAGAGCTACTGGCATCTAGTTGGTGGAGGCCAGGGATGCTGTCCAACACCATACAATACTCAGTTCCCACAACAAAGAATAATCTGGCCTCCAATATGAATACAGACATTCGTCATTTAATGACCTGCCTGTTTAATAACTGTTTGGACTTACAACTGAGGCATGCTGTTTAGACTTATGACTGCTGCTCGGACTTACGACGTTTTTTTTTTTTTTTTGGTACAGTTCTGTACATCTTGTTTATAGAGCCTCAGTGTCTTTTTGGGGGTACAGAGTTCCTTGTTTATACAGTACTGTGATTTTTGCTGATTGTACTGTACAGTACTACACTTTTATGTTCTGTTATACATTACAGTATTGCATGTTAGGCAAATAAAAGCAAAGTCATCAAGTTGGAGTTTCCTTTGACCATTTCTTGGTTCTGAATCTTTTTTTTTTCCCTTTGGTACCGGGGATCGAACTCGGGACCTTGCACTTGTGAGGCAGGTGACTGCACCACTAAATCCCCAGCCCTTGGTTCTGCATCTTGTAATGTACATCCTATATACAGTTCCTCATTTAGCGACCAATTCATTTAACAACCTAGTTGCAGGAACTGAACTTGGTCGCTAAAAGAGTAGTGTCTGTAATGCATTGTTGAGAAACCTGAGTAGAAGATGAAGGTGGAAGAGAGGCTAAGGTTATTGCATGTGCTCTTTATAAAAGCATGTTTTCCAAACTCTTCCATTGGCCCTGCCCCATACTCAGAATCTATGGCCATTACTTATCATATCCTTAGGGTTAAGTTCCCCAGGATCTCTAAAAGGAGTGAATCAAGAAGGTGAAGCTGGAAAAGAGATGTTTAGAATAAATATCAAATATTTGGGGAATATGCCAAGTGGAAAACAGAGGAGGTGGACTGTGGGGTATACCATTCCACAAGGTAGAGCCAGAACCCATGAATGATAGTGATGCAGATTCTGAACTTGATATAAAGAATTACTATAGCAATTAAAATTGCCCAGATCTGTCTTGCGAGTGTTGAACTTTCTGTCACTGAAAAGTTCTGTAAAGGCTGAATGGCCACTAGTCAGTGATATGATGGAGGGTTGTTGATATAAAAGGATACCCAAGCCAGGTGTGGTGGCATATGCCTGTAGCCTTAGCACTTAGGAGGCCGAGGCAGGAGGATTGTGAGTTTATGGCTATCCTGACCTACATCGTAAGACCTTGTCTCAAAAAACAACAACAAAGAAGAGTTACTCTAAGATATTGTGATTCTGTGCTACTTTGTTCTTTCCAAGTACCTAATGCTCCTTATTCCTTTTCTAAATGGTTCCTTGAATATCTGACCTGGTAGTTTTCATCCATCTAAATGTATCACTGTTTTTCAGATATATAAAGCAAAAAATTGCTTTGGACTGATTCAGAACAGATACACTGAAGGACTTATTAGAAAAGAATGATACATAGGTTTGCACATTGTACATTTGGGTTTTGTTTAAATATTCAAACCAAGGTAACTGTTTAATATATAGCTGCTTTCTCATTATGCTCCAGGCCTTATGATGTGATTAATCATGATTATGATTAATCTCATAGAGATTAGAGCTTGTCTGAACCTGTGTCTGCCCATGACCCCTCATTTCTTGTGATATCATCAGACACTGCCTAAGGCCTCTCCCTGCTCACAGCACATGTTGAGTATCTTCTAGTTGTTATTGAGACCCAAGGGCTGGGGATTTAGCTCAGTAGTTTCGCTGCCTGCTGTGCAAGTGCAAGGACTCGAGTTCGATCCCCAGTACCAAAAAAAAAAAAAAAAGGAGAAGGAGACCCACAGTTTATCTTTAGCACCTCAGAAACTGGAAAGGTTTATTTATTGCAAAAAGGAAAAAAAAAGAGCTCCTGGGAGTAGGAGCTTGGTATGTTTCTTGGATTTCAGGTAAAAATGATATTGTTCATTCATTCATTCAACAAATGTTTTCTGCGTACCACATATTGTTTTCCATTAGCAATACTTGTGCCTTGGATAAACCTCATTGGCTACGATACTGCCACTATGCAAAGGTGAGTACCACACATTGTCAAGCACTATTAAAACAGCAAACAAAACTGAGAAAATCCCTGTATTTGTGACATTGGTTTAGGGTAAGGCCTAGAAATTCCAACACTGCCCCCTCCCCTACTGTCACTGCCCCAGGATTGAACCTAAGTCTAGGCAGGTGTTCTACCATTGAGCTACATCCCCATCTCTGAAAATTGGTGTGTTTTGAAACTTCTCTACTTCAGCCTAATATGTAGCTAGGCTTGAGAATCACAGTTATGAGTTAAGCGCTTTGAGTATTGCAAGGGATTACAAAAATTAAAAGTGGTTTTAGTATTCCTTTACTATTCCTCCACTTTTCTACTTAAATCGGTGTGGGTGCTGGCCATTCTCTTTTCAACCCTTATCACTCCATGCCCAAACCACTTTACCCTCTTTCTCTTTTCTCCTTTTGATTATGGGCCTTGAAGCCAGGGCCTTGCTCATGCTAAGAACACACTGTAACACCAAGCTACACACCAGCCCCAACTTCTTTCTAATCTAACTCCCTACCTCTTCCTGACTTCTTGCAGTAAATCATCTGTTAACATGAGTGATCTTACTAAAGCGCATCTATGGCTGTGCCACACCCCTCGATTTAAAAGCTACTCATGGACTGTATTGTGTACAGATGATCTCTTAATCATTCTCTAGAATCTGGCCCAACTTCATCTTCTTTTGCTTCTTTAGTTGAAATTTGTTCCCTCAGGTGAGGAAAGATGACGCTTCTGTGGAAGGCTGGGACCAGACCTTGTTTGCTATGATAGAGTGAGGACCTAGGCTGGGTGCCATAGTAAGCAGTAGTAGTCCCAGCTACTTGTGAGGCTTAAACTGGAGAATTACTTGAGCTAGTGAGGGCAACATAGTGAGACCCTGTCTCAAAAAAGAAGAAGAAGAAAAACAGTGATGACTTAATTCGAAGGGGAGTAGAGAAGGCTTCCAGGAACAGGAATATCATGTCCTGGTTTGTATTAGAATTTCCCTCTGGCTAGAAGGAGCATGGATTGGAAGTGATGAGGCTGAAACCAGAGAGACTGGTATGGAGATTGTTGCCATGGTTCAGTTGATTGGTAATTGCAGTGGGCTGGGCTGAGAAGCCCCTTGAGGTCCAAAGCTCAGTTATTTCCATTTCTTTATACCTAAGCCAAATGTAGTAGCACATACCTGTAATCCTAATGCTTTGAGAGGCTGAGGCAGGAAGATTGCAAGTTCCAGCCTGGGCAGCTTAGTGACTTAGTGAAAGCCTGTTTCAAAATAAAAAGGGCTAAGCTGTGAAAGCAACATAAATGGATTTTACAGTATCTGACTTCATCTGTGAAGTTCCCGTGCCTAGAAAAATCTGTCACTCATCATGTAATACTCAGTTTGTACAATAAATTATGAACCTGGAAAATAAAAAATAAGAATAAAATAAAAAGGGCTAGGGCCAGGGATTTAGCTCAGTGGTTCCACTGCCTGCCTCGCAAGCACAAGGTCTTGAGTTCGATCCCTGGTACCAAAAATAAATAAATAAATAAATAAAAAGGGCTAGAGATGTAGCTCATTGTGAAGGCTCCCAGTTCAATCCCCAGTACTACACACACACACACACACACACACACACACATCAATGCTATCTTTATACCTCACATACTGCCTTCATCATCTTACAAAAGCTAGTAGATGTCCATTGACTCTAAATTTATGTTTTACAAATATTGCTTTTTCTTTTCTTTGAGCTAGGGTCTTGCTTTTTTGCCCAGGCTAGTCTCAAACTCCTGGGCTCAGGTGATCCTTTTGCCTCAGCCTCCCAAGTACCTGAGATGACAGTCATGTGCTGCCACACCCAGCTTATGAAATTGCTTTCTAAATGAGGTCTTAAGTCTATGGGAATATTGACATGCAGACACTGGGAAAGTGTTTCCCACTCGTTGCTTTCCCTGAATGGTGGTGTGTTCACTCTGAAAGATACTACATTATATTATCATATCCACACAACTGAAATTAAGGTTATTCTCTAAGGTAGAAATTGGGAGTAATCAAATTGGAAGCAGTAGAGGATATTAGGCCTTAAAAGGAATGGTACAAGAGATTGTGTGAGAATGAATGACTGGAATGGTGATCTGGGTGTGACTTCATGGCCCAGTGACTGGTGGTGGCAGCTTGGGAAGAGGGTGGGGCCTGCCATGCTTTCCCAAGAGGAGCCTCCTTAAAGGCAGGATGTTAGGCACCTCTGACTTTGTCAGAGGGAGTTTCCAGACCACACAGAGGTGGTTATTCTGTCATGCCTTACGAAGCAGCTGGCTCAGGGCCAGGAACCGGGCTCAGTGCTGGAAACCTGGTGGGGAACTAAGCAGCCATGCTCCTATCCATATGGAGTTTGTCTCAGTGGTCTGGAGAAGGATCTGTGTTTAACAAGAAACCACACCAATCCGTGTGAACACATGTATTGCACTTGTGCTGTAAAGGTGCTGTGAGATCATGTGACCATGGGCCTGAAAACGGTTATCTGGTAAGGATGCATCTCCACCAAGGGGACATTCAAGGACAAAGGACTTTAATGTGGGAGTGTGCACAAATGGAGAAAAGTGTTCCAGACAGAGAGAACTGCCAGTGGGCAGGTTCCAGGGCAGCAGAGAGCTTTGTATGGCAGACTTTAAAAGAAGGCCTGGGTGGCCAGAGCAGAGAGAGTGGAGTGGGAGAGAGGCACAGAGTAAGATTTGAGAAGTGGGCAGGGATGGAGCATGCAGGACTTTGTGGGCTACTAGAAGGGTTGAGATTTATCCTACACTCAGTTGGAGGCTACTGAAGGGTAGAAAACAGGGTAGTAGTATTATTAGAATTAAAATTTTAAAGATGCCCTGCTGGCCATTGTAAAGAGAGTGGGTAAGAGGGGGCAAGTGTCAATTTGGGGAGCCCCTTAGCAGGCTGGGCTGAAGTCCTGGCAAGAGACAAGGGAGAGTGGTGGCCCACAGTGGTAGCAGTGGAGATGGAGCAGAACAGATGAATGGAGTTATATTCTGAAGGTTATTTCAGTAGTAGTTAGTGATGGATTGACTTGGAGGGGGAGATACAGGAAGATTAGGGGAGTGGTATGTACTGAAATGGGAAAGATTTTTTCCCCAGTGTTAGCCCAGTGCAGAGTTAACATGTACCTTCATTCAGAATTCATTCACCTTTCTTTCTTTTCTTTTTCTTCTCTCCTCTCCTCTGCTTCCTTCTTTCTTATACTTCTTGGCTATTTCTCTCTTCTCTCATCTCTTTTTTCTCTCTCCTCCTCTTCGCCCCCCTCCCCAAATCAATAACCCAGGGTCTTTGCACTGAGGTATGTCCTCAGCCCTTTGTTTGTTTTTATTTTGAGACAGGTCTCCTTAAGTTGACCAGGATGGGCTAGACTTTGAATCCCTGTGCCTCAGTCTCCCACAGTACTGGGGTTGCAAGTGTGCTCCACCATACCTGGCTGTTTTTTGTTTCTGTGATACTGAGGATTGAACCCAGGCTCACACTGAGCCACATCCCCATTTTTAGTATTATGTGCTGCCAAAGCGAGCATGACACATCCCCATTCTTTAAAAAAAATATTTTTTTAAAAATTTTGAACCAAAATCTCACTAAGTCATTAAGTTGCTCTGGGTGAACTTGAACTTGTGATCCTTCTGCCTCAGCTTTCCATAGTGCTGGGACAACATACATGTGACACAATGCCTGGCTCACAATTTTTTTCTTTCTTTTTCTTTTTCACATCATTTTCTTAATGTATATTGGTTATACAGATTCATAGGTTTAATTCTGGCAGATTTGTATATGTACATAACACACTTTGATCATTCCCCCCGTCACCTGTCTTGCCTCTTCCCCATCCATCCCCCCATTACCCGACCTTATATCCCCTCACCTTTATTCTCCTCTTCTTGTCTAACAATAGTCTTCCTTCTACTTTTTTGTCATCTTTTCTAGATTCTGTGTATTGGGAATGTGGTACATTTATCTTTCTGAGTTTGGTTATTTCATTCAAGGTAGTGATCTCCAAATCCTGAAAATAACAAAATTTGTTTCTTCTTTATAGCCAAATATTCCTTTGTGTATATATACCACATTTCTTTATCCATTCATCTGTTGATGGCCCCATATCTTGGCAATTGTGAATCGTGCTGCAATAAAAATGGGTATGCATCTATCCCTATAGCATTCTGACTTTAATTCCTTCAGGTATATACGAAGCAGTGGTATAGCTAGATCACATGGTAAATCTATTTTTTAGGTTTTTGAGGAAACTCCATGTTAATTTCCATAGTGTCTGTACTGATTTACATTTCTACCAGCAGTGTAAAAGGGTTCCTTTTCCTAGCCAGGCATGTTGGCACATACCTGTAATCCCAGCAGGAGGGTGAGGGAGGAGGATTGCTGCAAATTTAAGGCCAGGCTGTGTTACATAGTGAGTTCAAGGGCAGCCTGAATTACATACCCAGACTCTGTCTCAACTTCCAGCACACCAAAAAAAAAGATTCCTTCTCCCCTTCCTCCATATACTCACCAGCATTTATTGTTTTCTGTATTCTTGATGATAGCCATTCTGAATAGAGTGAGATGAAATCTCAGTGTAGTTTTGACTTGCATTTCCCTAATGGCTGAAGATGTTGAACATGTTTTCACATACTTACTGGCCATTTATACTTCTTTCGAGACGTGTCTATTTAGTTCATTTGCCCATTTATTGATTGGGCTATTTGATTTTTTGGTGTTGCATTTTTTGAATTCATTATATGTTATAGATAATCAGCCCTCTGTTGGAAGAGTAGCTGTCAGAGATTTCCTCCCATTCTGTAGGCAGTCTCTTCATTCTCCCTGGCTGTGCAGAAACTAATTTGATGTAGTCCTATTTATTGATTCTTGCTATTATTTCCTGTGCTATTGGAGTCCTATTCAGGAAGTCTTTGCCTGTGCCTATGGCTTCAAGTGTTACTTCCATCTTTTCTTTTAGCAGTTTCAAAGTTTCAGGTCTCATACCTAGGTGTTTGATCCATTTTGAATTTATTTTTATAAAGGGTGAGAGATAGGGCTCAAGTTTTAGTCTTCTACAAGTGGCTATCCAGTTTCTTTCCTCTCTCTCTCTGTCTCTGTCTGTCTGTCTTGCCTCTTATTTTTGGATATCTAGTTTTCCCAGTACAGGAATTCTTTCTTTCTTTCTTTTTTCTTTTCTTTTTTCTCTTCTTTCTTTCTTTCTTTCCTTTCTTTCTTTCCTTTCTGTCTTGTCTTGTATTTTCTTTTCTTTTCTTTTCTTTTCTTTTCTTTTCTTTCTTCTACCAGGGATTGAACTCGGTACTTTATTTCCTAAGGGAAGTTGTCTGCTCTTACTAGGCCCTCCCCTGCTGAAATAGGCTCCTCTCCTATAACATCATATACCACCTCTTTCATAGAGCTGTACGCAATTGTAATTTCTTACATATTTGTAAGTTTCTCTTGTATAACTCTCTCTTCTGTACCTTTTATTCTCTCTCATCATTTTACTCTACTGCCATCCATTGTGATTGGCATATCATAGTGGCTCAGTAAATTTGTTTTGTTTTGTTTAGACAGGGTCTTGCTGTGTAGTTTAGCTGGCCTTGAACACAATATGTACCCCAGGCTGGCCTCAAACTCTTAGTGATCCTCCTGCCTCAGCTTCCTGAGTACTGGGTTTACAGGTATGCACCACCATGCCCAGCATTGTGGCTCAGTTAATGTTGAGTGAATGAATGAATGAAAGCAGAGAAGGAGGCTTGAGAGGGTTCAAGATTTAATTTTGAGGTGGGTGTGGTAGTGCATGCCTGTAATGCCAGCACTGTGGGAGGCTGAGGCAGGAGGATTGTAAATTTGGATTGTAAGTTTGGATCTCCAACCTGAACAATTTGGCAACTTAGTGAGACCCTGTCCCAAAATTTTAAAAAGGGATGGGGATATAGCTCAGTGTTAAGGTGAGAGTGTGAAGGTTTAACGGGATTGAATTCAGGGCCTGGCAAATGCTAGGCAAGTGTTCTATCACTGAGCCACAGTCTCAGCTCAGGTAGACATGCTTTGTAGATCACCAGCAGATAGGCAATATTTTAAGCAATGGCAGTAAATAAGTTTGGAGAAGAGAATGTGTGGAATTAGAGGGGAAAAGGCCCCGAGACTAAGCAGAAACCTCTACATGTAGATGTTTGGAGGGGACAGAGAGGTGGAAGGAACTCAGGAAAGTCGGGTTAAGGAAGGACAAAAATGAGGAGATTCACAGAAGAGGGAAGTCATTGTTCGCCACTGTGCTGTTATAAGATAATGACAGGTAAGTATCTAGTAGATTGAGGAACATTGAGGTACTAATTGATGTCTTTGGTCAGAGCAGTTTCAGCAGAGTGACAGAGATGAAAGCTGGACTGGAGTGGACTGAGGAGTGAGAACCAAGTAGGGCCAATCTGTATAACTGAGGAGAGTGTACTTGGATGGCTTTGTGACTGGAGGAGACATTTAGCTAGAATAAATAAGTTAATATCAACAGTACTTAATGGGGCATGAGATTTTGATTTCCTTCTTTTTGTTCCTGTTGTCTGTCTCTTCAGAGTATATCTAGGATGGGACCACTTTTTACTACCTTCACTACACCTCCCTGGTCTGAGCCACCTTCACCTCTCACTGCCTTCTAACTGGTCTCCTTGCATCTACCCTTGCTCCCCATAGTCTGCTGTGAATACACCCATCTACTGTGTAAAAACACGAGCCTGCTCACACTTCTCCTCCACTTACAACACTTTACTGGTTCAGGCAGAAGCACTGAAGTCCTTTGAGTGCCCTACAAGGCCCTATGTGACTTGACCACTTTCTCTCATCTTCCTATTGCTGGTTCATTGTGTATCTATTGCTCTGTCTTCTATTGCTGTCTCCTCTCCTTTCTGTGGTACAGTCCTATCAACTTCTTTGCTATTATTCCTATCACTCCAAATAAGCTCCTCCCTTAGGGCCTTTGTACTGGGTGTTGCCTCTGCTATGTGTTCTTCTATTAGATACTAACTTGGCTAACTCAAATCTTTGCTTAAGTGTTATCTTCTGGGGCTGAGGGTACAGCCCTGTGGTAGAGTGTGTACTTAGCTTGCATGAAGCCCTGGGCCTGCCTTTCTGTCTCTGTCTCCCTTTCTCTCTCTCTCTCTCTCTCTCTCTCTCTCTCTCTCTCTCTCTCTCTCTCTCTCTCTCTCTCTCACACACACACACACACACACACACACACACACACACACACACACAGAGTTATCACTGAACTTGCCTTGACTCCTCTGTTTAAAATTACAGCCCAGCCAGGCAAAGTTTTCCTAACATCCAGTTTGCTTACTTATTTGTTATACTTATTGTCTTCTTGCCTGTGTTCCCTCACTAGACTGAAAACTCTGCTGAGCAGGATTTCTTTTTATCTGTTTTGTTTTCTAGTGTATCCCTAGTAGCTGGCACAGACTAGGCCCTTAGAGGATATGGTTACATGAATGACTGAGCACACACACTTGTTATGATCAGAGAAGAGGAAAGCAAATGACCATTGACCGGAAGGAAGGAATACCTGCCATGGATGACAAAAAGACTTTCTCCTCTTAAATGTCTGACCTGTGTTTTCTTTTTTTCAGATCTAGCAGAGGAGGAATGATTCTGAATAACCTTTCTCTGTGCTACCAGAACAAACTCATCTTAGCCCCTATGGTTCGGGTCGGGACTCTCCCAATGCGGCTGCTGGCCCTGGATTATGGAGCGGACATTGTTTACTGTGAGGTAAAGACTGCTGGTTTTCTGGAGAGCTTTCCCACAAGTGCAGCCTCCTATTTGGGTGCAGGGATGGTCAGAAGTTGGGAAGGCCAACAGGAACTCCCCTTCTGTGTGCTCACTAAGGGCAAGAAGGGATGAGTATGCATGACACTGAGTTCTTCAGGACCTGCTGGGGGCCAGCAGCCTGGGGAGCGCAGATGTGTTCTGGGTCATGTTGGGCTGGGTGGGTAGATGAGCATCCTGTTGGGCTATTGCCCAATGTACGTCTGTGAGTAAACTCAGAGTTTAGGAAGAAGAGGAAGAGGATCAGATTCAGTCTAAAGAAGCTGGATGAGGTTGATTTTGGTAGCCATAGGAGTTTTTGGCGGTGGAAACTAGTGGGCCAGTAGGTATACTCACCCACTGCTCCAGAGAGTATTAAGCCTTTATTCCTAGGTTTGGAAGATCTGGAAGGAAAAAGAGAATTAGAGGAATACCTGATACTAGATAGTGAGGGAGAGTGGGCAGTAGCTTTCATTTGAGCTTGCAGCAGGATTATCTGGGGAGCGTCCCTCAAACCCCAATTTTGATACGTTTTCCTAGTAAGTATGAGAAGTTTAAGAAGCCACCCTAGTGCTTTTAATATTGCAATCTTTTATTTTATTTCCCTTTTTTCAGTGCAGAGGCATCAAACCTAGGGCCTTGAGCATGCTGGTAAGTTGAGTTGTACCCCCAGCCAGCCTGAACTACATAGTGTGAGACCCTGTCTCAAAAAAACAAAAACAGGGGCCAGGGATTTAGCTCAGTGGTGCTGTGCCTGTCTTGCAAGTGCAAGGTCCTAAGGGTAGAGGTGGGGCAGAGAGGTGACTGTGGCTGTCAAAGGACAACATGAGGACTCCTTCCTTGTAGTGATGGAACTATTCTGTGCCTTAGGTATGTCAGTGTCAGTATACTGGTTGTGATAGTGTATTATAGTGTTATAAGATGTTGCCTGTAGAGGAAAATCAGTAAAGAGTACATAGGAAAATGATGAATGGGAGGGAAGCCAAGGGTTTCATGCTGATAGACTTGTAGCAAGCCAGTTTTCTGTTGGAAGTGAGGGTGGCAGGAGTAGGGTAGGGGCAAGATCTTGAGGAAACCAAGGCGTTCTGGTCTTGTTCCCATGGAGACTGGAGACTGGGAAATTTGCCTAGCAGCTGGCTGACCAAAGTGATGCTGATTCAGCCTTGTGGGAAGAAGAGCCAGAAAGCCTGGCAGGTGGAATGTCTGTGGCTGGGGATTGGCAGCTGGTACCCAAAGCTCTGCTGGTAGGGCAGAGCTTTCTAGGGTGGCAGCCAGGTGACATGGAGGCAGGGAGGGAGTATATGTTTTCCAAAGGTTTAAGCTAGGAAGCAGAAAAGGAGACTTCCCTCCCTCCCTTCCTTCCTTCTTGTCTCTGTCCCTCCCTGCCTCTCTCTCTCTCTCTCTCTCTCTCTCTCTCTCTCTCTCTCTCTCTCTCTTTTTCTCTCTGTATTTATGTGTAGTGCTGGAATCAAACCCAGGACCTCAATGCATGCTAGGCAAGCACTCTGTCCCTGACCTACATCCCCAGCCCCAGGGCAGGTTTGTGAGTTCAGAATCACAGAGATCCAAGTCTTTACTCCTCAGTAGTTTGTAAAGAAAAGTAAGATCGCTGGGAATTTAGCTCAGTGGTTTTGCCGCCTGCTGTGCAAGCGCAAGGACCAGAGTTCGATCCCCACTACAAAAAAAAGAAAAAAGTAAGAGCTGTAAGTATACAGCCATAAGCCTTCCAGGCTCCTAGAGCATGCCCATGACTGGGAGGAACCTGTTGTCTGGGGCCTGCCCCTAGAACACAAGAGTATTATTCATCCTATCAGACCTCTGAGTGCTCTGCTGAGTGCTCCTGGCCAGCACTATGCTTGAACCCCAGAAGAATGTCTTGAATTTGGAAAGAGACTAGGAGGAGGAAGTGAGGAATCCTTGGCTCACAGCCTGAGGACTGGGGCTGAAAATGATCAAATCCTAGAGAATTTAGACAGCTGTTACTTTTCTTTGCCAATGGTGATTCCCCCCCCCCCCCACCGCCCTGTCTCCCACAGAATAGTAACAGAGAACCCTACATTAGTTTCTCATCCACTTAGTCCCTGTTTACCAATAGGGTCCTGCAGGATGACTCAGACTTCAAGTGGAGCTCCCAGCTTCTTCTCTGCTGTCCACTTCCATTTCTGTCTAGCTGCACTCTCCATGGACACTTCAAAGCGCATGGTAAATGGTGTCCCTGTCCTCTCTACTTTTGCTTTGTATACTATGGGCACTGACTGCTTACTCTGATGTTCCTTCTCTCCCTAATCCTTTGCCTTTACTAAAGTGAGACTTGGTCCATTAAGTGCTGATGATTCATTTCTTCCCATACCATGGCCATCCTGCTAGTTCCCTCTGTTAGATCTAGTGGTGGCAGGGCCTGGGATTTAGCTCAGTGGTTCCGGCGCCTGCCTCGCAAGCGCAAGGTCCCGAGTTCGATATCTGATACCAAAAAAAAAAAAAAAATGATCTAGTGGTGGTAAACAGCTTTAGGCCTTTAGAACTATCAGCAAACCCACTCTGGGTCAAGGTTCTAGGATTTGCTAAAGTTGAGTGAAGGTGGTAGTGTCTACATTACCATATTCACCCCCTTCATCCACTTGGCCTTCACTTTTCCTGAGACCTCAGAAAGTGGATTTGTATTTATTGGAAAGGATGTGCAGTGCAACACTGGAATGGAAGAGAGCAATGGCACTTGCAGCACAGGGACTGCTCTAGACAGCCATACTTTTGTGACATCGCTGGGACATCCGGCTGCACGATGGGAGCCGAGCTGCCACAGGATGCAGAGCTGTACTGTGAGGTTTTGACCTTCTATCAGCTAATTCTTTGGAAATTCTGAGGGTTTTTTAAAAGCCCTTTGGAAGTTAAGGGCCCAAGAGTTATGTGATGACTTCAGGATATGGTCCTTCTAATTGGGCAAAACATGGTTTTCCTAGTAAAAGTGACCAATCCTTTATACCAGTAAAACTTATTCCTCAAGTTTGGAACAGGAATTACTGGACACTCTAGAATTGTTTGAGGTGCTCCACTCTGAGAGAGTTCAGATGGCTTAGGAACAAATAAAGACATCTCTGGAGGAGGGTGCCTAGCCCTTCCAGCCAGACCTAGACCCTAAAGAGAGCAAACAGGGCAGGCTGGGCATGACACATTAGTGTGTGCCTGATGCCCCCTGGTGTACCCAGAGTTGCTCTGCAGACCAATATATTTGGAACCTGCTGCCTGGATGTTCTTTCTAGGTGAGTTCAGAGGTGGCCCATCTGAGGGTTTAGGTAGTCAAACCAACCTACCCATCTTGTGTAGAACCTAGGGGCATACTAGGCATACAGTCACTTCCTTCGACCCACAACGCCTGGAGGATAAGCCTGTCAGCAGAAATCAAAGGAGCAGTAGTCCTTTGTCACCAGAATCTGCTCCATAAATTGTCTAGATGTGGCCTAGAAATCACATTTCTATTCCTTTTTATAACAGTGGGCCTGGGGATATCCTCCTGCTAGACTTAAAACTTTTATTAAGTAGGATCAAAGGAGAAGGTGCTATGTTCTGAAAAGGCCCCGAGCACTGTAATAAGGGACTTTTTTTAAAAAAAGTTTTTTTCTGGGCTGAGGGTATAGCTTAGTGGTGAAGCACTTCTTAGCATGTGCAAGGCCCTGGGTTCAACCCCCTGCACTATAACCATCACAATAAAAATTTTGTCTGTGGTAAAACAAAAACAAAAAAACCATAAGATTTACCATTTTAACCATTATCTTAACCATTTTTAAGTATGCATTTCCTATAGTGTTAAGTATATTCACATTGTTGTAAAGCAGATCTCTGGAACTTTTTCATCTTGCAAATCTAAAACTTTGCCCATTAAATAGCAACTCCTCATTTCCTCTCCCCTCAGCCCCTGGTAGTGACCCATTTTCTGTTTCTATGAATTGGACTACTTTTGAATCTTCAATAACAGAACCTACATTATTTATAATTTTGTGATGGACTTATTTCACTTCATAAACACTAAAAGCTCATGTATGTTGTAGCATGTGACAGGATTTTCGTCTTTTAAGACTGAATAATATTTCATTGTATGTGTAAATCACATTTTGTTTATCCACTCATCCATCAATGAGCATTTGTGTTGCTTCTTCCTCTTACGATTTGCAAACAAGGCTGCTATGCACAATGAATATATACCCAAAGTGGTAGTTATTTACTTATTTACCTATTGGTTATTTTGAGACAAGTTCTCACTATATAGTTCATGGTGGCCTTGAGTTCAATATGTAGCCCAGGTTGGCCTCAAACTCATGAAGATCCTCCTGCCTCAGCCTCCTGAGTGCTGGTATTACAGGCATGCACCACCATGTGTGGCTCTATTTTTGGTTTTCTGAGAAATGTCCCTATCTTTTCCTCTAATGGGTACTCCATTTTACAGTTCCCAACAGTGTGCAAGGGTTCCAATTTCTTCATATCCTCAACACTTATTTTGTCTTTCTATAGTAGTACCCATACTAGTAAATATGAGCTATATCTTATTGTGGTTTATTTCTCTGGTAATTAGTGATATTGAATATCTTTTCATATGCTTATTGGTGATTTGTATGTCATCTTTGTCTAGAATTAATAATTTTTAAAAACTTTAAAAGAGATAATTTCAAATTTATAGAAGTTGCAGAAATAGATAAGGAAGATCTGTATGCTCTTTATCCAGATTGACCTATACAACATTTCACTTGATTTGTTTTATAATTTGTGTGTTCAGTTTTTTCTTAACTATTTGAGAGTAAGTTTCATACATTATGATGTCTCATTCCCTCTTTATTGATATACATCTAAGAATAAGGTCATTTTCCTATAAAACTATTGTAAATTAATGTATGTTCCCTTTTTAATCTACCTTTCATATTCTAGTTTTGTCATTGACTCTGTATGTCTTAGCATTTTGTCTGTCTGTCCCCCCTGTGCCACTGCCCCCGCTGTGCCCCACCCCATCCCCTGTACTGGGGATCGAACTGAGGACCTTGCACTTGTGAAACAGGCACGGTGCCACTGAGCTAAATCCCCAGCCCTGTTTGTCTGTTTTTTGAGACAAAGTCTCACTATATAGTACAGGCTGGCCTCGAACTTGCTATGAATGTGTATCCCAGGCTGGCTCTAATCTTCCTCAGCCTCCTGAGTTCTGGGGTTACAAGAATGTTCCACCATGCTAGGCTTCATAACATTTTTAAAAAATATCTTTAGGTCTACTATCTCGAATCTATAAAGAACTTAAAAAAATCAGACCTCCCAAATTTAAAGACCCAATCCAAAAATGGACATCTGAAATGAATAGACATTTCTCAGACAAAGAAGTAGAAATAGCAAATAAACACATGAAAAAATGTTCAACATCACTGGCATTTGAGAGATGCAAATGCAAACAATGCTGAGATTCCACCTCCAGAAAGAATGGCTGCTATCCAGAAATCAACCAATAACAAATGCTGGTGGGGCTGCGGGGAAGGAGGAACCCTGCTCCACTGTTGGTGGGAGTGTAGACTGGTGCAACCACTGTGGAAATCAGTATGGAGATACTTCAAAGAACTAGGACTGGAAGTCCCATTTGACCCAGCTATTCCCCTCCTGGGTATCTTCCCCAAAGAATTAAAAGAATCATACCACAGTGATATATGTGCACCCATGTTCATAGCAGCACAGTTTGTAATAGCTAAAACTTGGAAACAGCCCAAATGCCCATCAGCTGGAGACTGGATAAAGAAAATGTGGGGTTTTTTTTATAAAATGGAGTATTACTCAGCCATAAAAAAATGAGAAATTAGAGACATTTTGATAGGTCTCCCACCACCTCAGCAGCTATTATGTATAGGAGCTGCCCTCTTCCTGTGGTGCCTTGCCCCCTCCCCTGTGTGACGTCATGCCAAGATGGTTGCTCCCACCAAAGAATAAACCCTTCTTCCCAGCATGCCCCTGTTCCCACCTAGAAAGTAACCTAATACTCGCTCACCTCCTACCACATAGTGACATCACTGGCTCCTCCATTCCCTAGTCACTACCTCACTCAACCCCACCTCAGCCCCTACAAACCCCACCCCAGTCTCTATAAAAGACTCTCCCTGCCCCAGCCATATTGCTTTTGTCTCTCCTTTGTTCAGAGACAGCCCGGCAGATCTATTCCCCTAATAAAGGCTTGCTGTGGCCTGGTCTGGTCTTGGTCTTTGGCCCTTTTACCTGACACATTTATTGCTAAATGGATGCACATTGAGGCGATACTCTTAAGTGAAATAAATAGGACACACGTGTAAATACTGAAGTTTCTCTACTGTGAGAAACTGAAAGTGTAAATAAGGACTAAAAGATATAATAGATAATGTGAAATAGGAAGAAAAGGGGCAAAGGGGAAGGGGAAGTGGGAAGGGTAGGGGAAAGGAAAGAAGGGAATGGAATTAATATGAGAAAATGAAAAAATGGAAACAAAGTCTTTGTAAATAGGGAGGGTTGGAGGGGTTGAAGGGAGGCCAGGGGAAGGGGGAAAAATAAGAACCAAGAGAGACTATGTAAAGGTGCAAATTTCCAATGATGAATGTAATTATATTGTACACCTAAAATGTACCAATAAAATAAAAATTAAAAAAAAATCTTTACTGGGATATGATTCAAATACCTGTATGGAATTCACCAACTTTAAGTGTATAATTTAACGACTTATAGTTTATTTGGAGAGTTTTTCATCTATCACTACAGTCAACTTTCAGACATTTTCACCACATCAAAAAGAAATGTAGTTGGACATGGTGGTACATGCCTGTAATCCCATCTACTCGGAAGGGTAAGGCAAGAAGATCACAAGTTCAAGGCCAGGCTGAACAACTCAGTGAAACACTGTCTCAAAAATTTTAAAAATTAAAAAAGAAGAAAGGCTGAGAATGTAGCTCAGTGCAAAGACCCTGGGTTTAATCCCTAGTACCACAAAAAACAGACCAACTAAAAAACTCTCCTTTTTCCAGTTGAACTCCTGTAACCCAGTACTCAGGGGGCTGAGGCAGGAGAATGGTCAAAGTTCAGCACCACCCTGTGCCTCATAGTGAGTCCAAAGCTAGCATGACCTATCTCAAGAAAAAAAATCAAAAAACCACCTCTCTCTTTTTGACTTTTAGGAGTTTTATTTTGATATGTATTGGTGTGGATCTCTGAGTATATTCTACTTGGAGTTTGTGGAGTTTCTTATATAGATTAATATTTTTCGTCAAATTTGGGGAAATTTCTGCCATTTTTTCAAAAATCCTTCCTATCTCTTAGAGAACTTCTACTATATTATGCATATATTTGTATGCTTAATCATGTCCCACAGATCTCTGATGCTCTGTTTATTTTTCTTCATTTATTTCTTTCTGGAGACTTCATAAGCAAATTTTAGTAACTGAATGATGTCTTTTCAGTCTGAGATGTGGTTGTCAATTCCAAGGCCTGTCACCATCTCCAGGAAGAGCCCATACAATGAGACTCTGCTGCCCACAGACGGCTGTAGTGGTTGCTGGAGGTGTGAGGCAGATGGGAGTCACTTCATAAGGGCTTTCAGATTCCACTGGAAGAGACTGATGAGAGCGCAAGTCAGCTATTCCCCAATTCGCTTTCGGAGGTTTAAGTTCATGGTTACTTGGTTCCATTATTTCTGGGGTAGTGGTGAGGCAGAACATCAGGGCTAAGAGGGTGTGTCACGGAAAGCTGCACACTTCTTGGCTGCTGAAGCAAAGAAAAAGAAATAGCCTCTTTCTGGTTTTTAATTTGGATAATCTCAATTGACTTAAATTTGCTGATTATTTCTTCAACCTGCTCAGATCTTCTATTGAGCCCCTCTAATGAATTTTTTTACTTCAGTAATTACACTTTTAAACCTCAGAATTTCTATTTGATTGTTTTAAAATAATTTCAGTTTCTGTATTCATATTCTTTTTTTGATGATAACATTGTTCTTGTACATTCCTTTAGCTTTTCTTTTTTGTGTTTTGTTTTGATGTTACTGGGGATTGAATCCACGGAGCACTGAGCTATGTTGGCAGCCCTTCTTATTTTATTTTATTCTGAGACAAGAGTCCTGCTAAATTGCCCAAGCTGACCTCAAAATCAAAAGCTTCCTGCTGGGCCAGGAATTTAGCTCAGTGGTTCCGGTGCTGGCCTTGCAAGCTCAAGGTCCTGAGTTTGATCCCAGGTACCAAAAAAAAAAAAGCTTCCTACCTATCCCTCCTGAGTAGCTGGGACTACAAGCATATACCACTATACCCACTTCTTCAGTTCTTAAGACATAGTTACTTAATTTTTGAACCTATTTAAGGTAGTTGATTTAAATAATGTATATCTAATAAGTCAATACTTGTTTTTTTATGTATATGGGGCATACTTCCTTGCTGGTTTTTTTTTTCATGTCTCATAATTTGTTGTTGTTGTTGTTATTGAAAACTGGATGTTTTAAATAATACAATGTGGCAACTCTGGAAATCAGATTCTTTCCCCACCCAAGGGTTGATTGGTTGTTTAGTAACTATTCTGAATTAATTTTGTAAAGTCTGTAGTTTTTGTTACTTGTGACCAATGAAGTCTCTGCTTGGTTAGCTTAATGGTCAGCTAATAATTGTCTAGCGATTTCCACATTACAACCAATGAATTTCCCAATCATTGCTTAGAGTCTTGCTATGCTTTATCCTACTTGTGTCCCTGCTGAAGCTCAGCCTGGCTGATGAACTTCCTTTTCTGAGAATAAGCCATTCAATGTTTCCAACTTGCCATTGTGCTTGTTCTTTTAACTAAGATAACTGGTTACAAGTGCCCTGAGTTGGGCTTTCTGAGTTGGGCTGCCATGCTGATATTTGGGACTTGAATGCCCATCATGTGCCTACACTGTGTGTTTAGTCAGGCCTAATGGGCATAAGATGCTCAGTTACTTGAGTACTGCATGGAAAGAATAGCCACAGAAACACCTTGGACATATATTAAACTTGATGGTGGATTTACTGAAAGGAGCCTCGTAGATGCCATGGGAACCCTTTGGCCATGTTATTCCTGATAGTCCTTCTGTAAGTTGGGTCATTGTGTCCACCTGGCCAGGGTTGTAACTTGCTGAGGTCACAGGGAGTCGGTATGAGGATGAGTATCATGGATGAGAGTTTTCCTGTCTTCTTATGGACACCCAGAGTCCCTGGGGATAAGCTTCTGGGCAGTATGACAGGTACTTGGCTCTTCTGACTTATCTTCCACATCTGTTGAAATGATTACTGAACAAAACAGACCAGTTACCTCTGAGTTAGAGACTCTCAGTCTTCCAGGACACATAAGCATTCGCTTTATTTTTATTATTCTGATTTTGAAGAACCCCTTTTCCATTTTTTCCTGAGCCTGTTTGAATATCTCCAGAGTTGAAGTGCTTGCCCCTTTTGTTTACACAGTGTGAGCCATATTGGATAGACTTTCTCTCCTTTTTTCATCTCAAATATTCTTTCCCGTAAATCTATTCCCTCGTCTCAGTACTGTCTTTGGATGTTTCTTGAGAGCCCATCATGCCTGTCCTTTGCCTAGGGATTGAGGTGGTTCTTTTGAGGGTTGGCTTGAGCTGAGACTAGTAATTGAAGAAGGTGTCCTGATGCCCACATCCTGAGCAGTTCTCTTCTCCCTGGTTCTCTGAGTGGCTTATCCCTTCTTGGCCTCAAACATCTCCAAGGTCCTTAGGAAGACCAACTAATTAAGGGTAGGTCAGTCAGAGCTCTGCTTATCATGCTTGGGTGGAGAGGACAACACATCATGTTCCAGATGGCATGGTTTGTTGTTGATAAGGGTGACTGGCCAGCCATTACCTGTCACTGGCCATGAAGGTCCTCCTCTTGTACCCAGGGCTGAATATCCAGGGGTGATGAGTGTTTTCTGATTCCTCTGCAGGAGCTGATTGATCTCAAGATGCTTCAGTGCAAAAGAGTTGTCAATGGTGAGTACAACCGTGGCCCTAGGATTGTGTATCTATCCAACTGGCTCAAGCAGCCCTACCATTACCCCTGCCTGGCTGTATACTGACATTGTTTAGATTAATGCTGTCTTGAGGGCAGTCATTGCTGTCCACAAAAAGCCAGATGTGAAGCAGGCTCAGAATGCCTCCTCTCTCTGGCTTTCTGGCATAGAAATGATCCTGTTTCATAGTATAGAAGGGACTCTAGGATACCTGGAGGCAGGATGGCTTCAGCATTGGGTCTGACTCAGTCATTCAGTAGGTTTGTGTTTTAGTCACCTTTCTGCCACTGGGACGAAATACCCAACACCCACGACTTGAAGGAGGAGAGGTTTATTTTGGCTCACAGTTTCAGTGGTTTCAACCTATGGTCACCAGGCTCCAATGCAGAAATAGCATGGTGGAAAGACCTAGGTGAAGAACAGCTACAGAGCTCATGACAGCTAGGAAGCAGAGAGAAGGGAGGAGCTGAGGAGAAAGATATACTTCTGCAGGTTATGCCCCTGTTGACTCACCTTTATGCAGGCCCTACCTCCTAACAACAAGTCTGCTATGAACTCATCAGTGTACTAATCCATTGATAAGTATAGATCCCCCATGATCCAGTCCCTTCCAAAGCCTTGTCTCTAACATATGAGGCTTTTGGAGGACATTTTCATTTGATATTTTAAAAAATTTATTATTATTAATATATGTTTGTAGTGTGTAATGATTACATTCACCATGGCGAGTTGGTATATGTACATATCATATCTTAATTCTTTTTACATTGGGAGCATTCTAGACCTAAACCATACAGTGTGTGTCTTTGGGCAAGCCATATAACCTCTGTACCTCCTTTTCTTATGAGTAAAATGTAAATCGTAAGCCTTGTTAAACTTCAGTCATAGAGTTGGAATGAGAATCAAATAAGATAAGGTACTAGTAAGTACTTTGTACAACATAAGCTCTGTGCAAATGGAAAAGGTTGTGTTGAATTGTGGTTTTCTTTATACTTTATTGATTCAGCTTTGATTAGAATTGTGGTAAACTTTGAGGTTTTAAAGATATATATATGTAGATCAAAAAATAATAGTGTATGTTTAAATAAAAAAAATTATTATAGGGCCGGGGATTTAGCTCAGTGGTTCCACTGCCTGCCTTTGCAAGCACAAGGTCCTGAGTTCAATCTCCTGTACCAAAAAAAAAATTATTATAGTAAAAGACACACTGTCATTAATCACTCTCAAAATATTCCCTGTCCCTTCAGACACACTTATCCTCTGTTCTTGCCCCTTTCTGAAGTAGTTCTAAAAGTACTTTCATGAGTATTTTTACAAAGTATGATCAAAAATATAGTAAATAGGGCCGGGGATTTAGCTCAGTGGTTTTGCCACTTGCTGCGCAAGCACAAGGACCCAAGTTTGATCCCTGGTACCAAAAAAAAAAAAAAAATATATATATATATATATATATATATATATATATATATATATATGTGGTAAATGATGCTGCCTAGTGCCATCAGAAAGGCAGACTCATAAAAACATTATGGTGTGTCCTTATCCACCCTTTTCACTGGATCTAGCACTATGCAACTTCTGGCTCTTTTCCAAAGTCACAAGGACCATGAAAGGTATATTTTGAATTGATTCCAGGCATTGAAACAGCTATGACAGCACAACTGAAGATACAAAAGAGAACTTCCAAAACTGCTTCAGACAAGAACAACAGGATAGGTGTGTTCACAGTGTGTGTGTTGGGCAGGTATTTTGAGGGGGATTAATGGCAATGTGACTTGGGAAGGGGAGTTAGATTGTCTTTTTTTTTAGCAAGACATTTATTGGTACATTGTAGTTATACATAATAACAATCATCATAGGGAATTTACACCTATACACGATATATCCTGCCTCTTCTTTTTTTTCCTTCTCCTGTCCTCTCAAATCCCCCTCCCCTCTTTATATGCAAAAAATTTGTTTCTGTTTTTTTCCTTTTCCTTTTCCTTTTTTTCTTGTCCCTTCCTTCCTTTCTCCCTTCCCCCTCCTTTGTTCTCCTTCTCATTTGAACATTTTCTTCCCATTTCCCAATATCTATTATACATTTTAGTCCTTATTTCCACTTTCACTCTCTCACACCAGAGAAACAATACAGTATTTAAACATACGTGTTCTATTTATTTCACTTAAGAGTATGGTCTCAAGGTGCATCCATTTAGCTATAAATGTCTCAAGCTCATCCTTCTTTATGGCAGAGTAGTACTCCATTGTATATAAAAAACTACATCATCTTTATCCATTTGTCAGTTGATGGTCAATTGGGCTGTTTCCAAGATTTAGCTATTAAAAACTGAATGGCAATATGTCTTCAACTGTAGTAAATTTTTAAAAATTTTAAAACATTCACCATATTTTTAGAGCATACCTCTTATGTGTGTATGTTCATAAAATCTTAGTATAATCTCAAGATGTTACGACTCAGTTTTGTCTGAATTTAATTTTGTCTAAATTCTAATTTTTTGTTTAAATTTTTTGTTTTAAATTTATATCAGATCGCCTGCGAGTCTGAGAATTTTGAGGTTAGCTAACAAACATCCCGGCGGTGTTGTTTGGCTTGTGTAGCTCCCATGTCGAGGGAGGGCCAGGCATAGAGGATGAGTATCAGATAGCTCCCGCGGAGAAGGGCAAAAGGGAGGAGCATCCTTGTCCCTTTTGACCTTCACGGGAGGAGAGAGCGAGAGGATCCGGCCTTTGGGGAGTCCCCTAGGGGCGGCGGTCCTGGCCCCAGCCGAGGAGTCGGTCTGACCTAGCGCTAGGATTTTCTAGGGGGAGGGGGGTTGGGAGAGAGGTTGATCTGAGTACTCACACAGAGATTAGGGACTGGTGTGGATGCCGGGTGTCAGAAACGGCAAAGGTGAAGGACCCTGGTCGCGTGCTTGTCCAGCAGGGTCCGGGAAGGAGTCAGGGTCCGGGAAGGACGGTCGGGAGGCCACTCAACCCCAACCAGCGGGGGATTATCACGAAATCCTGATCATTGCCTTCCCGAGTTTCAGCACCAGAATGAAAGAAAATAAGCCGAAACAAGAGCACCAGAGGCAGGACTTTATTGGGGAAGGAGCTGCCGGGCTGCCTAGAACAATGGAGAGAGAGCTATAAAAATTAACCTTAATCCATAATGCCTAGTAATGGCCACCAAATGTACCAGATAGTACAAAATGTGAAGTCCTCTAACTTAAACTCTTTCAAGAAAATAATAAAGAGAATGGTCAAGGTATAATTTGTGTGGTGTGGCAAAGGCTGATTATCTGCTGTGCATTGTATTTCTCCAGTAACTAAAAGAAGCCATGTCTTCAGGAAGTAAATCATTAAAAATATGATGCACTATTAGTGCTGCCCAAATAAAGTCGAGCCCATGCCTCTGATAAAGCTCCTAATTGAGATGACTGAGACAGGGTTGTACAGATATGCAATTTCCAGGGCCTTCTTGGAGTTATTTTAAACAACAAGATCAACAAAAAGCACACAGTACAAAAGTAAAGGACTAAATATACCATAAAAAGGACATATTTTTACAATATGAGAGCTGAAATAGGAAGAGCATCACCTTGTTTGACTTCAGCTGGAAACATGTATGTAAGGTGACTCAAATTTCAAGCTACTTTTGTGCCCGTCTGTGAATGACTAAAACACAGCACAAGTATTGATTTAGGAGTTATAAATAAATTTTAATGAATAGTTGAATTTGCAAATATGCAACTGTGAATAAAATAGTAAAACTTGATTGAAATATAGTAAACTTTCATTCCCAGTACTTGGCATACTATCAGTAATTTTTTGGGAGGGGGTACCAAGGATCAAACTCGGGACCTTGCGATTATGAGACAGGCAGCAGAACCACTGAGCTAAATCCCCTTGGCATACTATAAGTAATTAAGAACTGAGCTGGGAATTTAGCTCAATGGCACCTCACCTGCCTTGCAAACACAAGGTCCTGAGTTCGATCCCTGGTACTGAAAAAAAAAAAAAGAAAGAAAGAAATGAGGTACTAAACCTCAGAGTGTCATCTTCTGAGATAATTTGGACCAAAATTGAAACATAAAGTTTCATATATGTATATTTTTTCCAGTTTTTGTTGTTGGGTTTGGGTTTTTTGCAATACTTGGAGTAAATTTATTTATTTACAATGGAACTGGGAGTTGAACCCAAGGGCCTTCACACTGAACTATATCCCCACCCCTTTTGCTTTGGTAAGTTGCACAAGTTTCCAGGGTAGGCTCAAACTTGTAATCCTCCAGCCTCAGCCTCTCAAGAGTACTGGGATTTCAAGCATGCAACACTACAAAGGCAATTCAGCATTTTAAAAATTGCAGAAATGTTAACAACGATTCAGAAGTACATAAAACACAAACATGCAGTGTAACAAATAGTTGTAAAATGAACAGCCATCATTCAGGTCAGGAGATAGACCATCAGCAGCACCTGAAAAGCCTCTAATATGCATGCTCTTTAAAGAATAGTATACATCTCTAACTTCTTTGTTCCTTTCAAGGTTATGCTTTTGCTGTGCTTACTTCAGGGCTTAGATTAGGTTGAGAATTTTGCGGTCCCATGTGTTTGTGTTTTCTTGCAGAGGTGCTCAGCACAGTCGACTTTGTTGCCCCTGATGATCGAGTCGTCTTCCGTACCTGTGCAAAAGAACAGAACAGGGTGGTCTTTCAGATGGTAAGAGACTGCAGTGTTTAGTGCTCTCCAGAGGCTTCTCATCCCCCAGGATTGCCTGACTTGTGCCCAGTGCCAGACAGCATTGGATTCCTGGCCTGCATTGGACAGTGGTATCTTTCTGAAGACTTAGCTTGAACATTTTTCAAAGATTCATTCATGAGTGCTTACTGTATTGGAGACGATTTATGGAAACCAAGCTGGTACAGTCTGTTAAATGACTCTGATCTCAGATTTAATTTACTTAATTATAAGAATGATCTGTTTGGCCTGACTTCTATATTTAGTTTTTTTTTATCCTTAGTATTGGTTATTTAGGTCATAGTGTGTGTATCTATATATATTTCCCATCCGAAGAAATTAGATTTTTCTCAAGCTGGGTATGATGGTACATGCCTATAGTCCCAGCTACTTAGGAGTCTGAGGCAGGAGGATTACTTTAGCTCATGAGTTTGAGACCAGCCTGGACAACGTAGCAATCCTATGTTGCTATGTTAAAAAAAACCAAACAAACGCTGAGGATGTAGCTGAGTAGCTGAGTGATAGAGCACTTACCTAGCATGCAGAAAGTCCTGGGTTCAATCCTCAGTACTTAAAAAAAAAAATTAGGTTTTCTTAAGAGTAGCTAAAATGTGTTAGAGTTATAAGGACTCTTTAGCTCTCCTCTCTTGGACATTACTTGGTGCTTTTTCAGAAATAGCTCCTGAATGATGTTCAGGCTTTTTTAAAAATTAGTAATAGTGGGTAGATATGTAGTAAAACACAAAATGTTAATTGTAGAAACTAAGTGGTGGTATCTGAATGTTCACTATAAAAATTTTTTTTTACAATTTTTGTATGTTTGAAAGTAACAACAGCATTGATGGCCTTGTATAAGCCCTCTAGGCTCACCTATTTCCTTGGGCAATGAGTTAGTCTTTTGGGCTGGCTGTTATGAAAAAGCTAGCCTGACTCACTTGTTGCTGTGAGTATGTGTGTGAGATACACATGGATGTGTTTGTGTATATACATGTACTTGTGTCCAGCAGTGGTTGATAAAGGCTCTTGTGTTTCCAGGGCACTTCAGATGCAGAGCGAGCCCTTGCTGTGGTCAGGCTTGTGTAAGTTTCTCCCTCCTTGGAGCCCTCTTTCTCCTGTGAGCTGTGAGGCCTTAATGTCATTAATGACCTAGGAGGTAACCCAGATTTCTTCCTCCTGGCCCATTACCTTCTGTTTTCAGGTGAAAAGTGCTGTCCTTCTATGTTTGTAGGATCTGGAGGCTGGCCCTGGACTCATATGTACCCACCCAGGATGCCCAGACGCCAGGTCCGTCTGGCAGGGGCCTGATTTTGGTGTTTATTCATTGGACACCCATTCCAGGGCTCTTCTGTGAGCCCTGGGGGTTTAACTCTTATGAAGTGTAGGTAAGACTTGTTTCCTGAGTTAACAAAGCCAGGAAAGAGTGTCATTGTTAAAGTAATAGGCTTTGGAGTTAAGGTACTCCTGGGTTAGTATTCTGGTTTTACCGCTTATGGGCTGTGTGACCTTAGGTAAGTTACTTAACTTCACAGAGAATTTAGTTCCCTTATCTATAAAATGATACCAGTAGTACTACTAACCTCTGGTATTATAAGGAAGGGTAAATCAAATAATGCATGTGAATGTGTGCAGCATGTGTTACATCATGAAAACTCAGTGTTAGCTCCTGTTATTTTTTTTTTCTTCTTTTGTTACTAGGGATCGAACTCGGTCCTTGCACTTGCACAGCAGGCTGCAAAACCACTGATCTAAATCCCCAGCCCCTAGCTCCTGTTATTAATGACAATGCCAGTAAGAAGGAACTCAGGCAGTAATTGCTGTTGATCACAGACCTAACTTTATAAAAAGCAGAGGATGAGATGAAGGTCCTTTCTGTGTCTGAGATGCACAAACCAACTGTGCAGCCTAGCAAATGAAGGCAGTCCTATACCTTCTTCTAAATGCTCTGGAATGGGCTTTTCTCCTCATGTCACTTTTCTGTATTGACAAATGGTTTTCACTAGCCCAGTGAGAACTGCAGCCCAGGGATGGCATTCAGCTTCCCTTGGTGTTTGAATTGTCTGATACAGTGTCAGTGCAGCAAAGTCCTCTGCATCCAGCTCTTTTGAGATGTATGTGCACATTATATCTTTACTCTGGAGCTATGCTCAAATGAGGCAGTTGTACATTTTAGGGACAGACTTCTTTCCTGATTTTCAGCTTCTGTCATTGAGACTTGATATGTTTCATAGACCTAGGGACACAGTGAGAGGTTCATGAATACAGACCTATTGATGCCTTTGCTCTACTTTCTTCCCTCAAGTGGAATATTTCTTCTTTTTTCTTTCATATTTTTCCAGAGAAAATGATGTAGCTGGTATTGACGTCAACATGGGCTGTCCAAAAGAATATTCCACCAAGGTAAACTAAATTCTTATATTCTTCACAAGTATACTATGGAGATTAAAGGAGGCTAACAAGGCGTGGAAGCTAAGAACAGTACCTGACTCTGGACTAGATCCTGTATGGGATGGGGAAACTGCTTAAAAGGATATCATCAGATCAATGGACAAAATTGGAATAGGGACCAGAATAGATCAGCTAAAGATACAATATCAAACTAAATTTATGAAGTTGACAACTTTTCTGTGCTTATATAAAAGAATATTTCTACTTTTAGAAAATACACACTGAAGTACTTATGGGTAGAGGACTATGATATAAGTAATTTACCCTTAAATGGGTTATGAAAAAAAATTTTAGGACTGCTGGGGATCAAACCTAGGGATTTCTTCTGTAGGCTAAGCAAACCACTCTACCATTGAGCTACACCGAGAGCTAAGAAAAATTTTATGTACCTATGTACACACACACACTACACCCATACACATACACACATGCACATAGAAAGAGGAAAAGAGTGCTGTCATAACCAAGTAATAAAACAAATGATGAAAAAACAATAGGAACACAGCTTTATCTTTTCATGAATAAAATAGAGAAATGTATTTAAGGGCCGAGGATTTAGCTCAGTGGTTCTGGTGCCTGCCTCGCAAGTGCAAGGTCCCGAATTCAATCCCTGGTACCAAAAAAAAAAAGAAGAGAAACATATTTTAAAAATGGAAGATGCTATACAGTTATCCCCATGCTTGTATCAGAACAGACCAGACTAGAATGTTACGGTAGTCCAGAGAAGGAAATAGAAGGCAACCCTTAAATTTGGGATCTTATAGGGAAATGAGGTTCTTGAGAAGGAGATTTCGGACCCTGCAAGCAGAGGGAGTGCCACAGGCATGGACCTGTTGGTCAATATAAGGTTGAGACAGAACTGTGGGGAGCTAAATTTGACTACAGTGCTGGGGAATAGAAAACAAAGGAAAAGTAGAGAACCACACGATTGGAAACCTTGGTTAAGATCAGGTCGGCTGGACTTGGACTTTAGGTATTTTTGGCCTTTTCTGGGTAGAGAAGGCATGTGATCACACTGTGCTTTAGAAATTCTTTTTTTTTTTTTTTTTTGTATAGGAATCAAACTCAGAACCTTGCACTTGCCAGGCAGGTGTGGTGCTACTGAGCTAAATCCCCAGCCCGTGCTTTAGAAATTCTAATCTGGCCAGACATGATGGCACATGCTTGTATTCCCAGTTTTCAGGAGGCTGAGGCAGGAGAATTGCCACAAGTTCAAGGCCAGCCTGGGCTATATAGTGAGTTCAAGCCCAACGTGAACTACACAGTGAGACCATCTCTAAAAAAAGAAAAGAAAGAAATACTAATCTGGAATCCATATGTTTGGTGGACTAGAATGGCAGGAGGCTAAGGTAGAAATGTAGACAATGGGAGATGAGTCCTAGATCCACAGCAGAAACCAGGGATAGACAGAGAAGCCAAACAGTTTGACAGCATTTGGCTGGCAAATGTACAGACTGGGGGTGGGAGACAGGAGATGTAATGTGGGTGTAGGGAGGAAAGACTGATAGCCAGGCAGATAATTGGTCTTAAGCTGTGATCAGAACTCCTGAAGAACATGTTTGGAGCAGATCACAAGGGCAGCCTGAGATTGCTGAGTGTGAGTCACTAGGAAGGACTCTTGGAGCAATGCTCCTGGGATCCTGATGGCAAGGTGAGTAGAAGGTCTGCAGTGTAGATACAGCAGATGTCCCCCTGAGACAGAGTCAGCTACTCTGATCTCAAGAGTTGCCCAGCCTGGGGTCTTAAGCTTTAAGTCAGGAGGCTGCAGACTACCTGTTTTCTTGAGGGAAAGGCCCTATGGATGCTTGAAAATGAAGCTGGGGACTGTGGCATGCACCTGTAATCCCAGCACTCTGGGAGTGCTGAGGCAGGAGCCAGGGCAATTGGGTTCAACCCCCAAGACTGCAAAAAAACAAAAACAGAAAAACACAGAACTCATAAAGGAATAATTTCCCTGTTACAGTGTAGAGTAAAAATAATATGAGTTATATATAGTATACTACCATTTATGTAAGGAAAATAGAGAATAAATTTACATATGTGTATTATTCACAGAATTTATTTATTTTTGCAGAAAAGACATTTATTACCAAGCTATAAATTAAGAGACAGCAGGATGGGGTTGGGGGAGATGAACAGTCATAATTTAGGCATCTGCCCTTTCTCTCTGTCCTCCTGGGCCTGGCTTCTGAGATCCTCACCCAGGCGCTACTTTGTGGATGACCTTTGACTGCAAATAGAAGGAGCCACCAGGGATTTATCATTCACCTTAAATAGGTGTTTGTACTTCTTCTGGATCCCTCTGCAATCGGCTTGGTGATGTCAAGAATCTGCTGGGCCTTCTGGAGGCTGAGGCTGGAGAGAGTGGTTGCAGCTGCAGACTGGTGTCCCGCATGTCCCTGAACCTCAGTTGCTGCCTGGCTGGCTGCAGATTCCTCCCTCAGGGCTGGAGCAAAGGCTCTACCCACCACCTGTGTACCCATCACAATGATCTGGGCCAGATAGTTGGCCGTGGCAGCCGCTCTGCCTCTCGGGTCACAGAATATATTTAGGAAGACACACAAGAAACTAGGGACATTGGTTCCCTCTGGGGAAGGAAACCTGAGTTTTTATTTGGTTTCACAATAGGTAATAAATTCCTGCTGTAATGGTGCTACTCAAAATAACAACTGGCATATATTTGATACTAGCTCATCAAAACTAGTATGCTCTAATGGTATATACCAACTGAATATCCTCTCTGTTATTGTTCAAAAACTGAAACTGAAGCCAGATTAAAAATGTACTTCCATTCCTCAAGGAGAATTCCTTACTCTTCTTAGTCTTTTTTTTTTTTTTTTTGGCAGGGTGTCACTATATATATAGGTCAGGTTGGCCTTGAATTTACTGTGTATTCCAGGCTGGCCTTGAATGGAACAATCCTCCTGCCTCAGCCTCTCTAGTGCTGGAATTGCAGGTGTGTGCCACCATGCCTGGTCTCTGGGGTTTTGTTTGTTTGTTTTCTCCCCTTCACTTCATTATTTTGTTCAGTGTTGTGGATCAAACCCAGTTCCTTACACATACTAGACAAAGACTCTACCACTGAGCTACATCCTCAACCCTTTTTTTATTTTGAGACAAGGTCTTGCTAAGTTGCCCAGGCTGGCCTCGGATTTGTAGTCTTCCTGCTTTAGCCTCTTAAGTAGCTGAGATTACAGGCATTCACCACAGAGCCTGGATAATGTATTCCTTTTTTTAAATTTTTTTTTTGGTATCGGGGATGGAACTCAGGTCCTTGCACTTGCGCAGCAGGCGCCGATGTATTCATATTTTGAAAGACAGCCCCTGCCCGCTGATTATTAAAGCAATGTATAGCATGTCTAGAACTTAAGAAATGTAGAAAATTGTTTTTAAAAGCAGGAAAATTATCGGTGAATAACACCATCATTAAGAGACAAGCACTGTTGTTATTGTTGAGATTGAAGTTGTGCAAGGACCCGAGTTCAATCCCCGATACCAAAAAAAAAAAAAAAAAAGAACACCGAGATTGAAGTGGCTTGAACTGGTGGTTTCCATTTGTTGAGGCTTTTGTTAGTTTGGCATGAAGCTGGGTCTTTAGGAGTGGGACATTGTTGCTGGCAGAGAAAGACCTTTACAGGGTTTGTGCCTCTGAGAGACTTTGCTGGTGACAGTGGTAGTAAAAGGTGTGTTTAATCTCATTGTAAAAGGAGATGTCTTTAAGGGCATTGGAGGTAGTGGGGTTTAGTTTATTAAGACACTTGAGTATGGCATGGTAAGTCCTGAAAAAAAATTTTGTAGAACCTACTTCCAGATAGACCCTCAGGTTTTTCCGGGGGGTCAGAGTGATGACTCTTAGCATTTATCTAATTCTGATCCCTGATTATGTGGCCATGGATGCTGCTACATTCCTGTTTGGTTAGGAGAAGTGCTAGTTGCCACTGAACCTTGGCTACCAGTTTGCCATACCATGTTGCCACACTACAGAAAGGGGTCCTCCTTCCCCAGCTGTAAGACACCTTCTGTGTGCTTCTCTTTAGGGAGGAATGGGAGCGGCTCTGTTGTCAGACCCTGACAAGATCGAGAAGGTAAGTCCTGCTTGGGTGAAAGCAGAGTCCTCAAGCATGGCCATGAACTAGAGGTGCCCGGAATGCTTTCCTCCCTCTATTCCAGAATTCACTGAAGTCCATCTAGCCTCTCCACTTGGGGTTTACAAAAGTTGGGTAAAGCTTCTCTGTGATTTTTGATATGCAGCTAGGCCTAAGCCAGCCTGTATCAGGCTTTCATAAAAGCCTGGATTTAGATGGGCTGGGGATTTAGTTCAGTGGTTTTGCTGCCTGCTGCCCAAGCCCAAGGACCCGAGTTTGATCCCCAGTACCAAAAAAAGCCTGGAGTTAGAGACTTGTCAGCTGAGCAAGAGGGCTTGAGGACTTGGCTAGAGCCTCCTCTCTACTGACTCTCCCTTCTAGAAGATCATGAGAGCAAAGGCCAGCCCACCTTGTGTTTATGTATGTAGAGGTGGGTGGTCTTCTCCTAAGGAGCTGGATGTGGAGCAATGGGGGGGGGGGTTTCCCTATATACTCAAACAGTCTACCACAACCCTTTGAGAGCAAGCCAGGCCAGGATCAGAAGCAAACTGAACTTAATCTTCATTTGTCCCATCCCTTGCTGATATTATAGATAGGCTTAATAAGGCCCTGACCTTGCTACCCAGTTCTGTGGGCTGCCAGAGCATATGAGGGGTTACATTTCTACCATACCATACACACTTTTACTTTCCTTTTCCAGTCTGCCAGTTCTTAGCTTGTTGCCCTTCTTTGTTCTTTTGTTTTCCTTTCCATTCTTTTTCTTTTTTTTTTTTGTTACCGTGGATCGAACTTAGGACCTTGCACTTGCGAGGCAGGTGGCAGAACCACTGAGCTAAATCCCAGCCCTTCCTTTCCATTTTTCATCCTCACTTCCCTGTCTGGACTTTGAACCTCAAAATGTTACCCTCAGGCTAGAGTGACTTGGTTCTCAGTACCAGTAAGAGGTCCCATGGCTTGCACTGGCTGTTATAGTTCAACTCTGTATATTTTTCCAATCTGGCTGTCTCTGGGAGAGTGTGTGTTGGCTGTGTACCTGCTTATTTTTTCCCCTATATGTAGCCACAGATAAAACTCCCTATAATCTGCCTATAATATATTCTTACCATTTGTAGGGTAGAGGAGTTTCCTTTTCTAAGTATGTTGCACCATGTTTCATTTTGTTTCCAAAACATTCTTTGAAGTAGAGAAGAAATTTGTTATCTCTCTCTCTTTTTTCTTTTGAGATAGTGTTTCATTATGTTATCCAAACTGGTATCAAACTCATGGGTTTAAGGGAGCCTCCCAAATATGGACCACTATGTCTGGCTGTTATCCTTTTGATCAAGACTAATAAATGAAAGCACTTAGAGATAAAAATAATTTGCACAAGATCAAGTTGCAAATAACTGGCAGGCCAAGCCAGCTTCAGACCCATAGTCTTGTGACTCCTAACCCAGCATCAGTTCCCCTTCTCAATGACATCTTAAAGGTCCTGGGATTAAGTTCCCAGACACAGTTCACTAGGCACTTGGACTTCCAGTTAGACAACCCCGTGCAGCATGGAGTGGAAGTCAGAATGGTCACCATGTGTAAGAGAGTGTCCCCCAGGAGAGCGGTTCCAATTCACAACATGAGCACATAGACATTTCCAGTATCCTCTGGCCTAATGCTATTGGCTCTGTCATCTCCATCGCTCTTTGAATTGTAAGACCACTGTCCTTACCAAAGGCTCCAAGGAGCTGACTATAGTGAAGCACACCCAGGGATCCCAGCAGTGCCTCCAGAATGTAAGACCAAGGGCCTTACCAAATGCTCCAAGGAGCTGACTGCAGCGAAGAACACCTGGGAAGGAACACACCGGACAAGTTGGAAAGTGAAACAGACCTCAGTCTGGCCAGACGGCACTCCCAAAGCAAAGTAGCTTAGAGAGGCAATCAGCCCAGAGTCCAAGGCTCTTTTTATAGGGGGTTTCAGGGAAGTTAACAGGCGAAATTTACAGAAGAGGGAAAAAAGGTTAGTGGTCTTACATTTGCATGTTAATTACCCTGACATGTACTGATGGTCAGCAGATGTTTTGTAGATTGTTCTATAGATAGCGGTGTCCTGAACATCAGTTTTTGAACAAAGAGTTGAATAATTATGGCTGATACAGATCTTTATCTATTTACTCACATTCAATCACGTTGGGGCTAGGGGAGTTTTATGATTACAGAGTTATGCAGTCCCACAGAATGATGTATGATCATCTGTGAAGTAGCAAAGATGCACAGAAACTTAGAAACTCAGAAACTTAGTTCATTCTACTACTTATCTGGTGGGGCTGTCACATGGGCCAGCTCGGACTAGTAAATGGGTTTCACATCCTGGAGGGGAGGTTGCAGGGTTTCAGGCTTTCACAGCAAAGCCAGATGTGACTTGGGCAAAGAGGACTGGTTTCAGTTCAGGCCTAAACTGTGCTCACAAACTGAATAACTCAGCAGGAGCTTTGTGGGTTCTCTAGACTTAGTGTTTTAGATTTCTCTGGGTCTATCATAAGAGTATTTCAGGGCTATCTACAGAAATTTTCTGACAATTGTGTGGGATCATGAAAAACTTTTGAAATATATAGTGATGATGGTTGCATGACATTGTGAATGTCATGTCACTGAATTATCCACTTAAAAATGTCTAGGTGGTACACTGTGCAGATAGCAATAATCCCAGCCACTCAGGAGGCTAAGCTGGGGATTTAGCTCAGTGGTTCTGGCGCCTGCCTCTCAAGTGCAAGGTCCTGAGTTCGATCCCTGGTACCAAAAAACAACAACAACAGCAACAAAAAAGATCGTCACAAGCACAAGGTCCCAGGTTCGATCCCTAGTACCAAAAAAAAAAAAGAGGCTAAGGCAAGTGGATCAGTCTGGGTGACTTGCTATGATCCTGTCTCAAAATAAAAAACTAAAAAGGGCTGGCAATGTAGTTCAATGATAGGTTACTTGCCTAGCACACAAAAGCCCTATGTTTGATCCCTAGCACCACCCCCATCCTCTTTTTTTAAATTTTAAATTTTGAAACAGGTTCTCACTAAGTTACTAAGTTGCTCATCTTAGACTCAGATTTGCAGTCCTCCTGCCACAGCCTCCCAGAGTGCTAAGATTACAGGTGTGAGCCACCATGTCCAGCAAGAAAAAAAGTTTAAGATGGGGCCATCTAGGAATGCGAATGTGACTTAAGGATGTCTTTGGTGAAGATTTTGAAAATTTGATCTTCACAAGTTGCTTGGATCATTTAAAATTCCCAGGGGTCTGACCAGTACCAAAATACTGTCATTGCCTTTGGACATTCTATAAATATACATTTAAGACAAGAAAAGTTCAAGATGGAAAATTTTATGCCGTATTTTACTTTTATCTCTGTGGTTTCATTTATTAGTCTGATCAAAAAGATAACAGCCAGACATGGTGGCACATGCTTAGGAATCTAAGTTAGGAGGAAGGCTTGCTTAAACCCATGAATTTGAGATCAGCTTGTGCACAGCCCCCATATATATATCTTTTATTCTAGCTTTTGAAAAAAGTGGGGGGACACTTGAGAATTTTCTATAATCTTGGAGTAGAAAATGTTGGAGAGGGGAGTATCAGGTTTTTTTCTTTTTTTCTTTTTTTGAGATAGGGTCTTGCCACTGTGTCTAGCTTTGAACTCACTGTGTAGCACAGGCTGGCCTCGAACTCTCAGTGATTCTCTTGCCTCAGCCTCCCAAGTGCTAGGATCACAAGCATGCACCACCATGCCTGGCTGGGAGTATCAGCCTTTTTAAAAAGTTTCCACCAGGTAATGCTAGTGTACCTGCCCTGGATTAAAAACCTCAGTTTTAGATTCCAGCTCAGTAATATCATCTCTCACTCCCAGCTAAGCTTTTGTGTACCCTCTGGCTGTCTAGGGTATCCACAGTTCTTGGGCCATGGCTACCAGTTGGCAAGGACAGAAATTGAACTCAGGTCTCACTGAGTCCCACACTTTGCCTCTCCATCCTCCTACCTGTCCCCTCTACAACAACCAGGGGAGATAGGATTCTGCTTTTCCCAGAAGGACAGTGGATCTGGTGAGGCAACCCTGCCTCTGGGCAGATGTGCTGTTCCCTTGCTCAGGTATGTGCTCATCTCTGATCCTTTTCCCCTAGAGACTTTCACAGGGACATATGGTGCAACTTAGATCTGTAGAGTTAGGTATCCAGAAGAGCTTTGTGCTAGAGCCCTATCTCCTCAGCATGGCCCTCACAAGTGGCTGGGGGCTTTTGGTTACCCAATTTCATTGCTGGTCCTTAGTATGACATGAAGTGGACAGAAGTCCTGATGAAATATACCAAAGAGAAATCCCACCAGACAGAATATTGGGTCAGATCAGCTGGCATATCTTAAATCACCAAATATTAGTGGAGTTCAAATGAGGACTTGCAAGGAAAGCTTTGAGATATGTTGCTGTGAGCCTGAAGAATAGACAAGAGTTGTGGGTTTTTGTTTTTTGTTTTTGAACGTCCTGGAGATCAAATTCAGGGTCTGCACACTGAGCTACATCCTGGCCCTTTTAATTTTAACTTAATTTAATTTTTATGTTGAGACAGGGTCTCACTAAGTTGCTGAGTTGCCCAGGTTGTGTACTTAAACTGGTGATTCTCCTACCTCAGCCTCCCAGAGTGCTGAGATTCCAGACATGTGCCACCATGCCAGCTGAGAGAATTTCTGTCGTATATCCTGAAGGACCTGGCAGTTCCTCCTTAAAGGTTAAGTCTTCCTTTAAGGCTTGTTAAGTTGACCATAGGACCTCAGGCCGAGTCTACTTCTTGAGGCAGACTGGAGACCAGTTGTGCATGGTGGAGAAAGCTCTGTCTTGCTCATGAACTATCCTCCTGTACCCAAGAGAAAAGTCTCCTCTCTTGGTTCTGGCAACTGGCTCTCTGCTGTTCCTGCCTGTCTAGACTCAAGATTGGCAACAGTTGCCTGGGTATCCCCTTTGGTCTGCTGGACAGAGGTCCAGTTCTTAGAAGAGGGCTCTTGAGATCACCTTGCCTGGCCTGAAGTTTTTTGTTTTTCTTTTTTGGTACCGGGGATCGAACTCGGGTCCTTGCGCTTGTGCAGCAGGCAGCGAAACCACTGAGCTAAATCCCTGGCCCATGGCCTGAAGTTTTTGATGTGAGAAAATGATGGCAATGGCATAAGCATTCAGTGTCATCTACCCCACCCCTCTTTCATAGTACTGAAACTGAACCCAGGCATGCTCTACCACTGAGATACATCCCCAGGCCTTCTTATTTTAGTTATTTATTGTGAGGCAGGATCTCACTAAGTTATGCAGACTGGTCTCAAACTTGTTTTTTTTTTTTTTGCTTAAATTCTTTTATTGGTACATTTTAGGTATACAATACGTTTACATTTATCATTGGGTGTTTGTACCTGTACATGATATATCTTGGTTCTTACTTTTTCCCCCATTACCTGTGCGCCCTTCACCCCCTCCACCCTTCCCTATTTACATAGACTTTATTTCCATTTTTTCCTTTTCTTATAATTTTTCCTTTCCTTTCCCCTTCCGCTCCCACTTCCTCTACCCCTTTGGACCTTTTCTTCCTATTTCAAATTATCATTTATTCTCTTTAATCTTTTTAATCCTTATTTACACTTTCATTTCTCACACACCAGAGACACTATTTTGTATTTGCACATGTGTGTCCTATTTATTTCACTGAAGAGTATGGCCTCAATATGCATCCATTTAGCTATAAATGTCTCCAGTTTCTCATTCTTTATGGCTGAGTAGTACTCCATTTTATTAAAAAACCACATCTTTTTTTTTTGTACTGGGGATCAAACTCAGGTCCTTGCGCTTGCACAGCAGGCGGCGAAACCACTGAGCTAAATCCCTGGCCCAAAACCACATCTTCTTTATCCAGTTTCCAGCTGATGGGCACTTAGGCTGTTTCCAACCTTTCGCTATTATAAACTGTGCCGCTATAGACATGGGTGCACATATATTGCTGTGGTATGATTCTTTTAATTCTTTTGGGAAGATCCCCAGCAGGGGAATAGCTGGGTGGCCTCAAACTTTTGATCCTCTTGCCTCAGCCTCCCAAATAACTGGAATAACAGGTGTGTGCCAATATGCCTTGCTTACATCTCTCTTGATCTCTTATTCTTTTTTAATTTTTTTTCATTAAGTTTATTGGTACATTTTAGGAATACAATACAGTTTTGTTCATCATTGGGATCTTGTACTTTTACATGATGTATCTCGGTTCTTATTTTTTCCCCATTCCCCTGCCCTCCCTTCACCCACTCCACTCTTCCCTATTTACAAACACTTTGTTTCCATTTTTTCCTTTTCTCATTTTTTCTTTTGGATGCTGTGTTTTCTAATGAACCCTCTGTCTAAAAGAAAATGTAAGTTTCACTAAACCTGCCCTTTGAGCCTGGCAAGGTGGTACACACCTGTAATCACAGCACTAAGGCTGAGGCAAGAATATCACCATGAGTTCAAGGCTAGCCTGAACTATGTGGCAAGACTCTCTCCAAAACAAAACAACCTGCCCTTTGGACTTCTAAACAAAGACTACCAGTGGTTTTGAGGATAATTTTTCTTGTTTTTTTGTTTTCAAAATCCAGTGTACAAGTAAAACTTGAGATTTTATTTTGTACATTCATTCAAAATGGAGTTTTATAACCTTATGCTAAGATTTCTGCTTTGCCTACTATAAGGCTGGAAGTCCATCAAGTAGCTCTCTCCTGGGAAATCTGTTAGGATCTTGGGATAGCTGTTTTCCAAGTTTTCTCCTGGCTTGCATAAAAGAAATGTCAGACACTCTCTGGATTTGATTCAGATGATGAAAGTAAGTCTTCTGTGCTCTCAGTAGACAAATCAGTGGATAGAAGCCAGGGATGTAGACAAGCATCCTTCAATGCACAAGTTAATCCCCCTAGCAAAGAATTATCTTGCCCAAAATGTTAGTAGTCCCAGCTCAGAAGTGGTGGCAGAGACCATTTAAGCGCTCCTGGGGTGGGGGGTGGGGGCATCCTCCATTGGCCTTGATCTCTTATTCTTCTGCAGCCTGATCTTACTACCTACCTCCCTAACACTTTCCTGTATGACTTCTTGATCTTTCTTTGAAATCTTTTTCAATTACTATGGAATAAGCACTTTTTAATTTGTTGAAAAAAAATTGGGAGGGCAGTAGTGGGGATTGAATCCAGGGCTTTGTGCATGTTAGGCAAGTACTCTACCATGAAACTACATCCCCAACCCTTTTTTATTTTATTTTGAGATAGGGTCTCACTGTTGCCCAGGTTGGCCTCAAACTTGCAGTCCTTTTGCATTAGTCTCTCATGTAGCTGGGACTATAGTGTAGGCATGTGTCACCATGCCCTGCCAAACGTGTTGTCTTTTCCTTTATCAGTATCACTCCTGTGATTTGACTTCCCTGTAGGGAGGGGTACATGAGTACAGGGCTCAGGCTGTGAAAGGCCTTCCTGCTACCTCACTCTAGACCCTAGGACAGCACTCAGGGAACATTCCCTTTCTTTCACCTAGGAATGAGGCTATTGGTCATGTCAGTCTTAATCAGGGGTAGGCCTCAGAATCTCACTGAAGATGGAGTGTGATGGGCAGAGCTTTTTTGAAATACTCATTTCTAACCCCAACCCCTACAGACTCATTTAGGAAATAATAGGGTAGAATCTAAGAGTTTGTGTTTCTTAACCTTTCCAGGTAACTCTGTGTGCTCTAGCAAAGGATCGCTGTTTTCCCCACAGGAATACATGCAGATCTATTCACCTATTCTTTCAGTTGTGTGTATGTATGAGAGAGAGATCTGTCTGTCTATCCCTATCTATCTATCTATCTATCTATCTATCTATCTATCTATCTATATCTATCCCCCTGGGTGGCAGGCAGGGAATCACTGGTGCTGGGTCTCCAGCATAGAACAGAGGCAGACTCCCCGCCTCATGGAGTGTACACATATTTGCATGTACCAGATACCCATATGTACTCATGCATGCACAAATTGACCATGCCACTGGACTGCACAGGTCTGTAGCAGAGTTAATTAGTACAATTGGTGTAGTAGTTTGTTTCAGAACAGGTAGGTGCTCCTGTGTGCTCCTCTTTACAGATCCTCGGCACGCTTGTCAGAGGGACACGCAGACCTGTGACCTGCAAGATTCGCATCCTGCCATCAGTAAGGATGGGGTGTTACATTTAAAGGTCCATTCTCTCAGGTGATGTTACACTTGGGGGTGTAATTCATAAAGTGCTGAATTAGGTTTGAGGGGGTGAAGCTGAGCCCACCTTAGGAAGCCAGCAGCTGCTCCCTTGGGACCTCAGTAACCACACTGTAAATCTTCTTCCTCAGCTAGAAGATACCCTGAGCCTTGTAAAGCGGATAGAGAGGACTGGCGTTGCTGCTATTGCAGTTCATGGGAGGTGAGTGATCACTTTTCTAGAGATTGACTAGAGAGGGATTCCTCAGTCATCTTGATCTTCACCGTACCCCAGACAACAACCAGTTTCTCTCCCATGTATTTAGCTTACTTGTACATTGCTAGTTCTTTGACATCCTGTGACTCAAAGGGATACTGGATGGGCCTGTATTTTCTGTGTCATTCATTGAGTACTTACTGTGCTTTATTTTTTAATTTTTTGGTGTTTTATTTTGTTCTGAGACAGTGTCTTACTGTGTAGTTTAGACTGGCCTTGAACTCATTGTGTAGCTCAGGCTGCCCTTGAACTTACAGCAATCTTCTTGCCTCAGCCTCCTGAGTGCTAGTATTACAGGCATGTGTGACCACTCCTGGCTTGCTCTGAACTTTAGAGACACAAGAGGAAGGAGAAATGCCCTATGCACAGGATGTGGATGTGGTAGAGATGGAGTGATTTGCTGAAAATCATATCAGGCAGCCAAGAAGTGGTGGAATTAGAAATTTGGCCCTGAATTTCATTTTCTTTCCACTTTATTGAGCAATGGCTTCTTCCTTGAATAACCCCAGGCAGATGGCTATCCTTTTAAAGGCACTGCTCTTTTGCCTGCTCTTGTTGGACTACCATTGGTTCCAGTAACTTCTTTAAACAGTCCTTGTGTCTGTAGCTAATGTGCTGTCTGCAGAGAGCTGAGGTATTTCTGAAGGCTGCCCTTGGTATCCCAGTCAAATCTGCTCCCTGTGCCCAAGATGTCCTTTGGTACAGAATCCTGGTCAGTATACTTCAGCAGGTAACTTTGCTTCTCTGAGCAATGTTCCTTTTGGGCTGAGGGGTCGTATAGGAGCAGCCCAGTTTGCTGATTGTTTGTCACAGCATTTTCAGAGGACATCCAGAATTCCAATGTAGAAAACAGAAAAATGGGCTTCTCAAGTTAAAGCCAAGAGAGGAAGGTAGAGCCATACATTTATGCATGTATTCTTCCTGAGGCAGCAGGCTTTGGACTCCCAACTGTCTGGTTTCAAATCCCAGCTTTTGTAGTCTCTTAGCTGTGTGCTCTCAGGCGAGTCAACCTCTCTGCGTACCACTTTCCTCATTGGGAAATTAAGATACTATGCAACGGTTGTTGTGAAGCTTGTATAAAACTGTGAATAAAAGCCTTAACACACTCCCTGACATATAGTATTTTCTTAATAAAGGAAGCTGTTACTTTTGTCAGAAGGTGAAAGCACTGGGAAGTCAGGTTTGGGTGAGTGTAATGTAGGACTTTCTGCCTATTAGAGCTGTTGAGAATAGGTTAAAACTGACTGCTGGGAATGTAGGAAGGGTAGACGTAGAGCTGGGTTGGCAGGGCCTTCTGAAGAGTTGAGGAATGTTGCAGAGGGAACACACTCAGATGAGACCTGTCAGTCCCTTTCCTGCTTGTCTCTGAGCACAGCTAGGCTGAGGCCTCACCTCAATGTCCCTAAGACTTGCTCTGTCATGCACAAGAGCTTCTTGCAGTTGACCTTGGAGGGGCCCCAGGTTGTGTCCTGCCCCCCCGTGGCTTGTTGTCTGTCACCTGCCCTGGCTGCTCTGGGAGTGGGGCCTAACCTGTGTCAAGTGCTTCCCTTCAGGATCAGCTGTGCAACTTGGCCTCAGCATAAGCAGCTGTGTGGGAGTGGCCAGTCTGAGCAGTGGCAGCTGTTCCCAGTCCCTTGGGGAGGGCAGGACTGTGACAGCAGGGGCAGCATTCTATTGGCAATGTCTGTCATCTCTGGCAGAGGGAGGGGGATGCCAAGGAAAAGCTACATGACCTTGACAGCCAGGCCACCATACTGGCCCCCTACAGCATGGCTCACCTGCAGGCCTCTGAGAACTAGACTTCCTTCTCAGCATAAGCCTGTGCTGCCCCTGCCCCTCACAACAAAGTTCTTCCCCAGAGGTCAGAGAGGCCATGCCCTGCAATTTGACCCTGCTGGCCATATGGCTGCCTGAGGTTCAATAGGGACGCCTGTAAGGTTTGGCTAAGGTAATCTTTTGTGAACAGTGACATGGCCTTCGGGACTCAGCTCTCAGCCCCATCTCTTTTCTTCATCACCAAGGAAGCATGAGGAGCGGCCTCAGCACCCTGTCCACTGTGAAGTCATCAAAGCCATTGCTGGAACCCTGTCCATTCCTGTCATAGCCAAGTGAGTGTCACTTCCTCCTCCTTTACTTTTTTATGCTCCATCTCATTCAGAAAGGACTTGAGCTAGCATACAAAAAATGGAATGAGGGGCCCAGGATTTAGCTCAGTGGTGTTGGTTGCCATCTGCCTCGAAAGCACAAGGGCCTGAGTTCAATCCCTGGTACAAAAAAAAAAAAAAAAGGAATGAGAGAGCATTTAAAAATGACCAAATGACCATAACGGAAGTTGGGAATGAGGCTGAAAAGTGCCTATCCTACATATCAGGTTGCTTCACCTCTGGTGGGTAGGTATGGAGGGGCATCTTGGAACACTCTGATGGATGGGCTGGGGTGAGATTATTTAAGGCAGAGAGAGCAAGAAGGTGGCCACTGAAGCAGGCCCACAACAAGGTGATGTCACATCCATAGTGCTGTGGCTCAGGGAACATAGGCAGGTCATAGAAACCCAGACGAGCAGCAGGCATGGTGGTGCATGCTTGCAATCCCAGCACTCAGGAGGCTGAGGTAGGAGGATTATTGCAAGTTCGAGGCCATGCTAGGCTATATAGTGAGTTCAATGCCAGCCTGCACTACATAGTGAGACCCTGTCTCAAAAAAAACAAGACGAATAGACAAAGGAAAAAGAAACCCAGACAAGCATTTTGCACAGCTGTGGATCTGCAAGTGTGAGATACTGATGAACAGCTCAAGGCTACTCCATGTCCAACTCAGAGCCTCAGAGCCTAGAAGGCCTGGCACAGGGAAGCTCTGACAAAACATGCATGACTGGTGAGAGGGAGGAGTTAAGGATAGAGGTGGTAGCCAAGGCCCTGGATCCTCCAGGCAAGCAGTTTTAGAGGTGGTTTGAAGGGGCAGGGCTACTCAAGACCCTGGAGCCTGTTGCTCTGCTGTCACCTGAGAGAGCACCCCCCCCCCCCGCCCCGCAACATGGCTCTCTCTTAGCTGAGGCTGCCACCTGACTCCTAATAAAATAGATGAGGACAGAGCAGTTTCTGTAAAGGTCCTTAGAGCAGCAAGTTGCAGGGAGAGGAATTATGACCAAACTGGGCCTTCTTCCTTCCCCTCATCATTAACAGTGTGTCCTCTTCCCCTTCTTTAGAGATTTGACTCAGTCCTTAGACAGCATATGGGTGACTCCTGAGCATGGGGGTTTTCTGTGGCCCCAATACCCTAGTTTTAGGCCCACATCTTCAGAAGTAGCTTTGACCACTGTTTCAGATATGAGAGAAGGGAAGTAAAATTTCTGGAGTACCTATTAAGTTCCAGGCATGTCTCAGGCTATTTTTCATATATTATCTCACTTAGTGCTCTTAGCTTCATAATGAGGAATGCATTATAATCTCCACTTTGTTGAAGCTCTGATAGCCAAAGGGATTTGACCAAAGCTACCCTGTTTGTAGGTTCTGTGATGGGAGCTCCCCTAACCCTCCTGTTACTTTTCAGTGGAGGATCTCATGACCACATACAGCAGCATTTGGACATAGAGAACTTCCGACAAGCCACAGGTGCCTCTTCAGTGATGGTGGCCCGAGCTGCCATGTGGAACCCATCTATCTTTCTCAAGGATGGGCTGCGTCCCCTGGAAGAGGTCATGCAGAAGTATATCAGATATGTACGTCTCTGCACTTTTTCAAAACCAGCATTTCTCCCTATCTGCTATGCTCCTACAGAGAGTACTTTTTGGGGCCTCTAACTGCCAGCAGCCCCTTTTGTTGCTCTCCTTTTCTTGCTTGTTTGTTTGTTTGTTTGTTTTTTGAGACAGGGTCTTGCTATGTAGTTCAGGCTGGCTTTGAACTCAATATGTAGCCCAGGCAGGCCTCAAACTTGCAGTGATCCTCCTGCCTCAGCCTCTTGAGTGTTGGGATTACAGGTCTGCACCACCATGCCCACCTCTGCTTTTCTTTTGAGCTCTTGTAGTATAGGATTGGATCTCCCCAGCTGCTATGTGAAGAGAGAACACTGGGTCATGTGCCCCTGCCATCACCTACTTCTAAAGCTTCCAGAAGGTGGAGGTGACAGGAAGGACTTTCTGGATCCAGGGTGCTGCTGAGGCCCCAAACACATGATATTGTTCTCTTTCTCTGTCCCAACCCAGTGTACACACATGCCTGCACATGGACAATGAGGTTCTGTGTCACTGAAGACAGGCATGCTTCTGGGTTGGCACAGGTGCAGACACAGCCAGGAGGAGCCATTGTAGTTGTTGTTGGGGACAGATTATCTCCATAGAGACATCTCACCTGATTTACCTCATCTGTCAAAATCACTTATAAACCATTACCACCACTACCACCACCACTACCCTGCCCCATGCTGGGGTCTGAACCTAAGGGCTCAGGCATGCTAGGCAAGTACTACAGCTGCATCCTCAGCGCTCACTTGTCTACTGCTAGCTGAACATGGTGGTGCACAATAATCCCAGCACTGGGGAGGCTGAAGCAAAAGGATTGCTGCAAGTTTGAAGACAGCCTGGGCTACACAGTGAGTTCAAGTCCAGCGTGAACTACATAGTGAGACCCTGTCTAAACTCCTTTCTCCCGTCCCTTCAAAATATACTTTTCTATTGCTGATTCCCAGAATGTTTTCCTCTGAGTTAGGAAATAACTTTAACTCTCTACATAGGGAATAGCTTTTTCTTTTGGTTGTTTTGTTTTGTTTTTGAGTCAGGGTCTCACTATGTATTTCAGGCTGGCCTTGAACTATGTAGCCCAGGCTGGTCTTGAACATGCAGAAATCTTCCTGCCTTGGCCTCATTGAGTGCTGAGATTACAGGTGTAACCCATCATACCTGCTGGAACTGGCTTTTCATAAAGCTCTTTCTTCTCATGAGGAGCTTGATAGTAATGCCAGAGACATTTCCCTGGAAAGGAATTTTTGATGCATTCACCTCTCGTTTCTTTGACACAACCCTGGTACTCTGGCATTCTGTGATCAGTTGCACCTGGCAGAGACAGTGAGTGGTCCTCAAATTCTTCAGTGAGTTGGGTATAAGAAGAGAGTGCAACCCTCAACCCAGAGCGACTTACACAATCCTCTTCAGTCCCAGGCTTACCCATGCCTGGAACTGCCTGTGTCCTCCCCAAGGCATGGCCATGCCCCAGGCAGTCATGACTGCATAGTATGTGAGTATTCTCACTGCTGCCTAAGCTGGGGATAATAGAAGACCCTGTATTTTGTGTCCCGCGCTAGGCAGTCTCTGTCCTAGAGCCTCCTCTGCAGTGCTGCAGTCTTTCTTCCCTTGGTTCTGGATATCTTCTTGGACAGGCTGGTGACCACTGGCTCTCCATCAGTCTGGGTCAGCTTTGCCTCAGCCTGGGTCAGCTCTCCAGTTTTGGCCAGCTAGCAAGTATGTGGTGGAGAAGATATGTTCAGCAGTGCTGAGCCTGTTCACTGGGTGAAAGGTGATGTTATCACTCCTGCTCAACCTTCCCTTGGCAGCTCTCAAGAGGGTGTGTTGTCATGGAGAAAGGGAGTGGCCTCAAGTGTTACAGGACTGCTTCTGGTCAACCCAGGTGCCTTCTGGCCCAAACAAGCTGAATCACAGCTCTGCTGCCAGCCAGAGCTTACCTACTTAGTCTTCTCTTTGTCTTGAGCATGCCATGGCACCTTCCCAGACACCGATGACATAAGCTCAGGTTCTAGAGATTCTAGAGCAGTGTAGGGGCAAGGGGTGGAATGGGATTCTAGAAGGCTATACAAGCAGCCTTCATCTGCTGCTGCTCTTCTGCCCTATTCTAGCCAGGCAGGTGTCCACGGTATCCCTAGACCAGTTGTGGTGAACCTATGGCATGTGTGCCACAGCGGGCTGTTTGTATCATTGAAAACTCTAAAAGGTTCGCCATCACTGTCCTACACAGTCATCTTGCCTTCCTGGGCCTCACTTCCCAGGCTGTGGAAAGGGGTAACTGCTACACCTCTCACTTGTTGAGATTCAAAAAGAGACAGATAACGTGTGAAGATGGGAGCTATGCCCTACCAATGTAGGGGAACTTAGAGGGAGACTAGTTACAGTGTAGGAAGCCAAGGCTCCTACCCAGGTTCTAAAAAATAGAAGAATCTTACCCTTATTCTGGAGCTGGACTTGCCATGCCAGAATTTGGTATATCCCCTCTTTGCCCCACAAGATGCTTAGCACTAGGTTCTCCATGGTAGCGTGTGGAGGCTGAGGCAGAAAGGAGTCCTTCCCCTTCTATGCCTCAGGCAGGTTGTCCAGAAAAGTGTGCTTTGAATTTTGGGCCTTGATTTTGACTGTTAATCTTTGTATTGCTAGCTAGGGGAAAAGATGGCCAAGTGCAGGTGGATCTTCTTAAGGGGGTCACATTACTTTGGCTACTAGCATACCTCTAGTGTCCCCTTGGAGCGCCTGTCCTGCCATTGGAGCCTACCAGCAGACAAGCTCATGCCAGTTCTCCTCCTAGGCAGTGCAGTATGACAACCACTACACCAACACCAAGTACTGTTTGTGTCAGATGCTACGCGAACAGTTGGAGTCGCCCCAGGGAAGGTTGCTCCATGCCGCCCAGTCTTCCCAGGAAATTTGGTAAGAAAGGCAATGGACTATCCATCTGTCCTTGCAGACATTGCAGACAAGGCTTGATTTTGAGCCTTAAGCTGACTCTCTGAGGGCTCAGGGATACAGCTTCTGGACATGGATGTGGAGAAGTGGGATTCTGATATATCTTTGCCTCATAGAACAGGCTATCTTCAGAGCTTTTTAATGTTTCATTCCTAGACTGATTTCAGCAGCAGAAATTGGAACTAGGACACCACCAGGGTGGAAGAATACAAAGGATAGGCTTGACAATTCCTGAGGAGGAAAGGGCTTTTCCATTAATGGGATTGTCACATACCAAGGCCCCTCCCAATGGTCAGGAGAGGGAGGCCTGTAGAATGGAGTTCCTGGCCTGGGCCTGCACCCATTTTTACTGCAATCTGAGAGGCCACCCATTGGTCCTCTAGATGTGATGCAGCTTCAACTCAGGTGGTTAACACTTGGAGGTCCTTCATAGCTTAACCTAATTCCAGTTCCCGCAACTCCTGTCTGCTGCTGTACCTCCACACCTGTGTTCCTACTGGGCCCTCTGCTTGGAAGGTCTATGTCCTTGTATTGGCTGTTTGTCTCTGCCCTACCAGAATCTTCCTTCCACTCTGGCTTATGGCATTGCTTCTGTCCCTGTCCCACTTAGCTTAAACAGTTGGACCTCTAGAACAGAGTGCAAGTCTACAGCTCTGGGTGGTACCTCAGTTCAGGCTTGATCCTTGGTAACTGCTTGTGGCTAGGTACAAAGTGAGGAACCACTCAGTGGTCAGGCCTCTGTCTTTTCTTCCTGTGAGGTCACATGAGGATAAGGCTGTGGCACACCCTAGGCATTTGATCAGTTTAGTCACAGCTGGCCAGGAACATCTACCTGTTTGGCCCTCCTTGGGAGAGAGTCTTCAGGCAGTGGGAGTGACCTATACAACCTTTTCTCCCCAAGCCAGCCTTCCTCTAGTGTCAATGCTCAGAAGTTCATATACTCCAGCTTCTAATCCAGGTTGACCTTGGACTTAGGGTAGGTAGGTGGTACCTTCCACTGCCCAGATGCCCAGTGGAGTTTTGGTATATGTGATACAGGAGTTGCTCAGTGGTGGGGCGCTTTGTTCCTGCAGTACCCCTGGTGCTTCTCTACTAAGGTACCTTTCTGCTTCTTTCTCCATAGTGAGGCCTTTGGCCTTGGTACGTTCTACAAGGAGACCACACAGGAGATAGATGCCCGGAGGGTTGAGCTCTTGGCCAAGACTCCAGAAGAGGTTGGGGAGCCAGCTGAAGATACCTCTGGTGTCATTAAGATGGCTGTCAAATTTGATCGGTAGGTTTCCAGCTTGGCCTAACCATGGGCCAGGGTCAATGCCAGGATCTGACCAGGCCAACAAGTTGGCTAGACTACAAGTCTCCTTGGTTTGGATCCTTGTTACCAATTTTCAGCATCCCCAAGAAGGTACTTTTAGGGAAGACAGTAAGCCCAGGCAGCACTGTTGAGGGGTGTGCAAGTTGTCCCAAGGATGACTAAACTCTTTTTTCCTGACTCACTCCTTCCCTCAGGGTGGGAGCACTTTCCTCTTGTTCCTGAAAGTCTGTGCTTTTCTTCTGGCCTTGAGGAGCTAGCTGTCTGCATTAAGCTCTCAACAGCTGCAGGAGCTCACCCTCATTTGACTGTGTACCCTCTGCTCATACCCACTGTCCCAACACCAGCCCTATTGTACCCTCTGTAGGCAGAAGTAGCCTCAGGCTGATTCTTCTCCCAGACTGTAACTCAGCTTTGAATGGTGCCCTCATCCTTGTCCTCTGCCATCTGGAACTGAGCCTTTCTTCAGTCCCCAGACCTGGAGCCAGTCTTGTCTGGCAAGGACTTGGGAATGGGGGTGGGAGGATAGCTGTTGGGCAGTCATATGCCAGAGGGAGCTACCAGTGGGAAGTTGGAACATGTCCTTTCTACCCTGTTGGCCTATTACAGACTTATGAAGCCAGAGTCTGTTGTGTCCATGGTTGTAGCAGATAATCTTGACACTTGGCAAATGGAATCAGAGTGTGCACTGAGCTAGACCTTGATATTGTATGCCATCTAAGTTCCTTACTTCTACCCTTTCCCTCTGATCTTATCATGAGAGGCAAACTGGACCTTTCCTGGCTATTGAAGATAGTTTTACAGGCTGGAGCTCAGAGTGCTTGATCCTCCCCACCCAGTATACCAAGCATGCTGGAACGCATCCTCCCTTTAAACAGAACCTAGGCTTTAACAGCTGGTAAGACAGGAAGGGTTTCCCAGGGAAATAGGCACTGGAACATTAAGGGAGCCTCAGTTACTGTAGCTCCTATCAGGAACTGTTTGGGGCCCTTGCTAAAGGAAGTAGTGGGGATGGTGAGTGGTCTCTAACTGCTTTCCGTTCTTTCCCCAGGAGAGCATACCCACCCCAGATAACCCCGAAAATGTGCTTGCTGGAGTGGTGCCGCAGAGAGAAGTTAGCACAGCCTGTGTATGAAACGGTAAGTTCTGGCTGTGTCCTAACCTGCAGCCAGCCATAATACTGGTGCCATCACCCCAGCACACCCCCAGTATCTGCTTAGTAGTCCCAGGCTGCTTGGCTAGCATCTGGCCTTGCCCTCATTGGCATGCAGAACTTTCTGGGACTAGGATAGCCCCTTCCCTCTGACCTTGGCCTATTGTCCAGTTCTGGCATACATATCTTTGGTTAAGCCAATGAGGTACATAATTGGGCCCCAAGCATGGGGCCCCTGGGTTGGAAACTTTGAGATAGTCTTTCTTCATCTCCTTTGGTCCTTGTAGGCTCTGCCTCTTTCCAACTGGCCTTCTGGCCTCCAGACTTATACTTTCTGGGCCTTATGTCACTATTTGCTTCAGTAACTTTTGCATTTTTTTTTAGATAGTCTCACTATGTAGTCCAGGCTGGCCTTGAACTCATTGTGTGGCGCAGGTTGGCCTCAAACTCATGATCCTCCCGCCTTGGCCTCACAAGTGTTGGGATTACAGGTGTGTCATCACACTTGGTGCCGGAGTGATTGCTCCAAAAGAAATTGAACCTCTGTCTCCCTTATTCAAGCGATCAGCTCCCCTGTGCCTGTAGAATCAAGCCCTAACCCCCAGCATAGTGCACAACTCCCCCAACATATCTCACTGCTTTAGATCTCATCTACTCAGTCCTCTGCTCCAGCCATATCACCTGGTCCCTCTGCCAAGTATGTGCCTTCTCTGTCCTTGTCCTCTCTCACCCCTTTGCTATCTGATAAACTCCTCCTCATTTGGGGGACATCCAGATGTTAGTTTGAGGAGGCCCCATAATATGTAGCAAAAGGCTGTGACAGCCCTTTGCTTAGGTCCATGAGAGAACTGTGGACACAATATCATTGTCAATTTGTGTGTCTGCCTTTTTTCCATGCACCAGACACTTTTGCATGGGAGGAACATGTGATCAAGTAGCCTTCATTTGACTTGGGTTGGGAGTACTTCCCTTTATCTACTTTTGATGAGATGTGGCATGTTGGCCTCCAGGCCAGCCAGCCCTATTTCCTTCTCTCTCTCTGCACCAGGTTCAACGACCTGTGGATCGCCTATTCTGCTCTGTTGTCACGATTGCAGAACAAAAGTACCAGTCTACCTTATGGTGAGTTTCTTCATCAGAGGACATGAGGCTTGGGATGGGGGACCTGAATCCAGCATTGGCCTGAGAAGGTTAAGCAGGTAGTAAAACAGAGGGTTAAGCAGTGCATGGGTATTGGTGTCCCCACGTGATGCCCTTACTTAGTTTTGCCTCCCAGCCTCTCGTCCTGCAACTTGCACACCTACCTTATTGCCCTGTGCTTTGTCTGCCCAGGGACAAGTCCAAGAAACTAGCGGAGCAGACTGCAGCCATCGTCTGTCTGCGGAGCCAGGGCCTCCCTGAGGGTCAGCTGGGTGAGGAGAGCCCCTCGCACAAGCGCAAGTGGGAGGCCCCTGCCCAGGACCCTGGGGGCCCCAGAACTCAGAAGCCAGTACCACCTGGAGAGCTATGCAAGAAGCCCTTTTCAACCTTGGACAATGGTGAAGAGAGCCCCCTGGAAGGCTGGTGACTACTAGTACTGTCCCTGGTCTGGTGATTCACTCCATGGACTTAGCTCTAAGATGGTCTTGGGTGCCAGAGGATGAACCAGATGCCACTGGACAATTCACTGGCAGGAGTTACGGGTCCAGGTCCAGGCCATTAGCCTGAAGCACAGGCCAAGGAATACCCCAGGGTAGATCCCTTCTCCCCTGGTGGGTCTGAGTTATAGAACCAAGTTTCCAGCAACCTGAGTATATTTTTGAAAACAGGAAGCTTTTCAAGTAACACCTCCTCAACCTGATTTTGGTACAGTGCAATAAAGATACTCCCTAACCTCACCCATAGCTGACTACTTCAGCCTTGGGCATCTTCAAACATAGACTTGTGTCCTGCCATAAGGAGCTTCCCAAAGCATGTCCCACCAGGCATAGTGGCACATGCATGTAATCTCAGCACTCAGTAAGCTGAGGCAGGAGAATTGCTCCAAGTTCAAGGCCAGCCTGAGCTGCATAGTGAGTTCAAGGCCAGCCTGAACAACATAACAAGACCCTGTCTCCAAAAAAAAGAAAAGGAAAGAAAAATAAAACCCAAAGCACGTCCTCTGTCCTTTCTTGTGGGTCTGATAGAGCTTGGGAATGGACTATCACCTTTCATGCCCACTTGACTTGGGCTGAGCCAGAGATGTCCTAAAACTCATTTTATTGATGGGAAACTTGAGATGCTGGGCATCAGTTGACTTTCCTGATGGCAATCTATAATATCTGGGAGGACTAGGGCATCTGGTGCCCCACTAAGGGACCATCCCAGTGAGTTCAGGGGTAACTGGAGTATTTGCCTTGAGAACAGGAAACTGCCTGACCCCTGATTCTGATTCTCCTTTAAGCCTGACAGCTGGCTGGAGTCAGACCTGATAAGGTACCTGCCCTGGGGGGGCGGGGGGCGGCGGCACTGGAAGCTGCTGATGACAGCAATTTGGCTATTGCAATTCACAGCATATACACACCCCTCCCCCAGCCCCACTTGGGGCAGAAGGAAGTGGCAGATTCTCTTTAATTTCCTCCTGGCAGTGAGAAACAAACAAACGGCTACCACCACGTCTCTTGGGGCCTCCCGCCCCCTTACTGGGAGGGGCATTCTGACCAAAGGTCCCAGCCCCACCCCCAGCTTCCTCCACTGTAAACATGCTGCCCTGTCTTTACCTTTGCTGGGCTGTTTGGGGGAAGGCTTCACCTTTTGGCCAAGGTCCTCTTCCTTACATCTCCCTGGGGTGAGCCTCATGGCTCTGTGGCAGCACAGCCCCAGGGGGTCAGGGCTCTGTGTCAAGCCAGCAGCCCCTGGCCCTGGTCTCTGAGTCAAGGGTTTATGGGATAAGGCTTTGTTTTAGGCCGGTGCTGCTGCCGCCCCACCCCCCACCCCACAGGCTCTTCTAGGTGCTTGCAGATAATGATACTATACTCCCAGCTGCCTTCCACAGTGCTTTACAGTCTGACCTTGAGCATCTCACATCTAGCCCTCTCTGCCACAGGGGCCCTTCTCTGACAGTAGAATCAGCTGTCCTCTGACTCTGTGCTCTATGAAGCTGGCTGGGAGATAACAGGCTGGCCCTGTGATGGGGTGGCTAATGGAGTCGCTCCATGCCAAGATTGCCCTCACTTCCTAGACTAGTGCTCCCAGAAAAGCCCCCCTACCCTATGTGGAATATAGTCCTGGTCCAGTCTCAGCTACCAAGCTTTTGGCACAATTTATTTCTGATTTTTTTTTTTTCACTAAAAATTGTTTCAATTAAAATGACCTTGGGCCAGGTATTTAGCTCAGTGTTTTCACTGCCTGCTTGGCAAGTGCAAGGACCTGAGTTCAATCCCCGGTACCAAAAAATAAATAAATAAAATAAAATGATCTTACCTTTCCTCATGGCAGACTAGATTTGGGCAGGCAGAAGGGCCCCACAGCGCCCCCCTCCCCCACCCCAGGCATGCCTGGGAGGACTCTAGGGACTTGGCATGATGCTGTGGGGACTGAGATTCATCTCCTTGGTGGGACTGGGTGTTGATCTTAGGCCTTTCCTTCCCTTCCACCAGTGTGATTTTTCTGGGGAAGCCCTTCCCCCTAGCAGGGTCAGGTTCATTTCTGGGCTATGGGAAAGGAGAGTCCAAGACAGAAGTCTGGACATTAAGGTAGCAACTGGAGTTGTAGTGGCAGCTTCCCTGGTGTGGATGAGGCCCTAATTTGATCCCTAGCAACACAACACACATACACACACACACACACACACACACACACACACACACACGATGGAGGATAAAAGTATAGGGCCTCTGAGGACACTGGGGAGAGGTTCATTCACAGGGCAAATGAGTGGAGAGGGGCTGCCCCTGACTGAGGATGTCTGGTAAAGATCCTGGATACATACGTAGGTCCTCAAATGATGATCTCATTTAATAAGCACACCTTATTGCCCTGGTCTCAAAGTGATCTGTCCAAAGCCTAAGACTGACTGAAAGGCCCCAGGCCTGAAAGCTCTTACCATCATTCTCACTATGTCCACCCTAACTTAGGCTCCCAAACCCCTCACTGGGCTAGTAGCCACAGTACTTATGCATCCATTCCAGCCATCTTGAAGCCCTCCCCATAGCTTATCACATTTTGGAGATGAGTGGTTTGATATGAGCATGAGAGGGAGGGGTGGGTAAGGCTAAAGAGGGTGGCAGGACTTCCAAAGGCATAACAAAAAGACTGAATTTGTGCAGGAATGAAGATGAATGCCTTGGGCATCCCATGTTCTCCTGCTCAGATCTCTTCCCTGGCTCTCTAAGACTGCTCTCTGGACCAGGTCCAAACCCCTTAGCCTCATGTTAGAGGACAAAGTGCTGACCTGTCTTCTCAGCAACCTGTCCTGACTTCAGCAACTAACTTTCTGAGGTTGTAGTTTGCTGGTTTTATCCTCTTGGCCCAGATTGGGACCCGCTCAAGGGCAGTCCTTGTGTCCTCTATGGCCAGTGTTGGCATGCGGTGGGAGCAGGCTTAGAAGACTAATATAAAAGCTCAGAGCAAAGGAGACATGGGCATGGAGGGGAAGAACTTTTCTAAACTCTAACTTTCCTCCAAGGCTCCTCCTGTATTCCCTAGTATGAAAGGAGAGGCTGGAATCAGTTAAGCTGTACCATCCCAAGGCTCTGAGGGTACAGGAGGGCCTTCAGCAGTGGAGCCGGAGGGGCAGGTTTGTGGCAGCTGATAAAAGATAATAGCTCTCCTTCATTCTCAGTCCTGGCTGGTATTCATACCCAAGGGAGATTGGGAGTACAGAGACCCCCACAGTCATTTTCCTCCCTGTAGTTCTATCAGCTGCACTGGTTTCTGTTTCACAACACTCAGAAAGGGCTGGAGGCTGGTCAGATGACCTCTAGGAGCTTTGGAATGAGGCTAAGGAGCATGTGCACCTGCAGTTTCTTAGAAAGTGGTGACTTGCTTCCTCATTCAGCACCCACTCTTGTCTCAGCCCTCATCACTTTATGTTAGATTATCAGCTTGGCCCACACCAGAAACCCACCCCATGACATGACTCCCTCTAAGTACTCTCTAGATGCTTGGTGCCTGGGAACACAGATGTATTCTCTTCAGTCCCTTCCCAGTAGGGTGGGATTAGGGGTGTTGAAAGACCCAAGATCTACTTCTTGCCTCCCCTCTGGCCTGACTGGCTGAGTCTCTGGTTCAGGAGAATTCATGTCTGCAAGGAAGATGGCCTGGATAAAGGTTCGTTTTCTCAGATGACATCTCTCAGATGACAACCTAGAAGGTAAGTATATGGGAGTGGGGAGGGAGACATAACCTTTAGTTTTAAGTTTTATGGTGATTGGGAGGTAAACTGGCCAAGGTTTGGGGACCCTACACTAATACCAGGATTGTGTTATATGTGGTACTACACTTGGGCCAGCAACCTGTCTGAGGCAGAGACCTCAGAGCTGGTGTGGCTTTTGTGCTCCAAGTTCTCCAGTCAGGCCCTAATGTTGAAGATCCTTTCAAGACAGGATAGCTTATTGAGGATTTTCCTCTCACCCAATGCCATTTGCTCCCTGTCCTTGACTACTTTTATCTTCTGCAAGTCCTCTGCTCTAAACCCTTTCATAGCTCCCTACTCCCCTTATAATAAAGTCAAGGCCCTCTCACAGTCACCTATGGCACTCTGCCCACTCATCCAGCCTCATCTTTGCTTCTGCCCACTGCAGGTACTTTTTTTTTTTTTTTTGAGATAGGGTCTCTCTACATAGTTCAGGCTGGCCTTGAACTCACTGTGTAGCCCAGGCTGGCCCCTAACTCCTGTTGATCTTCCTGCCACAGCCTCCTGAGGGCTGGGATTACAGGTGTGTGCCACCACGCCTGGCCACTGCATGTACTTTCTGGTCTCCATGTCTTTGGAAATCTATTCTTTGCCTGGAACAAACCTTCTTCATCTCTTGCCTGTTTCCAATTCCTACTCACCTTGTGGAGGCCCTTTCAGCCAGAGGTTTTGAAACTTAAGAGCTCCTGGCAAAACTCTAATCTCTTTGCATAGTAATTATAGATTTGTGGCCCCCCCACCTCCAATACCCCCTGAAAGGATACTAATTTATCTCAGTACTCCCAGGTTCAGCACAGGTACAGCACAAAGCACTGGGTAGGAATGAACCTGTCCAAGATGAATATCTCACATGCTCAAGACATGGCTTGGTCTCCTGACCGAAGGCCTAGTTGGGCTCCCTAGTTGGGTTTCCTGGTAGCTGAGAAATGACTGAGACTGCTCCAAGGAATTCTCCCCCTCCATCCCTTTCTCCCAGGGGCTTTTGTGGGTAGTGTTGTATTTGCTGTGAGCCTTTCAGAGTGACATTTCTGAGGCTTCTCGCTAGTACCCAAGCCTGTGTGATAGCTGGGTTCCTCCAGCAACGCTCACTTAAGAGATGCACTGCGCTTTGGGCTCTGTGCCCTAGGCATAGAGCTGGAGAAGGCGGTGGACTCCCTATCTACACAAGCGCCTCTCTGGAGCCCTGAGTAAACAAGTGTCCCCTGACCCCAAGAGGCGGTGTCTTGGGCTATTCTCAAGGGAAAGTAGGCACCCTGGAGAGGGATCAAGAGTGAAAATGGGCCTTCAGGCAATATCACTTTCCACTGGCAGCCATTGCTTTGGGTGGCTGGAACCCTCCTGCTTTCGTGTCTGTTTATCGGGATACAGAGGTTACAGAGCTTTGAGTGGTGGGAACTCAACACGGGGCTTTCCTGCCAGGGTGCTGGCACGTGCCTGAAACCCCAGCACTCGGGAGGCTGAGGCAGGATCGCCACGAGTTTGAGCATGAATTACACAGCCCTGTCAACAATAACAAACACCCAAAATCAAGGGACTTTCCGGCTCAGCTTGCTCAACTTGCAGCTGTGCACAGATCCTGCGTCTAGGTTTCCGAGGAGGTCTAGAAGGCGAATTCTTTCCTCAAGGAGAGCAGCAGCCTGGGCGAGCTAGTGAGGACAAACGCGAAGGCAGGGAGGGTTTGCAGCGATCGCGAGTTCTGACTCGAGACGGGGAGGACAATCCAGGCTTTGTTTGGCTCAGTCCAGTCCTCGTCCTCTGGGGACTCCTTCATTGAGGTTGTGGTGGGTGGTCGGGGGCGTGAGAGTGTCCAGGTAACACTGCGGCCCGCTGTTCTCCAAACGCGGCCATACAGAGTAACACGGCGCGGCCGCCCACCACAAAGCCCATAAATCTAGCCTCCCGCGACAAGAGAGCCACCCCAAAATGAGATCTTTAGTTGGCCTGTGGTGGGTTCTTCAGGCCAAATGGAGTAAGCTATAAGTCGGCTGTACACCTGTCGGGTTTGCAGGAAGTGGCGGAGCGCACCGACACCCAACTACAACTCCCAAGAGGAAGCAAGGGTCTTTGCCTCTTGGTGTTCACGTGACTTTCTTCTCGCCCGAGAGTCACGCGATAGGCCGACATGGGGGCGGGGCCCCCTGGCTTGTCCACGGAACCAGTGGCCTATGGACAGCCGGCCCGGATGGGCGAGCAGCACGGGGCGGGGTCAGACGCGCTGCGCGGCGCTGGAGCGCGCCGGTGGTGGCGACTTGGGGGGGGGGGAACCGCGGGGAATCTTGGCTAAGGCGTCGGTGATAGCGTCTGCACCAGTGGCTGGCTGTGGTGGCTCACTGTGCGGATCGGCCCACGGCCAACTTTTTAGTTCGGAACGGAACGGAACGCTCGTCGTCGCGGGCCCCGCCCGGAAAGTTTGCGAAGGAGCCACGAACTCCTGGCCGGCGCGGCCCGGCATGAAGCGGCGCTGAGGAGCCGCCGCCGCCGCTGCCGCTGCTGCTGCTTGAGGAGGAGCTGCAGTACCCCGTACCAAGCCGATGACTACTGCAAACTGTGGCGCCCACGACGAGCTCGACTTCAAACTCGTCTTTGGCGAGGACGGGGCGCCGGCGCCGCCGCCGCCGCCCCCGGGCTCGCGGCCTGCAGGTGGGTGCCGGGCCGGGCGGGACCTAGAAGCGTCCGCTCTGCTCTCTCTCGCCATCTCGCCCTTTCCCGGGTCCCCTGGTTGTTCGGGGACTGGTAACATCGACTGTGTGCGCGTGGTGAATGAAAATGGATGTAAATCACTGAGGCAGCGTGTGGGTTGCTGCGACGTAGAAGTGGCTGCAACCAAACTAGTGGGGAACTTGCTCAGACTCCGGTGGCTAGTGGACGCAAGGTTTGGAGGCCGAGGGTCGGGACCGCTGCCCAAGTGGCGTGTGGTTGTCGCTGCGTTGCCAGTATGTTGCAGAGAAAAGGTTTCTGTGAAGCTCTTAGGCGCATTTGGTTTTTCATCTATTCTAGGTGGTTCTAAAAAGTCTTTATTTGAAAGATGCTCATTTTTGAAGTGTAAAATTCCCTTAAAATTTGTGTACATGTTTTTAAAAACCTATTTTGTTAGGGAAGTAATGATTTCGACTTCCAATTGTGCAAGTTTATGTCCCACAGTTAATTCGAAGTTAACTGGAAGGGGACTTTTCTGCAAACTGAGTTTTCTTGCTTGAGCAGTATTTCGGAAGTATTATTTAAAGAGGGGGATGGTTTTTCCCAGTTCTCCTTCAGAGTTCAGGAAGTCAATTTTTGTTTTACGAAAACACTCTCCTTAGGAGATAATTTAAAAGATCTCTCTTAAATTGGAAAAGCTGGGCACCATAATGCTTGCAAGTCAGACCAATCAGGAAATAGAAACAAGATGACTGGGGACTAGAGCTCTCCTGTGACCTGGTTTGGAATACTGTTGTTCATTAAGTTCAGTTTCCCTATTACATTTGCAGACGAACTTCAAAACGGTGATGGATAAGGGTGATCCCTATTTATTCTTTCCGGGTATTAGGAGAATTACTTTCGAATGTTTTTGGTGAATGTTTTTGTATTGATGTTCAGTAAGTAGATTGTTCTCCAGATTTGCATTGAAAAACTTACATTAAAGGTGAGGCATAAGAATTTGCTTGGCGGAACAGTACATCTCTTATCAGTAGTCTTTAATCAGTACTTGTTAGATGTCTTTTTCAATATGATACGTGATTTATAATAGCTATGCCTGTGTTTATTTTCAGTTTCACTAATACTATTTAAGCATCTGTGTTGAAGATACTGTTTGGTACTTTGTAGTGTTTTATTGATGCAAAAAACCCTGAGACTTCTCAGTTTGGGAAATAGACACACACCTAAATAACTGTACTTCTAGGCAGATTGAATTGTGTAGGGTATTTTATAAGGAAGAAACAGGAAAAGTGGTATTTGTGGAGAGGGTGTCATTGACTTGTACTTATGTGATTGGGACTGGACAAAATAAAAAAAAACTTGTTTGAATATTTTAAAACATGTACTAATAAAAATTAGAATTGGAGGAAAAAATTTAAAAAGAAGATAAACAGTTGATATCACACTTTTTCACAGGCACAAACTTGGAAACCACTATATACTAAATATGTGATCGGTAAAGGTGTTGACTAAGCTAGGCATGGTGTTGCATACCTCCAGAAATTGAAGCAGCAGGATCATAAATTTGAGTTTAGTTGGGGGCAATTCAGTGAGATTCTGCATCAAAACAAAAATAGAAGGGCTGGGAATGTGTGGGTATATAGCATAATGGAAGAGAGCTCTTGAGTTCAGTCCCTAGAATGGAGTGGGAGAGGATCATCTAGAAGGAATTCAGTTCAGGTTTGTAATTTGATTTATAATTAAAATTCTCAAAGGTAAACATCAGCAATTTTATTTATGAGAAAAAGTCCACTTTAAAGTCTTATAGCAGATAATTTTTAAAAGTTTTTTACTAAGGTGAAAATACATATGAATAAGTCAACCATAATCTATTGACATTCACAGTGTTGTGTGACCACTACTAAATTGAGCTCTGAAACATTTTCTTTACCCCAAAAGAAAACCCTGGCTGTACCCATTAAAACCCTGTTCTCCATTACCCCTTCTTCCCTCCCACCCTTTAGCAACCAACATCTGGTTTCTGTCTCTGTGGATTTACTTATTCTGGATATTTCATGTTAATGAAATCATGTAATATGTGACCCTTTGTCACTTCTTTAACTTAATTTAATGTTTTCATGGTTTATGTACTTGGTAGCATGTATCGGAATAATAGTCCATTGTGTACCTATATATACATGCATGCCACAATGTTTATCCTTTCATCTATTGATGGACATTTGGGCTGTTTGTACCTTTTGGCTGTTGTGAATAGTGCTACTATTAACACCAAGCAGCTAATTTTTAAATTCTGTTGAGAAATATGTGTAATGTAGTCAAAGCTAAGTTTTCAGAATTATTTGTTCACAAAATTAGTTCTCATTTTAATAAGCATAAATATGAGTATAGTATGTAATTTGAAAGAGTTAAGTGGATTAACTAAATGGTTCTGGGAAGGTATATGCAGAAGTAGGCCATAAGAATAAACTTGCTTAGTAGAATTCACATGAGTGCTGAGTTCTATCAGTGTTTTTACTTGGTTGAGGGTTCTTTGCCTTTGGAATGGAAGTTCCTTGAGAGCATGGATAATGTCTATATCTGGTATTATCAATGTTTGGCATAGTGCCATTACATAGCAGGCACCTGATTATTTGTCTAATGAATTAGTAAATACCACTTAAATTGAGTCAGTACTCACTATTTTTTCATAGTTGAGGAAGTTGATGAGGATTGTTTCCATTCTTTGGGTTTTATTGGTTAGTTCCATGAAATAGCACTTTTTGGTAATTTTGGCCAATGTGAATTTATATCCCAGGTTAGAGAGTACTTATAGAATATCTATATTTCCACACTGGGGACAGTTTTTTGTTTTGTTTTGGAGGGTTTTTGGGGGTTTTTTGTTTGTTTGTTTGGAGACAGTCTCACTCTGAGCGCTGGGATTACAGCGGTGTGCCACCACATGTGCCTGACAGGGGACAATACTTGATGGGAGGAGGAGATGGAAAGTGAAGACAACTTAAGACACTGAATTTAGTGATTGTCCTAAGCAAGTTTGTTAAAGTACACTTTAAATGATTTGTTATACTTGATAACATTGAATACCTTTGTGACTGACTTTTTGACTGACTTTATTTTATTTAGTTAATTAAATTATTTTTTGTGGTACTGGAGTTTGAACACAGCCTTTGCATGGAGTTACATCTCAATTCTTTTTTTCTTTTTCTTTTTCTTTTTTCATTTTGAAATGGGATCTTACTAAGTCACCAAGTTGCCCAGACTACACTTGAACTTGTGATCCACCTGCCTCAGCTTGCCAGGGTGCTGAGATTACGGGATGCACCACTACCCCTGGCTCTGACTTTTATTATTATTCTGAGATGTTCTGAGATTTTTAAGACACTAGAGTCCTTTTTTTTAAGCTCCCAGTGCTCTGATTTTTCCAGTTAAAATTAAAGTAGTTTGTTAAACTTTTTCTCAGTACCTAACTTCAAATTATATTTCAGTAGGAAATAGGGAATTTAAAATAGGTAAGTATTTAATGTATCCTATTATTTGCCACTGTAAAGGTTGAGAAACTTCCTACATCATTGTCTGTAGTTTACTGTGTTTTTACTTCATCTAGTTCTTGGATATTTGATCCATGTGTTCATTATAATTTACTGTCTCATATATAATTTGTAAATGGGATAATATATTTAAAGCTCTGAGCATAGTCCTGGCTCAGTAATGCTCTTATAAGTTGTGGTAGTTAATATTTCTTTAAAAACATATACCTTTCTTTAAAGACACATATAATGGATAGCTGGGTCTTTTTCCTCTTTTCTAAAATCTTCTCTGTATGGTACTACATTAAAACATTGAAAGAGTAGGGACAGATTAAAGATTCCTATAAACCTAGTTTACAGGAGTTGCAGTATTTGGTTTTAGACATTTTTATTCTATCCTCTTAATTCTAGTCTTTATTCTTTTCAATGTTCTTTACCTCTTCTTGTATTTTACAAAGTAAGAAAGCCATTTGACTTTTTTGTTTTTGTCTTTGAGACAAGGTCTCAACTATGTAGGTCAGGCTGGACTTGAACTCACTGTGTAGCCCAGGCTGGCCTCCAGCTGGTGGCAGTGCTCCTGCTTCAGCCTCCTGAGTTCTGAGATCACAGGCATGTGCCACCACACATGGCTAGAAAGTCATTCGTTTTTAATTGTTTTTCTATTTTTTTTTAAAATTAAGTTGTGACTGACTGGTAGGGTGGAAAAAGGTGGTTGATTTGCTAATCATTCTAAATATAATTGGATATTTAAATAAGGATGAAAAAGGAAGTTGCTTGTATGGTTCCCTGTAGAAATTTAATGGTGTGTTTGTACAGCCCATTTGGTACTATAAAGGAGAATTTGATTGTTGCTAATCCGTATTTCCATACTATAGGTCAGCATTTTATGTAGACCTGAATGCAGTGAGATTATGTATGTATTAAATGACTGAGTCAGTGGTAAACATTTCACTTGGAAGAATAATTTAATATTGTTTCTTTGACATGTTTCCTGACAGGGGTTGAAGGATATTCCTGGAGGTTTTAGAATTCTGTGATCTAGATTAGTGAACATATGTGTTTTAGTTAAGAATGAGGAAAAACTTAGGGAAGGAAAACACTCTGGAGGGCTGAGGCAGGAGAATGGCAAGTTTGAGCCCAGCTTGGGCAATTTGGTGACTTAGGGAGACCCTATCTCCCAAACAAAACCTTTAAAAAGAAGGAAAACCAGCCTGAGGATGTAGCTCAGGTGAATGCCCTGGGTTCAATCCCCACAACTGCCAAAAAAAAATTTTTTAAAGGGTCAGTGTCATTGTTTTATTAATAGATTCATTATTGTAAGAGTTTTGATTTTTCTTGGCTTTCTTAGGTTTTCCAGTTTTCCCATACAGCAGAATATTTTGGCATATTTTCTGAACTATTACCGGTTTTACTGTCATTTTTTGTTAAAAAACATGAATACAAATGAACACGCCCAAGACATTGTAGGGGTTCAGGAAGACTTGTATTTTTATGGGCATTTAAGTATTAATTGTAAAATCAATTTATTAACAATAATATAATATATTATAATATTAATATAATATTATTATGACGACTTTTCTTTCTGCAGCAACAATAAATTTTCTGTAAAGTTGTATATGTTTTTATTGAAGGCACAGTCTAAGCTGGGTTTCTTTGTTTCTTTGGTTTTTTTTTTTTGGTACAAGGGATCGAACTCGGGTCCTTGTGCTTGCGCAGCAGGCAGCGAAACCACTGAGCTAAATCCCTGGCTTTCTTTCTTTGTTTTGAGACAGGGATTCACTACGCAGTTCAAGCTGGCCTTATACTATGTAGCCCAGGTTGGCCTCGAACTTGTGAGTCATCCTGCTTCAGCCTCTTGAGTGCTTAGACTACAGGTGTGCATCACCACACCTGGCCCAAGCTGTTCTTGAGGTTTGCTCTCTTGTTTATATTTTAATGAAGTGTAATCAGAAGGATATTTTTGGTGAGAAAATGTAGTCTTCATTTTTTACGAGAGATAGTCAAATACTGGTATATAAAATAGAAACCTTTTAAGAGATGATGAGTTATATTCCCAATTTCCTTCTCATCGTTGCTACATGAGAAGTGGATTGATTTACTATGGTAATGTTTTATTTTAAATAGGTGTGGGATTGAGGAAGCCCCAGTATAGTAAAGGCACCTTACTTTTAAAAAATAGGATCTAGATGTGGTGGTGGCACACACTTGTAATCCCAGCACTCTGGGAGGCTGGGGCTTCAAGTTCAAGCCCAGACTGGGCAATTTAACAAGTTAGTGAAACTCTGTCTTAAATTTTAAAAGGACTGGGGTGTCAGTGCAAGGACTGGGGTTCAATCCCCAGTAACACCAAAAGGGGGTGGCACCTAACACACATACCTGTAATCTCAGCTACTGGGAAACTGAAGCAGGAGGATCACATATTGGAGCCCAGGGCAGGGCAATTTAAAAGGGGCTGGGGATGTTGCTCAGTGGTAGAGAACCCTTGGATTTAATCCCTAGTAGAGAGAGAGAGAGAGAGAGACAGACAGACAGACAGACAGTGACAATAAGAGGGACTGAGAGGCTCAGAGAGAGAGGAAAAACCTGAGTATGTTGCGCCTTATTTGATAGTAAGTGGTAGTGTGACTGCTCAGACAGTAGCATAAATAAGGGAAGTGTTATCTATCTAAAGCTGTCCTGGTGGGTTAGGGGAGTAAACACAGCAGATTTGGCAGTAAGCCTGGCTTCTAAAACTAAATCCAAGTCATCAAATTTGCCCAGGCGTGCCACATGAGGTTCAAGTAACAGTGGAATTTAAGAAGAGTTAAGTTTATTCAGGGAGGGTTAGAAGAGTCACAAGCAGGAGCAAGCTTTTTTAACAGCCATCATTTTAACTCAAACATAGTATGAATCTGCATATTATTTCCTCATTTCTGGTAATGCTTATATATTTATATCATGACTCTCACCTGTTTGTCTGAATTTAACAAACTTGGAGAGAAGAATAATTGGAGCTATAAGATTTAAATAGTATAGGGGCCAGGGATTTAGCTCAGTGGTTTCCCTGCCTGCTGCGCAAGCACAAGGACCCGAGTTTGATCCCCGGTACCAAAAAAAAAAAAAGATTTAAATAGTATAGGGAGTGCTTATCAATAATTGAGATTTACTTATTTGGACAATTCTGGTTAATATATTGGTATTCGTATGTGAAAAGGAGCTACAAGTAGGTCTGTGAAAGCCTGAAAATTCCAGGTACGCTGAAGAAGTAGCTAGAAGGTTTCATTTTCCTAAAAAATGTAGTTCCAGTACGTCTAATGCATGTTACAGCAGCAAGTCCGAGTTTTAACATCTAAAATATGTAGTTCAGTATCTTAAAATTTTTTAATTTCTTAATTTTGGGTTATGTTTAATTAGCTTTACCACATATTTTAATTAAAAATAAGATTGAGCTGTGAAATTGGGTTAATTTCAGATTAATTCTCTCATAACTTTTTTCAGTAATGTTGGCTTGTATCATATGTAAAATATTTCTAAAAGCATTTTATCTGTAACAAGGCAGTCATTGGTGAGAACATTTTAGTGGACTGTTCTGGGTTGTACTCAATTATAAATATTTTTCAGTATTGCTTTTTTAAAGAATCTTACAGTATAGATTGTTAAAATTTTTTTAAAGGCATTTAGAAGTTATTAAAGCTAGATGATGGACATATGGGCATATACAATAAAGTTTAAAAACTGGCACTAAAAAGCTCTTCAAACTGTAAGGTGCTAGATTAAGATAGGAAAACTATTCACTTTTAAAAATAACATTGTAAGTGCAAGGACCCGAGTTCGATCCCTGGTACCAAAAAAAAAAATAATAATAATATAACATTGTAAAGTTAATAGGCTTTACTGTTGCATACAATTTTTAAAATTTATAACAAATGAAAATAAAATTAGTAGTGTGGCTGATTTACAAAGCCCGTTTACTAGTTTTAAGTTTTGTCATTTGAACTTTTGAATTTATTCATGGTGAAATGAAGCTACAGAAGTTGCTCTTAATTTTAAGACATTTTAAATCTTAATATATAATCGACAGATTAACTCACAAGGATACTAGACATACTGAGCTGGATGTGGTGGCACACACCTGTAATCCCAACACTCGGGAGGATTTGGTAAGATGGTAGCAAGTTTGAGGCAAGCCTGGACTACATAGTGAGACCCTGTCTCAAAAAGGGAGGAGAAGACAAGAAAAATTACATTTAACCTATGCATTTATACCAAGCCATATTGAGTTATTTTACTGCTAGAGATGTTAGGAACTAACTACAAAAGCACTAAGTTTAAAAGCATTTTGTGGGGTACATCATTTCTGTAATTGTATAATGTATTTCTTTGTGGTTTTAAGTGATAAAGACATTAAGTTAATAAACATAAGAAATGTATGCACTGTCTGAAATGTAAATTATTCTTAGAACACTTTCAGTGGGAGTGCCTTGCCCTTTTAGCACCTTAATTTGAGAGAATTATTGCACAGCCATGAGTAAGATAGAAATTGCAAAAAAAAGGAGGGGGAAGTCAAAAAATTATTTGTCTCAGTGGGATTTTTTTTATTGATAATTGGTTTAATTTAAAATATTTAGAGGTTTGTTGGACTTTCATAAATTGAGTACAATCTGTTCATCAAACTACCTGCTTCAATACAATAAAGAATGACTATAAAACTATCTGCAAAAATTATACAAGGTTATACCAGTGTAAAAAGTATGTCAGTACATCCATGATGTTTTCCAGTTAACATAGGAACAGATAAAGACTGTTAAACTCTTGTTTAATAACAAAAGTTTATTTATATGGGCAGTATGACTTATTGTTTGTTTGTTTGTTTTAACCAGATACTTCCTCAGTAATTTATAATGGCTTTGTAGTAATGTGTATCAAATAAGAAGCACTGGAAAACTGATTGTCTCTAGGCCAATATGCATGCTTTAAGTGGTATTGAAAGCTGCACTGATGGATATGTAATAATAAACATATCTGTTATTAATATGTTAATGACTGTCCTCATTTAATGAGAAATAAAAGCAATTTATGGATAGATACTATTTTAATTTAAAAAGAGATAATAGACATAAATTCTTTAGATTTATGAACATTTCAAAACAAATAAGGTGTGAAATACATACCAGATTTTGTCATTTGTGAGATTGTATTGAATTTTTTTTTTTCCACCAGGGATCGAACTCGGGACCTTGAGCTTGTGAGGCAGGCGGTGACACCACTGAGCTAAATCCCCGGCTATATTGAATATTAAGGAATATAGTTTTAACCTTGTCCTTTATATAAAGAAAATCTGGGGGAAATATAGAAAGTTTTATCGAAATGTTGCTTTTATTTATTTATTTAGTTGGTTAGTTTTGTTTTGGCTTTTTTGGTACTGAGGATCGAACTCGGGACCTTGGACTTGCAGGGCAGGCGCTGGAACCACTGAGCTAAATCCCCGGCCTAAATGTTGCTTTTAAATTTTTGATTGTACTGTAAGAGGTTTAAGGGAACTTGATATCCTCTCTTATCAACACTTCTTTACAGTTTTCATTTCCTTTCAGTAAAGGTGTCAGTAAAAATAACATTGAAGAAAAATAAAACATTCAAAAAAAAAAAAGACAGTTGCTAAAACTAAGCCAGGCAGGGTAGTACAAACCTGTAAGCCCAGCACTCCTAGAGCCTGAGACAGGAAGATGGCAAGTTCAAGTTCAAGTCCAATCTAGGGAGTTTAGTGACTTAGTGAGATCCTGTCCCAATTTTTTTTTTTTTAAAGGTAAACTTTTTTTTTTCTTCAGTACCAGGGATGGAACTCAGGACCTTAGGCTTGCCAGGCAGGTGCAGCGCCACTGAGCTACATCCCCAGCCCAGCAAACTTTTTTTTTAAATAGGTAAATGGAGTTGTATTACACTCCCTTTTAGCTATGTTTGAAAGCTTCAGTCATACAGTTTCAATCCTTTTTGCCCATGATCCAGAGTTAAGAAATACTTTTGTTTCAACCCAGTGCACATAAATGTTCATACACACAAAACTGAGAAGTTCCATACAAGACAGTGTTTAGTCTGTGGCATTATGCTGACATTTTCTTTTTCAGTATATTAAAAACTTGTCTCACCTCACTAATCGATCACTTACAACCTTTAGTTTGAAAAACAAAATGCTAGGAGATAGTTTCATAGTTTTAATTAAAACTAGTAAGGATATTAAGATGTGTAAACTGATAAAACTATAAAGAGATAATGTTTTGTGATACTGAGCACAAGTGCTGTACTACTGAGCTGGTTTTTAAAAAATTGAATTACTTATGGCTATCGTTTTATGGATTTTTTGGTAAATTTTGCCACTTTTTTTTAAATGGTAGCAAAGTTTTATTAAAGGTAGGAAAAAACCAGGTTCTGCAGAGCAAGTTTGGGGCAAGTAAAAGTAGGAAAAGAAGTACAACTTATAGTGTGAAGGTGGACCACCATGCAAGAGAAAACACAGTGGCCACCATTTCTTGAAAATGATTTGTATTTCTTCCTTTCTCTCTGCCCCATGGCCAAAGTAAAAGTTTTGGTCACTTTGATTTGTCTAGTTTTCTCTTCATATTTTATTTCCCAAACTGAGTTTTGGAAGTCACAGCTCAGATTATCTTCAGTTTCTGCTCTTTCTTTTCTAGATTCTCTCTCCTCAAAGGTTTTCACCATTGTGTTCCATTTAAATTACTATCCAAGTTATCACCTTGATTCCACTGCCTGCCTCACAAATGCAAAGACCCAAGTTCAATCCCCGGTACAAAAAAAAAAGTTATCACCTTAAATTTTTGTTTCTTTTTCATGGCACCTTTCCCTCCACTCATTTGTCTCAACTGCTTCTGACATCCACATGTTTTATGTTTTATAGACTGTCTTGAAGTTGTACTTCTTAACTCTTGCCTGCTCTAGAAATTTTAAAATAGTAGTGGTGATACAGCCAGATGAGTAGAAGATACTACACCTCTTTCTGTGCTAGATTTAAATTTGGCTCTTTGGAGCATTTTCTTCTTGTTTCCTTGTACGTCTAGAGGTGTTATTAGGGGTCGGTTTGTTTCATTTGGTGCCGGGGATTGAACCATGGACCTCACATGTGCTAAGCATACTTGCCCTGAGCCACACCTCCCAACCTATTTTAGGTTTTAGGCAATTTACTAATAAGAACTTTCACTTTCTCTTTAGTGCTCCCTTTCTGTCCCATGTTTAGAATGTTTTGTGGTCTTGCAGACTTTTTATTTTTACGTTTTTGGTGCTGGAGATTGAACTCGGGCCCTTGAACACGCTAACCATGTACTCTACCACTGAGCTACATCCCCAGCCCTAAAAATTTAGAACATTTTTACCTGGGTGTGGTTGCACATTCCTGTAATCCCAGCTACGAAGATGCTGAGGCAAGAGAATAGAATGTTTGAGCCCAGCCTGAGCAGGTTAACAATTTAATGAGACTGTCTCAAAAATAAATGAATGAGCCAGGGATTTAGCTCAGTGATGCTGGGCCTGCCTCGAAAGCACAAGGTCCTGAGTTTGAATCCCAGTACCAAAAAAAAGAATGAGCTGGTTGTGGTGGTGCACACCTATATTCCCAGCACTCAGGAGGCTGAGGCAAGAGGATTGCTCCAAGTTCCAGGACAGTCTGGAATACATAGTAAGTCCAAGGCCAGCCTGAATTACATAGCAAGACTCTGTCTCAAAAAAATAAAAATGAATGAATGATCTCAGAATGCAGCTTAGTGTGAAGAAGTCCCTGGGTTCAATCCCCAGTATCACCCTAAATACATATATACATACATACATAATCAAATAGGCTGGGAGTGTATCTCACTGGAAGAGTACTTGCCTTGCATGGGCCAGGGTTCAATCCTCAGTACAAAAAAAGGCATTTTAGATTTGTCTTAAAAATTGCCCTAGCCAGGGATTTAGCTCAGTGGTTTCACTGCCTGCTGTGCAAGCACAAGGACCCAAGTTCGACCCCAGTACAAAAAAAAAAACAAAAAAAATTGTCCTAAGCCAGGCCGGGCATGGTGGCACATGCTTGTAATCCCAACACTTGGGAGGCTGACACAGGAGGATCATTGCAAGTTCAAGGACAGCTTGAACTGCCTAGCAAGACCTTGTCTAAAAAAAAAAAAAAAAAAAATTGCCCTAAATCTGAGAGGAAAATGCAAAATTTAAAAAATACTTGCACTGGAGATGTGTAGTAGCTCCATAGTACAGTGCATTTTTATTTTTATTTTTTTATTTGGTACTAGGGATCAAACTCGGGACCTTGCGCTTTCAAGGCAGGCGGCGGAACCACTGAGCTAAATCCCCGGCCCAGTACAGTGCATTTTTAACATCTACAATGCCCTAGATTCCATCACCCATGGCTTAGTTACTTTTCTCGAAGGGCTGGGGATTTAGCTCAGTGGCAGCATGCCTGCCTCCAAAGCGCCAAGGTCCTGAGTTTGACCCCCGGTACCAAAAAAAACTCCACTTTTCTCGTTACTGAGACAAAATGCCCAATACCCAAAGTTAAAGGAGAAAAAGTTTATTTTAGCTCATGGTTTGTAGAAGTTTCAGTTCATAATTGGCAGGCTCCAAGGCAGAGTGGCATGGCAGAGGGGCATCGCAGAAGGAGAAACAGTTCGTGGTGGGGACAAGGCTGGAAGGCAGAAAAGCAGCAAAGTAGCAAGCAGCAAACAGCAGTAGCCAGCAAGCAACAACAGCAGCCCACTTTCTTTCCCTTGTATTCTATCCAGGCTACCCACCCAAAGCACTCACACTCAGGGTGGGGCACCCTTAATCCTAGCATGATACCATGAATCAATCCCAGCATCACCTCCTTTATCCCAATATCACACACTCTAGATCGAGCAGTCTCTGAGAAGCCCCACCTATGACCACATGAGGCTTTGGGGGACATCTAGATAGAAAGTTGTAACAGCCAGCATCACCCCCTAAAAGTAAAATTTTTTAAATTCTTTTTTTTTTTTTTTGGTACAGGGATCGAACTCAGGTCCTTGGGAGTGGAACCACTGAGCTAAATCCCCAGCCCAAAATTTTAAAAATTCTTAGTCACTACTTAGGACAGTTTTTTTGTTTTTTTCAAGGTTAACGTCTTGCATTCACATGTTCAAAATATATGATTTCTGTTTCTTTGGTTGAATTTAGTTCACAAGTGAAACTATTCTATGGCATATGGCTGCTAACATTAATACACACTTTTCCTCTGATATTTTGATCAATTTGTCATCTGCCATTTATTCTTATCCCCCAAGATTAGTACTCTCCTTTCAACTTCTTTTTCCACTACCCTGTTGCTTTTATGCATACTTAGGCATACCCTGTTGTCTCTGAACTTCACCAGGACTCTCCTTTCAGCACAAAGGCAAAGTCCTTTTGTTATACGTGTTGCCTAGTAAATGTTGAGGGATCACTGCATTAGAATTCTTTTGTTTATTTGTTTATTTTTGTGCTACTGGGGACCAACCCAGGGCACTATACTGCTGAGCTATGTCTATAGCCCTTTTTATTTTTTGAGACAGGGTCTCACTAAGTCATTCTGGCTAGGCTCAAGTTTTCAATTCTCTTGCATTAGCCTTTGAGTAGCTGGGACTACAGGCATGCACCACCATGCCCAGGCTTATTTTAGAACATTTGTTGGCTTTTTATCATCTGATCTCTATTTCAAAGGAATAGTAAAATATTTTTTACCTCTATTTTAAACATATGCAAACTATATGTGGCCTTGATATTTGATGAGGTGGAGGGAGAGACAGATGCTTGCTTCCAATGGCTCTTTTTAAGAATAAGAAGGGTCTTTTTCCAGAAATGTTCAACAAACTTAACCTTTTGTTTCATTGATGAGAATTGAGTTACATTCTCTTTCCTAAATTAGTCACTGATAAACATGGAAGGAATTATTGTTAGCCAACCAGAACTCTTCCTTGGCCTGAGGATGTGAATGGCTTCCCCTGAAGCAAATGGCTGCATGGGAGAGGAGTAGATACATAAAAGAGAGTCTTAAGGAAGAAGAAGTGAGCAATAGATCCTGTGAGGGGTTCACCACAAGAGTCTTCTGCCCATGTTATCCACAATCTGCTAGAAATTCAGGAACCTTAAAATGTAAATGTACTTGGCATGGTGGCACATGTCTGTAATTCCAGCACTCTGGGAGGCTGATGCATAAAGATCACAAGTTTGAGCCCAGCCTGGGCAATTTACAGAGATCTCGTTTCAAAATATAAAAACAAAACAAAAACCCTAAATAAATACAGAGCTGAGGATGTAGCTCAGTGCAAAGACCCTGGGTTCAATCCCCAAAATAGGGTAGGGGATGGGGTGTAAATGTGACTTCTAAGCAGTTAGTTTTTCTGACACTTGGCTTTATCTTGTCTATTATCAAACTTCTTGAGGTGGGCTAGCAGGCTAATGGTAAGAGAAAGTCAGAGAGGGAAGTATGACTGCTGATCTTGTCCTGGTAAGTTCCCTGAACAGTGGATGAGCTATCTGGTGGAAAATGTGGGGCACCAAATGCATCTTTGTGTGGTTTGAGAGAAATTTACTGGTTATATGGACATATACAAAAACTTAAAGACAGAGTTGTGCATGTTGCTGCACATCTATAATCCTAGCCATTTGGGAAACCAAGACAAGAGGATTACAAATTTAAGGGCAGGTTGGACAATTTATGGAGTCCCTATCTCAGAATAAAAAATAAAGAGCTGGGGATGTAAGTCAGTGTAAAGGCCCTGGGTTCAGTCCCCAGTACCACACACAAAAAACAACAACAAAACTAGTTTTATTAAGGCATATTTGACATAATAAACTGCACATTTTACTCATTCATTCACCAGTGGTGGAGACTGAATCCAGGGCTTTTGTACTGAGCTATATCTCTACCCCTTTTTACGATGTTAAGATATAGTCTCACTAAGTCACTAATTTGTCCAGGCTACACTCAAACTTGTGATCCCCCTGGTTCATCCTCTCCTATTGCTGGTATTACAGGTATGCACCATCACACTTAGCTAACTGTACATTTTAAAAGTGTATAATTTTAAGGTTTTTGCGTTGTTTTTTTTGTTTTGGTATCAGGGATTGAATTTAGGACCTTGTGCTTGTGAGGCAGGCACAGTGCCACTGAACTAAATCCCTGGCCCCAATTTTAAGTTTTTGTTTTTTTGCAGTACTGGGGATTGAACCCAGGAAGTGTTAAGCTACATCCCTATCCTTTTTATTTTTGAGACAGGGTCTTCCTAAATTGGCCATATTTGCCTTAAATTTACAGTCCTGCCTCAGCCTCTGGAGTAGCTGGGATTATGGGTATACCGAATTTAAGATATCCATTACCCCCAAAAGTTTTCTTGTGTACCTTTGTAATCACTCAGTTACTCCCTTCTACCTTCTCATGTCCTCCTTAGATAACCACTGAAGTCACAGAATATAGAAAATTTACATAAGTGTAATCAAAGTATATATTGTTTTGGGGTGTGTGTGGCATCTTTGTCATTGTTAGTTTAAGATTCATCCATGTTTTTTGAGGGTATTTATAGATAATTCATCTTTATTGTGGATTCTTTTCCATTATGTATATATACATCCCAGTTCGTTTGGACTTGGATTCATTTATTGATGGATGTTTGAATTGTTTTCAGCTTTTTTTTTTTTTTTTTTTTGGTACCGGGGATCGAACTTGGGACCTTGCGCTTGAGAGGCAGTTGCCAGAACCACTGAGCTAAATCCCTAGCCCCTGTTTTCAGGTTTTGAGTGTTACAAATAAAGCTGCTATGAACCTTCACATATAATTCCTTTTCTCATAAGTTAATTCTTAGGAATGGAGTGGTACATACAGTGGACCCTAGACTTAGGAACTTGATTGGTTCCCAAGGGCTGGTTATAACTCAAATTGATTGTAAGTCAGTACAGCGGAGATCTGGATTTTACCTGGGTAGACGTTATAGATATAACAAGAGGCGGGTGAATCTTCCCTTAACCTAATTAACCCAAGTTGTTCATATGTCAGGCCAGTCGTAACTTGAGGGTCCAACTGTATTTAGTTTTTTTTGATACCAGGAATTGAACTCCCGGCCTTGTGCTTATGAGGCAGGGGGAGGAATCACTGAGCTAAATCTCTGGCCCAACTGTATTTAGTCTTAAGGGTGGAGTTGGTTTGTTGTGGTACTGGTGATTAAACCCAGGTCCTTCACACTAAGCTACATTCCTAACCTACCTACCTTTCTTTCTCTCCCTCTCCCTGTCCCTCCCTCCCTCTCTCTCCCTCCCCCTCTTCTCTCCCTCCCTCTCTCCCTCCCTCTTTCTCTCCTTTCTCCTTTTTTTTTTATGGTACCCAGGATTGAACTCAGGACCTTGCACTTGCTAGGCAGGCACAGCACCACTGAGCCACATCCCCGGCCCTTTTTTTTCTTTTTTAATACTGAGCCAGTTTTACCAGCGCCTTTTTACTTTTTATTGTGAGATAGGGTCTCACTAAGTTGTCGGGGCAGGATTGAACTTGGATTCTCCTGACTCAGCCTCCTGGCTGAGTAAAATTCTACCACCTGGCTTCTAGTGTAGGTTTTTTTGTGGGTCCCATTAATGGGACTGAGGATATGGATATTCCCTTGTGTTTTAATTTTGCTTAAGTTTTTATCAGGATTGGATATTGTGTTCTCCCCCGTGGCCCCCCCCCCCCATAAGTGCCTGACTGATGAACGACTTCTGTTCTGGGAGAATGTTTGTAAGTCAGATTCATTCGTATCTGACAAAGTGAGTCTTAATATAGCATACCTGTGAAAGTTCGAAACTCAAATGTTTGTAATTCGAGGACTTCCTATATTGTGAATATATTGATTTTTCAAATACTAAACAAAGCATGCATTCCTTGAATAAGACCCACTTCATTATGACATAGTTAATATATTTTGTTTAAAATTTTTTTCATGTGTGTTCATGAGGGATATTGGCTTGTGGTTTTCTTGTAATGTCTTTGGTTTTGGTGTCACAGTTATGCTGGCCTTATAGAATGACTTGAATAGTGTTCTAATTTCTTTTCTTTTAGTCTTTTTTTTTTTAATAGGATATGGGGTCTTACTTGAGATAATTCATCAGTGAAACCAACTGGGCCTGGAGTTTACTTTGTGGAAAGATTTCTAAATGCAGCGCTATTCTGGGTATCTTTATTGAGTGGGGTTTAGTAGTTTGGGTTTTTATCTGTTTGAATATTAAGATAGTTGGTCTAATGTCTCCTATTCTAATCTTGGACTGTTACCAGGTAGCTCCTTCTAGAAATTGGCTTGCCACATAAACATTACTAGGTTTTGTGGTGCTCACATCTCCTCCTCTCAAAGAATTGGACAAAACTAGCGAAAAATAGTAGCAAAGTTTATTTGAAAAACTAAAAATGAAGAGTGAGGGAGAAACTGGCTCTGCAGAGTGAGTTTGGGCTGAGTAAAAATGGAAAAAAACAAAATAAAAGTAACACCCTGGAAGACACAGGACGGGCTATCCTGAGGAAAGCCAGGATAGCATGCTCTTGGCATCTGTGTCCTTTTATGTCATCCAAATCTTCAGGGAACCCATGCGAACTTCTACATGTAGGTACTGAGAGGTGGTGCTGGGACTCCCATGCCTCAGGCTGACCTCAGGTCTAGGCTATCCTATTGAAAACCTGCTCAAATTCTCCTGAGAAGTCCACATGCAGGGCTGTGGGAACTGTTCTGTGCATGTGTTCTGGGATCTTGTAATTAGCAGGCCATGCCTATTTCCCCAAGCCAGTTTTGCCACACCCAAATCCCCTGTCAGTACCAAATGGTTTAGTCTAACCTTCCCCTGTTGCTTTTCTGTAACTTCCTCCTCAGGAGTGAGCAAACTGACTTCCACCGGCCACCATCCATTTTCTTGTTTGACTCCAGTATACATGTATGTAGTTTCAAAATTGTTAACCCAAGCCCTGCATGGTGGTGCATGCCTGTAATCCCAGCACTCAGGAAAATGAGGGAGGAGGATTGCTGGGAGTTTGAGGACAGCCTGGGCTACATAATGAGTTCAAGGACAGCCTGAACTTATATAAAGCAAGACTTTTCTCAAAATTTTTTTTTAAAAAATAAAAAAATTATTAACCCCTACCACTAATGAGAAAGTTTTGCCAATTAGAGTTTAATGTTTAAGCACAGGTCTTTTTTTCTTAGCCTTACAGTTTCTAGTCAGAACTTCATTTCCCAAAGTTACTTAGGGCAAGGAGCAAACCCCCTCAAGCATGGTAGACAAACACTGTACCACTGAGCTACTATACTGCAAATCCCTCCTTGTTGATTTTTGTTTTTTAATTTATCTATATTAAAGTTCTCTTTGGTTTTTTTGTTTGTTTGTTTGTTTTGTGTTGTGTTGTTTTGCGGTACCGGGGATGGAACTCAAACCTTGCACTTGTGAGGCAAGTGCAGTGCCACTGACCTAAATCCCCAGCCCCCTAAAGTTCTCTATTTGTGATGTTTAGTTCCATGGGTTTTGACAAACGTACAGATCTATTATTCCAGTAATATACAAAACGGTTACATTACCTTAAAAATTCTCTCATGGGCTGGATCTCCTTTGTATTCAGCCACTCCTTCTTCTGTTTACATCTGGTATTGACAAAATGTATTGACAGTTCAGATTTGTGTAAATCAATAGCTAGTTCCTTTTTATCACTGGAGAGTATTTCATTGTGTAAATGTACCGTATTTAATTTATTTGTTGAAAGACATTGTGATTTCTTCTGGTATTTGGCCATCATGAATAAATTTATAAATAGTTGTGTACAGGTTTTTGTGTGAATGTAAGTTTTCAGTTCACTTGATTTTCTCAGACATGTTTTGTTTCACTGATTTTTTTTTTCCAATTTTTTTTTCAGTTTGCGTATTTTCTCCTTTTATCTCCATTGCTGCCTTTCAAGAAGAGGATTTTAAAAAAAAAAAAAAAAAAGAAGAGGATTTTTAAGAAGGAGGAGTGGTTTATCTCTACTACAGGGAAATTAATAGAAGTGAGGACTGAAAATTTATCTGAATTGGGCTTGGCAATTCAGTTAAGATCTGTTTTGCTGCATAGATGTGACCTGAAGCCAGATGGCATTGAAAAGTGAGGAAGTGGAGACAATAACAGTACACTAGCCTTTTAAAAAATTCTGTTTTAGGGGGCCGGGGATTTAGCTCAGTGGTTCCCCTGCCTGCCTCACAAGCGCAAGGTCCCGAGTTCAATCCCTGGTACAAAGAGAAAAAAAAAATTCTGTTTTAGAGAAAGGTCTCTCAGCCTTGGCACTATTTTTTTTTTTTAACTGGGATCAAACTGACGACCTTGGGCTTGTGAGGCAGGCATGATGCCACTGAGCTAAATCCCCAGCCCTTGGCACTATTGACATTTTGAACTGGGTAGATTTTTCTTCTTGGGGGTTGACTTGTGCACTGTAGAGTGTTTACCAATATCTCTGCCCCCTCCTTATTTCATGCCAGGACTACTCTTCTAGTTGTGACCAAAACTGTCTCCATACATTGCCAAATGTCTTTTGGTTAATAAAATTGTCTTTTATTGAGTACTGATGTTTTAGAGGACAAGAAAGAGAGAAGAATCTAAAGAACTCATGTCTCAGGAAAGCTTTTCCTTTTTTAGGCATTTCTTTTATTATTACTATAATTTTGACATTAAATAATTAATGGGATTCACTGTGATATTTCCATATATGCATACCTCATGCAGTGATCATGTCCATCTACCCTTCTACTCTCAGCTTGCCCCTCCCCCACATCCTTCCCAGTTCCTAAAAGTTCCTTTTAATTTCTTCCTCTTGTTCTTCTTCCCTCCTCTTCCTCATCTCTTCTGACCACTATTCCATCCAATGTGGTATTTGTCTGTCTGCCTTGTTTCACTTAACATAATGTTCTCCATTTCCATTTATGTTGCTACAAATGATAGAACCTTTTAAATGGCTAAATAGTATTCCATTGTGTAAATATTTGTATACCACACTTTGTTTTTCCATTCATCTGCTGAAGGGCATCTAGATTGATCATATATTTCAGCTATTGTGAATAGCACTGCAGTAAACATGGGGTTGCAAGTATTCCTTTGGTGTGAAGATTTCATCTCCTTTGGGTGTACACATAGCAGTAGAATTGTTGTATCATGTGGTGTGCATAGTTCTATTTTTAGTTGGGGTTTTGTGTGTTTTTTGAGGAATCTCCATACTGTTTTTCATAATGGCTATACTAATTTACGTTTCCACCAATAGTGTATGAATTCCCTCTTCTCCAAATGGCTAGTATTTGTTACTTCTTGTCTTTGGTGGTAGCCATTCTTACTGGGGTGAGATGATATCTCATTATGGTTTTGATTTGCATTTCTCTGGTGATTTGTGAAAATGAGCATTTTTTTTCACATATTTGTTGGCCATTTTTTATGTCTTTTAAAACATGTCTGTTTAGCCCTTAGCCCATATTTTAATTGGATTTTTAGGGGTTAGTGTTTTCCAGAGTGTAAGTATTTATAGGCATTTGCCACCATGCCTGGCTTTTTTTTTTTTTTTTTTTTAAGAGGAGAAAAATTTATTGGGGAATAGGAATAGCTCCTGAGAGATAGGAAGGGTCCAGGAATGTAGCTCAGTGGCACTGCACCTGCCTGGCAAGCACAAGGCCCTGAGTTTGATTTCTGATGCCAAAAAAACCCAAAGTACTGAGAGACAGGAGGGGTCCCAAATGGGTTGCCAATGAGCCCACTTCTCTGAATCCATGAGACAAAAACAAACTCTTACGTTCTTCCAATTATCTCACTGGGGCCTCCAAAATGATACAGTGGAAAAATCTAGGTTTCCAACCTGCTAGATGTCAGATACTCCAAGTTCGTGTTCCCCCAAATCAAAGTAAATTCTAAGGAACAATGGATGTTAAAAGAAGGAAAATTTATTGGGGAATAAGAACAGCTCCTGAGACAGGAGAGGTCCCCAGTGAGTTGCTTGCCTGGCTTGTTTAAAATAAGGACGTGTTCTTATTTCAGGTTTGCAATATCTTTTCTCTTGGAGGATATCAAGGAGAGGTTTTGCTTTTACTTACTGCATTTCTTTTTTTTGTCTCTGCCCTTAATATAGAAACTTTTCTCAGATGTTTGGTCATCATTGCTATCTGCTTGTTCATTAGAGCACCAGAATCTTACTAGCTCTTTGGTAACCAGTGACGCTTGCTAAATGCAGGTCTCATTGCAGGAGTTTTTACTAGGTTACCCTTGATGTCTTTTTTCTTGGGCCAGTTAAGATTCCCAAGAGAAGAATCTAGTAGTCTGTTGCCTGCAAGTATAATCCTGTTATACGGTGAGCCAAGGGTATTGGAAAGGATTAAGGGTTTCATTATATGCATTTTGGAGACTTCAGTTTCATCACCCTGTTTTTAGTCATCTCTCTCAGTCACCCCTGTGTTACCTCTTGGGAAAATTCTGTCTTCTGCTGAAAGAAAAAGTCACCTAGAGTGGGGAGATGTGGGAATTTAGGAAGAGGGTTAGCAACTCATTAAACAGACTGTCAGTTTTGTTTTCAGCTTTGCCTCCACCTGTGTTTCCCAAAGTAGCTGGTATACATTTACTGAGTGTTTGGGGTTTTTTTGTTGTTGTTGCAAATCAGTTTTCTTCTTGGCCTTCTTCACTGTTGGTTTAAGTTGACATAAAATTTTAGCTTTTTCAGGTCCTAAATCAGTTATTAACTATTCTACATTCCAGCATCTAAAAATTTTGTTGCTATGGTTTCATTTCCTCTTCTTTTTGTTCTTGTGAATTTGTATCCTTAAAAAAATATATCCATTTAGTGAAGTTTCAGTAGGACATGGGTAGATTTGTGTCTTCAGTCTCTTTCTTTCCTTGGAAGTTCTTATTTTTTTCAACTGAGCTGAAATTCACATAAGCAATCAGATTTGTTTGTTTTGAGACAGGGTCTCCCAGCTGACCTTGAACTTGCTATGTAACCCAAGCTACTCTAGAACTCTTGATCATGAGTGCTAGGATTACAGGGATGCGCCACCACACCTGGCCCAATCAGCCACTTAAAAATGTACAATTAAGTAGTGCTGTATTTAGTGGATCTATAATGTTGTGCAATCACTAGCTCTCTGTAGATTCAAAACTTTTATCAACCCCATTAAAAAAATACCCATTAATTACTCTGCATTTCTCTTCACATCCTTTGGTAATCTCTACTCTGCTTTCTATCAATTTACCTATGCTGGATTTATTATATAAAAGGTATCATATAATAATGTAACCTGCTGGCCAGGGATGTAGCTCAGCGGCACCACACCTGCCTGGCAAGCACAAAGTCCTGAGTGTGATTTTTGGTACTGAAAAAAAAAATAATATGACCTTTTGTGTCTGACTTTGACTTAGCACAGTATTTTCAAAGTCCATTCAAATTGTAGCATCTGTCAGAACTTTGTTCTTTTTTATGTTCCATGGAATGTACCACAATTTGCTTATTTATTCATCAGTTGAGGAATATTTGGGTTGTTTCCACCTTTTGGCTGTTATAAACAATGCTATTATAAACATTTGTGTAGATGTTTCTGTGTAGACACGTTTTCATTCTTTTAGGTAACTGTTGGAATTGCTGTCATGTGATAAATCTTCATTTAATTTTTGAGGCACTGTCAGACTGTTTCTCACAGTGTTTATATTACTTTACATTTGTCACCAGTAATGTATGAGGGTTCCTCTTTCTCCACATCTTCACCAACGCTTGTTATTTTCTGGTTTAAAAATTTTTTTAAATTAAAACTATCCTAATGGGTGTGAAATGGTTTGAGAGTTTGATTTGCATTTCCTTAGTGATAGATGTACTTTTTTAACCCTCCTAGTGTTTATTCCCTGTTATATATTTGAAGTGTTTTATTCCCTGTTATATACTTGAATTGTGGTCAGTGTGTTTTAAACAACTTTTTATATGCTTGTTGATCATTTATTTATCTTCTCCTTTTTTTTTTTGGTACTGGGGATCAAACTCCAGACCTTCTGTTTTTGAGGTAAGTGGTAGAACCACTGAGCTAAATCCCCAGCCCGATCATTTATATATCTTCTTTGAAGAATATCTATTCATATGCTTTGCCCGTTTTTTACTTGAGTTTTCTTTTTGTTGTTGAGTTATGAGTTCTATATTTATTCTGGATACTAAACTTTTATTAGATATTTGATTTGTAGCTATTGTTTTGCATTCTCTACTTTGTCTTTTTACTTTCTTGATAGTGTCCTTTCATGCACAAAATTTTAACCTTTTTACTAAGCCTACTTGGTCTAGTCTTTCTTTTGTTACCTGTGCTTTTAGTATTAAATCTAACAATCCCTTGCCAAATCTGAGGTCGTAAAACTATACTTCTAAGCCGGGGATTTAGCTCAGTGGTTCCAGCGCCTAGCACAAGGTCCCAAGTTCAATTCCCGGTACCAAAAAAAAACTACTTCTAAGTTTGCTTTTTATTTTTTGATGGTGGTAGCATGGGGGATTGAATCTAGGGCCTTTGCACTGAGCTATATCCCAGTCGTGTGTGTGTGTGTGTGTGTGTGTGTGTGTGTGTGTGTGTGTATACATTCGTGTACATTCTAGCCATTTTCCTTCCCTCCCCTCCCCTCTTTTCTTTTCTGTTCTTTTTTCTTCTGATAGTATCTTGCTAAACTGCTCAGACTGGGTTTGAATTTGCAGTCCTCCTGCCTGAGCCTTCCAGAGTGCTTGGATTATAGGTGTGTGCCACCACACCTGGCTCCAAACCGTTTAGGTAGTGGGTCTATTCTGAATTAAGTTTTGTATATAGAGAAAGGTGGAGATTTAACTGTATTCTTTTGTACGTGATCATTGAGTTGCTCTAGCACCATTTGTTAAAAGAGACTATTCTTTGCAAATTTTGAGTGGCTTTAGCACCTGCCTTAGTTACTTTTCTTGCTGCTGAGACCAAATACCTGACACGCAAAGTCAAAAGAGGAAAGGTTTATTTAGCTCAGAGTTTGTAGAGGCTTCAGTTCATAGCTGAGGGTGCATGGCAGAGGAGCATCACAGAGGAGAAACAGTTCATGACAGGCAGAAGGCAGCAAGGGGCAAAGGACAAGAGATCAGAGACCCTCTTTCTGTCCCTTACATTTTAACCAGGATACCCACCCTTAGAGTGAGTACCACTCACACTCCCAAGCGGAACTCCCTTAATCCTACCCAGAACTATGTCAAACCAGTCAGTGGACTGATTTAGTAATCACACACCTTTGATCCCAGCATCACACAGTCCAGATCCAGCCACCTCCAAAAAGCTACATAAGGCTTTGGCGGGGACACCTAGACACAAACCATAGCAGCAACCTTTTAAAAAATCAAATGGCCAGTGCCAGCCCTGAGTCAGTTTCCAGTACTATAAAACCCAAAACCCAGGCACAGGACCGTAACATGAGCACTCTGGGAGGCTGAGGCAAGGGATTGCAAATTTGAGCCCAGCCTTGGAAATAGAGCAACTTTGTGAGACTTTGTCTCAAAATTTTAAATAAATAAATAAGTAAGTAAATAAATAAGTAAATAAATAGGGCTAGGGATGTGTAGTTCAGTGCAGAAGCTCAAACAAAAACATTATAAGTCCACTCTTCCTGTTTTGATGTGGTTTCTCTACACTGGTGATCTTTTTTTTTTGCAGCACTAGGGATGGAACTCAGGACCTTGTGCTTGCGAGGCAGGTGTGGCACCACTGGTAATTTAAAAGTAATTGCAGCATACCAATATAAATCACACTTGAAATGGTGCAAGTTAAAACTGTGTCATTGTAGTTTATAAGTGCACTGAGCCACAGTGCAGCACCCATTTACCTGTTGTCTTTCAGCTACTTGTCTTTATCCTTTTTATGGGAAAGTAGCCATAAACAGTACTTGTATTGAGCATGATTGTGTTGCAATAAAACTTTATTCATGGACACTAGAGTTTGAATCACATTATTACGTCATGGAATAGTGAAAAGGAAAATTTTTTTGCAACCATTTACAGTACATTATTGGTTTGCAGACTGTAGAAAAATAGGTAATGTCAAGTTTGGCTTGCAGGCTGTATTTTGCCAATCTCTTTTACTTCTAGCAAAGACATTAATAAGAAACCTGTAATTTTTTTTTTTTTTTGCAGTATCAGACATCGAACTCAGGACCTTGCACTTTTTTTTTTTTTTTTGGTTCCGGGGATTGAACTCAGGTCCTTCTGCTTGCGCAGCAGGCAGTGAAACCACTGAGCTAAATCCCCAGCCCTATATTCTAAAGATTACTGTATGGTTGGGGGGAGATGCAAGGGTGGAGGGAGGAAGGGAAAGTAAAAAAAAGGATCAAGATATGATTGATATATATATATATATATATATATATATGTACCAATTCCCCACAATGAATATATTATGTATCATAAACATATATTAATAAAAAGGGGGAAGGTTCAGTATGCTTGCCTGGCTCTGTTGGCTAACAGAACATAGAACAAATAACTCTTTAAGATGGACAGATTTCTGAAATACCATGAAATTTTAAGACCTAAGTTTGTTACCGTAGTAAGATCATAGTAACTTCTTGTATTATTTTCAGGACTTGAACTTTGGTAACACTTAGGAAAAAGACGGAGGACTACTTCACAAATACGACAGATTTGCAATACTTTTAAGACGTGTGTGTGTGTGTGTGTGTGTGTGTGTGTGTGGTACTTGGGATTGGACCCAGGGCCTCACACATGCTAAGACAAGGATTCTACCACTGAGCTATATCCCTTTTTTTAAAAAATCTTAAAACTGTGTTGCTAAACTGCCCAGACTGGCCTCAATTTGTGATCCTTCTGCCTCAGTCTCCTGAATAGTTGTGATTACAGTTGTGAAATGGTATGGAGTTCAGCATTAGTCAACCAGTGGCATGACATTAGTACAATAATTGCATTTGAATGAAACTTTTTGTTTGCTCAAAGACTTAAAATTTAATAAATTTTTATTATCAGGTATATTAAGTAAAAGTTATTTATTTATTTATTTTTGTACGGGGTAGGGTGGGGGTGGGCGATCGACCTCAGGATCTTGCACTTGTGAGCTAGGTGTGGTGCCACTGAGCTAAATCCCTGGCCGAAAAGTTTTTTTTTTTAACTGAACTGAATGCATGATTGCAAAGAATACAGTGGCTGCTTGTGTAGTTGTGCTGTTGACTTGAGTTTTTTTTTTTTCCATTTAGTTTATTGGTACATTTTAGGTGTATAATACGGTTACATTCATCATTGGGATCTTGTACCTTTACATGATGTATCTTGATTCTTATTTTTTCCACATTCCCCTGCCCTCCCTTCACCTCCTCCACCCTTCCCTATTTACAAAGACTTGATTTCCATGTTTTTCCTTTTCTCATATTTTTTCTTTTCCCTTCTTTCCTTTCCCCTACCCCTCCCACTTCCCCTGTTCCTTTAGACCTTCACTTCCTATTACACAATATCAATTATACATTTTTAAAATTACAATATCAAGATCTAGGAGACATTACCACAGATTTTACAGAATTTAAAAGGATACAGAAAGCATATTACAGGAATCGTTTTTGAAATAAATTTGACAGTTTCTAAGAAGTACCTTGGAAGACAAATTAATGACACTAACTCTGGAGGAAATATAAAATTTGAATAGCACCTATTAAAGAAAGTGTATTCCTAGCTTGAAAACCTACCTATATGACACCAACAGGCTCGTATACATTTTAACTGATAAATTATATCAAACATTTGAAGCAGAAAAAAAAGGGAACCCTTCTCCCCTCATTTTAGGGAATCAACATTGTGCTAATCCTAAAACTGGATAAAGATAATAGAAGAAAAAAGTGTGAACATAGAAATTTGTTTAACAAAACAAACTATTAGAAGTCAGATCTGGCAGTATGTAGAAAGTGGTTTTTATTATAGGGATGGCAGTGTTGGTTCAGCATTGGAAGATCCACCCCCAAAAGTCATCATTTTAACAGAGGAAAGGAAAAAGCCATATGATCCTGTCACTAGTTGGAGAAAAAGTATCGAACTAAATTCTACAGCTGTTCATGGTAAAAGCTATTAGGAAACTAGAAGTACAACAGAACCTTCTCAGCAGATCAAAGACATGTACTCCATACTTCCAGCAAAAATGCCTTATGTGAATGGAGACGATACAATGCTTTCTCCCTAAGTTGGGGAAGAAGGACAGATATGCCTACTCTTCATCTGTCCATTAAACTTTGAAACATAGGCCTAAACCAAAATAGTCTGGCAATAAAATGACACAATTAGGATAGGATTGGCAAGGTAGATGCAAAATCTTTATATGTAGATGAAATGATCATCTACAGAGAAAATACTCAGAAATCTCTAGGAGCCCCTAGAACTTGTATTTGAATTTAGCAGGATTAGAAAACACAAGGTATATATAAAAATTCAGGTGTATGTATACTTGCTATAAATGAAGAATTGGATATTGAAATTTAAAAGTTATGTAGGAGTACAAAGGGCCTAGAAAAGTAAAAAGAAAAAACAAAACAAAACAGTGTAGGGAGACGTTTAGTACCTAATTTTAAGACTTCCTCTAAAGCTACAGTAATCAAGGCAGTGTTGGCATAAGGAAAGACATACAGATCGTTGGAATAAAACAGAGTATCTAGAAATAGAACCACACATATATGGTCCACTGAGTTTTGAAAGATTATTTAACATTAACATTTTATAGACCACAAACTAAATTCAAGAGCCAAGGGAAAGATAGTTTTCAGCAAACAGCACTAGAACACCTGGTGTCCGTATATAAAAAATTAACCTCAACCTTTTATTTCCATACATAAACATGACTTGAAAGGATGTATGCATCTAAATATGAAAGACTAAAACTATAAAACTTTAAGAAGAAATTATAAGGGAAAATGTTTATGAATTTAGGGTAGGCAAGAACTTCCTAGGATACAAAAAACATGATGTATAAAAGAAGAAATTGATAAATGAGATTCCATCAAAATTTACAACTTTAAATGACATCGTTAAAATATAAAGTCCTTAGACCATATTTACAATGCATATAACCTATCACCAGAATATATAAAGAACTCTTACAGTTCATTAATAGACAATTCAATTAAAAAGTAGACACAAGAAGATGATAACTAGCCAGTACAGCACAAGGAAAGGTGTGCAACACTAGAATCAGAAAAATAATAATTAGTACAATAACAAGATTGAATTATACACTCATTAGGGAGATGAAGTTAAAAGTTTTTAAAGCCTTATCATGATTTTTTCTTTTTGTTGGAATCTCCCCCTTTGTGTTTAATTTGTCACACCCAACGGATTCATTCTGCTGGGCTTCCTGGGGTTGTGATCCTCATTGTCTTTTCCTAGGATATTGTCTCAAATTTTTTGGAGTGCCGGTTTGGTATTCATGAAGTTCCTAAGGTTCTCTTTATCATGAAAGTATTTTATTTCTCCATCAATTTTGAAAGATAATTTTGCAGGGTACATCAATCTGGTTGGAGGCTGTTTTCCTTGAGGGCTTGAAATACATCACTCCAAGCTCTTCTTGCCTTGAGGGTTTGCATTGAGAAGTCTGCTGTGATTCTGATGGGCTTTCCTTTGTATGTGATTTGTTTCTTTTCTCTCACTGCTTGTAGAATTTTGTTCTTTTGTTTGGTTTCTGGAATCCTATTATATGCCTATGTGTTTCTGTGGGTTTCTGGAACTATTATATGCCTATGTGTAGATTTTTTTTGATCAAGGCTAATTGGAGTCCTGTATGCCTTACTTATCTGTATGTCAAGTTCTTTTCCCCTGCTTGGGAAGTTTTCTGCCATCACTTCTGTGAACAGTTTTTTTATGTCATCTGCACTCTCTCCTGTTTCTTCATTGACTCCAATCAGTCTTATATTATTCTTCTTTGCATCATCTAGCAGCTGCTGGATTGCTTTCTCATGGTCCCTTACAATTTTAAAGTAATTTTTCTTTTCCTGGTCACTAATTGTAATCTTATCTTCTATATCTGAAATTCTGTCCTCACATTGGTTCATTCTGCTGCGTAGACTTTCAGTGGAGTTTTTAATCTCCTAGAAATCTGTTTGCATCTGTTTTATGGATTCCATTTGTTTCCTATGTTGGGATTCCATCATGTTCCTCAGATCCTCTATTTTTTTATGTGTCCTCTCTAGATTTATTAATCATGTCTTGCACTATGAGCACAATCTTTGCTGTTATCTGAGAAATTATTTCCTGATTTTATTTTTTCCAGATCCTCTTTTGTTGCCAGTTCACGGAGTCCAGGTGGTTGAGTATCAGATTGTTCCATCTCGTTTCCCTTTGGGGTTGCTGTAGGTGATCTGGAAGTCTGTTTTTGAGGCTTGTTTATGTGTCTTCTCATTTCCACGGGCGGGGGCTGCTCCTGGCACCCACGCGGCTCACCTCCTCTTCCCTAGGAGTGGTGGAAGGGCAGTGGGGAAGCCTCCTCCTAGACGCTGGGATTGGCTCACCTCCTCTGCTCTTGGAGTGGTGGAATCAGCTATTGATTTTTGAGTGTTGCTCTTGTATCCAGCTACTCTATTGAATCTGTCAATTAAGTGTAGAAGTCTTTTGGTGGAGTTTTTTGGGTCTTCTATATAGAGTATCATATCATCAGCAAATAATGGCAGTTTAACTTCTTACTTTCCTATCTTTATTCCTTTTATTGCTTTCTCTTTTCTAATTGCTGTGGCTAATGTTTCCAAAACTATATTGAACAGGAGTGATGATAGTGGACATCCTTGTCTTGTTCCTAATTTTAGCTTGAAGGTTTTCAGTTTTTGACCATTTAGTATGATGTTGGCTGTTGGTTTTTCATAGATAGCCTTTATCAAGTTGAGATAAAGAACATTTATTCCAATTTTCTGCAGGGTTTTTTTTTTTATCATGAATGGGTGTTGAATTTTATCGAATGCTTTTTCTGCATCTATTGAGGTGATCATATGGTTTTTGTCCTTGACTTTGTTAATATAGTGTATTACATTTATTGATTTACGTATGTTAAACCATCCTTGCATCCTTGGGATGAATCCCACTTGGTCAGGGTGTATGATCTTCTTGATGACCCTCTGTATTCTGTTTGCCAATATCTTATTGAGGACTTCTGCATCTATGTGCATTAGGGAGATTGGCCTGTAGTTCACTTTTTGGGTTGGGTCTTTCCCTGGTTTTAGAATCAAAGTAATACTTGCTTCCAGGAATGAATTTGGAAGTATTGCTTCCCTTTCAATTTCATTGAAAAGTTTAAAGAGTATTGGCAGTAGTTCTTCTCTAAATGTTTTGTAGAATTCAGCCCTGAAGCCTTCAGGACCTGGGCTTTTCTTTGTTGGTAAATTTTTTATTATGTTTTCAATTTCACTGATTGTAATTGGGTATTTAGAATTTTCATATCTTCTTCGTTCAACTTTGGTAATTCATATGTATCTAGAAATCTGTCCATTTCTTCTGTGTTTTCCATTTTATTAGAGTACAGGTTCTCAAAGTAGGTATTGATCCTCTGGATTTCTTCTGGATCTGTTGTGACTTCACCTTTTTCATTCCTAATTGCATGTATTTCAGCCTTTTCTTTCCTTTTTTTGATAAGGTTGGCTAAGGTTTATCAATTTTATTTATTCTTTCAAAAAATCAACTCTTCAATTCGTTGATTATTTCGTGTCGTTCTCTTAGTCTCCATAGCATTGATTTCTGCTCTGATCTTTATAATTTCTTCCCTTGTACAAGCTTTGGGTTTGTCTTGCTCTTCTTTTTCTAGGAGTTTAAGATTCAGCATTAGGTTGTTTATTTGAACTTGCTCTGTTTTCCTAGTGTGGGCATTCACTGCTACGAATTTTCCTCCTAGAACTGCTTTCATTATGTCCCATAGATTCCTGTATGTTGTATTAGCATTATCGTTTATTTGTAAAAATTGTCTAATTTCTTCTTTAATACCCTCTGTGACCCATTGGTTGTTTAGGAGAATGTTATTCAGTTTCCATGTGTTTGTGAAGTTCTTGAGGTTTCTTATGCTATTGATCTCCAGTTTAATTGCACTATGGTCTGATAATATACATGGGATAACTTCACTTCCTTTGCATGTACTTAAACATGTTCTGTGAGGTAGTATGTGGTCTGTTTTGGAGAATGACCCATGTGCAGCCAAAAAGAATGTATATTTGGATTTTGCGGAGTGGAACACTTTGTAGACGTCTATTAAGTCCATTTGTTCAAAAGCTTGGTTCAGTTCCAGTATTTCGTTGTTGATTTTTTGTCTAGATGATCTGTCTGTGACAGTGGGGTATTGAGGTCCCACTCTACAATTGTATTAGTGCTTATTTGGTTTTTCATGTTCCCTAATAATTTGTTTTGTATGCTCAGGGGCATTAGTGTTAGGTGCATATATATTTATGATTGTCATCTCTTCCTCTTGGATTATTCCCTTTACAAGGATGAAGTGACCTTCTTTGTCTATCTTAATTAGTTTTGGTTTGAAATTTACTTTATCTGCAAAGAAGATAGCTACCCCTGCTTTTTTTCTGGGTTCCTGTTGAATGGATTTGGGGCCCAGCAGCTTTGAAATGTGTGTATGGAGTTGTTTATTTTCCAGGTGCATCCCCTGTCTAGAATGTCTTCACCTTGTACACTTGACACCCTAAGAAAACCATCACATGGGAGTAACAGTGGGTTGGAATTGACACAATAAATAAAGTAATGTTCAGTGTGGGAGCTTTTTCCTAGGCTGTGTTGACGTGGCCTAGCCCTGGGATATTTGAGTATTCGAGGGAGTGGATTGTCGGCCGCCTACAGTGGTGAGTGTCAGTGCACTAGGCACGACTGCAAGGGACTTCACATGAATGGCTAAGGTCGAGTGCTGTTGGGTTCTTCTGTTTGACAAGTGCTCTCTGTACCACTGAACTTCTGTAGTAACAAGGGCATTACCATCCTTCACCCTAACTCTGACCCTGTAGTTTTACTTTTTTTCCTAGTTAACTTGATTTACCATTGTTTTATTTCAAGTCCTGTGTACAGTTTCTAGCAAATGTGATGTCTCCACTTCCACATTTTTGCACTGCTTACACTTACGTGCAGTCTTATTTCTTGTCTGCACACAGATGTGGAAAGCTAGAAATAAACATTAAAGATTAATTTTTATAAACATTAAAAAAAATACAACTTTTTTTTTCCATCCTTTTACTTTTAGTCTGTGAGTTTCTTTTTGAACTAAGTGTGTTTCATGTATATAGCATATTGTTGGATTTTCCTTCTTAATCCATTCTGCCAGTCTATTTCTTTTGATTGGTGAATTGAGGCCATTAACATTGATGGTTATAACTGATATGTATTGACTTATCATTGTCATGTTTTCCTGTTGTTGGTTCTTTTTTATTTTTCTCCCTCTCCCTTTAATTTCTTGCCTTGCCTGATGAATTTGCTCTGTTGCGCCTCATAAAGTTGTGACCTTCATTGTCTTTTTCTAGGATATTGTTTAGAATTGTTTGGAGTGCTGGTTTGGTATTCATGAAGTTTCTCAGGTGTTCTTTGTCATGGAAGTATCTTATTTCCCCATCAATTTTGAAAGATAGTTTTGCAGGATATATCAGTCTAGGTTGGAGGTTGTTTTCTTTTAGGGCTTGAAATACCTCACTCCAGGCTCTCCTTGACTTGAGGGTTTGTGTTGAAAAGTCTGCTGTGATTCTGATGGGCTTTCCTTTGCATGTGATTTGTTTCTTTTCTCTAACTGCTTGTAGTATTTTGTTCTTCTGTTGGGTTTCCTGGATCTTGATTGTTATATGTCTAGGTGTAGATTTTTTTTTTTTTATCATGGCTAGTTGGAGTCCTATATGCCTCACTTATCTGTATGTCAAATTCTTTTGCTCTGTTTGGAAAGTTTTCTGTCACTAATTCTGTGAACAGTTTTTTTTTATGTCATTTGTACTTTCTCCAGCTTTTTTGTGGACTCCTATCAGTCTTATATTATTTTTCTTTGCATCATCTAGGAGCTGTTGGATTGATTTCTCATGGTCCCTTACTATTTTTAAGAGATCTCTTTTTTCATGGTCACTGACCACTGTCCTGTCTTCTACATCTGATATTCTGTCTTCACATTGTCTCAGTCTGCTGTGTATGCTTTCAATAGAGTTTTTAATCTCCTGGATATCTGTTCAAATCTGTTTCATGGATTCCATTTCTTTCCTGTGTTGGGCATTCATGGTTTCCATTTCTTTCCTATGTTGAGCATTCATGGTTTCCATCATGGTTGTGAACTCATCTGTTTTTTTAATCTGTTTCTGTTCTAGAGTCTAATCATGTCTTTCATTCTTCTCACCATTTCTGTAGTTATCCCAGGAAATTATTTCTGTTTTAAATTTTTCTACAGCCTTGTTCATCTGTTTTGTTACTTCCTGTGCTATCAGTGCAGGGTGTCCAGGTGGTTGATTATCAGATTTTTCCACCTCATTTCCCCCAGAATTTGCCTTTAGTGGGCCAGAAGTCTGGGTTTGTGCCTTGCTTAAATGTTTTCTCATTTGTATTTTTGTTGTTGGTACTGTCCTTGGTTTAATTCCTGGTCTGATACTTTGATATTGCTTATTGTAAGTGTCTTTGTTGCTTACGGAATGATTGCTTATCAGATGTGTCTTCCAGATATAGCTGGTCTTTGGGTTTGGGGTCTCTAATGACTCTAAAGCTATCTCATTTTCATTATACCAGGAAGGACAACTGATTGGATCAATCACAACACCTTACCCCAAGTAATACAGTCAGCAACACAGTAGCATCAAGCACAGCTTAGAAAATAACAATTTGTGGTAGTTACCAATCTATCACCTTTAACTTTGTGAATTAAATCAAAATTGAGGACCAACAGAAAATATGTTTATAATAAATAAACTCTTTAATATAGCAACTTTACCCTTCAGGATGAGGACTTAGAAGGAGTTGGGGAGGGAGGGATAGATAGGTAGAAGGATAGGGAAAAGTTAGCAGTGAGGCCAGAGGACAGAGGAACATCACACAAACTCTAGGAAACTGTTGAAGACAAGAGGAAAAGACAGAATGAAAGAACAAAGACGAAAACAGAACAACCTAACAGCAATAGGGAGGCTAGAAACTATTTACTTTCCTTTAAAACTAATGACAATAGAGAGAAGGAAAAAGAGAAGAAAAGAAAAAGAAAGAAGAAATCCAAATTAGGGCCAGAACAGGAACAAAAAGGGAGATGAAGAACAATGTGGGAGAGTGAGAGAGAGAAAGAAAAGAAAAAAAAAGAAAAAGTTGAAAAGAAAAAAAAATAATAATAGAAAAAAATATAATTTTGAGAATAACAAATTTTAAAAAATGAAGGGCCTCCTTCAGGGTATGTCTCTGCTGTCACAATAGACAATGTGGGCAGCAGTGTGCAGATATAAGTCAATGAGTCTCAGTAAGCCAGTAGCAGACCCATGAGATTCAGGCTGATTGCTGGCTACAAGTCCCAAGTTGAGCTCCCTGCCCTCCTGCAGGATTGAACTCTGCAAGGTTCTACTGCAGGTTCCAGCTGCCCTTCCCCCGAAGAGAGACCAGGTTCCGATGGGAGGTGATGATCCCTCCAACTTACCAAGTACGGTGGTCTGGTGAGCCTTTATTGCAGAGATTCTCTTCACTTTTCCAGTGGGCTTCAATTTTCATCAAGGAGCCTGAGAGAGGCCCTCTTTCCTGATTTTTTTTGGTACCGGGGATCGAACTCGGGACCTTGTGCTTGTGAGGCAGGTGGCAGAACCACTGAGCTAAATCCCCGGCCCCATATTGAGTTTTTAAAAGGAGAATGACATGACTTCTATTTGAGAATAACTATGCCAAGGGCCGGGGATTTAGCTCAGTGGTTCTGATGCTTGCCTTGAAAGTGCAAGGCCCTGAGTTTGATCCCCGGTAACCACAACAACAAAAAAAATTCAATATGGTCTCCAGTATGCTTTGAATTTAAAAAAAACAAACAAAAAAACCCTTATCCATGGTTCTTAGCGGTCTTGCTTCTAGGTTTCCCCTTTCAGTAATTAGCTCTAGCCGCATTGAGTTTAAATGTCCCTTAAGAAACCAAGGTTTTACCTGACTTACAATGTTTGCTTTATGCTAATCTGTTCCTATATCTGAACCACCACTTATCCATGCCTCTATTTGCTTGCTGGTTTGTATTTGTCTTTGAAGTTTTAGTTTACATGCTGTTTCTCAAAAAGTCCATTCCTGAACTCTATAAAATAAGCTCCTTATTTAGTTCTTTTTTTTTTTTAAACGTCAGCATCTTTTTTTTTTTTTTTTTTCTGTTGGGACGGGAACAATCTTTTATTGCCAAATGTGTGTAGGGTTAAAATTTTAACCTGCCTGACAATGAAAACGGCATCACCATCACAGCCAGAATGACTTAAGCCCAGTAAAGATTGTCTCCTAAAAAAAAAAAAAAAAAAAAAAAAGGATTGAGGGCCAGGGATTTAGCTCAGTGGCACCGAGCCTGCCTCGAAAGCACAAGCTCCTGAGTTTGATCCCCAGTAATCAATCAATCAATCAAGGATTGAGCTGGGCCTGGTGGCACACATCTGTAATCTCAGCACTTGGGAGGCTGAAGCCAGAGAATCATAAGCTTGAGACCAGCCTGGGCTACTTAGTGAGTTTAAGGCCAGGCTGAATTACATAGCAAAACACTATCTCTAGAAAAAAAAAAAGATTTAAAAATATATATCTACGTAAGTTTTTTATTTAGAATGTTGAATTCATCAGTGTTGTAGAAAAAAATAACCCTAGGTCATTTCAGTCCATTAAAACAAAACAAAATATAAAACAGTGCTTGGCAGCCTTAAACACCACACACCTCCAAGTGGCACTGGAAGAAAACAACCCATCTCTCATTAAACAAAACCCTCAGGGCTGGTGATTTAGCCCAGTGGTGCCTTGTCTGACTCACAAACGCAAGATCCAGAGTTCGGTCCAGTACCGGGAAAAAAAAAAAAAGAAAGAAAGAAAGTGCTCTTTCTTTTTTTTTCTTTTTTTTTTTTTTTAGTATATATGCTGCCAGAGAGAGTACTCTTGCTCTTTTGTTCAACTTTCCTACCATATCTCCCTGGAAATAAGACTGCATCTTATATTAATTTATGCTCCAAAAGATGCAATAGGGCTTTTTGGGGGAGATGTTTTATTTTTTTCACGTACAACAATCTTCACTTATTTGTGTATAAAGAAAATCGAGATTTATTCAAATACAGTCATGTCATCTTCTCCTGGAACATCATCATAACTCCAAACCCCGAATTCCAGCCTAAATTTCTTGCAACTCCATTTCCTGTAGAACCACTGGCTCTAATTTCTCATGTCTAGCAGTAGTGCTCTCCTTAAAGGAGCACTTCTTGTCCATGTAGCCCACTTGTAATGCATTGGCAACACAGCTGTCAGTGATTTTATCCCATGAACTCTTCACCTAAGTCACAACCTCTTGCAAGCTAGGCTTCACAAAATTTCCATTAAATAAAAAGTTAGTTGAGGGCCGGGGATGTAGCTCAGTGGTTTCACCACCTGCTGCACAAGCACAAGGACCTGAGTTCTATCCCTGGTACCAAAAAAAAAAAAAAAAAGTTAATTGAAAACTTATGAGACAGGAGTCCCAACAAAATGATGACAGTTAAGAATGATGAGTCAGGTGTGGTGTGTTGCATGCCTGGAGGCTGAGGCAGGAGGATGGTGATGAGTTCGAGGCTAGCCTGGATTACATAGTTCAAAGCTAGCCTGTACTACGTAGCAAGACCTTGTCTCAAAAAAAACGGGGGGTGGAAGGGGAGAATGATGGTCCACACAAAAGTGAGAAAATATTGCAGGCACCAAAATTTAGAAAAAAATTTTTTATTTCACGTGAGTGCATTACGTATGTCATTACAGCACACAAGGTATTGAATTACAAAGATTTATATTAGGCACAACAACATATGTTCATTATCAAGTGCATACATTTATGCATTGTGTCTATACTCTGTTTTTGTTTTTGTTTTTTTGGTACCAGGGATCAAACTCGGGTCCTTGTGCTTGCACAGCAGGTGGCAAAACCACTGAGCTAAATCCCCGGCCTTATACTCTTATTGGTTATTCAGTAATAAGTCTCAAGTTCATCTGTTTGCATAGCCATTTATCTCTCAGCCAAAGGCGCCTACTTGGGATTTACAAATAATTATAATTTATATTATTTAAGTGTTAATGTCAATAATATTTATATTAATATTATTTTATAATTCATTATGTCCTTCATGTTTTGCAACTGTTGTACTAGACACATCCATTTGGCTGATGGTTTGTTGTTGTTTTTTTTTTGAGACAAAATCTCACTATGCATTTCAGGTTGTCCTTGAACTCACTATGTAGCCCAGGCTGGCCCCAAACTCTCAGCCATCCTCCTGCCTCAGCCTCCCAGCTGGGATCACAGCCATGTGCTGCCATACCCGGTGGCTGATGGTTTTAACTGGGGCTTATTTTCAGGGTAGGGCTTGTATTACAAGCAACCTGAAAAACATGCTAGGGCTTATATTCTGGCCTATTGGTTGGGGAAATATGGTACCACTACTCTTCCCTCCAAAAATCTAAGTATTATTACAGGATGTGTCTTTGTGAAATTTTATCAAGCTGTATACTTATGGTGTATATGCTTTTATGTATTTGATACTTAGAAGTTACAAAAAATGTTATGATCACAACTGTATAAAATGTGTATACCCATGTAGACCAAGACATACATGAAAATATCAAGTATTAGGTGACAGCATTTGTTCACACGTTTCTTTAATGATTTCTTACAATCAGATATGCTACAAAAATTTTTTTAATCCTATTTTTTAAATTGTGGTGAACATGGTTTTACAAATATCTCTCTTTTTTTTTGGTACTGGGGATTGTACTCTGGTCCTTGCGCCTAGTGGCGAAACCACTGAGCTAAATCCCTGGCCACAAATATCTCTTTGAAGGGCCGAGGATTTAGCTCAGTGGTTCTGCCACCTGCCTCACAAGTGCAGGGACCGGAGTTCGATCCCTGGTACCAAAAAAACCCACAACAAATATCTCTTAGATATTGTACTTTCAATTTGGGGGACATATATTCAGAATTATTGGATTATATGGGAGTTTTATTTTATTTGTGTTTTTTGGAGACAGGGTCTTGCTATGTAGCCCAGAAGAACCTTGAATTTGTGATCCTCCTGCCTCAGCCTCCTGAGTACTGGGATTACAGGCGTGTACCACCAAGCCTGGCTTCTATTTTTAATTTTTTTGAGGAGCTGCCATACTGCAGCTATTTAGAAACCACATCATTTTATATTCCCACCAACAGCACATGAAGGTTCCAATTTCTTCATTTCCCTACTCCTGTACTTGCTGTTTTCTGTTTGTTTTTAGTTTTTTAACAGTGGCTATTCTAATGGATGTAAGGCAGTATCTTTGTGGTTTTGATTTGCATTTCTCTAGTGATTAGTAACTAGCATATCTTTTCATGTGCTCTTTGGATATTTGTTTATCCTTTTTGGAGAAATGTCTATTCTCCTCTTTTGTCCAGTGTAAAAAATTGTTCGTTATTCAGTTGCAGGGGTTCTTTATAGATTCTGGATGTTAACTGCGTATATGATACTGTGTATGATTTCCTTTCATATTTTTACTTTTGTTGCCTATACTTTTGGTGTTATATCCATGAGATAATTGCCAGATCCAATGTCTTGAAGCTTTACACCGTTTTCTTCTTTGTTGTATAGTTTTATTTTGTTCTATCTTTTTTTTTTTTAGTACCGGGGATTGAACTCAGGTCCTTGAGCTTGCACAGCAGGCTGCGAAACCACTGAGCTAAATCCCTGGCCCAAGTTTTAGCTCCTAACAAGGTTATTAAAGGGAAGAGAAAGGGGATGCAAAAAAAAAAAAAAAAAGGATAAAAAAACCAAATAGAGCTTTTGTAAATGAGCAGGAGAACAAGAATTGGAGCAGGGAGGAATGGGAGGGGTAGGCTACAAAAAAAAAAAAAGAATTAAGATGTTACGTATATGTACCAACTCCCCACAATAAATGTAATCATTATGTACTGCAAACATGTACTAACAAAAAAAGAGTAATATAAACAAGCAAAACAAGGTTGTTAAAATTTATTTTCAGAGATTTACTCATTAGATTTAAAGGAAACAGTTTGCCAGTGGTAGGTACGAGATAGAAGACAAGATAGAGAGGGTGATGGTATTGTGTAAGTGGGCTTGCAGTTCTCTCAGTTCAGTTGAGTTAAATTTAGTCTTTTTCGTTCTTTGGTACTGGCGATTGAACTGAGGACCTTCAGCTTACGAGGCAGCGGAACCACTGAGCTAAATCCCCGGCCCTTAAATTCAGTCTTGACAAAATAAATCTTGACACTAATCCCGAAGTCAGACTCCACAAGTTAAGGGTTCAGTCTCCTAAGACTGATCCAGTGTAGGCATTGGCCGAGTGCAAATTTGGAGGTACCAGCAGTACCCTCCTCAAGTTTAGTAATTCACTAGAAGGACTCACACAGTTCAGGGAGCCATTTAATTAGGTTTACTGGTGTTTTATAAAGGATACAGTCCAAGCCTATTGACAAATACCTGTAATCCCAGCACTCGGTAGGCTGAGGCAGGAGGATAGCCGGGGCTACGTAGTGAGTTCTAGGCCATCCTGAACTACATAGCAAGGCCCTATCTCAAAAAAACAAACAAAAAAAGAAAAGATACAATTCAGGAACAGTCAGTTGTGAGAAATGAGATACAACTCAGGAACAGTCAATTGTGAGCGATCCTCAGGGCCAAGAATGGGAAGGAATGTGTGTACTTCCCTGCCCTATCTGGGCATATCACTCTCCTTGCATTTCAGTGTATTTACTGAGATGGAAGTTCTTCCAAATCCTATGTGAAGGCAGTTTATTAGAGGTTTCATTAAATAGGCACTGCTGATTAAATCATTAGCCATTAGTGATTGAGCTCAGTCTTCAGCCAGCCACTTTCCTACCAAGATTTTGAGGATGTTCCAAGCCTCTAATGCTTTGGTCCAGAGACAGCCCGCATTTAGAATCTTCTAAGCACCAAGAGTGGGCTCATTAATGTAAATTCAGATGTGATTGAAAGAGGCTTGTGAATAACAAAAGATGCATCTTTGGAAATTGTATGGGTTTTGGGTACTCTGTTCTAGGAACCTGGGACAAAGCCAAAAATAGTACAGTATGTGTTTTCTATTATACTTAGCAAGTGATAGAGTTGTTCTCTTAAGTCTTCCGTTGTTTTGTTTTTTAACGAAGGTCTTGCTGAGTGACCAAGCTAACCCCTCTTGTGATCCTCCTGTCTTTGCTTCTCAAGTAGCTACAATTACAGGTGTGTGCCACCATGCCCAGCTTTTAATAGTTTTCTTTTAGAATCTTAGTTTGAAATAATTTGATTTATAAAAAGTTGCAAAAATTGAACAGATAACCCATGTATACTCTTCATTCAGTTTCCTATAATATGGTCAACTTACTGAGCATAATACAGTGATCAAAACCAAAAAGCTAGCTGGGCATGGTGGTTCACACCTGTAATCCCAACATTATGGGAGGCAGAGGCAGAAGGATCACAAGTTCAAGTCCTGCCTGGGCAAGTTAGTGAGACCCTATCTCCAGATAAAGAAATAAAAAGGGGTAGGGAGGGCTGGGGATTTAGCTCAGTGGTTCCACCCCCTGCCTTGGAAGCGCAAGGTCCCAAGTTCAATCCCCGGTACCAAAAAAAACCAAACAAAAACAAAAAGGGATGGGGATATAGCTAGCTCATTGCGAAGGCTCTGGGTTCAAGAAGTTAGACTGGACACTGTGGCTTGCCTGTAGTCCCAACTACTTGGAAGGCTGAGGTGGGATTATCCCTGGAGCCTAAGAGTTCAAGACCAGTTTGGGTAATATGTGGAGACCTTGTTTCAAAAAATGAAAAAACAAGAAGCAGAAGTGTAAAATTGGTACAGTGTAATTAACTCAATACAAACCTTATTTGAAATTTTTCCTCTACTAATGTTATAGGGTAGCTCCTTCTAAAAGTGGCTCACCAATAAAATGTTACCAGGTTCTGGGTTGTTCTCCTCTCCCTCTGGAGTTAGATTCCAAGTTCTTCTCATCTGGAACAAAGAATTGAATAAAACGAGCAAAAAGCAGTGGCAAGGTTTATTTGGAAAAGTAAAAGTGAAGAGTGACAGAGAAACTGGCTCTACAGAGTGAGTTTGGGCTGAGTAAAAATGGAAAAAAACAAAATAAAAAAATAAATCCCCACCCAGTATATGTAACTTTTTGAGCCTTGCTTCTTTCATTGGGCATAATATCTTTGAGATTTTTCCTAAGTTGTTGTATTATCAGTAGTACATCGCTTTTTGTTCAGTAAATGTTCCAGTGTGTAAAAACATTTGGGTTATTTTTATTTTTTTGGTTAGAAATAGAATGCTGTAGGGCCAGGGATTTAGCTAGTGGTTCTGCTGCCTGCCTTGCAAGCACAAGGACCTGAGTTCGATCCCTGGTACCAAAAAAAAATAGAATGCTGTGAACATTTGTAAAGAAGTTTTTGTGTGAATATAGCGATCATTTCTAAAGAGTTCACACCCAGAAGTGAAACTGCTGCACTGTATGTAAAATGTGTTTTATTTTATTTGAAACTGCCAGTTTTTCAGAGTAGCCATCCTGTTTGATGTTCCTGTTAGCATTGTATGAGTGTGCCAGTTTCCCCATAATCATGTCTATAGAATTTTAAATTTTTGCTCATCTTATAAGCCATAAAAATATCTTGGTATCCTTGCTGCTTGGAACAGGCAGCTACCAGCAGGTGTCAGTAGCTATTCCTGCCACTGGAGAGAGCATCTCCTGGCGTTTCTCTGTTCTCTGCTGCGAGCAAATTCAGTGTTACCAGCCTTGGCCACTGGCTTCTTTTAGTGCCAGTAACCTTTCATGTTACTAGCTCTAGCTATTGGCCACTTGGCACCTGTGACCTTTTGTGCCACTACCTCTTCATGTACCAGGTCACCATGCTCTACTCAAGATGGAAATCACAAATAGGCAAAAATATGCCATCTGAAAGATACATTATTAGAACTTATTGGGCCAGGGATTTAGCTCAGTGGTTCCGCTACCTGCCTCGTAAGCACAAGGTCCCGAGTTCAATCCCCGGTACCAAAAAAAAAACAACAAGAACTTATGCTGCAGAGTGGATTGACCTGCTAAGGGTATGGAAAGATTGCTTAATAGCAACAAAAGGTGGGCTAGCACATGCACAATGTGGCCTAGTGGGGGTGGGGGACCTGTGGACCTGATTGAGGAAGGCTGCAGAAGGTTGGAGTCATTCGAAGAGGCTGCCAGGCAGAGTCATCGGGGATAGGTCCTTGACTGAAGCTTGCTGCAGCCAAAGCAAATACCTGCTGGAGCAGCCATGGTGCCCCTGTTGCAGCCAGCTTGGTAGGGAATTTGGGTAGGGTAGTCCCAAAAGAAAAAGATACCTCCTGCGAAGCATAGAATCCTTCTCTCTCATCTCACTGTGTTTTACAAATATGATTTTCTTTTATAAAAGCATTTATTAGTTTTAGATATTTTCTGATTATAATTTTTGAAAATGTGAGAATAAAGAAAAAAATCATTACATGTGTAAGTATGCAATAATTATGAGGCATTTTTTTCAAAAAACAACTCTTTAGTGGAGCTAATGACATACATTTTGTGTCCCACTTTTTTCTCCCAAGATTACTATTTTTTTCATCTAATTTATACATTAAATTTTCTAATTTCTTGTTTTGTTGACTTTTTTTTTTTTTGGCTTCTTCCCATAGATCTTGAGCCAGATGATTGTGCATCCATTTACATCTTTAATGTAGATCCACCTCCATCTACTTTAAATTCACCACTTTGCTTACCACATCATGGATTGCCGTCTCACTCTTCTGTTTTGTCACCATCGTTTCAGCTCCAAGGTCACAAAATCTATGAAGGAACTGGTGATGTTCCCGAATCTAAATATAGCCCATTAGGTGGTCCCAAACCCTTTGAGTGCCCAAGTATTCAAATTACATCTATTTCTCCTAACTGTCATCAAGAAACAGATGCACATGAAGATGACCTACATATAAATGACCCAGAAAGGGAATATTTGGAGAGGCCTTCTAGAGATCATCTCTATCTTTCTCTTGAGCCATCCTACCGGGAGTCTTCCCTTAGTCCTAGTCCTGCCAGCAGCATCTCTTCTAGGAGCTGGTTTTCAGATGCATCTTCTTGTGAATCTCTTTCACACATTTATGATGATGTGGACTCAGAGTTGAATGAAGCTGCTGCCCGATTTACTCTTGGATCCCCTCTGACTTCTCCAGGTGGCTCACCAGGGGGCTGCCCTGGAGAAGAGTCTTGGCATCAACAATATGGACTTGGGCATTCCTTGTCACCCAGGCAATCTCCTTGCCACTCTCCTAGATCCAGTATCACTGATGAGAATTGGCTGAGCCCCAGGCCAGCCTCAGGACCCTCATCAAGGCCTACTTCCCCCTGTGGGAAACGGCGGCACTCTAGTGCTGAAGTTTGTTATGCTGGGCCCCTTTCACCCCATCACTCTCCTGTTCCTTCTCCTGGCCACTCCCCTAGGGGAAGTGTAACAGAAGATACATGGTTCAATGTTTCTGTCCACAGTGGATCGGGCCTTGGCCCTGCACTTTTTCCCTTTCAATACTGTATAGAGACTGATATCCCACTGAAAACAAGGAAGACATCTGAAGATCAAGCTGCCATAGTACCAGGAAAATTAGAACTCTGTTCAGATGATCAAGGAAGTGTATCACCGTCCCGGGAGACTTCAATAGATGATGGCCTTGGATCTCAGTATCCTTTAAAGAAAGATTCATCTGGTGACCAATTTCTTTCAGTTCCTTCACCTTTTACCTGGAACAAACCAAAGCCTGGCCACACCCCAATATTTCGGTGAGTTGGTAGATATGGTTGCTGACCATTTTTCATGTGTATAGGTCATTGGTGGCATGTTATGTTATCTGTAATTGGTTTTTTCTCTTCATCCTGTCCTTCCTTTCCCTTTCATCCCCGTCTTCTTCCCCTCTCTTACTTCTTCCCTTTCCTTCCTTTTTTCCCATTCCTCTTTCTTTCCTTTCTCTCATTTTTATTTTCCTTTAAGTCTTTTTTTTATTTTTATTTATTTATTTTTTCTTTTCTTTTCTTTTTTTTTTTTTTTTTTTTGGTACCGGGGATCGAACTCGGGTCCTTGAGCTTGTGCAGCAGGCGGCGAAAACTGAAACTTTTTTTTTTGGTACTAGGGATCAAACTTGGGTCCTTGCACTTGCACAGCAGGTGGCGAAACCACTGAGCTAAATCTTCAGCCCTGTTTTTGTTTTTGAGACAAGGGTCTTGCTATATAGTTCAGGCTGGCCTTGAACTCACTGTAGCCCAGGCCAGCCTCCCCTTGCAACTGCCTGTCTCAGTTCCCCCAAGTGCTGGGATTACAGGCATGTGCTTAGTTTCATGCCTGGCTTATTTTCTTTTAAGTCTTAAAAGTATTTTAAATAGGCTAAAGTTATAATTTTAAAAGTATATAGCTAAGGAGTTGTACATGTGTTGCCTAGGCTATTCTCAAAGTTGCCGTCTTCCTGCCTCATCCTCCCAAATAGCCAGGATTACAGGCATGTACCACTAGCCTTGGCCTTTGTGATTTATTTTTTAACTTTTTAAGTTTATGATTTGTTGTTCTTAGAGAGAAATTTTTAAGTTTTTTATACTCAAATTTTTCTTTATTGCTTATGTGTGTGCTATATTTGAAAGTATTGGGTTGGGATATAACTCAGTGATGCCATGCTTGCCTGGCAAGCACAAGGTCCTGAGTTCAATCCCTGGTGCCAAATAAATAAATAAAAGAAAGTCTTATCCTGCTCTAAAATAATTAAAAATAAAAATCTAGCTTTCATGTGTGTTTTTAATAAAGTGTTGTATACATTATGTGTGTATTTTATGTATGATTTTTTTTTTTTTCTGGTACCAGGGATTGAGCTTGGGACCTTGTGCTTGCGAGGCAGGCAGCAGAACCACTGAGCTAAATCCCCGGCCTATGTATGATATTTTTATCAGATAGATATTTGACTCTTGGATCCACCATTATTTTGGTGTAAGGAAAGAAGAATAATGTAACAACTTTACTTTCCAAATAGGTTGACAGTTGTCACAATACCATGTGAAGATCCTGTCTAATCTATAATTCATTAGAAAAGACAACTTTTAACATACATTAAATTCCCACATGGAGTTGTGTCTATTTAGGGATTTTTTTATTTTTAAATTTTTTTTGGTACTGGGGATCGAACACGGGTCCTTGCGCTTGCAGGGCAGGCAGCGGAACCACTGAGCTAAATCCCCAGACCAATTTAGGGATTTTTTAAATGATAATTTTTAAATTGATGCTGGAGACCAGTAGTTTAGTAAACAATTTTTTTTATTCATCTTAGGTTTTAAGCTATTTTTTGTCTTTGGAGGCTTTTAAAAAGAAAACCAAATTCGGTCCACTTCAATGTCCACCTATAAAGAAGGACAATTTTTAGGGCTGGGGATTTAGCTCAGTGGTGCTGCACCTTCCTTGAAAGCACAAAGTCTTGGATTTGATCCCCAGTACCAAAAAAAGGACGATTTTTTGTTGTTGTTTTAACTTGTCTTTTTGTTATTGTTGTCTATACACTATTTTTTAAAATGTGTAGTTCTGTTTGTGTTCAGGTGATTCAAGTATCAAATGGAAGATTCTTCCACTAAATTGCCTTTGTAATGAGAATGTATTAGTATAAAATAGCAAAATAAATACTATATAAAAAGAAAAAAATACTTTTACTTGTATAAATAACTATCTCTGGAATCCTCATCTTTAGAAAAATATAATGTGGAATCTGTGCTACTGAAGACATCACTTTTTTTTTGGAGACAGGGTCTCCCTATGTAATTCAGTCTGGTCTTAAACTCACTATGTAACCCAGGCTGGCCTCGAACTCCCATCAATCCTCCTGCCTCAGCTTCCCAAGTGCTGGGATTACAGGTATGCGCCACCATGTCCAGCAAAGACATCACTTTGTTTCTTTCTTCGTTTCTACACATACTAGGCAAGCAGACTACCACTGAGCTACATGCCCAGCCTTTCTTCCTTTTTCTCTTTCTCTTTTTCTCTCTTCCTCTTTTTCAGTAGGGATTGAACCTAGGGCCTTTTCACTGAGCTATATGCCCAGACCTTATTTTAATTGTTTTTTATTTTGTGAGAGGGTCTCACTAAGTTGTTAAGTTGCCCGAGCTGGTCCTGAACTTGTGGTCCTCCTCCCTGCCTGCCTCCCAGAGTGCTAGGTTTACAGGCATGCACCACCACACTTGACTTAATATGTTATTTTCTAATTCTATATTTTCAGTGTTAATATATCTGAACAAACCTTTAGGCATTTAAGATGTTTACATTATTTTTTTTCCTTGTTCCAGGGATTGAACTCGGGACCTTGTGCTTGCGAGGCAGGCGCCAGAACCACTGAGCTAAATCCCCGGCCCAAGATGTTTAAATTATTGATCATGTTTTAAAAAGTGTCATTAAGCCAGATGTGGTGGTGCTTGTGTGTAATTCCAGCACTCGGGAGGTTGAAGCAGGAAAATTGCTGCAAGTTTGAGTCCAGCCTGGGGTACATAATGAGTTCAAGACCAGCTTGAACTGCATAGCAAGACCTTGTCTCAAAAAAATTGTCATTTAACATGTTCATGACAGGGCCATAATTCATGTCTTGCTGCTAGAAGGCTCTTAACCACCAGTGGTTCAAGCCAGTGTGAATATGTTAAAGATGTTTCATGTTTTCTCATTTAAATACATAGTGAAATTTTTACCTCAAATTGCAGTATGTTGCTAAATATAACAGTTTTTCCGATCAATGAGAAAAAGGGTAATAGAGAAGAAATAGAGGGGGCAGCACGTTTGACTTCTATATATTCCTGCCAGGGAGAGGGTTACATTACTAAGAAAGAAAAATTTTAGACTTTTGGAGAGATACTGAGACACATACAGAGATGTGTATCTTGTATCTTTTGCTTTAAGGAATCAAATTATTGTAATTTTGGTGGTTTTTGTAATTATATACACATAGTTGAAAAACAGTTTTAGTTTTATAAATTGTTAGAATTGGTCCTTTTTGAAGAAAATAGGGGAAACCAAAAAGTAGATAAAATAGATTTTAATCTTCAGATTAAAGAATTATTTATTAAGCCATAACCAGTGTTATATTAAGTGAACGTTCATTTTGGAATACTTTGTTTCAGAGATGGCAGGTTTAGCAAAGAAGTAATTTGAATCACTATTTGGCAACAATAGCATGGTGTTTAGCATCTTTGTGTGTTTTGTTTATAGCACATCTTCATTACCTCCATTAGACTGGCCTCTACCAACTCACTTTGGACAATGTGAACTGAAAATAGAAGTGCAACCTAAAACACATCATCGAGCCCATTATGAAACTGAAGGTAGCCGAGGGGCAGTAAAAGCATCTACTGGGGGCCATCCTGTTGTGAAGGTATGAGAGTTCTGAGGCTTGTTGTTGATACTGTGTACCTGTACTTGTTGTACAAGTCTGTTCATTTAGGTACTGACAGAGCCCAAAGAGAAAATTCAGATCAGTTTTGTGTGCTTGTTGATATGGTTACACTTCTGCATTGAGTTTTCTTTCCTAGTCTAAAAGATGTTTTTCCTGACTCCCTTTCCAGCTGGGGAAAGAAGATTACAGAGGTTAAAGAACTGTTTTTCTGATTCATAAAGGACTATTGTGTTTATAGTATAATTTAAATAATATAGAAACCTAAAAAGAGTAAACTAATAAAATATCCAGAATCTGTTTCCCTCAGAAATAAGCAATACTTTATAACATTTGGCTAATGCTCTAGGTAACTCTCTCATGTATGTTTTTAGTGGAAGACTAGATGGATGGCTAAAAAAATGAATTGAATGTTTTTAAGGATAGTGTATTAACTTTCCATCACTGGGACAAAATATCCAAGATAATGAACTTGTAAGGAGGAGAGGTTTATTTCGGGTCACAGTTTTGGAGGCCAGTGATTGACAGTGGTCATTGGCCTGTTGTTTTTGGGTCTGTACTAAGACAGTACTATGTATCATGGCAGAGCATGTAGCAAATGAAACAGCTTGCCTCTGGAAAGGCAAGGAGGCTGGAAAGTAGTAAAAAGAGAGAGGGAAAAGGGATAAATCTGAATATCCCCTTTACTGGGATCACATCCCCATTGCCCTAACTTCTTCCCAGTAAGGGCCTCTCTTATAGTTTCTACCATCTCCCTATAACACCACAGGCTGGCAACCAAGCCTTTAACATGTGGGTCATTTATACACTTGCATAAACCACACCAGATAGGGTTATGCTGGATAGTTTCGTAATTAAAGTACTTATTTTTATTTGAATTTATTAAAATAAAACTAAAATGTAATTTTTTTTTTGGTACCAGGGATCGAACTCAGGACCTTGAGCTTGCAAGGCAGGCCCTGGAACCACTGAGCTAAATCCCCGGCTAAAATGTAATTTTTAAATTTATGTAATTTTTTTTTGGTGCTGGGGATTGAACTCAGGACCTTGTGCTTGCGAGACAGATGCGGTGCACTGAGCTAAATCTCCGGCCCTAAACTTACATAATATTTGATATATTTGAAATGTATTTCATATGTTAAAGTTTTGACTCATAACATGAAAATTAAAATATTGTTTAGTTTAGCCAGGTGCACACCTGTAATCCCAGCACTTGGGAGGCTGAGGCAGGAGGATCACCTCATGTTCAAGACCATCCTGGCCTACATAGTGAGTTCAAGGCCAGCCTGAACTACATAGCAAGCCCCTGTCTCAAACAATAACAACAAAACATAGATAGATAGACAGACAGACAGACAGACAGATTGATTTTACTTGAATGGAGCATAAGAAAAATGAAACTAAAGTAAAACTGAGAACTGCTGACTCTTATGTGTTGTTTTTTAACAGTTCTTCAAAGATCTAAAAAAAATTATGTAAATTTTTGTGAGATTGAGCTCATTGAGATTTAGAGAGTACAGATTGACTCCTTTCTTTGATAAATAATTGTATCTCTTCCTCCCTCTTCTCTACTTTTTGTCACCTAGATTTTGATGCTTGTCTTATTTTTACTCTCAGATGCACAGCCACCTTCCTCACTTTTTTAGCCTTAACCCTATTTGTAGTTGAATTTAATGCTCAGTCTTAGTCCTTTTTAATTAATTTATTTCATTAAATGGTTTATGACTTATCATTACCTAAACATGTTTCATATTTCTTGACAAAGATTTACATTTTAAACAGATTTTAAAATGATTTGTAACAAGAAGTGTCAGGAAAACACAACAAAGGAATTTTATCATTCCCATACGGAAGCAGTAGTATCACTTGAGCCCAGGAATTTGAGACCAGCCTGAGCTACCCAGCAAGACCCAATCTCAAGGAAGAAAAAAAGAAGAACAACAACAACAACAAAGGAATTCTGTCATTTGTATTAGTCTTATTTTGTTGTTAAATGAGAGTTTATTTCAATTCTTGGTTTCCAGTGTCTTTGACATTTCTCAAGAATATGTTTATAAATGCAAAAATGGACAGAAGAGGCCTGGGATTTAGCTCAGTGGTTCTGCTGCCTGCCCTGTAAGCACAAGGACCCGAGTTCGATCCCCAGTACCAAAAAAAAAATAGAAGTTTTTTAGGGATCAGTGTAGTTTAATTCCACAATTTCCCCCTGATTAAAAATGGATTCTAGGGGCCAGGAATTTAGCTCAGCAGCGCTGTGTCTGCCTCACAACTGCAAAGTCCTGAGTTCAATCCCTGGTACCCCCCCAAAAAAAAAAAATGGATTCTGTGCTCAAAGGGAGACTAACACTGTTGGTATGAATCATCAGTGGTTTTTATATTCGTCTTATAAGTGACTTTTTTTAACTTGTTGCTTAAAGAATTATTTAGTGACATTTGAAATGATAGACTTAACCACAGTATGTCTGGATATTGGTGGTTTTTTTATTAGTCTTTCTCAGTGTCTACAGTACTCCCTTTCAATCTGAGATAGATTGATTGATTGATTGATTGATTTTTTGGTACCAGGGATTGAATTTGGGACCTTGGGCTTGTGAGGCAGGCGGTAGAACCACTGAGCTAAATCCCCAGCCCTGAGATTTTTTTTTTTATTGGTGGCAAAGTTTTACATTAATTAAAGGTAGGATTACAAAAAGACTCTGCAATAATGACCAGCTCTGGGAAACGTGGGTGCTACTGCCAACTGGTACATCATAAGCTCCAAGATCAGGATTCTTTAGAATGAACAAGCATTACATGTGTTATAACTCATCCTCAAAACTGTTTACCTCAAACTTTGTTTTTCGGCCTTAGTGTGATGTTTTAGAACCATTCTTCAAAGAATAAAACATCATGCATGTAAAAAAAAAAAAAAAGACTCTGCAGACTGAGTTTGGGCCTTGTAAAAGTAGGAAAAATATATCATACAGTCTAGGGTGGGCTACCATAAAGAGATACGACAACCTGTTTCTTTTTTTTTCCCTTTTGAGAGACAGGGTCTTGCTATGTAGTTCAGACTGGCCTTAAACTCACTGTGTAGCCCAGGCTGGCCTCAAACTCATGGCAGTCTTTCTGCCTTAGCCTCCTGAATACTGGAATTACAGGCCTGTGCCACCACACGTGGCAATAATCTGTTCTTTGCCGGGGGGTGGGTACCGGAGATGGAACTCGGGACCTTGTGCTTTCGAGGCAGGTGGAACCACTGAGCTAAATCCCCAGCCCAATAATCTGTTCTTTATGGAAGAAAATTTTCCATACTGTGTGTCTGTATATATTGCCTGCGTTTCCTCTTCATTTGTTTTGTCCTTTACTTTAGTGACTCCAGTTATTATTCAGATGTTGACCAATCTTTTTTATTCTTGATATCTATGTTCTAGTTTCTGGATGTGTTAATGCTGTTTTGTTTTATTGTTTTGTTTTTGAGACAGGGTCTTCTTATGTAGTCCAGGCTGGCCTTAAACTCAATGTGTAGTCCGGACTAGCCTCAAATTTGTGGCAATCCTAGGGCCGGGGATTTAGCTCAGTGGTTTTGCCGCCTGCTGCGCAAGTGCAAGGACCCGAGTTCGATGCCTGGTACCAAAAAAAAAAAAAAAATTTGTGGCAGTCCTGCCTCCAGCCTCCAGAGTGCTGGGATTACAGGCATGTGCCATCACACCCAGCAGTTGTTTCTTATTTATTGATTTTCCTAAATGTATTAAATTGACAGGTTTTGTTTTAATTGTTGGGGTTTTTTGGTAGTAGGAATTGAGTCTTACATATGCTAATTCTACCACTGAGCTACATCCCAGCCTTTTTCATTTTATTTTGTTTTTTGTTTTTCTTTTTTTTGGTACTGGGGATTGAACTCAGGACCTTGCGCTTGCCAGGCAGGTGGCAGCACCGCTGAGCTAAATCCCCAGCCCTTTTACTTTCCTTTTATTGTTTGTTTTTTGTTTTTTGGTACCAGGGATCGAACTCTGGTCCTTTCACTTGCACAGCAGGTGGCGAAACCACTGAGCTAAATCTCCAGCCCTTTACTTTCCTTTTAAAGCAAGAAACAGATTCGAGTAATCAGAAAGCACTAGCAGCCATCAGTTAATCCAAGATACTAGCTTCTTAGTTCCAAAAGCACTTGCAAAGAAAACCATTGGTGGGGGATAAGGAGGAGAGGAAAATGGAAGCAATTCATATCCTAATAACTGGAATTCCTAAGTGTGGACGCCAAGTCTCATGAGGCTGTTTTTTAAATTTATCATTTACTTGGTCACATTTTTTTTTCCTCAAATACTATAGTTTTTCTTTAACTTTTTTCCTCAAAGTATAAAAAGTATGAAATATGAACAAGCTCTTGCATTGCATACTTAGAAGTGTACAATTCAAGCATTATAGAGCTATCTACATACTGATACATCCCATCAAATCTTAGATAATTCAATAATATACAAAATATCAGGGCACAGAAAGAACTAAAACCCATTTCTTTTTGTTACAATAAGATTTAAATATTCAATCTAAAGAAAAAAATCATTTTGGCTCTCTTTTACATCTCCATGTTGATATGCTTATTAAAATATTCCTGTATTAGGTGCAAGCACCCAATGATAAATGTAAACATATTGTATATCTACAATGTACCAATAAAAGGATTTGAGCAAGAAAAAGATAAAAAGAAAAAAAAATATTCCTGTATGATCATGTTTAGTCTTACTATTTCAAATCAGGTTTAAAACCTCAAAACCAACCATCCAGACAAAACAGGATATCTGAAAGATTATCTTTTCTCCACCTCCCTAACCCCAATAACTCCAATTTTACGACGTGACTCCAAACACTGGATTGTGACGCCAAATGCTAGGTCCAATTTCTTCATAATCCTTTTTGGTGTGGCATACTTGGTAGAACTCAGGTGTGGAAGCCAGCATTGATTCTCCAAACCAAACTATGTATTGCTGCATATGATGTGTGATAGCTTGTACATCAGTTGGTTTTGGCTTCAATCTACCACCACTCAATTCCACAGTTAGTTTCAGCCTGGCATCTACAGTTCTTTTCAGATCTCTTTGCAAGCGACGTCCCAAGTCCCTGAACACGGTGGAACCTCCAGAGAGGACAATATTCTTGTAGAGAGGACGTCTGACATCAATAGGACAGTTGTGAATTACTTCCATCTAAAACTTATGAAATAGGTTGTCTAAACTCTGGATTAGCAAACTCTGGGTGAAAAAAGATTTCAGGTCCCAAGAATCACTCATAACCAACATTAATGGAAAATTCTTTCTTTGAGATGGCATTGATTCCACTATACTGTTTAATCCGCTTTGATCCATCTGTGTCATACTTATTAAATTATTTTACTAAATCTGGGCATACATAACTGTAGCACTCCTTTACTGCCTTAGCAGTTTCCAGAGATTGTTCTGGAGGGATTCCTACTTCTCGGTGTCTCAACAGTTGCTGAGTAAAATATGTTATATCTCATCCTACAATTGGAATATATTTAATACAGGTGCCAGTCACATATCCTTCATCCAGAGGAATGACATGAGTAACACCATCTCCACTGTCTATTACCATACCAGTCAATGTCCGTTCTCCTACTTGTCTTGAGGTCCAGGATTCAGCTAAGGCAAGAACAGCCGGCACAGCAATGTACAAGCCTGGAACATTGAAGGACTCAAACATTATTTCAGCAGTATATTCCCTGTTTTCTGGAGTATTCAGTGGAGGATCAGTCATTTCTTGTGTCCATTTTACTTTCATAAGGAACTCCATACTATTTTCTACAGTTGTGATACCAACTTACATCATCACCAATAATGTGTAGTGGTTCACTCCCCCCACCCCCACATCCTTGCCAACACTTGTGGTCTTTTTGTTTGTTTTTGTTTTTGTTTTTTGAGGCAGGGTCTCTTTATGTAGTTTAGTCTGGCCTTGAACTCACTATGTAGCCTAGGCTGGCTTTGAACTTGCAGGTCATCCTGCCTCAGCCTCCGGAGTACTGGGATTACAGGCATGCACCACCACACCCAGCACTTGTCTTTTTGATGATGGCCATTCTAACAATTAAAAGGTTAAAGCTCCCTGTGGTTTTAATTTACATTTCGCTGATATTTAGGGATACTGAGCATTTTTTTCAAATCCTTGTATATCATTTGAGGGATGCCTGTGCAGGTCCATTTTTTAATTGGGTTTTTTTTTGTTTTGTTTTTGACTTATTTTTGTTCCATATACAATACTGTATTTTAAAATTCATCTTATTATTATTATTATTATTATTTACCAGAGTAAAAAGCTTTAACTGGATCCAACAATAAAACCTGTATATTATGGATATTAACCCTTTACCGGATCTGTAATTTGTACCTATTTTCTCTCATTTTGTAGGTTATCTCTTCACTCTGTTGCTTGTTTCCTTTGCTGTACCGAAGCTTTTTAGTTTGATGTAATTCCATTTGTCTATTTTTGCTTTGGTTGCCTGTGCTTTTGGAGTCTTGTCCAAAAAATCTATTGCCTAGGCCAAACTAATGAAACTTTCCCTGTGTTTTTGTCTAGTAGTTTCATACTTTTGGGTCTTGAATCCATTTTGAGCTTATTTTTGTGTGTGGTCTGTAACAAAGGTCTGATTTCTTTTTTTTCTTTTTTCTTTTTTTCTTTTTTTTGCCGTACCTGGGATTGGACTCAGGACCTTGCGCTTTCAAGGTAGTTGTGGCACCACTGAGCTACATCCCCAGCCCTTCTGATTTCATTTTTCTGCATGTGGATATGCAGTTTTCCCAATACCATTTTATTGAAGAAACTGTTCTTAGTGTATTCTTACCCATGCCTTTGTCAGAAATCGGTTGGCTTGAATAGTTTTTTTTTGGTACCATGGATCGAACTCAGGACCTTGTGCTTGTGAGGCAGGCTGCAGAACCACTGAGCTAAATCCCCGGCCCTTGAATCTTTTATTCTTGAGAATTTTTCTTTGATTTTCCTCAAGGGTACCTGCTTAAAACTTTGATCTACTTGCTACAAACTAGAGGGCATAAGTTAGCATTTTCTGCAACCTATTTGCTCATTTTTTACTAGTCTTCCTAGGGACGAAGGTGTGTATTGGTTAGCAGCTCTACTATTCTACATCAGAATCTTGTTTCTTATTCCTAGCCTCACCTCACCCCACCCCTCCTATCTTGTATCACTGTGCTTTGAGTTTTTAAGATCAAAGTTTGCTTGTTTGGTTTTACTGGTAGGTTTTTGGCTATTTCCTCATCCCCCACCCACATACACTTTGTTTTTTTAGGTATTGGGGGAAGAAGGTTGTGATACTACTTCATTCCATTGCCTTTATTTAAGTTTTCTGTTTTACTAGCAACAAGAGAAATATAAGCAGTACATACAAAAGCTGGTCATTTCAAATAGAAAGTAGAAGTGATGCTTGAGCCTACATACTCCACCACACTTGCAGGGTTGGCTCTCTAGGGAACACTTTCTATTTGTATGTTCCAGTTTCTGAAACCACGTTCTTGCTGCTAACAGAGGTGTCTTCTCTGGCAGCTGAGAAAACAGTCACAGCTTTCTTTGCTATTCTGAGTGTTTTTAAGCTTCAGAAAGAAGGAGATGGACTTGGAATGTCACTCAATGATAAAGGGCTTGCGTAGCATGTGCAGTGCCCTGGGTTTGAGCCTCAGGACAAGAGGGGATGGGTGTCTGAACATGGCGAGGTATATCTATATACCTGTAATACTAGCAGTTGGGAAGATTCGGCAATGGAATTGTGAGTTCCAGACCATCCTAGGTTACACAGCAGATTTGAAGATAGCCTGGACTACATCTCTATGACCCTCAGAAATCGGTTGGCTTGAATAGTTTTTTTTTGGTACCATGGATCGAACTCAGGACCTTGTGCTTGTGAGGCAAAAAACCTAACCCGCAAAAAAATGAAAGAGAATGGAAAAGACATCAGTTGCCATTCCAGACTGGTCTGACCCCCACACATAAAAGTGGTGTGCTTGGTTCTCAAGACCAGTATAAAAAGTGCCTTATTGTGCTCCATGTATTCTTTTTGTTTAGTTTTGTTTTCAAAAAATTTTATATAAGAATGTATCAGTAAAGTACACAAACCTTAAGGTGTAATACCTCAGTTTTTAACACAGATACACACACCCGTAAAACTGCCACTCAGGTTACTATATAGAAAATTTAAGGGTCCCTGGACGCTCCCTTGTGCCCCTTCCCAGTTTGTACCACCCCAGTCAACCAGAAGTACTTCTCTGATCTCTTACCACCATAGATTAGTGTTTTGTTTCTTCTTTTGGGGTGCTAGAGATCAAACCCAGGGCCTTGCACATGTTAGGCAAATGCTCTACCACTAACATACTACCGTATGTTTTCTTGAATTTCATGTAGATGAAGTCATATAGTATGTCCTATTTTCTGTCTAGATTCTTTTATCAACATTATGACTGTGAGATTCATCCTATTTTTATTTTGGAGGGAATTCATTCTTTTTAAAAATATTTTTTTCTTTTTCATTTCTATATGTTCCATCATACAAATTTGCTCTAATTTCTTTACTTGCTGTCCTGTTCATAGGCATTCATTTTGTGTTTGGGACAGTTACAAATAAAGCTATGTGCTTTTTTATTTTGTTATGTTCTGTTTATTAAAATGACTTTTGGTGAACAAAGCATTCGCTTTTTCTGGATACATGTCCAGAAGCAGAACTGCGTCTTTTCCAAAGTAGCTTGATCGGGCTGAGGATGTAGCTCAGTGACACCATGCCTGCCTGGCAAGTGCAAGGCCCCGAGTTTGATCCCCAGTACTGCAAAAAAAGAAAAAGAAACTCCCTCCAAAGTAGCTTGATCATCCTGGGTTTTAGAAAAATGTAATTCTTTTTTTCAAAGACAGATTGGTTATATATGCTTGTTTGTTATAATTTACGAAGTTTGTAATGACTCTCAATGTTTTAGAATCAATTTATCAAATTTGGAACAATATTTTAAGTGAAAAAGTAGCTTTACCAATTTTACGCCTATCCACAATTCTACTTCTTTTAGATTCTCATCAGTACCAACACTTGGTTGATAAATTTTAACTTTAACCATTCTTGTAAGGAAATAGCGATGCCTTGGCATAGCTTTAGTTTGTGATTTACTTCTGACCAGTGAGGTTGAGTACCCTTTTATATTTTTTTATTTTGAAATTTCGATATCCTTTTCTTTCTCTTTTTTTGTACCTGGGATTGAACTCAGGACCTTGTGCTTGCCAGACAGGCACAGGCCTACTGAACTACATCCCTGGCCCAGGATATCTTTTTTTTTTATTTATAACTTTTCAATATATTGGATACAAACCCTTTGTCAGATACTGTATGTGTATTGCCAATGAAATTTCCTCTTGTAATTTTTCACTTTTCTCCTTTTTTTCTTTCTTCCTTCCTTCCGCCTTCCTTTCCTTTGTTCTTTGCTATCTCCCTCCCTCTCTCCCTTTTTTTCTTGCTTCCTTCCTTGCTTTGCTACACAAGTGTTCTACCAATGAGGCACATCCCCAAGCCCAGAGAACTTAATAGTTTTACCCTTTACATTTAGATCCCTGATCTATCTCAAATTAATTTTTATACAGTAGTTAAATAAATACAGGATTAAGATGTATTTTTCCCTTATAGATAATAAATTGGTCCAATACCATTATTGAAAATGCCATCATTTTCTTTTCTTTTTTTGAGACATGATCTTGCTGTATATTGCCCAGGGTGGTCTTGAACTCCTGAGCTCAAGTGATCCTCTTGCCTCAACCTCCACTTGGCTAAAAGAGTGGCTGGTGTTTGTGCCTTGCTGAGGATTGTACCCAGGGCCTTATGCTTGCTAACTACATGCTCCGTTATGGGGTTACACCCATAGCCTGTTGATGTCTTCTTTATGCTGTAATTTTATTTTTAAATTTTTATTATGAGGGGCAGGGTCTCACAATACAGTTCAGGCTTGCCTTGAACACATTATGTAACTGAGGCTGGCCTTGAACTGATAGATCTGCCTGGTTCATCCTCTCAAGTACTGAGACTACAGGCATATGGCACCACACCTGGCCTATGTTGTAATTTTAAATAGTAATTCTACTAGATTGTATAATTTTTTATTTCTAGTACATAGAAGTACAGTATCTTTTTTTTTTTTGGTACTGGGAATCGAACTTGGGTCCTTGCGCTTGTGCAGCAGGCGACAAAACCACTGAGCTAAATCCCCAGCCCTACAGTTGCTTTTTAAAAATATTGACTGTATATTCTATGACCTAATAGTTTTTGTTTCTTCAAGGTTTTCTAAATGCTTGTCAGATCATCTTTGAATAATATTTTCTTTCTCCTTTCTAAGCTTTGTATCTTTTCCCTCCTTTTTCTTACCTTGTTGCCTTGTCTAGCACTTAAAGTATATTCTCAATTAGAAGGGGTAATTGAAAATACCTTTGTCTTTTTCTCAAACTTGGGAGAGAAACATACAAAATTGTACCTCAAGCAGGCATGGTGGCATGTGCTTGTACATAGTTCTTGCTGAGACAGGATCACTTGAGTTCATAAGTTCAATACCAGACTAGATAATGTAGTGAGAGCCCATATCAAGACAAAAACCAAAGCATGTTTGCATCATTAGGTGATTTGTTAGCTATAGGTTTTTGGTGGGGTTTTTTGTTTTTATTATTTTTGATAACTTTTATCAGTTTAAGGGCATTCTTTTGTCCTAATTTGTAGGAGGCTTTTTATTTTGGTTTTGGTTTTGGTGGGGTTTTGTTTGGTGGGATTAAGTTTCTTGCTTAGCTGCACCCCCAGCTCTTTGTGATTACTTTAAAATTTGAGATAAGATCTTGCTAAGCCACTAAATTGCTCGAACTGGGCTCAAACTTGAGATCCTCCTGTGTTAGTCTGCCCAAGTGCTGTGATTATAGGCATGTTCTATCACTCCTGGCTTGCTGAGAGGTTTTTATTTTTGTTTTTGTTGCTTTAATTTTTGGATAGGTTTTGTTATCAAATGCTTTTTCTTGTGACTTATTTTCTATTTGAAAAATACAAGAACCATGCAGCCAGTGTTTCTTCCATGTATTTTCCTTAATGTGATGACTTTATAGAGAGTGTAAGCTAGAGACTATTATTTATTACATTAGACTGATAAAGTGATTGAGATGTAAATATATATACATAAATACATGTACACACATGTTTAAGAAAGTTTATAATTAGGGACTATAGAATTATGCAATACTGTTAAGAACCTTCTTTCAAGTTCTCAGTGATTATTTATTTATTTTTATTTTATATATCCACAGTAACTTTGTATTATATGGGTAGGGTCTCTGTAGTGCCTTCAAAAAGCATACACACAAGTGGGAAATAGCTGCAGTATTTTCTAACACAAAACTAAATTGTGTACTTGTTACTGGGAACAAATCTTCAATAAATTGAACATAATTTTTTTTTTGGACATAATTTTTAATGACTAATCAAACTACTTATCAGTACTTAAACGGCTCTGGGACAATTGTCTCTTTAAAGTGAGATTTTTCTGAATGCGCGCTTTCAGTCACTAGGATTGAAGGAGACATTTGTAGGTCTTTCTGAATTTTGATTTAGACAACAACATTTTACAGATTACCTGTTTTAAAATCATACTTATGTTTTGGAGAAATGTTTCAAAAGTATTTGCATTACTATGAATATTTACTCAAAAGACACTGGATGACAACATACTACTTAAATTGCTAAATTCAGTGACATTGTTTTAGGTTCCTATACCTGTTGATTGGAAGAATTAAATTTTTTTGTAGTGCTTTCTAATTTACTAGATGTTTTCTCAGTTACATTTAATCTTCACAGCAGTTCTCTGAAAGGGATAAAGCAGTTATATTTTGCAAATGACCTAAGGTTACACATGATATAACTAGCAGAGAAATTTTAAAACCAGGGCCAGGGATTTAGCTCAGTGCCACCGTGCCTGCCTGGCAAACTCAAGGTCCTGAGTTCAATCCCCGGTACCAAAACAAAACAAAACCAAAAAAAACAAAAGGTGAGTCTAAAACCAGGTGTTTTACTCTGCTATTCCTCTCCCCATTGTACCATGTTCCCTCTTACACTATAGTTATCTCATAATTTCATAGTGCCTTTCAATTTATAAAGTACTTTCACGTAATCTTACTTAATTCCCCATATAAGCCCTTTATCTTTCCACTACTGTTATAGTACCTGATTGAAATTTTAGACCTTATTGTAGTTCATATTCTCCTCTTTTGGACTTATCATGGTAGTCATGGTAATCTAAATACTACCATCCTCAGTGTTAAGTGGTTTAAGACAAGAAAACGTTTATTTTACACTTTTCTTTGGAAAAATTGTCACTCATGAATCCAAGATCCGCCCATCTTGTGATAACATTGTCTTCCGTGCACAGCTTCTGCCATCCCTCGGAGAGAAGAAGCAAGTTATAGGGAATGCCCACATAACATTTAATTACAGTAATCTGGAAATTGCCACCAATTATCACCAATTACAGAGTTTAAAAACTTTGAATAAAGTGATCACATGATCATGTTTCTATGGAAAAGAAATAAGTAAATTAGTCCTTGTATAATTTTCTTGGGCATCCTTTCCTCAGCAGCCACTCTATACTCTGGTATGGTGTGGAACCCTCTACATCTCTAGTGATCAGCTTGACCTGTCTGCCACAGAGTTGGCTCCCAACCCCCTTTCTCTTGGTGCTGGAGCTTGAACTCAGGGCCTCAAACATCTTAAGCACCATCCTTCACTGAGCTGTATTCCTAACCCCTAGTATTGCTCTTTAATTACGTTCAGGAACTAATAGTAATAAAGTGACTAATACTGGCTCTGGAGCCAGATGGCTTGGGTTTGAGTCCTGAATTTTACTGTATCTTTAGCCAAGACCTTTTATTGAATCATTCATTGCTTAATGTATTCATTCATCTATCTACTCATTCAGTGAGTATTTTTTGAATCTTCACTATGCAGACAATATAGCTGGTCTTTGTCATTGCCCTTTCTTACATTAGAATGGTAAGAAACAGTAGTAATCAACAAAATGAAAATTTATTAAGTGCTATTTTGGAAAGCAGAATGTCATGCAATAGGGATCAATTGTGGAAGGAACTTTACCTTGTTTTTTTTTCTTGAAAAATAAATATAATAATAATGTCATCTACCCCAGAGCTATTAAGATTAAATGAAACATTGCAGGTCAGGGCTGCGGGGGGAGATTGGAAATTGACAGAAGGGTAATCTTTCTCACAAAGGAATTTGGGGCCAAAAATAGGAATGAGGATTTCTTTAGGATCCCTCTAAAGCTTGTTAATCTCTACCAAATACAAAGAAATTATCATTTCAAGTGAGAGGAAGCATGGTGGACGCCATCACTTCATATTTTTACCTTTGAAAGGCAGAAACAGCCTGAGGCACTCTAGACTATCATTTACAGAAGAGTAGTATCAGAAGGGCTGAAAGAAATCTTTTCCAGGGCACTCTTAGAAGACTCAAGGTTGGATAACAGAGGTGAAAGAGATATCCTGAGGCTCAGAAATAAAAGAACTTATGGAAGAGCAAAAAAAACCTCCTTGTAGACCCCAAAATCAAAAGGCCAAGTGATAAATGAGAGAATGGCTTTCCAACAATTTTAAGAATGAAGACTTGACTGTGAAGCATAGGCAGATCTCTGGAATCTGGCCTGCTGTGCTAAAGATTTCGTACCTTGCTACAGAGAAAGACTTACTCTACCCTCAAAGCCTTTAAAAGTTCAAACACTCCTTAATAACTGTGGCTTGTCAAGAGAAATATCATGTGCCTTTCTAAAGGTAAATATTTTCTGCTTCAGTTTTCAGGTTTTGCTTTAAATATAAAATGCATAGTATACAATAAACAAATGAAAATATTACCTACAATAAGGAAAGAAAACAATGTTAGCAGATCCGTCAGAGGCTGGTGTTGTGAGAGTTTTTTAGAAGAACCATGATAAAAATGCTGAACTTCTGGAAAAATTGGGTACCATATGTGAAGAAATGGAGGAATTTTACTAGGACCCTGAATTTTTTTTTTTATGTCCAAAGGATAATGATGAGGACAGAGATACAAGAAAGAAAACCACAAACCATTATCCCTTATAAATATACTGTACATGTAAAAATCCTCAACAGAGTACTAGAAAACTAAATCTAACATCGCATTAAAAAGACTGTGCTATTATATTATCAAGTAGTATTTATCCCAGAAATGTAAGGGTGGTGCAGCATATGAAAATCAATCAATACAATACACTATATTACTAGAAGGAAAAATACTACATAGTAATCTCGAAGAGCATTTAGGGGTGGTGGTACAGCTCAAGTGTTAGAGCATATGCTTAGCATGTGCAAAGCTCTAGGTTCAATCACCAGTCCCCAAAAAGAAAAGCGCCTGGTATGGTGGCACATGCCTACAGTCTTAGCCCTTTGAGAGCCTGAGGTAGGAGGACCACAGGTTTAAAGCCAGCCTGGGCTGGGGATTTAGCTCAGTGGTTTCCCTGCCTGCTGCATAAGCGCAAGGACCTGAGTTTGATCCCTGGTACTGAAAAAAAAACAACAACCATGAAGCCAGGCTGGCCTACGCGTACATAGCAAGATTCTGTCTTTTTTTTTTTTTTTAAGCATTTGACAAAATTTTAATAGCCTTTCATGATTTAAAAATAAAAACATCAGCAAATTGGGAATAGATGGAAACTTTTCTAACACAGGGACATTTATGAAAAACTCATAGCTAGCATCATACTTAATGGTGAAAGACTGAAGGTTTACTCCTAAGATTAAGAAGACAAAGATGCCTGCTTCACTCACTTCTATTCAACACTGTATTAAGAATTGTAGCCAAAGCAACTAGACAATAAAAAAGAAAAAAACATCTAAATCGTAAGGAGGTTAACATGTCACTGTTCACAGATGATAAGATTCTATACACAGAAACTGTTAATCAACAAGAAAGCTCCTAGAGCTAATAAACAAGCAAAGTTTCAGGGACAGTTCAACACAAACAATTCAGTTGTATTTCTCTGTACCAGCAATGAACAATCTGAAGGAGAAACTGAGAAAAATCCATGTATAATAGTTTCTAAAAGAATTAAATACTTAGGAATAAATGTAACTTGAGGAGGTGTATGATGTGTGTCCTGAATAAATGTAACTTGAGGTGTATGATGGGTGTCCTGAAAACTTTAACATTGCTGAAAGAAATTTAAAGGCTATCTAAATAAATGGAAAGAGATACACTGTGTTCATGGATAGGAAGAAGTAACATTGTTCAGATGTCAGTAGTCCCCAAAGTGACCTACAGATGCAGCACAATACCTTTCAGAATTCTAGCAGCCTTTTTTGCTGAGATGGAAAACCAAATACTCAAATTCATAGGGAATTGCACAGGGCCTGGAATAGCCAAAACAGAAGAGTAGTTAGAGGACTCACATTTCTTAATTTTGAAACTTACTACATGTAAAAGTTGCAGTAATTAAAACAGTGTGGTACAAAGCTGGACATGGTGGTGCATAACTGTAATCCCAGCACTTGGGAGGCCTTGTCAGGAGGATCAACGTGACGTTGTGGCCAGCCTGGGCTACATAGTGAGTTCAAGGCCAGGCCAAACTACACACCAAGATCCTGTCTCAACAAAACAAAACAAAAAATACAACAGTGTAGTACAGGTACAAAGAGACTAATGGTGTAAAATAGTCCAGAGGTAAACCCTCACATGTACTGTAAGATCAAATGATTTCCTACAATCAGTAGAGGAAGGACAGCACTGTTCAGTAGAGAAAGGACAGTTTTCTGAACAAATAGTATTGGGAAACTGGCTATCTATGTGCAAAAGAATGAAGTTGAATCCTTACCGTACACTAAGCCTGTAGGTTTGATCTAAAAGATTAATGTTGCTCAGAGTACAGAATCAGCATATATCTGCATTGTCCACAGCAGAGTCAGAAGGCCTTGCAAAATATTGATAATTGAGATACTTATCCAACACCGTCCCCCACATTCCTTTGTAATATATTCTAGTGTTTTTTAACTGTTAACGTATTTCAGAAACTTGGGAGGGCTATTCACTGATTTTTGTTATCTTTTTTGTTTCTTTGAGACAGGGTTTCACTGTGTAGTTTAGGCTGCCCTTGAACTCATTTATATCCCAGGCTGGCCTTGAATTCAGAGCCATCCTCCTGCCTCAGCCTCTGGAATGCTGGGATTCTAGGCATGTGCCATCATACCTAGCTATGTTGTCATCTTTTTTGAAGTAACATTTTATTTATCAACAGTATATGATACAGTTATAATAGACTTTGTATTGTAAGCTTATAAAATGCATGAATAATGAATTGGAATTTTTTTTTCTTCCTAATTAGCTCCTGGGCTATAGTGAAAAGCCTATAAATCTACAGATGTTTATTGGAACAGCAGATGATCGATATTTACGACCGCATGCATTTTACCAGGTGCATCGAATCACTGGAAAGACAGTTGCAACTGCAAGCCAAGAAATAATAATTGCCAGCACAAAAGTTCTGGAAATTCCACTTCTTCCTGAAAATAATATGTCAGCCAGGTATCTTGAAACATATCTCAAAATGTGCATTTCTTGCTTTTCCTAAATTTCAAAAATATATATTTTTTAGTATAAAAATAAAATAGCTAGGTGTCATGGTACACACCTGTAATCCCAGCACTTGGGAGGCTAAGGCAGAAGGATTGGTTCTAGTTCAAGGCCAGCCTGAACTACATAGCAAGACCTTGTCTCGAAAAACCAGTCAATCAATTATAGTTCTAAATTAACTGAATGATATTATGTAAATAATTATAGCACATTGCTAAAGATGGTAGCATATTTCAAAAAAGAAAATTCAACTCGGCAAACATTTGTGGGCTGAGTACTTCTAGCAAGGTATTATCATAGGTGATAAAATGCATGGACTTCTCACCAAATTAATTATTAATAGAGTATACGGTATGTGATTACAGTTCAATTTTAATTGTTAAGTGTCCTTAAGGAAAACTTTTTTTTTGGTACTGGGGATCGAACTTGGGACCTCGTGCTTGTGAGGCAAGTGGTAGAACCACTGAGCTAAATCCCCGGCCCCGGAAAACTTTTGACTTTACCTCAGGCATCACATTTGACCTGTTGCTCAAAAAGTGTGATATGGCTAGCCTTTGAATGAGATTGCAAATAGGTTTCTTGCCTTTTGCTTTATGATCTTTTTCCATACAGCATCAGAAGCATTTGAACGTATCATTAGTGAACTGTAGAGGAAAACTCAGCTTTGAACCATCTTTTTCTAAAAATTCAATAAATTGATACCCAGGGCCAGTTTCCACTCATTCCTCTGGATAGTCAAACATGAACCAAGTTAGAAAGTTGCCAGAAGCTTATTATGCTTCTTTGTATAAGAAATAGCCACATGAATAGTCTCAAGCAATCTTCCTACTTCATCTTCCCAAATGTTGAAATTATAAGGATACACCACCTTGAAAACTTCATAATCTGAAAACCACTGTTAAAATTCATGAAATTTTAGATGGGTCATTACTACATATATACAAGTTCATGGTCAAGCTCAATTATAGTAATTAATGAAGGACCTGAGTTCGATACCCAGTACTCAAAAAAAAATTATAGTAATTAATAGTAATTTGTAATTAGATATGGTGGTGCACACCTATAAACCCAGCACTTGGTAGGGTGAGACAAGAGGATTGCTGCAAGTTCAAGGGCAGCCTGGGCTGCATAGTGAGTTCAAGGACCATCTGAACTAAATAGTAAGACCTTGTCTAAAAATAAGTAATTTGGACCCCTGCCAGCACACAGGTGAGGCACAAGGGGCTCCAGCAGCAGCCCCCACCCCACCCCCATCGAAATGAGAAGACATGTAAACAAGTTTCAAAACCAGACTTCCAGATCCACCTACAAGCAACCCCAAAGGGAAATGAGATGGAACACTTTGATACTCAACCACCTGGACTCCCTGAACTGGCAACAAAAGAGGATCTGGAAAAAATGAAATAGAAACAATTTCTTAGATAACAGCAGAGATTGTGCTCATAGTGCAAGACGTGATTAATAAATCTAGAGAGGAGCTCAGGAACACAATGGAATCCCAACATAGGAAACAAATGGAATCCATAAAACAGATGCAAACAGATTTCTAGGAGATTAACAACTCCATTGAAAGTCTACAAGCAGAATGAGCCAATGTGGGAACAGAATTTCAGATATAGAAGATAAGATTGCAATTAGTGACCAGGAAAAGAAAAATTGCTTTAAAATTATAAGGGACCACAAGAAATCAATCCAGCAGCTGCTAGACTATGCAAAGAATAACATAAGACTGATTGGAGTTAATGAAGAAACAGGAGAGAGTGCAGATGACATAAAAAAACTGTTCACAGAAGTGATGGCAGAAAACTTCCCAAGCAGGAGAAAAAAACTTGACATACAGATAAGTGAGGTATATAGGACTCCCAACTACCCTTGATCAAAAAAAATCTACAATAGACATAATAATTGTTAAGATTCCAGAAACCTAACAGAAGAACAAAGTTCTACAAGCAGTTAGAGAAAAGAAACAAATCACATACAAAGGAAAGCCCATCAGAACCACAGCAGACTTCTCAATGCAGACCCTCAAGGCAAGAAGAGCTTGGAGTGATGTATTTCAAGCCCTAAAAGAAAACAGCCTCCAACCCAGATTGATGTACCTTGCAAAATTATCTTTCAAAATTGATGCAGAAATAAGATGCTTGAACTTTATGAATACCAAACCGGCACTCCAAAAAATTTTAGACAATATCCTAGGAAAAGACAATGAGGATCACAACCCCGGGAAGCCCATCAGAATGAATCTGTCGGGCGGGACAAGAAATTAAACACAAAGTGGGAGAATCCAACAAAAAAAAAGTCATGACAATGATAAGTCAATATGTATGAGTTACAACCATCAATGTTAATGGTCTCAATTCACCAATCAAAAGAAAGAAACTGGCAGAATGGGTCAAGAAGCAAGATCCAACAATATGCTGCATACAAGAAACACATTTAATTCAAAAAGAAACTCACAGTCTGAAAGTTAAAGGGTGGAAAACAACACTCCATGTGACAGGAACCTGGAAAAAAAAACAGGAGTAGCTGTCCTCTTTTTCAGATCAAGAGGATTTCAAATGAAAATCTGAAACACTCTGGTCTCAAGAATTTCAGATAAGGGATACTTAACTTGTATGTACAGATCTATTGTGAACATGTGTTTTCATTCCTCTCAAGTAAAAACTTAAGAACAGGACTGTTGGTTCTTAACAGTAATACAAAAAATTTCTGTATTGTTTTCCAAAATGGTTTTATCATTTTACATTCACATTAGCAGTATTAGAAAGTTCTAACTGGTTCACACCTAAGCTGACATTTGTTCTTTTAAAACTTGTAACTTCATCTCCCTAATGAGTGTACAATTCAATCTTGTTATTGTACTGATTAGTATTTTTCTGATTCTAGTGTTGCACACCTTTCCTTGTGCTGTACTGGCTAGTTATCTTCTTGTGTCTGCTTTTTAATTGGGTTGTCTATTAATGAGCTGTAAGAGTTCTTTTTATATTCTGGTCAAAGGTTATATGCATTATAAATATAGTCTGTTTAAGGACTACTTTTCATTTTCTTAACGATGTCATTTAAAGTTCTAAATTTTGATGGAGTCTCATCAATTTTTTTCTTTTATACATCATGTTTTTTATATCCTAGGAAATTGCCTACCCTAAATTCATAAACATTTTCCCTTATAATTTCTTCTTAAAGTTTTATAGTTTTAGTTTTTCATATTTAGGATCATAAGTCCTTTCAAATTATTTTTATGTATGGAAATAAAGGGTTGAGGTTAATTTTTTATATACAGATACCAGGTAGTCTAGTGCCATTTGCTGAAAACAGTCTTTTCCTCTGCTCTTGAATTGAGCTTATGTTCTATAAAATGTTAATGTTAAATCTTTCAAGACTCAGTGGACCATATATGTGTGGCTCTATTTCTAGATTCTCTGTTTTATTCCAATGATCTATGTCTTTCCTTACATCAACACTGCCTTGATTACTGTAGCTTTAGAGGAAGTCTTAAAATTAGGTTCTAAATGTCTTCCAACACTTTTTTTTTCTTTTTCTTTTTACTTTTCTAGGTCCTTTGAAGTCCTACATACTTTTAAATTTTAGTATCCAATTTTTCATTTATAGCAAGTATACATAGACCTGATTTTTTTTCCCAAGCCAAACTGTATCCAGCTTTATTAAAGATACTTTTCATAAACAATCATGGTATTTCAGGCAGGACATGGGCACACAATCGTTAACAGTATACAACTTTCAAACTCCCTTCTTGGATGGACTACCAAAAAATCAGAAAGCCACTATAAAATCCATTGAAGTCTTCATTTGATGCTCTGAGTAGGGAAAGTTTAGAGTGAGGGTCGACACTTCACATTTAGCATGTTGTTTTAACAACTTTTCACAAGTCGACCCTGACTTTCAGAAAATGAAATGAAAATGGCAGAATTATCAGTCTGAAGATCGGCAATCTAGAAAAGGAAATCATTGTTCTTGTGGGACAGCATCTCAACGTCACTGGCAAGTCCAGAATGCTTGACACACTGGTAACATCAATTTTTGGGAGTCAGGTCGCAATAGGTCTCTGGGCTTAAGGGAGTTAAGGCTATGCTGATGGCAGAGGAAAGGAGGACATAAAATGAACTGGGAGTTTTCCCATACCACAAGGCATTTGTGCCAAAGTGGCCACAGGTGTCAACATCAGGGAATCCCTCCTCCTGGGAGCCAAGAGGAAGTCTTTCAAAACTAGCAGGGAAAGATGCTTTCCCCACATCAATCCAGCTTTGGAGACATTGTACTAGTGACATATACTCCTTTCCCAAAAAACAACCATGAAGTGTTCTGTGTGCTAACAACATAGCTTAAAAAAAAAGTAAAACAAAATTCTGCATTTTTATAAAACTTGATAAAAAATAGTATTTCAAACTGTACAGTCACCAGAAATACACAGTTATCAAAAATGCACACACTTCACTTGGCATCTCCAGCACCTTCAGCTTTTTGTGCCTGGTCTGTTTTAGCATCTCCATTTTCTGCAGGGTTATTCCCATCCTTGCCGGCATCAGCTTTTCCCTTTTTCCCTTTGGGTACCTTCTCTCCCTTCTTTGCAGGGGCCTTTTTAGGCTTGGGCTCTGGCTTTAGAGGAGCTGATTTAGCACACAACCTTGCGGATCTTCTCTGTGGTTCGTCCTTCACCTTGGCTTTATCACTTTTAGCATCCCCTTCAGCCTTTCTCTTGGGCATGGTGGCGACGGTGGCCGGACGCAGGCACTGGACGCGAGATGCAGCAGTGCGTGGCTTTGGTCAGTCCGCAGGTCGTTCTCGCCTCTTCCTCACACTGCTCCAGACCTGAAGTTTTATATGTACCTTGTGTTTTCTAATCCTGCTAAATTCAAATACAAGTTCTAGGGGCTCCTAGAGATTTCTTAGTATTTTCTCTGTAGATGATCATTTCGTCTACATATAAAGATTTTACTTCTACCTTGCCAATCCTGTGCTATTTGTTTATTTTTATTGCCGTACTATTTTGGTTTGGGCCTGTGTTTCAAAGTTTAATGGACAGATGAAGAGTAGGCATGTCTGCCCTTGTTCCCCATCCTAGGGAGAAAGCATTATATCTTCTCCATTCATATAAGGCGTTTTTGCTGGAAGTATGGAGTACATGTCTTTGATCTGTTGAGAAGGTTCTGTTGTACTTCTAGTCTTCCTGATAGCTTTTACCACGAACAGCTGTAGAATTTAGTGCAATACTTTTTCTCCAACTACTGACAGGATCATATGGCTTTTTCCTTTCCTCTGTTAAAATGATGACTTTTGGGGGTGGATCTTCCAGTGCTGAACCAACACTGCCATTCCTATAATAAAACCACTTTCTACATACTGCCAGATCTGACTTCTAATAGTTTGTTTTGTTAAACAAATTTCTATCATACTTTTTTCTATCATACTTTTTTTTTCTATCATAGTTCTGTCATACTGTTAATACTTTTTTCTTCTATTATCTTTATCCAGTTTTAGGATTAGCACAATGTTGATTCCCTAAAATGAGGGGAGAAGTGTTCCCTTTTTTTTTCTGCTTTAAATGTTTGATATAATTTATCAGTTAAAATGTATGTGAGCCTGTTGTTGTCATATAGGTAGGTTTTCAAGCTAGGAATATACTTTCTTTAATAGATGCTATTCAAATTTTGTATTTCCTCCAGAGTTAGTGTCATTAATTTGTCTTCCAAGGTACTTCTTAGAAGTTGTCAAATTTATTTCAAAAAAGATTTTTGTTATATGCTTTCTCTATCCTTTTAAATTCTGTAAAATCTGTGGTAATGTCTCCTAGATCTTGATATTGTAATTTAAAAATGTATAATTGATATTGTGTAATAGGAAGAAAAGATCTAAAGGAGCAGGGGAATTGGGAAGGGTAGGAGAAAGGAAAGAAGGGAAAAGAAAAAATACGAGAAAAGGAAAAAAGTGGAAACAAAGTCTTTGCAAATAGGGAAGGGTGGAGGGGGTGAAGGGAGGGCAGGGGAAGGGGAAAAAAATAAGAACCAAGATACTCATGTAATGGTACAAGATCCCCATGATGAATGTAACTGTATTTTATACCTAAAATGTACCAATAAACTTAATGGGAAAAAAAATAAAAATAAGTAATTTATAGAACCTAGATGTGGGCTATATTTATTTTTTTCCCTCTAATTTTTTTTTGCTGTTTCTCTTTTCTTGACCATATTTGTCTTTATATTATAAAATGCCTCGTATCCTCTCTATAAATAATATGTAACCCAATCAGTGAAAGAAAAAAGACTCCCTGAAAATAAGACCTAGCCAGAAAATAATCACCCTGGAAAACTAGAGATCAAAAAATGCCAGGGCTAGGCTGGGGATTTAGCTCAGTGGTTCTGCTGCCTGCCTCTCAAGTGCAAGGTCCTGAGTTCGATCCCTGATACAAAAGAAAAAATGCCAGTCTCAGTCAGCCTATCTTGCCTTACCTGCCATCACTGTTCTCTTGCTCAGTGGCTACTCTGTAAGGCAGGTAGGTCTTATTTCCAGGTATGTCTTATTTTGGGGCAAAAACGGAAGTACATGAATTTCAATGAAAACTTTCCTTTTTTATTTTACTGTAAAACAAATACATATTAATAAAAACATTCTTCTATGAAAAAATAAAAATTTCATAACAAAATAATTAGAGAGCAGCAATGATTAATATACTATGTGGGTCAAATCCAAAATAGTGTGAAAAAATTCAAAGCAATAAAATCTGAATATACATACCTCTTTCATCTACCGTAGGCTAGCACATAGAACAGAGCTAATAGTCATGATTTATGTCACTCACTCCAACTACAGTTAACATTTACTGCTTTCTTCAATCAGACCAGGAAAGACAAAGCTTCAGAAATACCATTGTGGGGGGAAAAAAACCAAAACCATTGTGACTACTAACAAGCCATTAAACCTTTCACCCCACCCTCCCCTGTCCTGCCCCCACATACTTGAAGCATCTCAACTATTTTATCTGCTCTGTTAATAGATTGGCAAAACAGATGTTTTATAAAACTGCAGCAGTCCTGTAGAACCAGAACTCAAAGCTTGTAGTAACATTATTTGTATTCAAAAATGGATTGAATAAGGGGCAACTAGGAAGTTATCTGAACCTATGGAGCCCTGTGCATATACTGTGGATAACAGGACAGCTAATGCTAAATCAGGCTGTTTTATCAAAAAGTTAATTACTAGGATAAACTAGTATCCTAGTAGCTTGTTGAATATAACAATATTACATTCAGTCATTGTAGTTTTAGATAGTGGTAGATACATAATTCCTGACAGATAAGACCATTGTTTAAAATAATTTTTGTGTGAGCTTTAGGTGTGTATTAAGCTGCTTCATTTTTCTCTGAAGGCAATACAATGGGGAAAGATGAGTAGATACTCCCTTGTATTTGCCTAATACACCGAAAGGTTCTTTATTTCAAGCCTGGTCTCTCTTGTTTGTTTTTTGTTTGTTTGTTTGTTTGTTTGTTTTGGTACCGGGGATGAACCACTGAGCTAAATCCTCGGCCCCAGCCTGATCTCTCTTGGGTATATAAGACCAGTGCACTAACCCATAAGCCACAAAGCCATCCTACAAGACACTTTAAATATAGCTATCCATTGCCTTAACTACTAATAACTCCTCCACATTTTCTTTATTTTTTAAATTTAAAAAAAGTTAACATGTAATATCAATACATATTTATGGGGTACAGTGTGATTGGGGGGGAGGGTTTGTTTTCTTTTGAGACAGGGTCTTGCTACACAGACCATGTTGGTCTCGAACCCACAATCCTCCTGCCTTAGCCTCCCCCAGTACTGGGATTACAGGTGTGCACTGCCATGTCAGGGTCCCAGTCTGATGTTTTGATACATGTATACAATCTGTAATGATCAGTTTTGAGTAATCAGTGTATTTATCACTTCAAGCATTTATCCTTTTTTTGAGATTAGAAATAACCTCTTCCCTGCTTTAAAAACTGGATGAATGTAACCAGGTGTGGTGCTATACACCTATAATCCCAGCTATTCAGGAGGCTTTGCAGGAGAATTATAAATTCAAGGCTAAAAATAAAAAAATTTTTAAATGAATTTAAGGCTATCTAGGCAACTTAAAATAAAAAGGGCTAGAGACATACTGGCAAGGCCCTTGGTTAAATCCCCAGTACTGCAATATAAAAAAACCTTGATGTAAAAAAAAAAATTTTTTTTTAATTAAAAAAAATAAAAATAAATTAAAAAGAAACAAAACCTTGATGTGGCAGTGTTTTACTCTGACCCAAAGTAATAATAGTTGTAGTTTTGGCCTTTTTTTTTCTTCAGAATTTTTTTTTTTTTGGTACTGAGGATCAAACTCGAGTCCTTATGCTTGGGCAGCAGGGGGCAAAACCACCGAGATTTTTTGAGACAGTATCTCATTCCAGTTCAGGCTGGCCTTGAACTCACTGTGTAGCCCAGACTAGCCTGAAACTCACAGCAATCCTCCGGCTTCAGCTTCCCAAGTGCCAACATTACAGTCATGTACCACCATGCCCGGCAATAGTTGTAGTTTTAAGGAGAATTTAATTCTTATTTTCATTACTACATATGAATACCTTTTTAGGGATTTTTTGCCCTTTTTATTTTTTTCATTTTGTATTTTAAGACAGTTGTTCATATCTCTTTTCACCTGATTTTGTGTAGGTAGTTCTTCTCTAACAAACTGATGATATAGATCTTTGTAGTTGAGTTGTTTAAAACCACTAATTATCAATCAAATAAAATTTTGGGGCTGGGGATGTAGCTCAGTGGCACCTCTGCCTGCCTTGCAAGTGCAAGGTCCTGAGTTCAAGCCCCGGTACCAGGAAAAAAAAAAAAAAAATATATATATATATATATATAGTAATAAAAAAATAAGAACCAAGATACATCATGTAAAGGTACAACTTCCCAATGGTGTATGTAACTGTATTGTATACCTAAAATGTACCAATAAACTTAATGGAAAAAAAAAAAGAACAGCCTGAACTACATAGCAAGGCCCTATCTCAAAAGAACCCCACAAAAATAAATAAATAAAAATTTAAAAAATAAAATAAACTGTTTGTGTTTTTCTTATTAGTATTGACTGTGCCGGTATTTTGAAACTCCGCAATTCAGATATAGAACTTCGAAAAGGAGAAACTGATATTGGCAGAAAGAATACTAGAGTACGACTTGTATTTCGTGTACACATTCCACAGTCCAATGGAAAAGTTCTTTCTCTGCAGATAGCTTCTATACCTGTTGAATGCTGTAAGTAAACGTGTGAATTTTTGAAGAGCTTATTTGAAATTGTTTATTTTCTGTTTATGATGTGATTTGTGCATTAGGATTATAAACTGATGCCCAGTGTGGTGGTGCATGCCTGTAATCCCAGCACTGTGGAAGCTGAGGCAAAAGGGTCACCTCAAAAGTTTGTCCCAATAGGGACATCTTAGCAATTTAGCAAGAACTTGGCTCAAAAAATTAAATTTAAAAAGGGAGGCTGGGCCCAGTGCTGGACATGGGGAGTATAAATTGAGGGCTGAGGCTGTAGCACAGTAGTAGATTGGTTGCCTAGAAGGCATGAGGTCCTGGGTTCAATCCCCAATACTGTCCTGCCCCCTGAAAAAAAGTGTAAACTGAGGCATGAGATCTGGGATGTTGGTTTGCTTTTCTCATATGGAAATGAGCCAACATGAAACTTAAAACTGCTGGAAGTGTAGCTCAGTAATATCATACTTGACTACCCCTAGGTTTGATACCCCCTCCCCAATAAAAAAAAGAATATAGAATGAGGGCTGGGGATGTAGCCCAGTGGCACCACACCTGCCTTGCAAGTGCAAGGTCCTGAGTTTGATCCTCGGTATCCCCCCAAACAAAATTTTTTTTCATTGTTTGAAAAGAATGTAGAGTAAAAAGTAAATTTCCCAATAACCAGTTCTTCTTAGAAGCAACTATACTACCAGCTTCGTAATTATCCTGACAGAGTGTTCTATAGGCAATCATATGTCTATTTTTTTTTTAGCAAAGTAATTAATAGGTTTAATTTAGCAATAGTAATTAAGTAATTATAGAGTAGTTTGAGTTTTTGAGATCCAATCCCTTTTTTTTTTTTTAGTACCGGCAGTCGAACTCAGGACGTTGCACTTGCGAGGCAGCCAGTGGAACCACTGAGCTAAATCCCCGGCCCACAATTACTCTTAAAATGATGTTCTTTTTTTTTTTTGGTACTGGGGATCAAACCCGGGACCTTGCGCTTGCGAAGCAGGTGGTGGAACCACTGAGCTAAATCCCCGGCCCACAATTACTCTTAAAATGATGTTCTTTTTTTTTTTTGGTACTGGGGATCAAACCCGGGACCTTGCGCTTGCGAAGCAGGTGGTGGAACCACTGAGCTAAATCCCCAGCCCTTAAAATGATGTTCTTGCCAGGAGTGGTGGTGCATGCCTATAATCCCAGCACTGGGGAGGCTGAGGCAGGAGGATCTCTGCAAATTCGAGGCTAGCCTGGGCTATGTAAGTTATGAGTTCCAGGCCAGCCTGAATTAATAGACCCTGTTTCAAAAAAAAGACTTCATTATTATTATTATTATTATTATTATTATTATTATTTTAGTACTAGGAGTTTAACCTAGGGCGTTGCACATGCTAAGCAAGCACTCTACCAGTGAGCTACATTCCTAGACCTCTTTTTTTTTTTTTGGTACCCGGGATCGAACTCAGGACCTTGCGCTTTCGAGGCAGGTGGTGGAAGCACTGAGCCAAATCTCCGGCCCCTAGACTCTTATTTTTTATTTTAATACAAGGAAGGTCTGGGTGTGGTAGCGCATGCCTGTAATCCCCGCACTTGGGAGATTGAGGCAAGAGTATCCCCATGAGTTTGAGGCCAGCCTAGTCTACATAATGAGTTCAAGGCCAGCCTGAATTACATAGCAAGACCTTGTCTCAAAAAAAAAAAAAAAGACAAGGAAGGTCTCACTGAGTTGCCCACCTGGCCCCAAATTTGTTTTTTTGTTCTGTTAAAATTTTTTTTTTTTGGTACCAGGGCTCGAACTCAGGACCTTGTATTTGCAAGGCAGGGGGCAGAACCACTGAGCTAAATCCCCGGCCCCTGTTTTGTTAATTTTAAAACAAAACCAATGAGACAGCCAGAAACAGAATTTCTATTCAGCTGCTCATCCCTACGCCTACTAGCAGCATTTTCCTGTAAACAGGGATTATCTGCAGTTCCTTCTGGTAATGGTTAATAGATGCCTCCAATCACATTTCAGAATAGCAGTTTCCATGTTAAACTTGTAATCTTCCTATCTCATCCTCTCAAGTAGCTGGGATTAGAAATAAGTACCACCATGCCCAATTGATTTTAATTTTTTTGTTCATGACAAATTAATATCTTATTGCAAATATAAAAAATGTATTATAATACAAATAGAGTTAATTTGTATCCTTCAGAGATAGTCACTATTAACCTTTTTGTTCAATAATGTTTGCAGTACATAATGTTTACATTCCTGTGTAGATTTGGTGCGTGTATATAACACATCTTAATTCCTTTTTTTTGTCCCCTTTCGGTCCCCTCCCTCCATCTGCCAATCCCCTTTCCATTTGAGAAAGATCTGTCTTCCTTCTTCCTTCTTCTCATTATCTGTCTTTTATTTTGCTCTTTATTTATACTTTTTTTGTGTTTCTCAAAAGTGAAACCACATGTTATTTAAGCTTTTATGTCTGACTTATTTTACTTAACATTATGGTCTCAAGGTGCATCCATTTTCCTACAAATGACTCAAATTTATCTTTATGGCAGGATAGTACTCCCATTGTGTGTAAATACCATATTTTCTTTATCCCTTCATCTGTTGATGTACATATAAGGCTGCTTCCAAGGTCGAGCTGTTATGAATTGTGCTGCTATAAACATGGGTATGCATGTATCACTGTAATATGCCTTTAACTTTTTTTTTTTTTTTTTGCCTTTATCTCTTTAGGGATGATGTCTAGAAGGGAAATAACTAGGTCAAATGGAATTTCTAGTTTTAGTTTTTTAAGGAATCTCTAAACTGATTTCTATAGTGGTTGTACTGATTTACATTTGCACCAACAGTGTAGAAGGGTTCTTTTTCCCCCAAAGCCTTCCAGCTGTTGTTATTGTTTGATTTCTTGGGGGATTTTGGGGTTTTTTTTTCTGGTACCAGGGATGGAACTCAGGACCTTGTGCTTGTGAGACAGGCGCAGTGGCCACTGAGCTAAATCCCTGGCTCATTATTTGATTTCTTGATGATGGGCCATTCTGTCTGGGGTAAGATGAAATCTTAGTGTTTTAATTTGCATTTCTCTAATGTTGAACATGTTTTTCATGTGTTTATTGGCCAATTTGTACTTCTGTGAAATGTCTATTCATTTCACTTGCCGGTTTTTTTAATTGGGTCTTTTATTTTGGGGGTCTATTCTTTCTTCTGGTTCTTTATATTCTAGATATTAGTCCTCTGTACATAAAAGCTAACAAAAATGTGTTTCTGTTTTGTAGGTTGTCTCTTTACTCTGTTGGTTGTTTCCTTTGCCGTGCAGAAGCTTTAATTTTAGTGCCAGGGATGGTGGTGCATGCCTAGAATCCCAGCACTCATTTGCCATGAGTTTGAGACCAGCCTGGGAGACGTAGTGAGTGCAAGGCCAGCCTGAATTATTTAGAGCAAGACCCTATATCAAAAAACAACAGCTTGAACCCCAGGGAATTCAAAAAAGAAAGAAAAGAAGGGCAAGTGTGGTGGTGCACACCTGTAATCCCAGTTCAAGAGGCTGAGGCAGGAGAATTACCACAAGTTCAAGGCCACTCTGGGCTGCATAGTGAGTTCAAGGATAGCCTGAACTGTATAATGAGACCTTATCTCAAAATAAAAAACATTAAATAAAAGAAAAAGAAGAAAAGCCAGAAGTAGAATCTCTACAGTAGCAGCTTAGAACCACGAGTTAATGTCAGAGAAAGGGATGGCACGAAAAATACGTTATAAAAATTGATAGTTTAAATAATGACTGTGCACTAAGAAAAATAGATTATATTCTATGTGCCTTGTGAGGGTTCAGAATGCTTGGTCACTAAAGAAACATTTAGGGGGCCAGGGGCTTAGCTCAGTGGTGCTGCGCCTGCCTCGCAAGCACAAGGTCTTGAGTTTGATCCCCAGTACTATAAAAAATAAATATATTAAAAAAGAGAAATATTTAGTCATCTCTTAAAATTTAGTATTTTATGTTTCAGTTATTCAGAAAATTGTCCAAACTGGAAGACAGATGTTGCAATAATGTTCTTAATATTTTCCTGATTGCCAAGCGTCACTTTTTTGCCTGTAGCAATTATTTTTTTTGGGGGGGGCGGATACTGGGATTGAACTCAGGACCTTCACCTTGCCAGGGAGGCGTGGCATCACTGTAGTAATTTTTTAGATACTTGTCCTCTCTTTTTTTCTCTCTCTCTCTTTTTTTTTTTTTTTGGTTTTTGGAAACAAGGTCTCACTACATAGCTCAGGTTGCCCTTGAACTTACTATGTAGCCCAAGCTGACCTCAAATTTGCAGCAGTCCTCCTGTTCAGCCTCCCAAGTGCTGGGATTATAGGTATGAGCCACCACACCCGGCTTGTCTTCTCTTAATTATACATAATATAATTATATATATTTGACCTTATATGATTTTATAATTAAATTTATAAATTTTAATAGATGGTTGCATGGGAAAATATATTAAAGATGGGTAAATATGTAGTTTAGTGGTAGAGTACTTGCCTAGCATGCACAAAGCACTGGGTTCAACCTCCCACCACAGGGGAAAAAAAGATTTAAGCTAAAAAGAAGAAAAATGAGGTAAATGTGTAGGAATTAATATAAAGTTGAAGACATTAATTTCTAATTTCTTTACAGTTATAGTCTAAGAAATAATTTTAAGATTACATTAATTTAATATAGCTATCTTGTTTTCTAGACTGCTTTGTTCTTTTAGTAAGAATTGTTATCATTGTCTTGAATTTTGAAATTAATCTCAAAATCTGCTTGTATTTTTATTTTATAGCCTGAGTTTTTTTATGTATGAAATATTTTAAACTAACATCTTTTTCTCAACTCTTAAAAAACACAGCCCAGCGGTCTGCTCAAGAACTTCCCCATATTGAGAAGTACAGTATCAGCAGCTGTCCTGTAAATGGAGGCCATGAAATGATTGTGACTGGGTCTAATTTTCTTCCCGAATCCAAAATCATTTTTCTTGAAAAAGGACAAGGTAAATGATATAAGTTGATTGACTTCAGTCTGAAAGGCAAAAGGATGAGCTAAATCATTTAGATATTTTAGTAACACTAAACACAAAATAGGTTTACTAAAGCTCCAGGCATCATTTATACCCTGGATTTTATTATAAACCAAACATTTATTAAGTTTTCATGTAAATGTCAAATTCTCAAGCTGGATGTGGTGGGTACACATTTGTAATCCCAGCATTCTGGAGGCTGAGGCAGGAGAATCACTACATATATGAGACCAGCTTGGGTGACACTGTGAGATCAAAGTTACTTTAAACTACATAGAGACAGTGGTGCCGCTGCCTGCCCTGAAAGTGCAAGGACCAGAGTTCAATCCCCGGTACCAAAAAAATAATAAACTACATAGATCCTGTTTCAAGAAAAAAAATCTCCTTAAAGATGTCTTAAAAATAGAGGAATTCTCTGAGCATTTCTATTCCTACATATATACACTCAAGAGAATTGAAAACATACCACACAAAAACTTAAATGCAAGTGTTTATGGAAACATTCATAATAGCCACAAATGGAAATAACCCAAATGTTCACCAATTGATGAGTGAATAAGCAAATCTGGTATATTCATATAGTTGGGTATTACGTAGCCATAAAAATTAATGTACTAATACATGGTGCAACATGGATGAACCTTGATGATAATTGTACTACTTTAAAAACCCAGCACAAGCTGGATGTGGTGGCACATCCCTGTTATTCCAACACTCAGGAGGCTGAAGCAGGAAGATTGCTCCAAGTTCAAGGCCAGCCTGGATTACATAGTGAGTTCAAGGCCAGCCTGGACTACATAGTGAGACCCTATCTCAAAATAGAAAAGAAAAAAGCCAATACAAAAGATCACAGATAAACTGGGCATGGTAGCACATGCCTATAATCTTGCCATTTAGGGAGACTGAGGCAAGAATTTCACAAGTTCAAGTCCTACCTGTGAAAATTATTGAACCTGTATCTCAAAAAATAAGGTGTGCAAGGTCCTGAGTTCAATCCCCAGTACCACAAAAAATAAAATAAATAAATAAATAAACAAGGGCCAGGTGTGATGGTGCATGCCTGTTATCCCAGCACTTGGGTCGCTAAGGCAGGAGGATCACCATGAAGTTAGAGGCCAGCCTAGGCTACATAATGAGTTTAAGGCCAACCTGAACTACATAGAGCAGCCATGTCTCATAAATAAATAGAAGTAAAATTTTTTTAAAAACCAAGGACCGGGGATGTAGCTCAGTGCTTCAGTACTGAGAAAAAACACACACACACACACACACACACACACACACACACACACACACACACACACACACACACACACACACACACACACACACACACACACACACACACGCCATGTATTATATGGTTCCATTTACATAAAATGCCCACAATAAGCAATCTACAGAAATAGAAAATAGATTATGGTTGCCAGTGGTTGGAGGGAGGTGTTAATTGAAGTAACTGCTGATACAGTGTTTCTTTTGAAGTTAGGGGAAATTATCTGCAATTAGTGGTGATTATTGTATAACTGTGAATATACTAACAAACTCTGCCTTGTATGTTTTATTTATTTATTCTTTTTGTGTGTGTGGTACTGAGGCTTGAACCTAAGACCCTTCACACTGAGCTACATTTCCAGCCCTTTTTTAGTTTTTTGTCTTGGACCAGTGTCACACTAAGGTATTAAATTGCCCAGTCTGAGCTTATACTTGTGATCATCCTATCTCAGCCTTCCAGAGTGTTTGGATTACAGGCAACAGGCACGCGTTACCACACCTGGTTTGCATTATATTGTTTAAAACGATGAAATTTATAGTATATGCGTTATATCAGACCTTTTGAAAAGGTAAAAGAATTTCATGTTCATCAGTGTTTGATTTTATTCCTTCTTAAACATATTTAAAACATTTCTAGGGCTGGGGATTTAGCTCAGTGGCAGCACACCTGCCTTGCAAGCCCAAGGTCCTGAGTTTGATCCCTGGTACCAAAAAAAAAAAGTTCTATCTTGTTCTTTCTCATCTTTTAAATATTTAAAATAGTTGACTATCATTTTTACAAGAATAATATAAGCAGGGCCGGGGATTTAGTTCAGTGGTTTCGCCGCCTGCTAAGCAAGCAAGCGCAAGGACCTGAGTTCAATCCCTGGTACCAAAAAAAAAAGAATAATATAAGCAGATACTTAAACATACTTCCCAGTTTAAGAAATACAATTTAAAGACTTCTTGTTGACCCTTCTCAAACAGATCCCTTGCTTTTCTTTATAGTTCTAGTTTATATAGTTTTTTCCTGTTTGGGGATTGTCTATAATATGACATGTATTTTTTTCTAAAAATTGCTTTTTTTACAAGTCAACATTAAATGTTTAAACATTGATCCACATTAATCCATGTAACTGAAACTTTCACATTCACTACTATGTAGTTTTTTACTGTATGAATATGTACCACATTTTATTTTATTGTCCTTTCCTTACTAGACATTGAGTTATGTCCCAAGTTTTGGCACTGCTGAACAGTAGCTAATAATGCTGCGATGAGTGTTCTGGTTCTTCTTATCACCTGGTAGACATAGGCAAGAACATCATAATTTTTGCATTTTGTTAGTCTAATAGAGGTAAAATGGAATCTTAAACTTTGGGTGTGAATATTCCTTTTATCTTGTTTTTATGGGCTTTTTGTGTTTCCTATTTCATGTTGTTGCCTATTTTTTGCATCATGTTAGTTTTTCATTTTTTTACTGACTTAGAAATCTTGATATATTTCTGAATGTCAAAGTAAGTTACATAAGTATCTCATCTTTTTTCACTGTTCCTACATGTCTGTTTTGAGTAGTTTCATCTTCCTTTGAACATGTGACAGAGCAGCAATTCTTTTCCAAAGATGGAATGGATTACTTGGTGAGGGAGCAAACTTCCCATCACTTGAGGTGCACAAGTTGGTTGGTCACCACTTGGTGGGCTGCTCTCAGAGGACTTTCATGATAGAGGGGTAGAGTAAACTCTGTGGAGTCTTATAAGCCAGTTGGCCTAACGTCTGTATCCCTATTTTTCTCCATGGTTACACTTTCTTTTCATATTGGAAATCAGTGAGAAAAAGATTCTCTTTGCCTTAAATGTGATACTATATGCATGAGATTTTGTTTGTATGCTTTCTGACTTAAATTGCTTTTAACTGTACATTGTTCCTTTCAACAGATGGACGACCTCAGTGGGAGGTAGAAGGAAAAATAATCAGAGAAAAATGTCAAGGGGTAAGAAATTTGCCTTTTCTTTTTGTTTGATACTAGGGATCGAACTTAGGACCTTGCATTTGCCAGGCAGGCACAGCGCCACTGAGCTACATCCCCAGCTCTTGCCTTAATTCTTAAGAAATATGTAAGAATCTTATGAGAAAATGGAATAATGGTGATTTATGGCATAGATGAGGATATTGAGTAGTAAAAATATAAATTAGAATTTTTAGAAGTTTGAAACTAACACACTTCTGGTATTAAAATTAAAGTTTAGGAAAAATAATCTGTTTCTTTCTTTTCTTTTTTATATATTAGGAAAAATTTGTCAGATTTGTAGCACATATGTGTAATCCCAGCTCTCTGAGAGGCTGAGGCAGGAGGCTCACATGTTTGTGTCCAGCCTAAGCAGTTTAGCAACTTAGTGAGACCTTGGCGCAGAATAAAAAATAAAAAAGGTCTGAGGATTTAGCTCAGTGCAGAATCTCTGGGTTCAGTCCCCACTACTGGAAAAAGAAAAAGAGAAGTTAGAAATGAAATAAAAATTATAGATTATTTTACCATTAATTTATTTATCTGAATTCAGTAAAGAAATCAAAACATTCAATAAAAAACAAACACAGTAGCCAAAAAATAGGAAAATAGAGATTTGTATATTTAACATACACTATTCCTAAGTCCTCAGATACCTTATTAAGCCTTTCAGAATTCCACGCTGAAAGCTGTGGTCCCTTATTTTCTTTGGAATGGAGATAAAGTCTCCTCTGAGATAGGAAATACCATTTCATTTCAGTGCTTGGTAGACTCATAGCATTTAGGTTGAAGGTTGTATTTAGTGTGTGCTTAAAGATTTTCACCCTTCCCTCCATAAGTTTTTTTGTGGTACTGAGGATTAAATCCAGGGACACTACCTCTAAACTACATTCCTCATCCTTTTTTATGGTTTTTTGTTGTTGTTCTTTTTTTTGAGATGGGTCTCACTATGTAGTTTGGGCTGACCTTGAACTCTATGTATCCCAGGCTGGCCTTGAACTTGTGACTATCCTCCTGCCTCAGTCTACTGAGTGCTGGTATTACAGGTGTGCTCCACCACGCCAGGCTTCTTTTTTATGTTTTGTGAGACAGGTTCTCACCAAGTTCCCCAGCTGGGTTCCAACTTGCCATATCTTGCTGCCTCAGCCTTTTTTTTTTTTTTTTTTTGCTAACAGGAATCAAACTCAGGACCTTGCACTTGCGCGACAGGCGGTGACACCACTGAACAAATCCCTGGCCCCCTGTCTCAGCCTTCTAAGTAGCTGGGATTACAAGCATGCGACACTGGCTGAGCTAATATGGATATAGATTTTGTGTAATGTGAATTTAGAATATATAGAATATTTTCAATATAAAGATTATGATAGGAAATCTAAACCATGATGCTGTATGAGAAATAGTAAACATGATTAAAAACCAGAATGGACTTCCTGTTAAAATATATAGTAATTTAAGCCGGGTGTGGTGGCGCACACTTGTAATCCCAGTACTGGGAGGTTGAGGCTGGAGGATCACGGTGAGTTCAAGGCCAGCCTGGGCTACAAAAGGTGACCCTGCCTCAAAAAACCAAAAAAAAAAAAAAAAAAAAGATATATAGTAACTTATTCAGTAAAGTATTTTGCTACATTGCTATATATTGTGTGACATGCCTTTTATTTCTGCTACAACTAGCAACTCAGTTGGATAAGTAAAAAGCAATTCTTTTTTTTTTGTACCACGGATTGAACCCGGTACCTTGCGCTTGCGACGCAGGCACCGGAACCACTGAGCTAAATCCCTGGCATAAAAAGCAATTTCTTAGGTGGGCATGATAGTGCATGCCAGCAGTCCCAACTTTGGGGGAGAGGCTCAAGTTGGAAGATCACTTGAGCTCACTGCTTGAGTTCAGCCTGAGCAACAGAGTGAGGCCTGATCTCAAAACAAAAAAAGTAGTTTTTCTTTTAATGATTAAAGAGTTTGTCTCTGTCAGCTCTGAAATATCTGTATGTATAGTAAATCTCCAGATGACTTATTGACCAGTGGATATACATATGATGGGAGAGCCTTGTAGTTAAGGCTCATGAGTTTCTCTGAGTTTAACAGGTGCATTTCATTTTTAGTTCTGAGTGTAACACAATCTTTCTTTCCCTGTTCCTTAGGTTCACATTGTCCTTGAAGTTCCTCCCTATCATAACCCAGCAGTTACAGCTGCAGTGCAGGTGCACTTTTATCTTTGCAATGGCAAGAGGAAAAAAAGCCAGTCTCAACGTTTTACTTACACACCAGGTACGAGTTGTTGTGATGATTTACTGTAGAGTTTTCTTTCATGAATAAAAAGTTATTCTGTGAGTCCTATATTAGAATGCTTAAGGTAGATGATTATAATCGATACAAATACCAATATGCTTAATATAAAATTGTATTGACTTTAAATATTACATATGCCATCAGTTATTACTTTGTAGTGATTTATTTTGAGGAAATTAGAAGATGGAATATAGCTTTGAAGTCTTTTCAGAAGGTGTCAGGAATCATCAGCATTTTAGGAAGAGCAAGTATTTGTATTTGTGTGCTCCTGGGTTGTGCCATGTTTTTTTGTTTGTTTATTTGTTTTGGGGGGACCAGGGATTGAACTCGGGTCCTTGTGCTTGTGAGGCAGGCGGTGGAACCACTGAGCTAAATCCCCAGCACTTTCTCCTGGCTTGTGAACTGCACTTGTACCCTTATCCCTGCAGAAAGGCAGCATGACCACTTTGTAAGTGTTTTCATCTTAACCATGCCCACTCAGCCAAAAAAAAAATCTTAGGGCTGGGGATGTAGCTGAGTGGTAGAATATTTCAAGGAACTACAAAAAAGAAAGCCCTCTTACTGGAATTCCATTGCACAAGCAGTAGATGTACCATATTATAGGCTGTGGAGGATATAAAATTAATGCCAGAGTTCCTGGTTTTATAGCTACATACTAAAAAAAGAGGTATCCATACCTCTTCTTGCAGCAATTGTGTATCGTGGGTGGGGGAACTGGGGTTGAACTTGGGGCCTTTATACTGAGCTACATCCCCAGCCTTTTGTTTAAATTTTGAGACAGTGTCTTGCCAAGTTGCCCAAGCTAGGCTTGAACTTCCAATCCTCCTGCATCAGAGTGCTGAAATTATAAGCATATACCACCATACCAGCCCAGATACTTGCATTTGAGAGGGAGCTGGTAATTAATGGTTATTCATTTGTCATATATTTTTTAACTTTTTTTTTTTTTTTTTTTGGTACCAGGGATCGAACTTGGGTCCTTCTGCTTATGAGGCAGGTGCCGGAACCACTGAGCTAAATCCCTGGCCCTATTTTTAAACTTTTAAACATAAACTTTTATTTATTTTGTTTTAAATAACAAAACATTTATTGGTACTTTTTTTTTTTTGATACCAGGGCTCGAACTCAGGACCTGGTGCTTGGAGGCAGGCGCAACACCACTGAGCTAAATCCCTGGCCCTATTGGTACATTTTAGGCATACATAATGATAACACTCATCATAGGGAATTTGCACCTGTACATGATACATCCCACCTCTTTTTTCCTATTCTCCCCTCCTCTCAAGCCCCTTTCTCCCCATGTACAAAAGCTTTTGTTTCCATTTTATCCTTCTATTTTCATTTTTCTTATCCCTTCCTTCCCATTTGAACATTTTCTTCCCATTTCCCAATATCTGTTATACATTAAAAAGTCCTTATTTCCACTTTCACCTCAGAGGTTTTTCACACCAGAGAAACAATAAGTTATTAAACATAAACTTCTAAAAACTCATATATATTAGTTTATAATCCATAAACCCTGCTTATGTCCCCAAATCTGAAAATCATTATCACTTGATAATATGTTACTTGGAAATAAGATATTTCAAATTATTTTCTCTCTCTTTCTTTCTTTTTTCCATCCTTTGGTTTTTTGAGTCAGGATCTTGCTATGTAGTTCTGGCTGGCCTCGAACTGACAGAAATCCTCCTGCCTCAGCCTTCTGAGTGCTGGGACTACAGGCATGTGCCACCATACTCAGCTAGTAATTTTCAAATAGAATATAAAATCTTGGGCTGGGGATTTAGCTCAGTGGCACTGTGCCTGCCTTGCAAGCCCAAGGTCCTAAGTTCGATCCCTGGTACAAAAAAAAAAAGAATATAAAATCTTTCAGAACTAGATTTTAGTTAGACATTTCTTTTTTTAAAACTCAGCGTTGGAGAGTGTCTACAAAGTGGCAGGATTCATCTTAATCTCGTCTTATGTGGAACTTACAGTCTAGTGAGACAATTAGAAGTTATTAAGTCACTAAATAAATAAGTAAATAGTTTGTCATTAGAAACTGAAGTATTCTGAAGGAATTGCTGTGGATACAAATGAAAAGATCCTGGCCAAGCCTGATAGCTTGAGGAAAATGATATGTGAAGAAGTTATCATTGAGATGATAACTGGAAAATAATAGTAATAGTTGTTATTATATAATGTTTGCTGTGATCTTAGTATTTTTCTAACCCCTTTCTATATTAACTCATTAATCCCCATAATAGACCTGTAAGGTAGGCGTTGTTATTCTGTTTTCAGATGAGGAAACTGAGCAGTTAAGTAATGTGCTCAAGGTCTTACAGTATATAATTCTTTGAGCCAAGCTGGGCATGGTGGTGCACACCTATAATCCCAGCACTCTGGAGGCTGAGGCAAAAGGATCACTGGGATTTTGAGGCCAGCCTGGGCTACATAGTGAGTTCAAGGCCACCCTGAACTACATAGCAAGGCTTTTTCTCAAAACAAAAAGAATAAAAGATCATGATTCTTAGAGTCAAAGTTCACACACACACACAATCTGGCTTCAGAATCTGAGTCCCTATTATGCTCCAGTACATCTTAGTTTTGTTTATTTATTCAGCAGACATAGAACATTTAGTGTGTACCAGGTGCTCATCTAAGCAGTTCATACATAATAACTAATTTATCCTCCCCACACCCTTATAAGGAAGGCACTGTTGCCATCCCTGTTGTACAAATGAATGAACTGAAGTCACACAGGTAATAAGTGGCAGAAATGGCATTTGAACCCAGGGGGTCTGGCTTAAATGTATATACTATTAATTACTATGTTAAAGTAAGGAAGGATATTCCAGATAAAAAGACCCAGGCAGTGGTAGCACACACCTGTAATCCCAGCACTCAGGAGGCTGAGGCAGGAGGATAACTGCAAGTCTGAGGCCAGCCTGAACTGCATAGCAAGACCTTGTCTCAAAAAAAACCCCCCAAAAACAAAAAAACAAAACAACAGCAAATGAAGACCTTGTGGTTGGTAGGATCATGGAGTTTTATGAGAGGTGTTAAAATGTGAGTTTTAACTGAGAAGTGACATGATCAGACATGTTTCAGAAATCATTTCCCCCATGTTTTGTTGGTCTCTTTAGTAGATGTCAATGACCAGTTTAACCTTTTGTCGTATTAGTCACTATAGACAGTGAGATTAATATGGGAGAAGCCCAAGAAAGTTTGAAAGGTAATTCACTCAAGAACATTTTGAATGTACAGAAAACAGAGCATCAGTTATGATAAAGAATATCAAGTTTCTGAGAAAAAAGAATATCCAGTTTCTAAGAAAAGTAGGATGAGATTTTAAAATGTAGAGATTGGAGTGGGTCTTAGATGGAAAAAGGAACAGAAGGAGAGATAAAGAAGATGGATAAGAAAGCTATAGATGAAGACGGTTTGTAGATATAATAATGAAGTTTAGAGAGTTCCCATATGACAGCTCCTTTTTTTTCTCCAAAGAATGATACAAAGTCTTTTATTAGGATTAGAGGAGAATGTAGGTGATTTGGTAGTTTGAAGATCATAGCAAATGTTTGAAATAGTTGTAAAGAGGAGAGTAAGTTGACCACAGAAACCAAGTAGGATTCTAGACTTGATTGGAGGTCACCTTTGTTATTGATATTCATGAATTTATAGATCCTAACTAGTCCTGCTGTGTAACATTCTGAAGCAACACTTGAATTGTTCAAGGCAGGTGGTAAAATATGGATCCTGGGCGCCTCCAGAGTGGCATTTACACCAGAAATATTGTCCAGAGGTGTTATCAAGTGCTGTTGGGATGAAGAACTGTAAACTCAAATCTGAATAAGAAAGAAGAGGGCTTCTCGGATTAGGGGAAGAAAAAGCAGTAAGGTTAGCAAATTAGAGGGTTTGATTACTATCTTATAATGATAGTAATTAAAAAGCAAATAGAGAACATGCTGCCTTTATGTTATCACTTTATGAGTTGGGAGGACAATGTAAAGACAGAATCCTACCAGGCATTACATATAAGAATGCAAATCATGGGCTGGGGATTTAGCTCAATGGTTTCACCTCCTGCCTCGCAAGTGGAAGGACCCAAGTTCGATCCCGGTACCAAAAAAAAAAAAAAAAAGGATGCAAATCAGTAGAACACAAAACTGGAGAAAGAACTGTGGATTAGGGCAGGGGATTTAGCTCAGTGCCACTGCCTGCCTTGCAAGCACAAGGTCCTGAGTTCGATCCCCAGTACCAAAAAAAAAAAAAGAACTCTGGATTGGACTGTATTGTCATTACCAACCCTAGGGTTAATAGAATGTGAATAAAGTGGCATACTCTAATTGAAGGAAAAATAGACATACAATAGTGTGGGCAGTCTTTGTTCTTGTTTGTTCCTATCCCTTCTCTAGCACTTAACTTCTTGTTTTGTTTTGTTTTGCTTTGTTTTAGAGTGTCTCACTATGTAGCCCAGGCTGGCCTCAAACTCATGGTGATACTAATGCTTCAGCCTTAGGATTTTCTTTCTTTCTTTTTTTTTTAAAACTAGATTTTTATTTATTTATTTATTTTGTACTGGGGATTGAACTCGGGTCCTTGCGCTTGCGCAGCAGGTGGCAAAACCACTGAGCTAAATCCCTGGCCAGCCTTAGGATTTTCTAAAATGAAATTTTGAAAAAAATTTTTATAGAAGCAATACATTAGGGCTGGGGATTTAGCTCAGTGGTGCTGCCACCTGCCTCACAAGTGCAAGGTCCTGAGTTCAGTCCCCGGCACCCCCCTAAAAAAACACCAAAGTTCTGGGTTTTTTTAATACTTGTTGAAAGACTAATTTTAAACACCTAAATTCTCAGGCTGGATGTGGTGCACATAACCTGCCACTACTGCCAGCACTTGAGAAGTTGAAGTGGGAGGATCTCAAGTTTAAGGCCAATCGGAGCTACACAGTGAGTTTGAGGCCAGCCTGGAACTATACATAACCCAAATTCCCTTCCACTTTATTTTTATTTTTATTTTTTGGTACCGGGGATCAAACTTGGATCCTTGCGCTTGCGAGGCAGGTGTCGGAACCACTGAGCTAAATCCCCAGCCCCTTCCTTTCCACTTTAAAACTGACATTGTGTCTTTCCAGATCTTTTCATTCATACATAAAGTAGCCTTTTTTAAAGTAGCCATACTAGAAATGGGCTGTGTAGGATGCAACCAGCTGCCAGGTCCTGGGTTAGGGTGGACAGCCGCCAGTAGGTTGGAAGGGACTTTGAGCAGAACTTGGAGGACAGAATGAAGAATCCATCCATTGTTGGAGTCTTGTGCACAGATTCACAAGGACTTAATCTGGGTTGCTGTAGGATTCTATCAGATGAGCATGCTGAGGTGATACCTGTTCTGGCTCAGCAAGCAGCTAAACTGACCTCTGACCCCACTGATATTTCTGTGGTGTGTCTAGGATCAGATAATGGGAACATTATGATCCATAAACATGATAGCATTACCGTGGCAGTGCACAAAATGACCTCTTGATGTCTCCTGTCAGTTATTCAGCCCCCTTTCATTGGGACTCAGTCCTACTTGTTAATGATCTTGTAAAACTATTACAGTTCCAGTGATTAGGCCATTCATCTCGTGTACATTGGGCATTTTTCTGTTTATTTTGGAGTAAGTTTCTTTTTGACCAACCAATCAGGATATTAGTAGGAAAGAATCATGTTTTGTTTTTTGGTACCGGGAATTGAACTGAAGGCCTTGCACTTCCCAAGCAGGTACTGTACCACTGAGCTACATCCCTGTCCCTGAAAGGATCAAGTTTTGAGGCAGCAGGTCCAGGTTACTTTGTATATAGAATTTCATGTTCAATAAATCTGTGTAGAGGAAAGCTTTAAAAAAGAAAAAAAGAAAGAAATGGTCACAGTGTGGTGGCACATGCCTGTAATCCCAGCACTCAGGAGGCTAAGGCAGAAGGATCACTGCAAATTTGAAGCCAGCTTGAACTACATAGCAAGACCTTGTCTCAAAAAGAGGAAATGGACGGCCCATATATAATTTTGTGTCTAAAAATGTTTTATTTTTCTTTATCAGTATAACTTTACAGAATTTTAATAGCTCCTTAGTATTCTGTTGTAACCTGCTTTTTATTATATTAATGTAATTTTTATGTTATTTGTATGAATTCTTTATTTTGGAAAATTTTGGGGGGGGTGGTACCAGGGATCAAACTCGGGATCTTACGCTTTCGAGGCAAGCACCAGAACCACTGAGCTAAATCCCTGGCCCTATTTTGGAAATTTTAACACTTATAAAATATTAGAAATGCATAAATTGCTTATTTTTATTAAAGGATTTATTACTTTTTTGGCAATATTCTTGCAATAGGGATCTGACCAATATCAGTATCCAGTGGCAGGGAATTGTCATTAATTGCAAATGATTGATTGTTTTACTTTTTTCATTAGATATCATAATTAACATTATTTGTCCACTACTCAGTTTATAAAGTAGGGACAGCTCCCTAGCATATGTGTCTAATTTATAAGTTCTCCTAACCACAGACAGTAATAGAGCATAGAACACTGTCCTATGGTACTGTCTGGACTTTTGCCATCCCTATAACTTCTGAGCTTCCCGTGTGGGAACCTCCACCTTACATCAGCATCCTTGAAGTTGTTGAAACAAAATACCTCCTTCTGAGACTCAGCAGAAGTTATGTGCATTATAGGTGCCATCTGAGCTCTAGTTTTAGAATAATGGGGCTTTCAGGGGCAGCATTATAGCCAGACTCTCATATATAACATTGTGCCTATGGGAAAGAATTCTAAGTGTTCTAAGTAGTTGACTGGACCTGCCTTTTGGATTGTTGTTCTGAAGGGAGGGGTACTGCAGTAAGTCAGATCAAATTTCAGCCCTGCCAGAGATGGTACCCCTGAAAGCATAAGACTAAATTGATTTCAAATTGTTTAGATTGCTTTATTTTTCATATATAACTTTACACAAAAGTCATATATATGTAACAGAATGAAAGACAGCTGAAGTGCTCTGTTTGCACTGGAAGAAGAAAAATAGAGCTTCTATTCTCTGAATCCTGCTCTTCTGTATCTACTATTTTTAGGTGAATATGAGGCTACCCATGGTTTGAAAATCACTAGACCAACTGATTTTTTTTTCTGGATCCCCTGCATACATCAATATTCTAAATTCAAGAATGAGCATATATAACACAAAAGATAGGGTTAATCTGTTTCTAAAACTCAGCTCGTTCTGAATATTATAAGGTCCTTTTAACTATACTTTTGTCCAAACAAGAATAAATTACCATGAATAGACAAGCAGTGAGGGCTCCTGTGATTTGGTCAAGTTGGAGTGTCAACTTCTTATAGACAAAACTAATTCTTAATTTAGGAGAGTGGAATTAACACTCAACAGATTAAAACTCTCAATTTTAGTATGATTATATGGGTCAGGCACAAAGTAATAAATATTGGATCATGCAGAAAAAGATGGATATTAAACTGTAGTTTTCAGTCCCTCTGTCTCCTTTTTAGTGCGCAGTAAGCAACCACTAATGTAACCAAGGACTCCGCTTCCTCCATTAGAATTAATTAAAGTATGTGAGTAGGCTTTCTTAAATATTTTTACTCCTTGTGTAGAAATATAATTCTGGATATAGGATTCACTGTAGCATCCCTGACCAGGCTGAGGGTAAGGTAGGTAGCCTGGGGGTGGAGTAGGGTAGAAAATCTAGTGGTGTAGGGACACTGCTCTAGTTCTCTGAAAGTTAGAAGAAAAGGTAGTACACAAAGACATTAGAGAGGTCAGGAGCCAGTACACCCAGTTAACTATAGTTTTAACTGTAGTTGAAACTCCTGTTCAGTGTAGTGGTGCATGCCTGTGATCCCAGCACTCGGGAGGCTGAGGCAGGAGGATTGCCTCGAGTTCAAGGCCAGCCTGGGCTACATAGTGAGTGCAAGGCCAGTCGGACTACACAGCAAGACCCTGTCTCAAAAAAAACCAAAAAAACCTGGCCGGGGATTTAGCTCAGTGGTTTCGCCCCCTGCTGCGTAAGCACAAGGACCCAAGTTCGAACCCCAGTACCAAAAAAACAAAAAACAAAAAACCTCACCCTCCTGAGCAAGAATCAGGCACTGGATAGTGACCTGAACACAGAAAGAACAAGAAAATTGTTCATGACATTTTTCTGTCCTTTGGATTATTGTCTCATTGTTCAGTATTGTGGGTTCACCAATTGCCATGTTTAGAGGTTTACCACAGCGGATCATGAACCTGTTCTGTCTTGTTAGGAGGACAAAATAAAATGCAGAATTTAGATGCTCCTCTAAATAGGTGCTTCAGTAAATCTCTTTTATAGTAAGATTTACTATCAAGACTATCTTAATTCTTAGCCTAAACAAAAGACTTGAAATCTAATGTCAAACCCTTGAACTAACCAAGTGACTTTAAATAGAAACTTAATCTTTCAAAACTTCATTTCCTTACATTAATACCATATTTATGTGAAGAGACTTGATTGTTCTGTTCTGTTCCATTCTGTTCTGTTCCGTTCTGTTTTGTTTTGTTTTTTGAGACACGGTCTTGCTATGTAGTTCAGGTTGGCCTTGAACACAGTGTAGCCTAGGCTGGCCTGGAGCTCATGGAGATCCTCTTGCCTCAGCCTCCGAAGTGCTGGGATTGTAGGCATGTGCCACTATGCCCAGCTATATGAAGAGACTTGTACTTGACAGGAATTTAATAATAGTTGAGATTTGACCTTGATTTGGGTCTTACTCTTGCCTACTTTTTAAACAAAGTACTTATATTTTGTGATGATTATAAAATTTTTAATTATGTTTATTAGTATTATAGCCTGAAAGGAACAATAAAGCGAGTTCAGAAAATTTATTTTTTAGCCAGGTGTGGTGGTGCATTCCTGTACCCAGCACTCAGGAGGCTGAGCTAATAGTATTGCTTAGAGTTCAAGGCCAACCTGGGCTACATAGTAAAACCCTGTCTCAAAAAGCAAAAACAAAACAAAAAAAATTTTGTTCTTTAAATGAGTTGTGGAACTTCAATAGAAGGCTAAAAAGTACAACTGTAATTTGTAGGAAAATGGACTAGAAGTGCTTGCCTAGGGAAACTGAAATGAGTTGTTTGTTTGTTTTTGGTACCAGCAATTGAACTCAGGACCTTGTGTTTCCCAGGCAGGCAGGGCACCACTGAGCTAAATCCCCGGCCCCTGAAATCAATTTTTACAGTGCTAAAGATCAAACTCAAGAGTTGTGCACACTAGGCAAGCACTCAGCCACGGAGCTACATCACCAGCCTAGTTATATTGACAGCTAATGAATTAACTGATCACTCTTTTTTATGTGCACATTAAATGAAATAAGTAAAATGTATTAATTCCTACTTCAGGAAGTCCTTTTGTTAGGAAGATTCATCCTAAATCATGGATCTGATACTTTTTTTAGACTATGTGCTGGCAAAGTGAGCGAGGATACTTTTTGTAAAATGTGATAAAAGATAATGGCTGGTATTCATAACCTCTGCTTGCTTGATAGAATGAGAAATAGAATCGTCCTTTGTAATACATTGTGCTATAGTGATACAAAGTATGGACTTGGGAGGTAGAAACACCTGGCTCCAAGTCCTTTTAATGCTACTTAATTGCTATAAGATCATAGTATCTTTAATCTCCTCTTAAGTATACACATCTATAAGGTAAGAGAAATAACCTCATACAGGTTGTTTGAAGTGAATTATTAGAATCTTTCTGTTGCAAAGAATAGAAATTAATTCAGACTCTTAAAAAGAAAATTTATATTTGGCTCACGTAATTAGAAGGTTAACTAGACGACTGGCTTCAGACTTGGTTCACTTCAAGCAGTGTTGTCTCAGGGTTTAGACTTTCTCTTCCTCTTAATGTTGCTTTCTTTCTGTTGACTTTACTCTCAGGCAGGCTTTTTCACCAGATAGCATTTCTAGGTTTGGTCTTTGTTATTAGCAACTGTAGAGAAAGAATGGGCACATATACACTACCCCACAACATACATACATACTTACATATGTATATATATATATGTGTGTATACATACACACATACGTATGTATACATATATACATATATTCCCATCTAGATAAGTCCCAGGGTCCCCTTCAAATCTCTGGTCCAGTCTTGTTGAATTGTAGGAATTCTTTATGTATTCTGGCTATTAAACCCTTTTCAGATATATTGTTCATATATTTTTTTTTCTCATTTTCTGGGTTGTCTTACCACTCTCTTTTAATACCTTTGATGTTCTTGTTCTTAATTTTTATGAAGTTCAGTTTATCTTTTTTTCTTGCCCTTGCTTTTAGTATCATAATTAGGATACTATTGCCAAATCAAGGTCGTAAGTATTTGTTTTATGTTTTCTAAGGATTTTATAGCTTATCAGCTAAATTTAGGTCTTTGGTCTATTTTGAGTTAATTTTTATATATCATGTAAGGTAAGAATCCAACCTTATTCTTTTACATGTGGATATCCAATTTTTTCAACACTATTTGTTGAATGGTCTTGAAGATCATTAGCCTTGTAAGGGTTCATTGACCATGTAAGAGTTTATTCTGAAAAAGAGAATTCAGGGCTGGGGATTTAGCTCAGTGGTGATGCACCTGCCTTGTAAGCTCAAGGTCCTGAGTTCAATACCCGGTACCAAAAAAAAAAAGAATTCAGATGGTGCTAATATGTGAGAGAAAAAAAGGAGTTTATTCTGAGGGCTGGAATACTCAGTAGTAGAGTATTTGCCTAGCATGCATGAGGCCTTAGGTTCAATTCCCAGTACTTGGGAGTAGGGGGTTATTTCTGGATTCTCCATTTTATCCCATTAGTCTATATGACTGTCCTCATGCCAGTACCATATTGTTTGGAATACTGTAGCTTTATAGTAAGTTTTAAAATAGGCAAATGTGAGTCCTCAGCCTCCTGAATATAGTAAGTCTCCAACTTAAAAATGAGTTCCAGGGCTGGGGATTTAGCTCAGTGGTGCCATGCCTGCCTTGCAAGTGCAAGGTCCTGAGTTCGATCCCCGGTACTGAAAAAAAAAAAATGAGTTCCATTCCAGGAGAATGTTCATAAGTTGGATTTGTTCATAAGTCTAACAAATGTGACTCTTACACATCTTTGACACAAATATACAATATATATTGCTTTGAGTTTCCTAGTAGTCCCTTCCACATCACCACTGCTTTTCTTTTTGCTTTTGGACATCTTGGGTTCTGATTGAGCACAGTACTATTGTACACCATCACACTGTACAATAAGTACACAACATAACTGTGACAATGTCCAGTAGACATGTGAGCTACTTCTGCATTTTGTTTGCATTTATGAATGTTCATAATATGAGGTCTGTTCATATCTGTGAAAGTTTGCAACTCGAATGTTCATAAACCAAGGACTTACTGTACTGGGATTACAGGCATGAGCCACCATGCCCAGTGTATACACACTGTTTTGCATGAGTTGCCTTCCCTGAAGTCATCTAAGTTTTCCACCCCCAGCTTGAATATATGCTCCAGCTGTGTATCCTAGAGTGAAAACCTGTTGTTATTTTATGTATTGTTTAACATTTGTTTTAATCATTTTATTTTCAGTTTTGATGAAGCAAGAACATAGAGAAGAAATTGATTTGTCTTCAATTCCACCTGTACCTGTGCCTCATTCTGCCCAGACGCAGAGGCCTTCCTTGGATCCAGGGCACCCACATGACAGTGTACTGTCATCACAGAGAAGCTTGATTTGTCCTATCCAGCAGCCATATGCATCCATGGTAACATCATCCCATTTACCACAGTTACAGTGTAGGGATGAGGGTGCTGGTAAAGAGCAACATCTGACACCAGTAGTGCACCAGCCTTTTCAAGTTACACCAACCTCTCCTGTGGGGTCTTCCTATCAGCCTATGCAAAGTAATATTGTATATAATGGACCAACTTGTCTTCCTGTTAATGCTGCCTCTAGTCAAGAATTTGATCCAGTTTTGTTTCAGCAGAATACAACTCTTCCTAGTTTAGTAAATCTTAGTTGTCAATCACTGTCATCCATACCATTTCATTCTTCAAATTCAGGCTCAGCAGGACATCTCTTAGCACATACATCTCATTCTGTGCAAACCTCACCTAATCTGCAATTGATGGGATACCATTGTTCAAACCCAGGACAAAAATCTCTTTCTTCTGCAGTGGCTGACCAGGTTGGAGGTCAGCTTCCCCCTCAGTTGCAACTTATTACATATGGTCCTTCACATTCAGGGTCTGCTGCAACAGCTTCCCCAACAGCCTCTCATCCTCTGGCTAGTTCATCACTTTCTGGGCCACCATCTCCTCAGCTACAGTCTATGCCTTACCAATCTCCTAGCTCAGGAACTGCTTCATCACCATCTCCAGCCACCAGAATGCATTCTGGACAGCACTCAACTCAAGCACAAAATACAGACCAGGGAGGTATTTCCGCACCTTCATCCTTAATATGTCACAGTTTGTGTGATCCAGCATCATTTCCACCTGATGGGACAAGCATTAATGTAAGCATTAAACCTGAACCTGAAGATCGAGAACCTAACTTTGCAACCATTGGTCTACAGGACATCACTTTAGATGATGGTAAGTTCATCTGTATTTTTGTTTGGTTTGGTTTGGGGGTTTTTGTTTGGTTTTTTTGGTGGTGCTGGGGATTGAACCTAGGGCCTTGTGAATGCTAAGCAAGTGCTCTACCCACTGAGCTATCTCCCCAGCCCTCATCTCTGTATTCTTGAAGCAGTGAAAATTCAGGACTTTTTTTTTTTTTTCCACAAAAGTCATGTAAAAGCTACTATGCATTACTGCCTGGTATGTGGTTGGCTTTTTAAATATGTTGTTATTACTAGCCAATAAAAAAAGTTATTATTAGATATGTTCATGTATAACTGAGCATGGATGTGAAAATCTATGCTTAAAAGTCTATTTTACCACTAATACCTACTACTGAACAGGACGTCTTTTCTTCTGAACATACAGTAAGGTCACCGGGTCTAGAGAATGGAATTCATGGGCATTAATTCAGTGAATATTGCTGAATGCTATCCTTTTGCAAGGCATGGAGCTAGATACTGAGAATACTAGGAATGTATTAAGATAGAAAATCTTTTTCTTTTTTTTCTTTTTCTTTTTTTTTTTTTGGTACCGGGGATAGAACTCAGGTCCCCTTGATGCTTGCGAGGCTGGTGGCAAAACCACTGAGCTAAATCCCTGGCCCTTTTTTTTTTTTTCTTTTGGTACTGGGGATTGAACTCAGGTCCTTGTGCTTATGAGGCAGGCAGCGGAACCACTGAACTAAATCCCCGGCCCTAAGATAGAAATTCTTTTCTCAAGGAGACTCACACAAGTAAAGAATCTGCTCCCCTGTGGCCTTGCCAGCTTCCAGAGCGAGGAAGTTACAATGGACTAGTTCGTTTCTGCTGCTACAGCTGTTGGTACAAGGATAAAAAGTTCTTTATATAATGTAGCAAACTATTAAGCAAATTTCTGATTTTAAGAGACAAATAAATTGGAGAACTCAGGAATATTCATTATTTCAAAAATTGAAAATTCCCAAAGATAGGATTTTCTGCTAACAATTTTAGAATTTATTCTTGGCTTTATCCACTATATAATAGTGAAATTTTGTCTGAGTAGGTATTCAGTGAAAGCTACATAAAACTATTGCCCAATATGAAAATTCTAAAGATTCTGAAACATGGATATGGAATTTTAGTTCTCAGATTCAGAATTCATTTACTATAGGAAAATAATTGTAGATCAACCATCTCCTTTTATAGACCTGGAATTGCTGAGTTCACTATGTTACTTGGTTGTGAAACTGAAATTAAATCCTAATTCCTAAACACAAGGGGCAAGGAAGGTAAATAACATGTGACACTGAGGCTCCTGGGACTTTGCAGTTAGACCAGTGCATGACTTAACGGTTTAAACAGTGAAGTGATTCCGAGTCACTATAACCACAGTATAAAAGAAGCATGCTAGAAGATGAGCAGAGATGTGTGACAAATCCTTCATAAGAAGGATTCTGCAGGGCTTCTGTGAGTCAGTGACATTTGAGCTGAGTCTTGGAAGATGAGTATATGTTTTCAGTAATTGAGGATCAGAGAACAACTCAGTGCAGAAACAGATATATCCAGGAGAACATAATTCTGTGACTGTGGAACAAAAGGTACAGTGAAAGATGGTTTTCAGAGGCATGAAAGGGATGTCTCAGGTCATTTGTGCATAAACTGAAGGCATATATGTAATCTAAAGCAACACCTTTGCATATCATTCTCTTATTTGTTATCTAATTCACTCTTCACCATTCTTCTGCCTCTGAGGTAGACAGTGACATTTACAGAGTTAAGACTTTCCAAAGGTCACACAACTAATAAGCAGCAGAGCTGAGACTAGATTCAGATTTTGGGGTGGGGGTTACTGGGGATCAAACTCAGGACCTTGCACTTGTGAGGCAGGCGATGGAACCACTGAGCTAAATCCCCAGCCTGAATTCAGATTTTTTTTAGTCCAATCTTCTTTTGCAGCACCAACAGCAGACCATGATGGTAAGAACTCTGTGCTAAAGGGCATCGATCCCTCAAGGTGTTCTAAAATCCTAGAGAATGGTGGATATTTAGGAATGTGTATGCAGAATTTTACTGCATTGCTGCGCATGGTGGTGTACGCCTGTAATCACAGCACTCAGGAGGCTGAGGCAGGAGGATTACTGTGAGTTCGAGCCCAGCCTGGGCTACATGGTGAGTTCAAGACCAGCATGAACTATATAGCAAGACTGTCTTAAAAAAAAAAAAAAAAGAATTTCCTTCATGAATACATGTTCATAGCTCTTTTTGATCTGTCACACCTGTGTTGGGGATACTTGGGATCTGATATTAAGCATCTCATTGCCACACATGGTAGCACATGCCTGTAATCCTAAGTACTCAAGAGGCTGAGATAGGAGGATCACAAATTCAAACTCAGCCTGGGTACTGTAGTGAGACTGTCTCAAAAACTAAAAAGGGCTGAGGATGTAAGCTTGGTAGTAATGCAGCCCAGGGTTCAACCCCCAATATAGGCCAAAAAAAAAGGAATCTTGGACTGCTCTCTATGCACAGCTGGCACAGTGCCATTACCTACCTAATGATGAAGCCAGGAGGTTGAAAAGAAACTACTACTTTACTGTAACACAGATTTGGAAATAAAGACTTTTTTTTTTAGCTGGGTTTCATGGCACATGCCTGTAATCCCAGCTTCTTTGGAAGCTGAAGCAGGAGGATCACAGGTTAAAGGCCAGCCTAGGCAATGTATTTACTTTATTTTATTTTATTTATTTTTGGTTTTTTGAGACAGGGTCTCACTGTGTAGTTCTCACTGGCTTTGAACTCACTATATAGCCCAGGCTGGCCTGAAACTTGTAGTGATTCTCGTGCCTCAGCCTCCCAAGTTCTGGGATTACAGGTGTGTGCCATCACACCTGGTCTACCTGGACAATTTAGCCAGACCCTGTCCCAAAATAAAATTTCAGAAGGGCTGAAGGACTTGCTTGTTTAGTGACAGAAGCACTTGCCTATTATGTATTAGGTCTTGGATTCAGTCCCCAATATCGCAAAATATAAAAAGAAAAGGTGTTTTTCCAGGTATGCTTAAGATTTTAAAATGTTACTTATTCTTGGGCAGTTTTAGACTTACTATTCACAGTACTTTTCACCTGGAAACAAAAGATGTTGAATGATGACTTTCATCACTCGTGTAATGTAACTGTGAAGATACAAGATTTATTGAGCAAATCTCTGAGAGAGTCACAGCTCATTTTCCTTACAATTGAAGGCACTTTTCTTTCTGAAAGAAAAAAAAGGACAAAGCTGCAGCTTGTTCTTATTTACTACACATTAAGTGATTTGGGGAGAAGAGCACAAAAACTGAAATAATCTAGAAAAATTTTGTGAAAGCAGTTTTATTTTTGTTCTATTCATTATGTAGAATGCACAGTCAAGAAAAACTCCTGGATTGTAGCCTCACAAAGGACAAGAGCCAGCTATTGAATTCTCTCTGAGGTATAGAAGCTCAGTGATGCCAAACAGTTGTTAGAGGGATAAGACTAAAATGTACTCTAGGTACCTCCAATTATTGGCTGTATAAGTGTTTGTTTTTGTTTGTTTGTTTGTTTTGTACCAGGGATCAAACTCAGGACCTTGTGCTTGTGAGGCAGGCGGCAGCACCACTGAGCTAAATCCCCGGCCCTGTCTGTATAAGTTTTATAAGTTACTTTTTTTTTTTTGAGTCAAGGTCTTAATATATATAGCCCATGCTGGTCTGGAACTCGAGTTTGTCCTGTCTACGTCTCCCCATTGCTAGGATTATAGGCCTGCACTACCACCCCTGGTGCAAATTGCATTTTTGATGTTTAAAATATAAAGTGAATTTTTATATTTAATTATATATGTTTGTTTGTTTGTTTTTTGAGACAGGGTCTCACTATGTAGCCCAGGCTGGCCTCAGACTCACAGTGATCCTCCTGCCTCAGCCTCCTGAGTGCTGGGATTATAGGTGTGCACCACCACACTTGGCAGTGAATTTTTTTTTTTTTTAAGTGGTGCTTGGGTTCTAAACCAGGGCCTTGCACATGCTAAGCAGGTGTTCTACCACTGAACCACATCCTCATATTAAGTCTAGAACAGTTTTTTGTTTTCATTTTTGTTTCTAGTACATGTTTACAGTACATAGTGATTACATTCATTGGAGGGAATTGGTATATGTGTTACTGGGTTCTGGAGTGTCCTAGGAACATAGTTTTTAGGTTCTTTCTGTCCTGAACAAAGAATCGTTCAAGGCAAGTGCAAAAGGTAACAAGGTTTTACATTTATTAAAGGTAAGAAAAGGAACAGGCTGTGCAGAGCGAGTGTGGGCCAATTAAAAGTAGGAAAAGAAGTACACACTGCAGTGTGAGAGGGGACCAACGATGAAAGAGAGAACATGGTGGCCAGGAGCTTAACGGCGGCCACCTTTTGTGTCTCCCACTCCTCACCCTAATGTAAGGTCTAGGCTGTTCTATCAAAAACCCAATTCAGTTCTCACAAAAAGAACTGGAGGGGGCCTGGGATTTACCTCAGTGGTTCCACTGCCTGCCCCGAAAGTGCAAGGACCGGAGTTTGATCCCTGGTAACAACAAAAAAAGAACTGAAGGTAGCACTTCCTGAGTGGAACTGTTTTTCTGTGCATGTCCTGGCACACCCACTTGCCCAGCCAGCTGACTACTCTCTGATCTTCTACCTCATCTGTGTATAATACATCTCAATTCTTTTTTTTATTTTCCGCCTTCCCCTCTACCTCCTTAGCGTAGTTTTCTACTCTATAACCAGAGGACATGGTAACTTTTTAAAATTTGTACAATACTATGCTAGTTAAATATACTTACATCTAATCCTAATACATTTTGTTAACCCTATTTCTGGTTTATTTTTCTCTATCCTCTTGACCAAATTAAAGATTAAAATACCCACAAAATCCGTTTCCTTTAGAGTTTTAAAATAAGACGGAGGATTGGGTTGAGGATGTAGCTCAGCGTTCCAATGTCTGCCCAGCAAGCATGAGGCTCTGGGTTTTAACTCTGGTACCCAAAAAGGGAAAAAAAATAAAGGACACATAAAGTAAGATGGAGTCTCAAAGGAAATATTCAAGTATTCCTTGACTGTTGTTCTTAGAAATATGGACATCTTAATTTTAACTGTTTGTTTTAACATTTTTAATTATTAATTTTGTTGTGGTAGTGCACAACTGTAATCCCAGCACTCAGGAGACTGAGGCAGAAGGACCCCTGAGAGTTTGAGGTCAGCCTGGGGCTACATAGTGAGTTCAAGAAGCCAGCCTGAATTACATAGTGAGACCCTGTCCCCCCCCCCCAAAAAAAAAGAAAAAGAGAAAATGTTCTGCAGAAAAAATGTTATTCCTTTTTTTTTTTTAAATTCTTATTCTTGTGTGTGGCTGGAGCTATAATTTTTTTATACTTTTCCATACATTATGGGGTGTGTGTGTGTGTGTGTGTGAGACTCCATTTTGGGGCCAAATGATATAAATTAAAATGATTTTCATAACAGATAAATTGTCACAGTTGAGCAAGGCATGGTGGTACTTGCCTGTATTCCTAGCACTCAAGAAACTGAGGCAAGGAGGATTCCCAGGAGTTCAAGGCCATCCTGGGCTACACAGCAAAATGGAAAAAAAAAGTCACAGTTGTGTTTTAAGTATTTTAATTAAGATTATAGTATAAAATTACACTTAGAGCTTTAAATACAGACCTGTTTAATTTGTAATTGAGCTAATTGAATCCTGTTAGGACTTTCCATGAGAGTCCTCCCTTCCTTTCCCCTTGTCCTCCTTTGTTCTCAAACCAACAGAGCCACAGCTGCAGCTCTTCATCAGTGAAGAGGATGTGTGTTAAATATAGCCTGACCTGCTGCTGTGGTGAAAACTGACACTGCCACTTGCAGACTCTGTGTAGCAACAGGCTGATCCTAAATGTAGGGCAATTGCTAATTTGACAGTAAACATGGACCACAGTCATGACCTTAGCTGTTTCAGTTCTATATGTGACAAATAGAAGAACCTGCTTTCAAGTAGGTTCTTTTTTAAAGCAAGGGCATGATGAGCACAAGATTCAGTGGGTTCATTTGGTTACTTGATAGGGAACATAGGAGGCTGATATGGAGGAGGAGCAGAGAAATAAATATGTCAGTGTTTCAGTGCACCTATTGGATAGTAGTTTCGCTGATGTTTACATGTTTACATATTTAAATAAAAGAAAGCTATGCATAGCCAATGGGGAGAGTATGTTATGAATGATGTATTATAATTAATCCAAGTATGGGCACAGAGGTGAAGGGTAGTAGATAATCATGAACTTTCTCCCTTAACTGGGATACTGGTTCCTACATGGATTATGCAGACTTAAACATGTTTATGATAATAATTCCAAAGGCTGAAAAGTCTCATAAATTATGCCCATGTAGCCACTGGGTCATAGCTCATGCAGAACCTTTGACATACTACCCTGGAATATACAGTAAGAAAACAAACTCTCAGACTCAACTAAGAAAGAACAAGCATTTGAGAAGATTTTTATTTTTTAAAGTGTGCCTGTTTACTCCATAGACACAAATGAGTTCTACCTTTTTAAGTAAAAGTATTGTTTTTACTATTTGAACAAAGAGGACCGGGGATTTAGCTCAGTGGTTCCAGTGCCTGCCTTGCAAGCCCAAGGTCCCGAGTTCGATCTCCGGTACCAAAAAACAAACAAACTATTTGAACAAAGATTTCTTTCTTTGAAACAACTTGATATTAAAATTTGTATATAAGTGCAAAAAATCCAAGAAAAGCTACCATTAAATAACCAGCATAGGGCCAGGGATTTAGCTCAGTGGCGCCACCACCTGCCTCACAAGCGCAAGGACCTGAGTTCGATCCCAGGTACCAAAAAATAAAATAAAATAGGGCCGGGGATTTAGCTCAGTGGTTCCTCCATCTGCCTCACAAGTGCAGGCTCCCAAGTTCCATCCCTGGTACCAAAAACAAAAACAAAACAAAAAGTAAATAAAATAAAATAAGATAAAATAAATAACCAAGCATATAAGCGAGCATGGTGGCACACACCTGTAACCCCAGCACTCAGGAAGATGAGGCAGGAGGATAGCTGCAAGTTTGAGGCCAGCCTGAACTACATAGCAAGACCCTGTCTCAAAAAGCCAAAAATAAATAAAATAACCAGCATATAAAAAGTTTTTAGCTGGGGATCTAGCTCGTGGTTCCACTGCCTGCCCCGCAAGTGCAAGGACCTGAGTTTGATCTCTGGTACCAAAAGAAGAAATGAAAATTAAGAAAAAAGTTTTCAAAATAAATTTCCTTTAAAATTATACTTAAAAATAATTAATGAATGATGGTTACTTTTTTTTTTTTTCCTGTACTAGGGTTTGAACCCAGAGGTGCTTTACCACTGAGCTTACATCGTTAGTCCTTTTTAGTTTTTGAGACAGGGTCTCACTAAATTGCCAAGGCTGGCCTGGAACTTGGCTATCCTCCTGGCTTAACCTCCTGAGTAGCTAAAATTACGTGCCCACCTGGTTACTGTTTTCATAATAAAACTCCTATTTTATTGAGCACTGTGCTGGGTGCTTTGCTAGTAGTGCATTATTCTTACTGACAGTCTCAAAGGTGAAATATTAGCCTTATTTGTATAGACATAGTTCAAAGAGTATTATCAGTTTCATGGAGTTATATGACCACAAATACTGGGACTGGCATTTGAATCCAGATCTGTCTTAAATTTGAATTGTCCCACATGTGTTTGATGGTTACTAAAATGGCTATGATTATCTGTAGATGATTTCATGTAGAATGGGAATTTTAAAATTTTGTTTCTTCATGTAATCATTTTAAAATAAGTAAAATAGTTATATGATTCAAAATGATAAAGGTATAGGACACATAATGAAGAACCTCTCTCCTAGGTACTCAGCTATCCTCCATATGGATAGTTGGTCTTACCAATTTCTTGGCTGACACTCCAGAGCTGTTTTATGCATTTATAAGCAGTTACATATATCTTTTCCCTTAACTTTACTAGCATATTATATATACTGCCTTATACCTTGCTTTTTTTCATATAATATTGAATATTGGAAATTATGGCCAAGCATGGTGGTGCATGCCTGTAATCCCAGCACTCAGGAGGCTGAGGCAGGAGGATTGCTGTGAGTTTGAGCCCGGACGGGGCTCTATAATGAGTTCAAGGCCAGCCAGAACTACATATAGCAAGACCGTGTCTCAAAAAAAAAAAAGGAAAGGGCCGGGGATTTAGCTCAGTGGTTCCAGCACCTGCCTCGCAAGCGCAAGGTCCCGAGTTCGATCCCTGGTACCCAAAAGAAAAAAAAAAAAGGAAATTATGTTTCACTGTAACATAAAAACTTCCTTGAAAGATTTACTTTGTGGGCCGGGGATTTAGCTCAGTGGTTCCGCCGCCTGCCCCGCAAGTGCGAGGACCCAAGTTCGATCCCCGGTACCAAAAAAAAAAGAAAGATTTACTTTGTGGGGAGAGTGGTGCTAGGTTTTTTAATCCAAGGCCTCACACATGCTAAGCAGTACATGTTCTGCCTTTGAGCTATCCCATTAGCCTGAAGGATTTTTTTTTTCTGAAGGATTTTTTTTATTATTATTATTATTTTTTTTTTTTTGGTACCAGGGATTGAACTCGGGTCCTTGCACTTGCGCAGCAGGTGATGAAACTACTGAGCTAAATCCCCGGCCCTGGTATGATTCTTTTAATTCTTTTGGGAAGATACCCAACAGGGGAATAGCTGGGTCAAATGGGACCTCCAGTCCTAGTTCTTTGAGGTATCTCCATACTGATTTCCACAGTGGCTGCACCAGTCTGCACTCCCACCAGCAATGGAGAAGGGTTTTTCTCCCCACACCCCTGCCAGCATTTGTTATTGGTTGATTTCTTGATAGCAGCCATTCTTTCTGGGGTGAAGTGAAATCTCAGTATTGTTTTCATCTGCATCTCTCGAATGACCGGTGATGTTGAACATTTTTTCATGTGTTTATTTGCTGCTTTTACTTCTTTGTCTGAGAAATGTCTGTTCATTTCAGATGCCCATTTTTTAATTGGTTCTTTGAATTTGGGGGGTCTGATTTTTTTCAGTTCTTTATGTATTCTAGGTAGTAGTCCTTTGCCAAAACTCAGAACTTTTAAAAACAAGAAAATAGGGAGACAGAGTGGCGTGTGCCTGTAATCCCAACACCTGGGAGGCTGAGCCAGGAGGATTGCTATGAGTTTGAGGGCAGCCTGGGCTCCACAGTGAGTTCAAAGCCACCCTAAACTACACATAGCAAGACCCTGTTCTCACAATGCCAAATCAGTCATCAATCCAAGAACATACAGGCACACATTCCATTACTCATCAGAGTGACGAATATTGCACATTGTATAGCTTCATTAGAAAACTTCACTGGAAATTCACAAGAGTATGAGAGGGAAGAAGGCAAAGAATTTCTGTAGAAATAGTTTGGCCTTGCAGACCTCCTAAGGTTCTTGTGGAACCATTCTTGTTTGGTTTGTTTTGTTTGTTTTGTTTTGTTTTGTTGAGACAGGGTCTCACTGTGTAATTCAGGCAGCCCTTGGACTCACTGTGTAGTCCAGGGTGGCCTGGAACTCACAGCAATCCTCCTGCCTCAGCCTCCCAAGAGCTGGGATTACAGGTGTGCGCCACCACACCAGGCTAGGTTCTTGGGGAACCTTTAACTTTGCCTGATCAAACTTTTTAAGAACTTTTGATGGGCTGGCCTGTAACCTCAGCACTCAGGAGGCTGAAAACAAGAGGACCACTGGAGTTCGAGGCCAGCCTGGGCAACATAATGAGTTCTAGACCAGCTTAACCTACATAGTCAAAAAACAAACAAAAAGAACTGTTGATAGTAAGGTCTTATAAGCCATTGTTATAAGATTTTGAAAAGATGATTCATAATGTGATTTAGGTTTTTATAGGATCGCTTTGGCTGCTGAGTGAAGAGAAGACTATAAGGACATCAGTTAAGATGCTGCAGGGCTGGGGATTTAGCTCCATGGTTTCGCCGCCTGCTACGCAAGCGCAAGGACCTGAGTTCGATCCCTGATACCAAAAAAAAAAAGGTGTTTTGATAGTAATCCAGGCCAGAAATGATGGTTTAGACTATGTAGTAGTAATGGAGGGATTAAGAAGTAGTCCGAGGGCCAGGGATTTAGCTCAGTGGTGTGGACGCCTTCCTGGCAAGCTCAAGGTCCTGAGTTCGATCCCTAACACACACACAAAAAAATGTAGTCCAATTTGGCATGTACAGAAAGTCCTCAACTTAGTTTAACTTAAGAATTTTTGACACACAAAAATTCAGTAGAAGCCATTTTTTGAATTTTGAATTTTGATCCCTCCACCACCACCCAGGGCTAGTGATACAGATATGATACTCTTTTCTGATGCTGGGCAGAAGAAGCAGCAAGCTTCAATTCCTGGTCAGCCACAAGATCCTGAGGGTAAACAACCGATACTAAGTGCACTATGTTGCTAAGCTTTGATGTTCAGTAGGTTAGATGTACTAATTACAGATGTATCAGTTACATTTTCAACTTAGAATAATTTTGAGTTCTGTATATAGTCTAGATTCTTTATCAGATAGATAATTTGCAAGTATTTTCCTCCATTCCATGAGTTGCTTCTACTCTCTTGATAGCATCTTTTGATGCTCAAAAGTTGTTAATTTTGCAATGGCACTGTGCCTGCCTCTCAAGCACAAGTTCCTGAGCTCGATCCCCAGTACCCAAACAAACAAAAGTTTTTAATTTTGATGAAATTCAGTTTATCTGGGTCTTTTCTTTTGTTGCCTGTGTTTTTTCCTTTCATATTTGAATCTTTCTTCCTGTCTTTCTTGGGAGTGGGGGGTTTTAAGCAATTTATGTACTTGTTATGCTATAGATTGCCTTCCATTTATTTTCATAAATCTTTTTCTCATGGTGATTTAAGAGAAACTATCTTCAAGCCAGTATAAATATTCCATAAATATCTGGCCAGTTGGTTTACATCTGCTGCACAATACCTCACATCTTTCAGCAAGAAAACACTGAATATGAAGAGTAAAGACATAACCAACTGGGTACATGAGAATCTGCTCTCAGTTTTTCTTTGAGGTGAGAGCACCACACACCTGTTCAATTAAGGAAACTACCCTTAAAATTCAGGACCCTTTTACATTTTTAAGTAGTAATTAGATATTGAACCCAGGCTCTAGACCACTTTAGCCGCTGATATGGCTCTGAACAGTAAAGGTACATGTCCAGCTTATGCCATGAATTCCTGTGGAGTGGGTTCCAGCAGTTCAAGCTCCTTCCCATTGGTTCTCACAAAGTGTGCTTCTCTGGGTGGGGCAGGCTGACGCTTTACTTGAACCCAGGTACCTTTCTCTTCAGCTTCCTTCTTTTTCATATCATTTTCCTTCGCGTGTTTCAGGAAGCTATCTCAGGTCTCACAGTACTTAATATGCTCAGTATGCTTTTAATTCTCTTGGCAAGAATCTTGCCCCTAACTTTCTTGTTTACAACAATGTCGGCAGCATGCTGGGTAACACTATACACTCTTCCCATTTAGCCATAGTAACATTTGTGTGGCATTCCTTTTTGAAAATACCCATTCCCTTAATGTCTACAGTATCACCCTTTTTGTAGTTTTGCATATATGTGGCCAAAGGAACAATCCTATGTTTTCTTTTTTGGTACCAGGGATCGAACTCAGGACCTTGCACTTGCAAGGCAGGCATGGTGCCACAGAGCTAAATCCCTGGCCCTATCCTATGTTTTCTAAAAGGCCTAGAGAACATATACCAGCTTCCTCTCCTCTTTTCTTTTGTGTTCATCGTTTTGGTAAGTCACTGGAAGATGACAAATCCGGCTGAAAGGAAGGTCATACTTGAGATTTGTCATATGTTTTCTTCTATGAGTTTTATAGTTTCAGCTTTTAAGTTTAGGTCTTTGGTCTATTTTGAGTTATTTTTGTATGCTATGTTAAGGTAAGGATCCAACTTCATTCTTTCAGTTGTAGGTAACCAGTTTTCCCAGTATCATTTGTTGAAGAATCTGTTTCCCTAATGAATAATTTGGGCAAACAAGAGTTTGAAGATCAATTGAACAAATATGTAAGAGTTTATTTCTGGACTTGCTATTCCATTGGTATATATGTCTGTCAGTATGCCAGTACTGCACTCTTTTAATTACTGTGGCTTTATAATAAGCTTTTGTTTTTGTTTTTTGCAACCAGGGATCAAACTCAGGACCTTGCACTTGCAAGGCGGGTGGCAGAACCACTAAACTAAATCCCCGGCCCTATAATAAGTTTTAAAATCAGGAAATGTTGAGTCTTCCAGCTTTCTTCATCTTTTTCAGTATTATTTTGGCTATCTGAGGTCCTTTGAGATTCCATATGAATTCCAGGATGGATTTTTCTATTTCTGCTAAAAATATGGATTTTGATAGGGATTATATTGAATCTGTGTTCTACTTTGAGTAGTTTTGTCATCTTAACAATATTGGTTTTCTGATCTTTTTTGTTTTGTTCTTTTGAGACAGATTCTGGCTATATAATTCAGGGTTGCCTTGAACTCACTATGTAGCCCAGGCTCACCTCGAGCTCCTGGTGATCCTCCTGCCTCAGCCTCCCCAGTTCAAGAACTACAGGCATTTGCCACCATACCCACCAGTCTTCTGATTTTTAACATAGGACATTTTCCATTTATTTAGTTCTTTAATTTCTTTTTTTTTTTTTGGTAACAGGGATCAAACTCGGGACCTTGCACAGAACCACTGAACTAAATCCCCGGTCCAGTTCTTTAATTTCTTTTAGCAGTATGTATGTAGTTTTCAGTGTACAAATTTTGTGCTTCCTTGATTAATTGCTTCTTATTGTACTCTTTTTGCTTCTATCATAAATAAAATTATTTTCTTTAGTTCCTTTTTGGATTTTTCATTGAAAGTATATAGAAATATAACTGAATTTTGTGTGATTTTTTTTTTTTTTTGTCCTGCAGCTTTGCTGACTTCATTTAACAGTACTAACATTTTTCTGTGTAATATTTTTCTAGGAATATATATATATATATATATATATATATATATATATATATATATTCAGTCATTTATGAACAGATAATTTTACCTCTTCTTTCCAAGGAAGGTGCCTGTTGTGTATGTGCCTTCACGCTGAGCTATATCCCAGCCCTTTTTTTGAGACAGGGTCTCACCAAATTGCCCAAGCTGGGCTAGAATTTGCAGTCTTCCTGAATTGGCATTCCAAATAGCTGGAATTACAGGCATACGCTACAATTCCCAGCTCCCTTCCTCTTTAATCTTATGGACAAAATGTTTAGTCAAAGTTCTTGTGGCTAAAAGAGATGGTTAATGATTGAGGTGTTTTTGGATCTGTCAGCTGTGCTTCAGGGATCTGCAAGAATATCTGGAAGATCCTAAATTTCTATAAAAGCATAATTTGAAATTACCACTGAGTTAGCCAGTTGACAAAAGCCTCCATGTCTGTTGGCCTTTTAGCTTTGTTCTTACACTTCTTTATTTTATTTGGTAATTTACCTGAACTATATGTCCTACACTTTGAAGTCTGTTTTAGAGGATTCAGTTGTAGAGATTGTGCACTAGCAAAATGGATACTTTTGACAATATACAGTAAGTCTTTAAAATACTTTGCACATATTGGAATCTTTAAATGACCCTCGGCAGCTAGGTGACTAGTCTCAAATTTAGTAATAAAAGGGCCGGGGATTTAGCTCAGTGGCACAGAGCTTGCCTTGCAAGTGGAAAGTCCTGAGTTCAGTCCCCAGTATCCAAAAAAAAATTTTTGTTTCAGTAATAAAAAACTTTGAAGGAGCCAGGCATGGTGGTCCACACCTGTAATCCCAGCTTCTAGGAGGATGAGACAGGAGGATTACAAATTAAAAGGGCAGCAAGGGCAACTTAGATCCTACCTCGAAATACAAAAATGAAAAAGGTCTGGGGGTGTATGTAGCTAGGGGGCTTGCCTAGTATGAATGAGACCCTGGATTTAATACCCAGTATCCCAAAAAGGAAAGGAAGGAAGGGGGGATGGGAAGAGGGGGGAAAAGAATAAAAGAAAAGCTTGAGGCAGAAAACTTGCCTAAGCAAGGGATTTCTGGGTTTTGTTCTGTTAGGATGTGTTTTATACAAATTGACTCCTTTTGTTTTGCCTTTGTTGGTTTTTGTTTTTTGGGGTTTTTTTTTTCTTTTTTTTTTTTTGTCTGTTTAAAATGAGGGTTAGCTGGGTATAGTGGCAGATGCCTGTAATCTGAGCACTCAGGAGGCTGAGGCAGGAGAATTTGGTATGATGAGTTCCAGGCCAGCCTGGGCTACAAAGTGAGTTCAAAGACAGCCTGAACTACATGGCAAGACCCTTTCTTAAAAAAAAAAAAAAAAAAGAGGGTATTAATGATTACTGTTTACAGACATGCACATACTGATTCTTATCTCCCAGAGTCAAGTATTTTGTTTGAAGTTGTACAACAACACCCAATGGTAATGCCTTAATGACCAAAGGAAAAAAAGAGGCTTTGGGAACTACTATATTTTTACTCTAATCAAAACTAGTTTATTTAAAACTTAATTTATTTCTGAAAACCATAACTAATTTTTTTAATTGCCTTTTTAATTTTAAGAAGCAGCCCAGGCATAGTGACACATGCCTGTAAATAGTACTTGGGAGGCTGAGACAGGTGGATCACCATGGGTTTGAGGCCAGCCTGGGCTACATAGTGAGTTCAAGGCCAGCCTGAACTATATAGCAAGAGTCTGTCACAAAAAAGTAAAATAAATAAATACACAGTGAGACCCTGTCTCAATAGAAAACCCCCAAAATAAATAAATAAAAATCATCCATTGCTTAAACTATCTGGACTTCAATATTTATATTACCTAATAAAATGTGGGGGGCCATTTTATGCAGTAGTGACTGATAGGTAAAGGACAGTAAAGTCCTCTTGATTATAGATGAAAACAGACTGGGCACTGTAATAGATAAAGTTCACCCTCTGGTTTGTTCCATTCAGTAGTGATGTTGTCTTCTTTGACACAGACCAGTTTATGTCTGACTTGGAACACCAGCCATCAGGTTCAGCAGAGAAATGGCCTAACCACAGTGATCTCTCATATCCAACTCCTTTCTGGAGACTCTAGAGGGTGAGTGTTGATTGAATTGTGTTATTGTTTTTGTGCCCTCGTCTGGTATTTGCATGCCGTGGCTGGATTTGCATGTGCTACAGAAGAGGGGTATGCACAGGCACCTTACTGGGAGGCCCACTCATTGTCTTTGAGCTACACTCTGACTACAAGATTCTGCTTTTTAAATCTAACCACACTGAGGCTCTCACATTTGTGCTTATTAAAATTTTAGTCTGCGTTTGATTGAAAGGCAAGTGTCTAGATCTATTAAAACCAAAGCAGAGAGAGGTCCAGTGTATGTGAATTCCATGGCATGCGTACTGAGTAAATTTGGTTTCTGATCAGTTACATGAGCCTTTCATCTCTGGTCAAGTACTTTTAAATTTTGATGTAAGGCAGTATGGAATGGAAATAATGCAGGAAATTGTATCCCCTTTTCAAGGCAAGTCAGAATATTTACTTTTAGCTTGCACACGAGGCCCACGTTTGCACTCCTCTGATAGTTCACCTGTGACTCCTTTTGGAGTGTAGCTGTAGCAGTGGATCAGTGTCTGTGAGGGAGAAGGGTAGGCCTTAGACCTCTGGACTTCAGCAGCTCATCAGGAATACACTTTCCTTGTTGTCACATCAGAGCTTTTCCTCAAAGACTCAGTCACTTAAAAAAGTATGTGTCGGGGCTGGGGATTTAGCTCAGTGGTTTCGGCATCTGCTGCGCAAGCGCAAGGTCCCGAGTTCGATCCCCGGTACCAAAAAAAGAAAGAAAATATGTGTCAGGGCCCGGGGATTTAGCTCAATGGTTCCACCTCCTGTCTTGAAAGCACAAGGTCCCGAGTTCGATCTCCAATACCAAGAAATAAAGAAAGAATGTGTCAGGTGTGGTGCTGCCCACCTATAATTTCAGCCCTATGGGAAGGTGAGAAAATAGGATCACAGGGCTGGGGATTTAGCTCAGTGGTTCCGCCGCCTGCCTCGCAAGTGGAAGGACCCGAGTTCGATGCCCGGTACCAAAAAAAAGAAAATAGGATCACAGTTTCAAGCCCAGCCTGGACAACTTAGCACAACCCTGTGTTAAAATCAAAAGGGCTGGGAATATAGCTCAATAGTAGAGCACTTACCTAGCATGAATGAAGTCACCCTAGGTTCATTCCCCAGTACCAAAAACAAAACAAAAACGATGTTCCTCATAGGTAAGAAAAATCAGTTGCCAAAAGAATTAGTAAATCCTCCTAGTCTCACATCACAGCCAAACCAAGACTAAATCTTATTCTTTAGTTTTTAGCCCAGTGCTCTTCCTATATGTAAAGCAACACACTTGTCACTAGTGATCTTGCTAAGAAAGAAGTATTTCTGTGTAGTGAGTAGGAAGTGAGAACATAGAAATAGCAATGTAAACAACTTTTCTTTTTTAGTACTAGAGATTGACCTAGGGCCTTTGCACTGAGTTACATACTCAGCCCTTTTTTATTTTTTATTTTGAGACAGAATGGGCTTGAACTTGTGATCTTCCTGCTTCAGCCTCCCAGCACAGGCTACATAGCCCAGCATGAGCTACATAGTTCATTCAAGACCAACCTGATAGACTACATAACAAGACCCTGTCTCAGAAAACCCTCCCCCCTCCAAAAAAATAAGGGCTGGGGATTTAGCTCAGTGGTACTGTGCCTGCCTCACAAGCGCAAGGTCCTGAGTTTGATCCCTGGTACGGGCGTGGGGTGGGGGTAAAAAGTGTTTAAACCCTGAAAGAAGAGATAGAGGGGCAGGGTAGGACCTAATGTTTTTGTTTTCTTTGCTTCTTTGAAGTAGAGAAACATACGTATATTAAGCACAGATGAGAAGGATCCATAAGGGGAGACAGAGGAGACTGATCCCCCTCCCCCAGTGCTAGTGCTTGAGCTTTGTTCTAAGATAAATCCCCAGCCCATTTTATTTTGAGATAGGTCCCACCAAGTTACCCAGGATGGGCTTGAACTTGGTCCTCCTTCCTCAGCCTCTCAGAACCCTGGTATTACAGGCATGCACCACTGTTCTTGGCTGAGACCAATTAAAGATACGGAGCGTGAACAAAATTGATGGAGCAGTCATGAAAAGGATCCAGAGAACAGATGATAGAATGAGTTGTATAGATTTTTGGAGCTAAGTTTGGCCCTTAGTGATAATAGATTTGGGTATCAACAGTGGGCAAGATATAGTCAGAGAATATAAAGGGATTCTTCTGGGGTTTTTTTTGTTTTTGGTACCAGGGATCGAACTAAGGACCTTTTGCTTATGAGGCAGGCGCAGCATGCCACTGAGCTAAATCCTTGGCCCTCTTCTGATAATTTCTAAGGGACTGAAGGTCAGGCTATAGGTTAAACCCCCAGCACAGCCGGGGGGTGGGGGGTGGGGGAGGTTCTAAATCCCACATCATAACCTAAATTGAAAAGAAGTGTTAATTTTTCACATTTCAGTTTTGGCTAATGCAAGAGGGTACATGCTGATACTTGAATATTCTTTCAAGTACCTGTGTACTGGTTACTCAGCTGGAGATTTAATATTTGTAGAATGTTTTGTCACAAACTTTTAAATTTTTCCTTTTTTTTTTGTACTGGGGATCAAACTTGGGACCTTGCACTTTCGAGGCAGGTGGCGGAACCACTGAGCTAAATCCCCAGCCCTGTTACAAACTTTTAGAAGAAAGATCTATATAGCATCACACACATCAGAAGTTTCTTAAAAATAAGTCTTAGGCCGGGGATTTACCTCAGTGGTTTCACCGCCTGCTGTGCAGGCCCAAGGACCCGAGTTCGATCCCCGGTACCAAAAGAAAAAAAAAAAGAGTCTTAATAACAGTACTGATGCCCCTCTCCCCAGTTGGTTGTGGAGAAAAAAGTTACAGTATTCCTTCATTGGTATTAGACCCAATGTAAAAAAGAACAGTCAAACATGGTGGCGCACACCTGTGATCTCAGCACTGGAAGGCTGAGGCAGGAGGATCACAAGTTTGAGCCCAGCCTGGACAAATTAGTGAAACCTTGTCTCAAAAGTTTTTAAAAAAAAGAATGACTGGAGATGTACCTCATTGCAAAGGCTCTGTGTTTGATTCTTAATGCCACACAAAAAAAGTGAAGGTTATCTTCTCATCAGTGTGTGTGTGTGTTTTGTTTTGTTTTTTGAGACAGGATCTTGCTATTTCAGGCTGGCCTTGAACTCACTATGTAGCCCAAGCTGGCCTTGAACTCACAGGGATCCTCCTACCTCAACCTCCCATGTGCTGGGATTATAGGCATGCACCATCACATCCAGATATAGATATAGATATAGATATAGATATAGATATAGATATAGATATATAAGCTGACTTATGATTAGAATCTTTCTAGATTTCAGGATGAAATTCAAAACAAGTTAGGGCTGAGGGTTTGGTTCAGTGGTAGACTGCTTGCCCTGGGTTTTATATAGAGAGAAAGCCCTATATGTGATGGCACATGACTGTAGTCTCAGCTATTAAGGAGGCTGAGGCACGAGGATTGCCTGTTACCAGCAGTTCAAGGCCATCCTGGGCAATGTACCAAGATACCATCTCAAAAAATATAAATAAATAAATTAGTAAAAAACCTGGCATGATGGGTGTGTTGGCATATATCTGTAATCCTAGCATTCGAGGAGCCTGAGGCAGAACTGCAAATCCAAACCCAATCTGGGCAATTTAGTGATTAGGTAAGACCCTGTCTCAAAATTTTAAAAATTTAAAGGTTGGGGATATAGCTCAGTGCAAAGACCCTGGGTTCAATTCCTCATGCTGAAAAAAATAAAAATCCGACATAAAAGAGCTCAACTAGTGATCTTGCTTAGCATACCTAAATACTCTTTCTGTTTTACCATTATGGTGTTGAGTTTTATTTTTGTTAATACAAGCTAAGCTAGTAAAATGGAAATTCCAAAGTACAGTAGCTCAATCACATCAATACCTCTTTGTAACTCAGAGATCATGCTTTCTTTCAGTTTGTTTCTCTTTCTCCTGCATTTTGGCCTTTTTTTTTTTTTTTGGTACCAGGGATCAAACTCAGGACCTTTTTCGCTATCAACCTGAAGCTAAATATAAGCAAAACTTACAGAGTAATAAACCATAAAGTAATACTGGATTTCTCATACATTTAAAAATCATTTTAGGGCTGAGGATTTAGCTCAGTGGTTCCACCGCCTGCCTTGAAAGCTCAAAGACCCGAGTTCGATCCCCGGTACCAAAAAAATAAATAAATAAAAATCATTTAGTTAGTATTTCTTTCCACTATAAATTTGTCTTTTCATTTCAATTGCAGTTCAGAAAATAATTGCATCTACATATACTTTCATTTTCAAAAAGGAATATCTCCATAAAATTGTTTACCCGGAGAACGAATTTTACATTTTTTGGGCCAGGGATTTAGCTCAGTGGTGCCACGCCTGCCTTGTAAGTGAAAGGTCCTGAGTTTGATCCCCCGTACCAAAAAAAAAATTTACCTTTTTGGTATGTTTTGTTTTGTGTTTGTTTTCTGAGATAGGGTCTCACTGTGTTATGTCAGGCTAACCTTGAACTATGTAGCCCAGGCTGGTTTTAAACTCATGACAACCCTCTTGCCTCAGCCTACAGAGTGCTGGCATTACAGGAGTGTGTCACTTGCCTGACTCAAACATCTTATTCTTATGTCCAGAAATAGCATTTCAACAGACTGATGCATCAAACATTTCTTAGATTAAAAAGTTCATTTTTTAAAACAGCAAATATTGCTGATAGTTATGATTCTACTTTTGTTGTGGTGCCAGACTAATCCAGCTGTTGGGGTAGGAGAAACTTAAAACTGGCAGCTGCCAGAAGTGGGCCAGATGCTGTGACCTATGTAATCTATTAGCACTGGTGTTGACTACATAGCAAGATTCTGTCTTTAAAAAAAAAAAAAAAAAATGGGCACAATGGCGCACACCTGTGATCCCAGCATTCAGGAGGCTGAGGCAGGAGGATTGCCATGAGTTGCTATGTAGCCTGGGCTACATAGCCTAAACTGCATAGTGAGACCCTGTCTCCAAAAAGAAACAAAACAAAAAGAACAGGAAACCATTTATGTTGATAAAACACCATTTTCATTTTTTATCTGCTTTTTTTTATCCATTTATTGTTTTAAAACTTTAAACAATAAAATATGAATTGAAAAAGGTGTGTTTCATGGCAGCCTGGAGTATCTCTGAAGTTACTGCTCTTGGAAAGGATATGTGATCACAGATGACTTGAACAGGAGTTGTATGCTTGCTCATAATTTTGGCTTTTTGGCCCTGCTGTAAACTTACATAAAATAGACACTGTCAAATTCAGATGCCATGTATTAGTCTTACAACATTCTCTGGTCTCCTTCCTACCTACCACCTAATAAACTTACTGTACAAATTCCAAATAGCTTCCAAGTGATTGTGTTAAATTAGGATCCATTTATTCAGTCATGAGAATTTTTTTTTAATTTTATTGAGATGAGGTCTCTCGATGTTCCCCAGATTGGGCTTGAACTCTGCATCCTTTCACCTCATCCTTCCAAGTAGCTAGGATTAGAGATTCCAGGCCCTGTCTACATAAATTAATGTTTTCTCAGTAGTAATGTCCTTGCCTATGAGGAGTTCACAGCCTGTTTGCAAAACAGATAATGGTGAAGCCTACTGATAATTTTTTTCCTGTTTGTTGAGACAGGATCTTGCTATATACTCCAGGCTGGCTTTGAACTCACATCTGTCCTCCTGCCTTAGCCTTTCAAGTGGTAGGATTACAGATGTGGGCCACCACGCCCAGCAATCTGCTGATAATCTAATGTGATAAAGAATGTTAGAGAATATACAGAGATTGTGGATTAGCACCAGTCAGAAAACACTTCTTGCACTTTATGTGACTTGAAACAGTAGGTATTGAGGGGCCAGGGATTTAGCTCAGTGGCACCACGCCTGCCTGGCAAGTGCAAGGTCCTGAGTTCCATCCCCCCAAAAAAGTGGGTATCAATGATTACCTTGCCTACTTATATGCCCTGTATATTTTCACTTCATATACTATATAAGAGGTTTTTCCCCATTATATTAATAGGGAAACTGAAAAGAAAAAACAAATTTTTGTGCAAAATTTCCTCATAAGTTTTCATTTATATAGAAACTATTCCAGCTAGGCATGGTGGCCCACGCCTATAATCCCAGCATTCAGGAGGCTTAGTCGGGAGGATTGCCAGGAGTTTAAGGCCAGCTGGGACTGCCTAGTAAGTTCCAGGTCAGCCTGAGCTACATAGTAAGACCCTGTTTCAAAAAAAATGTATTCGGGTGGTTGTTTCTAGCAAGCCAGGAGTAAAATTAGATTATATTCTTTGTAAATAATCGTGATGAATGGTCAATAAACCTTAACCTGGAATTTACTTAAAAATCATTTGACAAAGGCCTTCATATTTCTGTACGATTACTTTCTTCTTTTTTGGGGGGTACCAGAGATCAAACTCAGGACCTTGCACTTGCCAAGCAGGTGAGGTGCCTCTGAGCCCCATCCCTAGCCCTGTACCAATTACTTTCAAAAACTGGTTTATGGGGGCCAGGGAATTTAGTTCAGTGGTTCTGCCACCTGCCTCACAAGTGCAAGGTCCCAAGTTCGATCCCTGGTACCCTCCCCCCAAAAAAAGAATCTTGAAGAAAATATACAAAAACAAAAATGCTGTTTAAGTTAGGGTGGCAAGATTATAGCTCTTTTGGGCCGGGGATTTAGCTCAGTAGTTTCGCTGCCTGTTGCCCAAGCGCAAGGACCCGAGTTTGAGCCCCAGTACCCACCCCTCCAAAAAAAAAGATTATAGCTGGGGATTTAGCTCAGTGGTGCTGCCACCTGCCCTGTAAGTGCAAGGTCCCGAGTTTGATCTCCAGTACCAAAAAAAAAACTGGTTTATGGGTGATGATTAGTGCTCCTGGATTAATCTTCAGTTTTGTAATTAAGATTCATTTGGCTTCTGCTTCCTGCTTTCAGTACACATTCAGTACCAATCACAATCAGGCTACATCTTCAGCCTTTATTGCTTTGCATACCTTCTTTTTTTGGTTTTTTGAGACAAGGCCTCACTATGTAGTTCAGGCTGGCTTTGAACTAACTATGTAGCCCAGGCTGTCCTCGAATTCATGGAGATCCTCCTGCCTCTGCCTCCCCAAGTGCTGGGATTACAGACATGTGCCACTATTCCCAGCTAAGATGGAAATTCTTTGCCCTGGGCCTCACAGAGAACTGTCCTCACTGAGTTACCTGGCACATCAGAGAAACCACCAGAAAGAGCCTGCAATAAGAAAGGACCACAAAGAATACAAATGTTCCCACATAATAAAGAGTGCTCATATTGGGATAACAAAATAGCCCCCAAATCTCTGGTTTGCTTTGCCCAGATCTTTTATGTTCATTCACTTTATATAGTAGGTGGCACTGTGGGAATCAGGAAAGAAAAACTTCCCCAAAGGAATTTCAAATTAAGGAAAAGTTAGGTTAAGGTGAACACTTCAAAGGCATCCTATTCTCCGCTCTAGAGCATGAGCCTTAGAAGTAAGGATAAAGGGCCGGGAATGTAGCTCAGTGGCACAGCACCCGCCTGGCAAGCATGAGGCCCTGAGTTCGTTTCCCAGTACCAAAAAAAAAATGAAGTAAGGATAAGAATGTTTTCTGTTCTGCCAAAGTGGTGCATACACGTAATCACAGCTACCCAGGAGGCTGAGGCAGGAGGATCATGAGGTCAAGGCCAGCCTGAACTCATCATCTCCAAAAGAGCCAGGATGGGTGGGGTGCATGCCTATAGTCCCATCACTCTGGGAGGCTGAGATAGGAAGATCACAAGTTTGAGCCCAGCCTGGGCAGTTTAGCCTCTTAGCAAGACCCTGTTTCAACATAAAAAATTTTTAAAAAGGGCTGGGGCTATAGCTTGGTGATAAGGGCCTGGATTCAATCCCCAGTACCAGGAGGTTAAATTTTAAAAAGAAAGCTGGGCATGGTGGTGCACGCCTGTAATCCCAGCACTTGGGAGGCTGAGGCAGGAGGATTGCCAAGAGTTCGAGGCCAGCCTGGACTATATATAATGAGACTCTGTCTCCAAAAAAAATTTTTTTTTTTTTTTTTTAAAGAAAAGAACGTTTCCTACTTTCGCAGCCATTCCCCTTCCTAGCCAAACTGAACTGAGATGAGGAGAAAGAGGTCTGGAGCCTCTTGGCCAAGGATGTTGGTCTTTAATGCAATTCAGCTCAGGAGCAGGCTTCAAGTGCTGCTTTTACTCTTCCCAGAAGCCATGGGGGTGGAAATGACTGAGAGAGAGCTCAGCATAGACCATCATGATGTCACTCTGAGGTCACTAATCATTCTGCCTTTTCTTTTTCAGTGAACGAGATAATTGGGAGAGATATGTCCCAGGTTTCTGTTTCCCAAGGCCCACAAATTAGCAGAGAGGCTTCTCACCTGAGTCCTGAGTCCCTGGATTGAGGAAGATCTGATCGGCTCTGACAGTGCTTACTGCAGCCTTGTGTCCGCCACCAATTTCTCAGCATGTTTCTCTTTTAGGCCTTGAGTTTCCAACTCTTTCGCCTTCAGGACCGGTGCCAGGGTTGGACTCAGCATTTGTGGGGAGAGTGGCATTCCTCCACCTCTGGCCTTGGTTAGATTTTGTAAAAGAATCAGAGCAGCATAGGCTGTTGAGCTGTGGAAAAATGAGCTTTGCATTTTTTATATTTAAATAGGATACTTTTATATGATGGGTGCTCTGAGTGTGAATGCAGCACTCTCCCTTTCAGAGCTGCTGCTTTTGCAGGTAACTTGGTTGTGTAGTTAGGATTGGTGATTTGTATTTTCTGGTCATTTGAAGGGCCCTTTAGTTTTTATACTTTAAAAATAGGAACTTTTGATAAAACCTTCCAGAGGCAAATGGGAAAAATACTATCCTAAGCCCATATCTATGCCTCAGAAACTCAGCATGTGTCCTGAAGCCATAGTCATAGGAAATAAAGCCAAATGTAGCTCATACTCTATAAAAGTAAACTGTTGCTAGATAAAATGAGAAAAGACCATTCCATCATTGAAATGTTGGAATATAAAGACATTCCAGAGCATAGCTTTTTTTTATAACTTTCTAGGTCATCTTTCTGCAGTCTCATTACTGGCTCCATGTTGAAACTGCTTTTTTCCCTTTAGGACTCTAGGTAAAATTGGCTTATAAGGTGACTTTGAAAGCAGTCACCAAGCAGTTTTAGCTTGGAAACTTTAAAAACTAGTGCTCTTCCTGTTTGTGTTGTCTGGCTCCAGAACCTTTTCCAAGTGGGAATGTCTGCCTTTGGGTATTGTTACCTTTGAAGCCAGTTTCCTGATTGTCCAGGTAACTTTGCAGTTCTGACTATTCTAGAGGCTAACCTAGCTGTGTCAGGAGCTAAACACAAGTGTGCAGTGCATCAGGATGGGCAGAGAAAATGCAGGATTCCAGATGGGAAGGCTTATCTCCCATTCTTTTTATAGCCCGAAATCATTCTGGCCGACCCTGTCCCAAGTGTATGACTTAAAAGCCAGCCTTCCAGAAGGCATTGAGGCACATGTGAAATGATCTGGCATCATAGACCGTACCCTCCACACCAAAGATGCCCTGGTGCTGCTGCTGGTGACTGGCATCCAAGGCAGGGGTCAGCAGAAACTCCAGCCTGCTATGTACCAAAGGAGGTGCCCAAGTTGGGTACTTTTTCCAAATCCTGCCCTTAAGCCTGTCACCAGTGGGATTTGTTACTGTTTCTAGGCCTATTTCAAAACCCCTGAAGTTTGTAGTATGTTTTTAAATACAATAGTGTACCTTAATTTATTCAGGAAGCAAATTTTTTGAGTGCCTACACCTGCCAGTGTGTTGGGCTGGTTGAAGACTTAATGTTATTCTAGTGGATTGTGGGGCCCTGGATGCCAGGACATTCTCTACTGAGATCAAGTCAGGCCTGAGCAAAGAACTGATATGTTGGTCACCATCTCCAGTCAGCCGGGTAGGAGCTGTTGATCCTGCGTGAAGTATGGTCTTTTTTAAAACCATGTTTTAGATTTTGGCCATAAAAATAGAGAACAATGTCCGTCATTCATCAAGTCAATATGGTCCCTCTTAGGGCTGAGTGTTTTCAAATTTTCTTTGAAAAGTGGGTTATATGTCTGAATGTGGATAGTCAGATTTGCTTCAGGGCCTTGGTTGGAAGTCCACAGCTTCCTTTGGAAGGGTAGGAGGTTGGCCTCTCAGGTAAAGTTCCAGAGACATGGCCAGAGTTGCTTTTACCCTCTTCCCCCAGAGGTAGCTGCCTCACATAGGGTCCTGCAAGACCCTCTGGGGGCCGCTTTGCTGCCCTCAAGAATAAAAGCCTCTATGATCCAGAGTTGCTATGCACCAAATTTTGATGCCTTTTAAATACCTTGATGCCTGTAGCACTAGAAATGCTTTCCTATTTAAAATAAAAGTTAAATTTTAAAATAGACCTTTGTATACTATGTAAGCAGTTTTGTATTAGCTTTGTAAAAGCTTTCATGTAAGAGTCAATATTTTTTGGCTTTGTAGATAGACTTAAACTTTTGTGCAACAGAGTAGTATTAAAGGACACATCCATTGGACTATGCAAATTGATTTCTAGTAGCAGCACTGAGCAATGGGGCATGTACTAGCATACACCTTTCCCTCAGACCTGTGCTATACCTTGGATTGGGGAATGAAACAAGCAGCCTTCTGCTTATCAGAGATACACAGAGAAACATGGCTGTAAACAGCTTTAAAAGGAACAGATGTCAAGTTTGCATGCGGTGCTGCTGCCCAGGGTACATCCCACCCCCAATGAGGGCCAGCCATTATCACCAGACCTCTGGCTATGAAGCCCTGTTTGAGATATTCAGAACAGATGGTCATCTTTAAATCTCAAGTTAAATAAAACTGTATTTTATAAAATGGATGCTTTTAGTAAAGAAACTGGTTCTCAGTTATGTTTACAGCACTTTGGATTGTGTTTTCTTGTATATTTATATTTTAAAACCTTTTATAGGAGTGCAGTGCTCCTTACACAAATACAAAGGAAAGAAGAGGCAGAAATTCAGGCTCTGCCTCAGTTATAGTGCTGAAAGAATAAATGGTGACAGATTGACAATCTCCTTGAAATCTGAGTTTTTCTCCACCTGGGGCTAGTGTGGAGCCCTTCACTCTGGGGCCAAAGCTAAGGGCACTATGACTTTTTAAAAGTCCACTTGGTCAGGAAATTCTGTTCATTTTACACAGGAGAAAGTAAAGTTCCAAATTCCTCCCAAGGCTTGAGTTCTGCACCCTTTAACGGGTTAAAGGACATTCCATGGTGTTTGCTGAGTTCAGGACAACTGGCCTTCCCAAGGTATTGCAAGAAAGTTGGCAGATGAGCTGGGCCATGGGTCATGCCTATAATCTCAGCTACTTGGGAGGCTGAGGCAAGATCACAAGTTCAAGGCCACCCCAGACAACTTAGCAAGATCCTGTCTTAAAAAGGATTGGGGATGTAGCCTAGTATGAGCACTTGCCTAGTATGCAGCAGGCTCTAGGTTCAATCCCCAGCACAGAAAAGGAAAGGGGAAAAAAAAAAGTTGGCAGAAAGTTTCTTTTAAAATTCAAGCCTGTTTTCCTGTGGGGGCCTCCTGCCCTCTGGTGTTCTCTGGAGATTGCAGCACAGTTCAGAATACTTCGAGGTTTTGCCACCTGGTATTTCTTGGGCCTAGCTGGAGGGGGCTGGCATCCTTAGGTGAGGCCACCCATTACAATATGGTCTCCGAAATCCAAGTGTCCTGAGGACAGCTACTGACTCTGCCTTCCTACCTCCCATAGGAGGGGATGGGGAGGAGATAACTGGGATCCTTACTCAGATTCAGATAGATCCTTGATTCTCACAGGAGTCACACACTGAAGGCGCAATTTAGACAGCCTGTCAGGCCCACCATGGGTACGGGCCTATACAGGACAGATCAAAGGCTCTCCGGATGCCCCTCAAGAGGCCCAGCCATGCTGTTGGGAGCAAGATATCCTCATTCCACCCCCACCCCTGCATTCAGGGTAGCCATCTTTGGGATGAACAACCAGAGAAGTAGGGGATGGAGCTGGGCTTGGTCTTCTCTGGGTGCCTTCTGAGAGCTTTGACAAGCCAGAAAGAAGCCACTGGAGTGAAGGTACTCTGGATGCAGGGAAGGTATGGTAGCTGAAGACATCACCTAGCTCTTAGTTCCTGGCTTCCTCACCTACAAACACACCCACTCCTTGGGGGCTTGTAACACAGGGCGAGGTGGATCACCAACAGGCATCAGAGTGGTGTAATCATCAGGGGCCAGCTGCAAAAGGGACACAGACTTAGGACAGGGAGCTCCAGGGTCAGCCAGGCCCTCAAGCCTTCCAGCCATCCAACCTCACCTGGTAGGCCTGGAAGACACTGAGCAGATCCTTCATGCCAGCTGTGTAAGGGACACCCTGCATTCGGATCAAGGCTCCTGGCTGAGACAACATTGAGGTGGAAGTAGAGCCCAGGGCAGTAGGGGGTGTTGCAAGGTAGCCCACGGTGGTAGGGGAGACTGGGGGGCTAGGGTTAGAAAGACGGGTTTAGTAGTACATCCTACCTATAGCTCAGGTCAAGAACCCCCTCCTTTTTTGCCTCTGCCTTGTGCTTAGTTTTTTCTAAAACCCCTGTCTCTATGTCATCATTTCCAGTCTGTTTTGTAGATAGCATTAGCCAGCCCACACCTGTTCTTTCCCCTTTATTCTTTTATCAGAATAAAAGTCTAGTAGATCTTAGGGTATCTGGCTCAGAAAGGAATCATACCCTCCCCCCCAAAACAGGTCGCGGGTCTATGGGGTTCTAGCAGGATACCTGGGGTAGTAGGCTGTGTAGTTCATGTAGAGTTGAGTGGCTGGCCCTGGGTAGTAGGCAACAGGGGTGGGGGCAGCAGGCACCCTGGCAGTTGGGAGCAGTGCTGAAGTAGGATACAGAGCCGCCGTCTCAGTGGGAATGAGGGTTGGGGTGGCCTGGAAGGTGGCGTAGGTGGGTGGTGAGAGGCCTAGAGACAAGTAGAGAGTGCATCTGCGTGGAGCCCAGTAAGCCCTGGGTGGGGCAGCCAGAAATGAGTCCCCACCACCAGCCTGGCCCTCAGCCCCTGGAGCACTCACAGGGCAGCTTGCAGGGTGGAGGGGACATGCCACTGCGGCTCAAGGTTCCCCCCATCAGTACACGGCTCATGTCCTCTGTAGAACAGGAGACCACTTCCACATAGCGCTCCTTCATCATCTTCTTGTGGCAACGCTGAGCAGCAGCTAGGGCCCGCTCTGCCGATGTCATCTGGATGAAAGCATCGCCGGACGGACGGCCCTGTGTACACCATCTTATAAACACTCTGGTGTGGAAGAGGGCCTTGCTCCTAACACCCCCCTTGCTGCCTTTGTGATCAACCCTAGCAGCAGCCTCACCTGCTGGTTGAGCACCATGTGTACACCATGGGGCCGTATGTCAGCTGCCGCCTCCCCCAAAAAGCTCAGAATATCTTCAATGGTGGCTGTGTAAGGCAAGCCTCGAAGGCGCACACAGTCCCTCCCAGTCCCAGCTGCCAGTGGGAAAGGGATGGGCAGCAGTGGAGCTGTCAATGTGGGAAGGAGTGGGCTGGATGCATAGCGGTTCAGGACCTAGTAAGGAAGGGAACAGGTTTGTCGCACCAAGTAGCACAGGGGCACAAGTGACTGAAGGTGCACCCTAGGAAAACACCTCATTGGAGGGTGGGATCCCTGGGTACTCACCTGCTGTACCTCAGCTGCAGTGCTCCGGAAGAGTTCAATGTATCGCTTACCCAGCATGCCCTTGTGCCTTCGCAGTGCAGCCTGTGCCAACTCCTCACAGGCAAAGAGGGCAAAGGCATCACCAGTTGGCCTGCCATCAGGGTGGCGCACAAAGAGCAGCCCATCAGCACCCCCAGTCACTGGGCACTCTGGCCCCAGGAAGCTTAGCACATCTGCTGGCCCAGCTGAGAAGGGCAGTCCCCGCAGCCTTAGGATCACTTGGTCTTCCCGTGACAGGAAACGAGCTACCTCTAGTGATGTGCCTGGGTGGGCAGCATGGGAGTCAGTGTGGGAGTCATCTGATTTCATTTGTGTACTTCCAAATCCCCACCCACTCAGAAGCAGAAAGACAGGGAAGGCAGGGAGTGGGATACAGGGATACATTGTCAAGAAGCAAGGGAGGGCCGGGGATTTAGCTCAGTGGTTCCACCACCTACCTCACAAGCACAAAGCGCAAAGACCCAATTTCGATCCCCGGTACCAAAAAAAAAAAAAAAAAAGCAAGGGAGATACCCAGGCATAGTGGTGCATGCCTATAATCCCAGCACTCTGGGAGGCTGAGCAGGAGGATTACAAGTTTAAGCCCAGCCTAGGCAACTAAGTAAGACCCAGTCTCCAAACCCGGGGGGTGGGGGTGGGGGGTTGTCTGGGAATGTAATTCAGTGCAGTACCTAGTACCATACAAAAAAATAAAAAGCAAAAGAGTTGGGCCCCGCTGGCAGCACACTTACCCCCTGCAATCTTCACAAACTCCTCCCCTGTTGCTTTATAGACCTGTGGGTGCAGAGTGAACAGTCCATGGGTCTCAGTCCTGACTCAGCTTTTCCCTGCTCCACTCCCTGCCCAAAGTCCCACCTCAATATAGCGGACACCCATGTGGTGCTTGTGTCTTTGCAGTGCTAGGTCCCGCTGCTCCCTGTCGGTGAAGCGGATGAGGGCCTCACCATTTCTTCGGCCCTGGGCGTTGAGGCAGAGTGCTACACCACCCCTACGGAGCCAGCACTGTTAGTACCTCCTGGGCAGGCCTGCCCTCTTGGCCCTCCCACTCTTGCCACACCCACCTGGCAATGTTCAGCCCTTTGAAGAAGCGAGCCACATCCTGGTCTGATGACTGCCAGGGCAGCCCACGGGCCCGTACCACAGTCTCACTTTCCACCACATCAGCCTTGCTGCTGTGGGGGCAGGACACAGAGTCAGAACTGTCCCGCTCCTGTCACCCCCACCCCTGCTCCCACACTCACCAAGGCCCTGTCTCATATTTCTGCTTTACCACCTCGGGCTTCGAAAACAATTGACCTGAGAGGAGATGGCATGGGAGTCAGCAGGGTCTGGTGGAGGAGGTCTCCCCACCAAGCTCTGCAAAAAGAGGACAGTTGAGGGGGATGAGGAGGTGACAAAGGGGCTTTCAACCTGTGTTCTTTTAGAGAAATTCACAAGTGAGCAAGAAGACTTTTAAGAAAGTAATAAGTATTCACCCAACCCTGAGAGCAAGTGACAGGCAGAAAGAGAACCTTACCACTGGGTCCTTCAAGCAGGTGGAGGATGACAGCCACCATTGTCTTCACTTCCCAGACCCCAAAGTCATCCTCTGTGGCATCTGTCTCTAGTCCCAAGTCTATAAGTAGAGAAGTGACAATGAAGAAATCCCAATGTGAGACGTACGGGGGGATCCAGCATGAGCACTAATCATGTTCGTAACAGGGCCCAAGTCCCCTCCACAGACATGCAGAATCCCAGCAAACAGACACATTTGTTTTCACCCTCTTCATGCATGCACATGCAGGTCCCCAACCCAGACATAGACACAGGCCCACATTCCAAATGCATTCTGGCATAGACATAGGCACAGGTACCCTCCCGGATTTAGCAGACGATGCAGACTTGCTTTTGTTCCTATAAGCCACCCAGCAGCATGCACATGCTTAAACACACAGCCTGTAGCTGCCCTCCACCATAACCCTGCTGGGACAGATACCCTGTGCCATAGTGGCCACGGTGAGGTCCCTGGCAGAGCAGGTGCTCGGGTGCTGCATATGGAACTCTCTGCGGAGGTCGTAGAAGGAGAAGAAGGTGTCGGGGAGCACCAGATTCTGGGGGTATACAGGAGTGGGGATGAATGGGGGAAATGAGGGGTCCTCCCTGCCCCCACTACAATGGGGGCCTTGGGAACCCTACCACCCATTGTGCCCTCAGTGGCATACCTTCCTGGAGGCCTCAGGATGCAGGACCTGTCGCAACAGCTGCTGCCCATCAGTGCAGAGCACATAGGGGCCTCCGCCCAGCAGAGCCACATCCCTGTTCACCAGTTGTGAGAACTAGGGAAAGGGAATGAGAAGAGACTCAGACATAGACTCACAGCTGAGCAGGCAGGAACCGGGGTAAGAGGATGCAGGCTGCAAAGCTGCATCAGCCAGGTGTTCAGCCCTACCCTGCGTCGGGAGGAAAAGGCCACACCTACTAGGCCTGGCTCTGTTTCCTAGCCCAGCAACCCCCACCCCATCCCAGTCCACTGTCACCTCCTCCAGGCCAAATGAGGGCAGCCACACATAACCCAAGACCCCCTCACACACTACAGGAGTCTGGAGTGGGGCCAGAGCAAACACCTGGTGAAGTCAGACAAGCAGGTGGGAAGGGGCGGGGCAAAGCAGGTTAAACCTGTCCCTGACCTGGCACCACCCTCAGACAGGTGGGGGAGGCCCAGGCCTGCCCGAAGGCCAGAAGGCTCATGGTCAATGGCAGCCCCGCCTCCAGGTCTGACCAACCGCGAGACAGAGAAACTCCAAGGACAGGGCTCCACACTTGGACACCAGGGGCAGCATGAGCTTTGACCCAGAACCTATCGACCGGCTGGCACTGAGCTGTTTGCTCATAGAGGGGGTGCACTCCAGAGGCTGCCCAGCCCCTCCCCCAGGCTCATTCCCTCTGGAGAACCAGTTGAAGCGGTATAAGCCCTAATCACAGACTCGGGAACCACCACCCCCATTCCTGCCCCTGCCAATTCTGGACACCTTACAACCTGAGGCTGGGAGAGCAAGGCAGCCAGCTCTTGTTTAGCACCCTCCCCAGGTGAGGACTAGGCCAGGTGCTCTCCTGGAACAGACTCAGATTCGGCGGCATCTTTATGTTTCCTCACCAAGAATCACCAGTTGGAAGATGAAAGAATATGCATGTAAAGCACTTAAACTCATTACACTCAAAAGCTACTCAAAGGGTGAGTGTCGAAGTAAAGACAAGGCAAAACAGCAATGGAAACCGCCTCCCACTTCAGCCAAGGTCGGGAGGCAACCCCAGGCCTTTATACTACTTTGCAGGTAGCCTCCAGGCAGGGTACGGACAGCACCCACGCCTGGCCAACCGGCCGGGACAGGCCTGGACGAGCAGCTTACACCTGGCGGCATCAGCCCCAAAGACAGACACCGCCTGCCCTACGCCCCGCGCTCCAGCAGCGCCCAGGCTGGGGGCGGACGGGTGGTCACAGGACGCGGGCGGCAGGGTCCGGTGACCTAAGGCGCACTCTGGACCCCTTGATCCTTTTGTTTCTGACTGCTGCTCTCCAAGATTTGACCTGACAGGTTCTCAGGGAGTTTCAGCCTCCCTTCCCCGAAGCCGCCATCCCCACTCCCTTAGCAAAAGTGTACGTCTGTAAAGGTTGAAAAGCAAGGCGCCGTCGGAATGGCCGACGTACACAGACACATGCACGTGCGGGAGTCAAAGTTTCAAAGAAGACCCTGTCCTACCGCCCCAGCCAGTTGGTCCGGGTGCGCCAGGCCTAGCCTCCTGTCGCCTCTCTAACCGAGAAACGTCCTGGCGGCCCGGCTGTGCCACCACCCATGCCGGCCCCGGCACTCACCTGCTGAAGCACCTTGTCCAGCGACTCGGCCCGGGCCAGGCTGTCCGCGCTCAGGCCGCTCGCCTCGCGGCACTGCGGACTCAGTGCAGCCGCCTCGGCTCGTACCAGCGATTTGTGCAGCGTCCCCACCTGCGAGCAGTAAGGAAACCGATCAGCCGCCGCGCCCTTTGGGTCCTGAAGTTTCCTGGTAACTCCTACTACCTCCTTTGTAGCTTACCTGGCGGCTTCGCGGCTCCACCACTTGCCATACTAGGAGGATTAAGTCGGTCTCATCGGAACCCAGCTCCGGCCCCAGCGCACCGGCCGTAGCCCCGAATAGGACAGCCAGAGATCCTGACCCGGGGCAGGGGTCTGCGGCGGAGTCTATAGTGGGGTCTGGGGCCGGGGTCGGAGGCGGCGGCGGCGGCGGCGGACTCATGGCCGCAGAGGAAGGGGGCGCTCGGCCACACACGCGGACGGACAAGGCGCACGCACGCACCGTCCGACGGCAAACGCGGATGAGCTAGGGCGGGACGCAGTGTGTTGGGGGGGCGGCACCTGCGGCCCGGGCTGTGGCAGTGGGCGCTGCTGAGACGCGCCCGCGGCGCCGGACGGGGCGGATACCGGCCTCTTGCTCTCTCCCGGAGTTACCTGGCGGCCCCGCGGGACACGTGACCGGGGGCGGCCCGGGAGCCTTGGGGGAGGGCCAAAACCCAGCCCAGGATTTGAGAACTCACACTCCCGACCTGGGAGCGCACTTAGAACCTGCACTCCCACTTCCTGGTCTGGTCCTGCCTGGTTCCCGGGGCGAACCCGTCTCTCCTCCTTCCTGCCTTTTTCCCGCAGGGACCTTTGGGGCCTCCGCAAAAGGACATCCAAGACCAGAGGCCTTCTCCAGTTCGTGAGAGTCACATTGGACCTGTGGAAGTCACCACTAGGGGATGTGGGGGTCACAATGGCCAGCTTGGGGCTGATGGAAGTCACCAAGGGTCAGAGGGGTTGGTGAGAGTAATCAGGTGTCTCTCAGAGGCCTGTGGGGGAGGGATCATCAGATGCTGGTTGGGGAAGAGGAGGGCGGCAGAAATCTGGGGACCTTAGAGCTGTGGGCTGTCACAAAGATCAGAGGGAAGGACTTGTCCACACAGGTGCCAGGGCCGGCCCTAACCTGGGCGAGTGAAGTGCCCGCAGGACAAAGCGCGGTTACAGTGGGCCAGAGTGACGTTGGGGAAGGGGGGAACCGAGGAACCGCCTCTTCCCCAGACCCCTGAGAGCTGCAGCCTAGAGGAGATTGAGCTGTAAGGTGGGGGCCTGGAGCCTCAGCCCTACCCCACGTGGGGGCGCCTGCCTGTTTCCGATCGGCTGGTTGCCAAGAAAGCTGAGCGCGCAGGGTTGAATAGCAGGTCCATTCTCCAGCAGGAATAACCTAATCCCGAATATCCCCGTTTTGACCGGGGCAACATGATGAGACTCCTTAAGGGGCGTTTCTGGGCTGCCCGGTACGTTCCCAAAGTCTCCCGTTTACGTGACCGAGAAACTAGTAATTCGGCGGGAAAATGGATCTCCAGCCCGGCGAAAGCGGACGTGGGATTGCCAAACTCGACCTGAGTCGAGGCTGAAGTCGCACTTTGCGCACTCGGAAAAGGGCGCTACATCCGGGCCTGTGGACAAGAGAGCGGAAGACCTGGGTAAATCCCCAGCTCAGGCTCTGGGAAAGGACCCCAGCCCGGGGTCAGAGAGCCTTGCCATACAGCAGCGCCCCGGACGGAAGTGACTCGCGCCGGAACACGGCGATCAGGAGAACGTGGAAGGTGGACCTCCTGTCCAGCAGCCTCGGGCGACCAGCACTTTGTCATGGCATAGAGAACTTCTCCCCAGACTCAGAACCAGCGCTGGCTCGCGAGTCCCCACCCCAAAGCACTAAGCAATCAGGAGGGGGGGGGGGAGCGGCGCTTTTCGGGGCCCGCCTCCAGCAAGCCTGGAATGCCAAATATTTACTCGTGCTGCTAGGCGCAGCCGCGAGGTAGGTCCCACCCCTTGCATCCCCAAGCGCGCCTGCGTCAGGCCTGGGCCCTGCTCCCTAGCTAACTTCCCCTCACCTGTCCTGCCCAACCCACTCAGTTCCTAAAATGCCCGTGGTGTGTATTGCACCTTGTCTGGGCTCCCGCTCCTACAGAACAGCCTCGGTGTCCCCGCAGGGCTTTCCTGGCGCTGCTTGTCTCGGTCTCGCTCCACCTAGCGCCCCCACTCGTTGAGGTTCGAGGTAGACCCTTTTCCTTCTTGGTTAGTGCTCGTCTGGACGTCAGACATCCAGAAAGCCTCCCTCTGGAGTGACCCTGACGTTGTGGCACCCCTGGCTGTCCTTATTCACACTGGTGAGACACTCATGCGTGTCCAAGTCTTGGCTGGAAGGTGAGTCCAAAGTACCATGTTGGCAGTATAGGGCGGTTCCCCCCAGCATCCACAAGCCCATCCAACTGCCCCAATACCATAACTTCCCAATATAGAACTTGGACTTCTTGAAAATGCAAATCGTTTCAATAACGTGGGGTGCTTCCTTTGCTGAGTTCCTCACTGAATGGGTTCTTTGGGGTAGCCTTATTATGAAACAACTTGTGCCCCTCTGCTGATAACCAAACTTACGTCACAATTCATTACTTATGTATTGTTTCTCTCATCTGATTCTCGAGGTGGGACTTCCTCCAGTGCATATCACGGGGCCTGACACTCAATGAATGAATGGTGTTGCTGCTCCCACCTTCGGATATTCCATCAATAAGTCCTGCTGGACTACAGGGCTTTTGGAGTAGTGAGTAGGGTATTATCTGTGGGTTTTCCTCCCTTGATAGCTGGTCTCTGCTTTTCCTCATTTTCACCTTTCAAAATACCTCTCTCAAGCCAGCCATTATGGTACACACCTGTAATCCCAGCACACAGGAGACTGATGCAGGAGGATCGCTGTGATTTCGAGGCCAGCCTGAGCTACATAGTGAGACCCTGTCTCAAAACAAACATCTCCCTCAATAGCAGGGATCCCTTCTGTAGTTTGAAATTTCTGTACTTCACTGATAAAAGTCCCCTGCCCCCAACCTGCTTCTCACTTCCTGCTTCTAGGCTTCCTGAAGCATGAATAGGAGATAGCTACAGGGAGAGAGATAGGCAAGGCCCCAAAGGCCCAGCACGAGGCCAGAAGCCTTTTCCAAAACCCCGCACTCCAGAAGAGAAGATCTATCTTGTAGGCCACACACTAGTCCTTTGAGACCTGTTGGGCCTGGATCCCTGAAGGCAGTCGAGCTCCAGTGACAGCCTGGGCAGACACAGGGTAGGGGCCTTCCGGCAACCTCCTAGGTGAATAGGAGTGGTGAAAAAGTGCTTTCTTACTTTTTTTAAAAACAGTCTTGCTAAAGCCAGGGATGTAGCTCAGCTCACCACTGGCAAGCACAAAGTCCTGAGTTCAATCCCCCGTACTGGACAAATAAATAATAAATAAAAGAGTCTTGCTGGGTAGTTCAGGCTGGTCTTGAACTCACTGTGTAGCCCAGGCTGGCCTCAAATTCACGGCAATCCTCCTGCCTCAGCCTCCCAGGAGCTAGGATTATAGGCATGCACCACTACACCCAGGTTCCTTCCTTTTTTGGCCAAAAAACATCCCGCGAAGGAACAAGATTCCACACGAGGCTACTCCAAGGGACCCTCACTAGCCGGGTCAGACCTATCTGCCCCACCTCAATGGCCCAGCAACTACCAGCTGACCTCACTGCTACTACTTCTGATCTGAGCCTTCAGAGCACCTTTGGCGCTTCTCTCCAGCTCCCACCTTACCCTGGTTTCCCATTTCCACATCTTTGGAGGATCACCGCTAAGTGCCCACCAGAGGGCGCGCGGTAGCTCTGACCAGAACCCCACAGTGAGGAACAAGGGATAAACGTGCCCCGGTTGGATGGCAGTGCACCTGGATGGGGGAGACGGGACTGCCTCCCACGCTGTCCCGAAAGCCACTTCCCTTTGGCTTTAGAATCTGGCTCCTTGAACACTGGCCGAGCTTTTAAGTCTTGGTTCAGGGTCCTTGATTTCTATTCCACTCTGACCCACCCTGCCCCACTCTTGTCTTGGACACATTATGATTCTTAAAATCTTGGGGCTGCTGGAGCACTCACCCACCTAACTACCCCTTCGTTGTCCTGGGAACTACTTACCTTTCAAGGCTCATCTTTACCTTTCAAGACTCATCTTTGGGCCGGGGATTTAGCTCAGTGGTTTCGGCACCTGCTGCACAAATGCAAGGACTGGAGTTTGATCCCTGGTACCAAAAAAAAAAAAAAAAGGACTCATCTTTAATGATTCTTCTTCCTTGATGCTTGGTCCAGGTCAGACGCTGTGTTCTGGCCTCCTTGCTTCTGGGTTGGATCACTGATTAAACCAGACTTTGGCCTGTCATGACCCCAGGGAGGCTCTGGCCGGAAGATGGGGGGGGGGGGGCTCGTGGAGAGGTTCTGGGATTACAGGCTTGGGCCACCACACACAGCTCACCCTTTTTTTTTGGTACCAGGAATTGAACTCAGCTATAATTGCCTCAAACTCATGGCAATCTTACACCTGTAATCCTAACACATGGAAGGGTAAGGCAGGAGGATTGCTGTGAGTTCCAGGCCAGCCAGGGCTACAAAATGAGTTCAAGGCCAGCCTGAACTACATAGCGAGATTCTTTCTCCAAAAATAAAACAAAAATTTAGACATTAAAAATCTCAATTTGTCTCCTTTCTACCTAGTTTTTATTTCTTCTATCCCACCTCGGGGACTACCGAGCCTTGAGCTTTAGGAAGAATTAATTGCTCTCCAAATGTATAAGCTCTGATTTCGGTTTGTTTGCTCCTAGACCAGCCCCCACCTGGCTTAGGTAGGAAAGTTTTGTTTTGTTTTGTTTTGTTTTGGTACCAGGGATCGAACTCAGGACCTTGGTGCTTTTGAGGCAGGCAGCAGAACTATTATAGATAGGTGAGCTAGGTAGAAATGTTATAGCCAGTCAGATAGGGCTAAGTCCTTGAGAGGGCCAGGACAAAGGTGAAACACACCACAGCTGCACATCAGCTGAAAACTAGCTCAAGATGGAGACAAGATGACCAGACCCACCTACTTCTTCAAAGAACTGGGCTTAATGAAGTATACATAGGCATCAACCACCCTGGGGGTGACCAGAGACCTCTGGACCCACCGACTCCTAGGAGAATCCTTGTTCTTTCCATCCACACTTGGTATGTGGCTTGCTTCCCAATTGGCCCACCATTACCCAAGTGACTATACATGTAACCTTATTGGATGTTCATGGCTGTGGCCCATATCATACCCACATGGGTTTTACCCTATAAAACCTCTGTAAAGTGGGGTCCTTGGGCTACCTACAAGGGACCCCTCTTGCCCCTCAGGAGCTTTCCTATTAATAAATATCTTCCTACTTTTAACCTCCATCATTCCTAGGACTCATTCTTCAATTTCTAGAGAACAAGAACTCGGTATATCATACAGGTTGGAAGATAGCATATTTCATATTTCCCATGACAGAACCACTGAGCTAAACCCCTGGCCCAAGGTAGGAGGGTTTTGAGTGTGGGCTGGTGAGGGGAAATGCAAATGCCAGAAGTAGCAGAGGCTGTTGGCTGTATGCTCACCTGAAGAGGATATCACAGTGGGCCTGGCTGATGAATCTCTGAATTTATTCCCACTTCCAGCCTTCGCCCTGAGTGTTCCATCCACAAGAACACCCCCTTTCTTTCCCAGTCTTTTCCAGAACTCACATCCAGCCCTAATGAACTCTCCATCCTTTATCTTTTCCAGGTCTGCCAGACACCAGAACCTTGACCTGTGTGTGTGTGTGTGTGTGTAGGGGGTGTATCACTTATTCATAATTTTGTAGATAGGTAAGTTAATTAGGTATCTTGTAAGTAGTTAGACAGGGCCAGCCCCTGGAGGAGCCAAAACGGAGGACAATCAAGACACATTCTCTGAAGGCCAGCATTGTAAATGAAGAGAAACTACCACACCTGAATAGGATGAATAGCAGTGATTGATATTCTAAATAGGTATCAATAAAAAAAAAAAAACATTTACTGGGGGTTTAGCTCAGTGGTTCCCCATCCTGCCTTGCAACGGCAAGGTCAGGAGGAGTTCAATCCCCAGTACGGGGGGGGGGGGGGGGGGGGGGGGATGATATCAATCACCTGGGTGGGACCAAGATCTTCCAAGATCCCTGACACACCCCTTACCGAAAATCCATGCTCATTTCTTGTACACATTTAATCAGTATTATCTAAGTGACTATACTTGTCCTGATCTTATTAGTTGATCATAGTTTTGCCCACCTTGTGATTTTTCATTGGATTAGTATTATCTAAGCAACTGTACTTGCATTCTTACTAATTGACTATAGTTTTGTCCCACCTTGAACCCACCTCACCTCAAGGCTTTGTCCCATAAAACACCTTTGAGAAGCAGGGTCAGTGGGCAACCCACTTTCTGGTTCCCCTTCTGTCTCTCTTAGAAGCTTGCTTTCTCTCAATAAATTTTTTCTACTCATAACCTCCATTGTTCCTAGAATTCATTCTTCGATTTTAGAGAGCATGAACTCACTCTTCAGCTGTCTAGCAGGTTTGGGGGTTACATCTATTCCCCTTATATCAATTCAACACATACTAAATGTCTGCTGTTGGTCATACACACCTGTAATCTCAGCACTCTGGGAGCCTGAGGCAGGAGGATCATAAGTTTTTTGTTGTTGGTACTGGGGATTGAACTCGGTTCCTTGTGTATGTGCAGATGCGCAGAAGGCAGCAAAACCACTAAGCTAAATCCCGGGCCCTAGGAGGATCATAAGTTTGAACTCACCTTGGGCAACTTAGTGAGATCTTGTCTCAAAAAATATAAAATGGGCTGGGGATATAGCTAGTACAAAAATTATAGGCAGCTAAGTTAGATAGAAATTAATAGGCAGTCAGAGCTAGGCCCTCGAGGGAGTCAGTGCAGAAGATGAAACACATCACAACTGTGGCTGGAGGTGCATCCATTAAAGGACAGGCCTCAAGAAAGATGGAGGGCTGAAGATGTAGCTCAATGGCACCATGCCTGCCTGGCAAGCACAAGGTCTTGAGTTCGATCCTCAGTACAAAAAAAAGGTAAAGATGGAATGACCGAGCCTATGTGCCTGCCTGAGGGATAAACAATAACTTGGGACTATACTGTGATTGGCATCACCTGGTCCAGTAAAGTCCAGCTAGACATCAGTCACCCAGGTGGGTGACTGTTGGGAGCAATGCTACATAATTCGAGGGAAAAATCATTTGAGTAGGCCTAGTTCTCCTGCCTACAGGCCAGCTATAACACTCCAAGACATAATTCCATTTTGGCCTCAGGTCACAAGGGAGATCTCAATGATCCCTTGATGCTGTAATGCTCCAGGACAAGACCACACCTGCAAGAGACACCCTGGGAGGAACCAAATCTTCATCTGCATAGTTCCTCATTGTTCTTAGATTTTTGCCGCCCCCACCCAGTCTTTTGTTACACCTTGTTCATCCCAATGTGATACTGAAATCTACATATTCATTTGTTACATTTGTTTCTTCAGATGTACTAAATAAAAGGTGCTGCAAGCTAGGGCTTCTAGTCTTTGCCACCCAGAGCAGCACTGATCAGACCCAAAGTTCAGCTTCTCAGTCTCATTTGTCTACCTTTCCTGTAATTCACTGTGTGCTGCCGTGGCTCGCAGGAGACTAGGACTTACTGCAGAGGTTCTGGTAACGTCCCCTTCCCCTGTTCCCTACAGGTGACCAAAGCATTTGGACCCATCCCTTCCCCAAAATGCCTTTGTTTTTTTCCGTGTCCCCTTGCTAAGTGACTCACTTCCCTATTAGATCAATATTAGCTAAGTGGCTATACTTGTAATCCTATTGTTTGATTATAGTTGTACCCACATTGTGACTTTACTGTATAAATAAACCTCTCAATAAACCTTTCCTAGCCTTAACCTCCTTTGTCCTTTGGAATGCATTCTTCCATTTCAGGGGACATAAACTTGGCACATGTATTTCTCCTGTATCACAAAGGGCTTGGATTCAATCCCTAGTGTGACAAAAAAAACCAACAAAAAAACCAACTGCTGTGTGCTAGGAACTATGCTAGGTGGTAACTTGTAACCAGGGATAGAAGGGAAAAGGACAAGTGAAGAGCTTGCTCTGGCAATCATTATAGTCCAGTGGAAGCCAGGGAGGGGATGTTTCAATTTCACAGGTTGCTGGGCTGAGGCCTAAATGTAGAACTTAATAGAGTCCCTAAAAGGAGAATACAGGGTGGTCTCACTCTAGGAAGTGCAGAAGTCCTGAGGGGCAATAAGGTTAGCCTGTTCTAGGCAGCAAGGAAGCCATTGAAGCTGGACAAGAGCAAGCTGGAGAAGTGGGGGAGTAGAAGTCGGGGGAAATAGGCCCAGAGCACCCTGCAGCATCCTAATTCACTATGAGTGAGACACATCTTGGGAAAGTTGTGAATGGAGTTAGAGGGAGAGTGACAGGGCTTAACTTAACATTTAGTGGCACGTGGAGAGCAACCCAGAGGAGTCAGGGCATAACTGGGGACACCAATGAAGAGGCTGCTGTGGGGATGAGGATAGTTCGTCTTTCGGAAGGTAGAGCTAGGAAGACTTACTGACCACTATCTTGGGGACCTTTGAAGCAAGGAGGCACCTAGGGTGGGGGATGACCCAGGTCTGGAGGCAAGGGTTTGGGTAGATGGCCGGGTTGTTGTAAAAAGGGGGATACTTACCTTCTGATCCTTCTCCACAATGCCAGAAAGAATCAGTGCTGGGCCAGGGATTTAGCTCAATGGTTCCGCCGCCTGCCTCGAATGCGCAAGGACCCGAGTTCGATCCCTGGTACCAAAAAAAAAAAAAAAAAAAAAAAATCAGTGTTGACAAGGTCTTGGTACTTCTCCTCCAATAATCACGATTTGTGACATCTGCCTGACTTGTGAGGTTGGGACACCAGTGAACCCCTCCTGACAATGGGACAATTCTGACAATCCTTCTGGGGGCCCATGATCACTTGAAACTTTTTTTTTTTTTGTACCAGGGATTGAACTTGGAACCTTGCACTTGTGAGGCAGGCACCAGAACCACTGAGCTAAATCCCTGGCCCACCTGAAACTATTTTAGGCAGCTAAATTACATAGAAACAAATATAGTCAAGGAGGGACTGGGTGCTCAAGAAGTCAGCACAAAAAATAAGGACATTAGAATCGTGGCTGGAGGCAAATGATGAGAGCCAGGCCTCAGGATGGAAAAGCAATAGCCAGGCCCATAAGCCTCCCCTCCCTAGAGATAAACAACTTGAGATTATACTGTAATTAGTGGGGCCGGGGATTTAGCTCAGTGGTTCCACTGCCTGCCTCGCCTGCCTCGCAAGTGCAAGGACCCGAGTTCGATCCTCGGTACCAAAAAAAAAAAAAAAAAATTCATATATACTATAATTAGTACTACCTGTTCCAGTGGCCATTGGATACACGGGGGATACTAGAACATCTAGACCTATACTCCTTTCCTTTTCCAAGAACTCCTTTGATCTTTACATATACCCTTGCTACATGACTGGTTTCCCTATTGGATCAATTGGATCAATATTAACTAAGTGGCTATGCTTGTAATCCTAGGTTGATTATGATATAGGAGACAATATAACTCCCAACCTGCTAGATGTTAACTATGCTGAGTTTGGTTCCCCTGAAACCAAAAATTGAATTCCAAAGGACAGAGGAGGTTAAGAGTAGGAAAGCTTGGGCTGGAGATTTAGCTTAGCGGTTCTGCTGCCTGCTTCATAAGCACAAGGTCCTGAGTTCGATCTCTGGTACAAAAAAAGAAATTTTTTTTAAAGATTGGAAAAGCTTTATTGAGGAATAGGAACAGCTCCTGAGAGACAGGAGGTATCCTGGAAGGGGGTTGCCACCAAGGCCACTTCTCTAAGAATGTTTCATAGAGCAAATAGGAGGTGGGTACAATATGGGTCAAACTATAATCAACCGAGGATACATGAAAAGAACAAAGGCATTTTGGGGAAGGGATAGGTTTAGATGCTCTGGTTACCCACCTGGGTGACTGATGTCTATCTTGACTTTTACTGGACCAGGTGATATCAGTTATAGTATAGCCAAGTTATTACTTATCCCTTAGGGGAGGCATGTAGGCCTGCTTATTGCATCTTTATCTTGAGGCCTGGTCTCCTTCAGATGCTCCTCCAGTGATAATTCTGATGTCTATTTTTTCTGCTGACTTCCTTGACAGCCCAGTTCCCTTTCTGACTGTATATTAATTTCTATCTAATTTATCTGCCTATAATAATTGTACTTTGACCCACATTGTACCCATATTGTGATTTTGCTGTATAAAAATCACAAACCTCTCACAAAGGGCCTCATTGACCACTCACTTGAGACCCTTCCCAAAAAATCCAGGAGCTATTCCCTTTCTCCTTATTTCCAGTAAAACTCTCTTAACTTCTTCTTTTAGTTTGCCACTTCATTTTTTGATATTGTAAGACCACGAACTCAGCATATTTGACATCTAAAAGGTTGGGAGCTATGTTTTTTTCTATGTCAAAAATGCTGGAGTGGGCTGGGGATTTAGCTCAGTGGTTTTGCCACCTGCCTCACAAGAGCAAGGTCCCAAGTTCAATCTCTGGTACCAAAAAAAAAAAAAAAAAGCCAAAAAATGAAACAAAACACTGGGCTAAGGCCAGGGATACAGCTCAGCAGTGCCATCCCCACCTGGCAAGCACAAGTTCCTGAGTTTGATTCCTGGTACACCCCCAACACAACAACAACAACAACAACAAACAACAAAAACCACACTAGGGGCCAGGGATTTAGCTCAGTGGTTTCGACACCTCCTGTGCAAGCGCAAGGACTCAAGTTCAATCCCTGGTACCAAAAAAAAAAAAAAAAAAAACCCCACACTAGGCTAGCAAGACATTCAGACCATGGCCAGAGTCCAAGGCTATCCAGGACCTCCTGATCCATCCTCTCCCCCACGTAACCTGTAGCTCCGGACATCTGTCTGTCCCTAGCCCTGGCAAAAGGGTTTCTATAGTCTCTCACACTAGGCCTTCAACAGATTAGTTTTCAGCAATCCTCTGCTGGTGTCAGGGGTGAAGATAGGGAAGGCAGAGGCTGAAACAGGGGTAATTGGAGTTTAAGAGAGGAGGATATTCTATGACAGTGTTTCACTAAAAGAATTTGGGGGAAGCCAGGTGCCGTGGTACACACTTGTAATTCTGGCACACTGAGAGGCCAAGGCCAGGAGGATTGAAAGCTTAAACCTAAAAAAAAGAAAGCTTAAACCTAGCCTCAGAAATTTACAATTTGAGATCCTGTTTTGAAATAAAAAATAAAAAAAGGGGGCCCAGGGATTTAGTTCAGTGGTGCCATCACCTGCCTCGAAAGTGCAAGGTCCTGAGTTCGATCCCCGGTACCAAAAAAATAAATAAAAATAAAAGAAAGAGTCAGGGGTTTTAACAGAGTGGGAAGGCCTTCAAGATCCTGGATTCAGTCCTCAGTACCAGAAAAAAAAAAAATCAGGAGGGAAGGCCAAGGCAGTGATCAGCTGTTTACCAAGAAAAAGGAAGTGGTGAGACAGAGGTCTTGGGACCAGGCAGGGACAACCAGGGTGTAGCTGGCCTTCGGGAGGGTTTTAGGGAGGATCAAGACTTCCCTTCCCCTAATACACTGGTCCCTGTATACCAGAGTATGCCAGAGTGAGGCATGGGTGCTGGTAGATTACCTCCTATTGGGCCTCTGCCTGTTCCATTCACCCCAGATTCCTGGTGCAGGGACTGGGTGTCCTCTGTGGACGTGCAGGTCTGCAGGAGTAGTGGGTAAAGACCAGCTCCATACCCCTCACACTCTGCAGGGGAACTTAAGAGGTGGACCATGGTTCAGGGTCCAGGCTCGAGCTCATTCCCAACTCTGCTCCCAAACTGCCGCACGGGTTATCCCATACTCTACGTCCCTAAGCCCAGTGAACGGATCCTTGACTTAGAAAGAAAGACCTTGTTTCCAGCCACTCAGGTTCATATTTTACTAGCACTGATCAAACCAAAGGAAGCCCTATATTTTGGTAAAAAGGAAAAAGAATTTATTCAAAGCTAGTTCTGAAGAGATAGAGGGGCCCATTTGCCTCAAATCATATCTCTTGGTGTACAGGTGGGTAAGGGCCTTTTACAGTAAGGAACAGGATTGAAAGGGACACGGCGGTAATGCAAACCTCTACAGTTGCTTTTTCACTTCCAGCCATCTTCAGCTCATTGTACCCCTTCCTGTAGAAAGGAAATTGAGCTCCGCGTCTCCTGGTGTCAGCATCTGCATATTCTGTCACTTTTTCGGGGGTGAGGAGAGGAGAGGGTGTTGGTCACATGTTCAGCAGGACGAAGTTTGGAAAAATTGTCCATCTCTACAAGAAAACAAATCTAACATTTGAAGTTCCATTTTGCAGTGCCAGTTACAGAATAACTTGCATCTAACTTCAAGGCAGTGTGTAGGGGATTGTTTGGCCGAACCTTGGTGCCCTGGGGGACAGGTGTAGGGGTCCCACAAAGGTGCTGGTCAAGAGTTGGTCAACCATGGCCCAGCGATTGCCCAGGCCACGGTTCTTTTTGCTTCGATAAGGGTCGCTCAGCCACGGCTATCTCAGGCCCCGTATTCCTCTCTCCGCCAGGTCAGTGTCCGATCGTTCAGGTTAGGGAGACGCCAGGAATCGAGAGAGCTCCGCAGCGCGGACCTCGGGTACCAAGAGGCTTGGCTGGGTACACAACCGGCGTGAGCTTCAGAGGCCGGCTGAGAGCCAGGAGCCGGGACGCTCCAGCAGCTGCCGATCGATACGCTCGGCGTGCAACGCGATTCTGGAAGCAGGCCCCGGAGTGGGGGGGGGGCGATGAGCTCAGACAGGAGAGACGCGCCGGGGGCGAGACTCTATTGGCAGCCCGCGTCCGGGAGGCGGGTCTTAATTGGCTGGGCCGCCCCTAGCGGCTGCGGGGAGCTGGCGGTGGGGTTAAAAGCACGTCGCAGTCGCCCTGGCCTAGGCACAAGCCAGGAGTGGTGAGCCTTTACGTCGGGCCTGCACCCGCGCTCGCACGCCACCGACAGCCGCCTCTGCCCCTGCCCCGTGGCCGTGCTCCTGCCTGGCCTCATGTTTCTTCTGCTACTACTAATGCTTCTCGCGGACCCGGCGCTCCCCGCCCAACGTCACCCCCCAGTGGTGCTCGGTGAGGCGTGCGTCTCGTGGTGGGTCGGTCCTATAGGACCGGGAGCAGAGTAGGGCTGTCTTCTGGTCTCCATCTATTTTAAGCACGGCATGGAGGTGTGTCTTGATGTCTGTCTTGTCACCTGAGTCTGTCCATCCACCTCCCGCCCTGCTGAGCACGGGTGTGGTCAACCTCCTACCACCTGACCCTTGTAAAAGTAAAAGATGGGTGTGGAAGGGTTACTGTCTGGTTGTCAACTTCACCTACCTTTCTTTCTTGTTTTTTGTCTGTTTGTTTTGTGTTTTTGAGACAGGGTCCCGGATGTATGTAGTCAGGTTAGCCTTGAAATCACTATGTAGCCACTCCATGCCATCCTGCCTCAGCCTCCAGAGTGCTGGGATTATAGGTGTACCCCACTCCACCCCACCTCCACTCCACCTTTCTACATCAAGCCATGCCTCACCACATCCACATTTTTTAGCTGGAAAGACAGGCCATTCAGCCCCACTCCGAATGGTTGATGGGGGTGGGGAGGGTGCCCTCAAGAGTTGGCCTCCAAGTTGATCTGGGGCCTACCTAGGAGGGTATCATCCTCTATACTTCCAGCCCTATGTTTCCTTCCATGTTTTAGAGCATTACTGGAAGCACCCTCTTTGGGGGAAAGGATTGGTAGTTCCCCAGAACTGGCCACCAACCTCATTCCCACTCACCCTCAACTTATCAGATGGGTGACATTGAGCCTGAGGAAGGAGACCAGCTTAAAAAAAGGATGGCTAAAGACAGGGGAGAGTGTTAGGACAACAACCATAAGCAGGTGTCAAGGAGTATGCATGTTTTTTTCACCCCTGCCAGGCCTAATTAGACTAAACTATGCTGAGGCTAAGTAACCTCCCCTGGCCAATTCTTCCTTGGTCCCAGACCTGGCAACTCTACAGAAAGACAGTGCTTCCTTGTGCTGATGGGGCAGGATGAGACTTCTGTCTGGGGAGCCTTAGGGGCCTTCTCATTTAGAGCTGGAGTGTTGGTATATTTCCTGAGAACAGAGATATATTGAGACATATGTTACATACTGAGTCTAATGAAACATGACCAACCTTCCATTTCCCCTTATGTTCTTTCTTCCTTTTTTTTTTTTTTTTGGTATTTTTTGGGGGGGCTCAAACTCAGGACCTCACACTTGCTAGGTAGGCACTGTGCATTCCAGTGTGCTAAATCCCCGGCTCCCCATGTTCTTTCTGTTGGGATTTTTTTTTTTTTTTTTTTTTTTCAGTACCAGGAATCCAACTCAGGACCTTGCACTTGTGAGCCAGGTATGGTGCCACTGAACTAAATCCCTGGCCCTTCTGTTGGGAATATTTAAATAGGGATGATGCAGGGTCAGGGATTTAGCTCAGTGGTTCTGCTGCCTGCCTTGCAAGCGCAATTACCCGCATTCGATCCCCTGTACCAAAAAAATTAAATAAATAAATAGGGATGATGCAGACCACAGAAGGGCGGGGTAGACAGCTGGCAAGGTGGTCCTGGGAAGCCCCAGACAAAGAAATGAATGATTAAGAGGGATTCTGGGCCCAGATTCACCTTGAATATGTACAGACTTAGCCTTGCCTCTCCAAGCTTCCAAATTAAAACTAACAGTGGCCCTCAGATGAAGTCTGTGCTGGGAAAACAGAGAATCCACTGAGCCAGTCTGGATGAGTGGGTGTCAGGAAGGGTTTTCTGGAGTATGCTGAAACTGAGGTCAGACAGGGAACTGCATACTAGGAGAGAGGTGAACAGTTTCGGGTGGCTGGAGTGAGGTGGGGTAAGGGGTGAATTGTGCTGAGCTTGTGACTCCTTGGGTCATCTGGACTTTACCCTGGAAGGGTCACAAGAAGCCATGTGTGGAGCTGAAGAGTTCTAAGTATGAGAGGTTTGACACTGGGAAGGGCATTACTCAGCCTTTTTGCCTGGATTGGTGCTAATGCACTCATTAATTTATCCAGTCCTTGCTTATCCTAGGTTGCAGCAGAGGAGCCTGAGCAGCTGGAATCCTTCCCTGGCCATCTTCTCTGGGAGTAAGGTTTTGGATATGAACTCAGAGAGAGACCTCCTGGTGGGCAGTGGACAAACTGCTCCTAGGCACAGAGCGGGTTTCTCATCTTAAGGGTCAAAATCCTTTACGTGCTGGGCGTAGTGGTGCACACGTGTAATCCCAGCACTCTGGAGGCTGAGGCAGGAGAGTCACCGAGAGGTTGAGGCCAGCTTATGCTACACAGTGAGTTTAAGGCCAGCCTGAACTACTTATCAAGATCTTGTCTCAAAAAAAACCACCCCAAAATCCTTTTGGGGTAGGTTCTGAGTTGAAAAAGGCAAAAGCCACAAGTAACCCTGGGCAGGGGGAAGGGATTGTAGGCAACCCATTCCCAATTCTCCCAGCCTGTTTGCTCATCTGTTAAGTGGGGGTAAATTTGTACCCTTCCAGGGTTATATGAGGTAAAAGACCCATGCCTGACTTTTGTCCTAGTTTCAGATAGAGGGTCTCAGGAATCGAGTGACCACGGCCATTTTTAGAGGCCACATAGCCTCTGGGGCAAAGGATATCTGGCAAAGCAGACCTTGTGACTTCCTCTTTCATCTGTTTCCCCTTTGTTGGAGATAGTGATCTGCTTAAGGTATTGACAAGTCATCCAGAGGCTATCATGCTGGGGACTCCCAGCCTCTGCCCGCATGTCACGAAGGAAGGTGAGGGTAGGTGCTATGCTTGCTTCCTGTGCCACCCTGCTGCTCACAGAAGGCATGCCCCATGCTGAGCTGTGTTCATAGTCAATGCCCATTGAATGCCCAGGAGATCCAAACACTAGCTGTTCACTAAGAGACCATGGATCTTAAATGTGCTGTGTCTGTGAAGTATCAGGAGCATGGCCTGTGGGGGCAGGTGTGCCTAAAAGGTTAATGGGATAAATAGACTATGAAGGGGTTTGAATGCTGGGGAGTGAAGCAGTGGGGGTGTGCTTGAGTGTCACAGGGCCCCAGGGCTCCTCTGTGTGTCTTATCTGGGATGGGGTCAGGTCTTCCTTGGGATCTGGTCACACCCACCTCTATGGGGCTGTGGCAGCAAGAGGTGCTATTTCATATCTAACACAGGCTGTCAGCCATACTAGGGCCCTCCAGATAATCAGCCCTTTGGAACTTTACTGAGCTCTTTAGCAAGGACTGGGGACCTTGGTAGGCCGGGAGGTACCAGTTTAAACTTCTCTCAGCAGTGTTTTTCTTCATGGCCTCCCTCCCACAAACCTGTGCAAGAGGGCCGGGGATTTGACTTAGTGGTTCTGCCGCTTGCCTCGAAAGCGCAAAGACCAGAGTTCGATCCCTGGTACCAAAAAAAAAAAAATCACACAAACCTGTGGAAGAATACTTTCTCTGGATTCAATTCTGGCTGGTTCAGTGTCCTACTGCTCTGTCATGTTTCTCACTTCCTTTCTCAGGATGAATAAGGCCTTGTCTGTTTGTTTATTTTTGGTAGCCTGTAATGGCTATGGGTTTAATCCTTGAGGGCTATTAGGTTTAATCCTTGAGGGTATATATCTAATGACAGGGCTGAAGTTCTGGACAAACTTTAGGGGTTCTGGAAAACCCAGTACTGTTTCTAAGCCTGTCCTAGTCAAAACTCTCTTCTGGGTCTATTAACCAAAGAAACTGTATTTGTATTTGTGAAGGTTGATTCTGGCCGAGATCTCATTTGACAGATGAACTGAAGGAAGTGGCCTCATCCTGAACCCCCTTTCATTAATCTCAGTGGCCCAGGACCATGTTCCAGTAAAGATCTGGTGGTAGTGGCGTGTTTTTTGCTTGTATTTTTTTTCCTGTTTGTTTTTTGAGACAGGGTCTTGCTGGGCAGTTCAGGCTGGCCTTGAGCTCACTACGTAGCCCAGGGTTGCCTTGAATTTGTGGCAATCCTGCCTCAGCTTCCTGAATGCTGGGGTTACAGGTGTGTGCAACCACACCCAGCAGTTGCAGAGTATTTTGTCTGGAGTTGGGGAGAGTGTTAGGGACTTCCCCTAAAACACTTCAGGCTCTCCCAAGCCCCCTGCAGAGTATGTGACGGAAGGCTTCCTTCTCTTTACTCTGCGCCCTGCAGCATTAGCAGCTTTTCTGCCTGAAGTTGGTGCCCTGGCCTCTGTGTAAGGGTCCCTACTTTCTCATTTTTCTGTCCCTGGAACTGTGTTTTAATTTGCAGAGTGGAACTGCAAGGTCTGCCATGGTACTGATGGCTGGGGAATCTTCTGAGGACTTTAGGGTTCTTGGGGATCTCCAGCCTGTCAGGCCCAGCTCTCACGTGTATCTTTTGTCCTCCTGCAGTACCTGGTGATTTGGGCAACCAGCTGGAAGCAAAGCTGGACAAGCCGACGGTTGTGCACTACCTTTGCTCCAAAAGGACTGACAGCTATTTCACACTCTGGCTCAACCTCGAACTCCTGCTGCCAGTCATCATTGACTGCTGGGTCGACAATATCAGGTGTGGGCTGGGGCATGCAGAGGGGTGGCACTCCCCAGTGGGGGCCAGAGGGGCTTCCAGAGACTGTTCCCTTTTCATCACTATTTCACAAGGTCAGTGACCCTGCTCCCTCCCTCTCCAGGCCTTCAGTCTGATCTGATCTGGTTGGCAGCATCTCTGCATTCCCAGCAGAACTTTCTTCCTCTTCTTGCTGCTCTTGGCCCTCCCCTCCAGTTTGGCCCTTGGCCCTCAGGCCTCAATCCACCCTTGTTTCTCCAGCTGCTTCCTCTTTCTGGGATGTGCCATGTCTCCATGTCTTTGCACACTATTCTTGCTACATGGAATCTACTTCTATATCTTTTTTTTTTTTTTTTTTTGAGACAGGGTCTTGCTGTAGTCCAGACTGGGCCTGAATTCACTGTGTAGTCGAGGCTGGCCTCAAACTCAGGGTGATCCTCCTGTCTCAACCTCCCAAGTGCTGGGATTATAGGCATGTACCACCACTGCCTCTCATTTGCCCTTTAATTTTTTTTTTATTTTTGGCACCAGGGATCAAACTCGGGACCTTGCGCTTATAAGGCAGGCACTGTGCCACTGAGCTAAATCCCCAGCCCCTCTGCCCTTTAAATCTTGACTCTAGTCCCTTTATGAAATCTCTCCTTTTCCCAGGACACATGCATGTTTCTTTTTTTTTTTGTACCAGGGATCAAACTCGAGACCTTGTGCTTGCAAGGCAGGCGGCAGAACCACTGAGCTAAATTCCTGGCCCTTTCTTTTCTTTCTTGACACAGGTTTTCACTGTGTAGTTCAGGCTGACCTTGAACTCACTACGTAGCTCAGACTGGCCTTGAACTCTCAGCAATACTCCTGCCTCAGCCCCCGAATGCTAGGATAACAGGCATGCGCCACCATGCCCAGCTGTATGCAAGTTTCTTTTAACACTTGTCAGATGTCAAACTATGTTTATATGGATGATTCTATCAAATTAAATATAGATGGGCCAGGGATTTAGCTCAGTGGTTCCGCTGCCTGCCTCACAACTGCAAGGTCCTGAGTTCGATCTCCGGTACAAAAAAAAAAAATTAAATATAGACACTGTATTTTATTATTTATTTTATTTTATTTTATTTCTTGGTTCCAGAGATCGAACTCGGGACCTTGCGCCTGCAAGGCAGGCGGCGGAACCACTGAGCTAAATCCTCGGCCCTAGACACTGTATTTTATAGTCATGTGCTGTACAGTGACATTTTAGTCAACAATGGACTGCATATATGATGGTGATTCTGTAAAATTACAATGGGAAAACAGGAGTGGTGCCACATGGCTATTATCCCAGCACTCTGGGAGGCTGAAATAGGAGGATCGCAAGTTTGAGCCTGTCTCAAAATAAAAAGTGAAGGCCCTGGGCTCAATCCCTTGGATCACAAAAGAAAAGTAAAAAAGATTATTTTGGAGCTGAAAAACTTCTGTTAGCTAGTGACAGTGTCATAGCCATCTAACCTAGTAGTGTAACATGTTTATGTGATGCTGGTGTAAGTAACAAGCATACTTTATAACAAGAAAAAAACCTTAATATTAAATGACTGTGTTACTGATAATGTATTTACTATGCTATACTTCTCAGTGTTTAGTAGACTCTTACTTATACAAAAAGGGTTAGTGTAAAACAGTATGTCATGTTATACCAGCAGCAGCCTCATAACGTCTTGTGTTTACTGAGTCTCATGGTTGCATCAAGAGGCCACATGATTGACCTATACTGTGTAGTTTAAGTACACTCTGTGATGTTCATGCAACAATGAAACTGCCAAGTGATGTATTTCACGAAAGCTATTCCCATCAAGTAACACATGACTACTTTCTTTCATTTTGCCTTATAAGACTCCAATGATACAAGTGCTGTTTTTATGCCTGCTTTACAGAGGCTAGAGGTGTAGCTTAAGTGCTAACCTGGCATGCCCAAGGACCTGAGTTTGATCCCCAGCGCTTCAAAAAAGACTAAGCACTTCAAAATAACTATAACTAAGGAAATTAGGAAGCTCACAGAAGTTACAAATTGCCTGCAGCCATTCAGCAAATGGTTGGAATCAATTCAGACCTGGCATTGTGTAATTGTCTGTCCCACACTGGTTTCCTTAAAAGCAGAGATTGTATCTCTCTATCTCTGTTTTTTCTTTATAGCAAGAGAACCAAGAACATACTTGGTGTGTATTAACAGTATATGTTTGAGCTAACTGGAGCTTTGTGAATAATTAAAAGTTGTTTTTTTGTTGTTGTTTGTTTGGTTTGGTTTTTTGAGACAGGGTCTCTATGTAGTTCAGGCTGACCTGGAACTCACGGTGATCCTCCTGCCTCAGCCTCCTGAGTGCTGGGATGACAGGTGTGCCCCACCACACCTGACTTTTAAAGTTTTGCCAGAGACCACCTGGTTGGTTCTTGAGGTACCTTGCCCTTCCCTGTTGTTTGTGTTGCCTGCTTTATTGACTCTTTCTTCCTCAGTGTGTGATCAAGTTATTTCTGGATTGTTGACCCACATTTCTATTTTTGTGCTGGAGACATGGCCTCAGGTACTGCCAGTTTGAGGTGTGGACTGATACTGAGAAGGGCTTGTCTGCCTTTGATGGTCATCTGACCCATTTAGATTTTTTTCTCTCTCTTCCTTCCTCCCTTCTTCCCTTTCTCTCTTTCTCCCTCCCTCCCTTTATCTCTCTCCTCTGTCTCACTCTTCTTTCCTCCCTCCTCATCTTTTTTTTTTCTTTCCTCTTTTTCTTTTCTTTCCATTCTTTCTCTTCCTTTTTTCTTTCTTTTCTCCCTCCCTTTCTCCCTTCCGTACTGGGGATTAAACCATTGGACATGCCAGATATGCATTATACCACTGAGTTGCATCCCTGCATTCATTCATTCATTGGGGTACTGGGGATTGAACTCAGAGTCTTTGTACTGAGCTATATCCCAGCCTTTTAAATTTTTATTTTTCATTTTTTTTTGGTACCGAGGATCAAACTCGGGTCCTTGAGCTTTTGAGGCAGGTGGCGGAACCACTGAGCTAAATCCCTGGCTTTTTTTTCTTTTTTTTGGTACTGGGGATCAAACTCAGGACCTTGTGTTTGCAAGGCAGGCGCCAGAACCACAGAGCTAAATCCTTGGCCCTAAAATTTTATTTTTCATTTTGAGACAAGGTCTTGCTAAATTGCCGAGGTGGGCCTCAAACTTGTGATCCTTCTGCTTCAGCCTCCCAAAGTTCTGGGATTACAGGCATTCACCATTGGTCCTGGCTAATTTTATTTATTTTGAGATAGTCTGTTTTTTGTTTGCTTGCTTGTTTGTTTGTTGTACCAGGAATCAAACTCCGGACCTTGTGCTTTCGAGGCAGGCAGGCACTGGAACCACTGAACTAAATCCTCAGCCCCAGCCCTGTTGTTTTTTTGAGACAAGGTCTTGCTATGTAGTTCAGGCTGGCCTTGAACTCTCAGCAGTCCTCCTGCCACACCCTCCTGGTACACCACCACTCCTGGCCAGTAAAGTCTCAAACTGTTCAGGCTGGCCTCAAATTTGCAATCCTCCTTCCCCAGCCTCCGTAGTAGCCGTAATTACATGTATGTGCCACCATGCCAGCTGTAGATTCTCTTCTAGCACAGAGCTACTTTGGCTTTCCAGAACAGTTTTCCATATTTTCTGGGTGGTCATTGGGGCAATCTACAAACTGGAGAGAGTGGGTCTTTGGGACCTATTATATGGGTCAGTGCCAGTGCTAGGAGTCTAGTTATCTTTATATGGCTGATCTTTGAGGAGGGGCAGAAAGACTCGAGACCACCATGAGCTTCAGGTTTTTTTAGGCATACTTGCCTCTTTAGTGTCAGGCAAGGACAGAGCAGGGTTCCTGTCCTGGAAGCACCTCTCCCTCTACCTTATCCCCATAATCTCTCTAGGCCTTTGACCCTTCACTTGAGATGAACAGGTAGAGAAGCCATGTACTTAGCCCTGAGTTAGGGTTTGGTCCCTCTTGTTTGATTCTGTTTGGCACTGCAGTTACAGAAGCTATGAGATAACATATTGTGTTAGAAGTGGCTAAATCTATGATAATTTGTTACACAGTAGGAAATTAACAAAGGGCTATTAGGGATCCAATAATAGCTGGCATTCCATGTGTCATTTCGTGAATCTTGAAGTTGCTGGCAGGTGATATGGCCCTGGGGTACTGAAAATATCATGTGTGATTCATTCCCCTTCCTCATGGATTGTATGATTGAGAGGAGGCTGGTTGATGAGTCCAGTGTTAAGAGCAAGTCAGACCCAGCTGTACCCACTTCGGTCTGCACAAGGCCTTTCTCCTGTCTCCATCTGCCCTCATTATTTCTCTGGGGCCTGTGCACGTATCCACAACAGCAGCCACAAGTGCTTAAGCCCCGAGGCAGGGTTCCTGGCTGATTCTGTTGTATGGTGTGCTTACCATCTCCTTTGCCCTGTGATGCAGTCTGCTAGCTGGCAGGATCTGGATCCATGGAGATGGAGCAATGAGAGTCTGCAGGGGTGGGTTGTCTGCTGGGGTCAAGTATGAAGTTCATGGCTAAGCCAAGATGGGTCTAAGACCCTCATTCTGGAGTGGGTGACACTGGGGAGAAGGCAGTTTTGCCTTAACAGGGCCCTTGGTCAGTCTCAGGAGTAATCTTTGGTAGGAATCCTTATTTGGATTTATAAATCTGCTGTTACCTTTTGGTCTCTCTTATACAGTACTGTATATCTAACCAAGCCTGGGGATAAGAAGGGAGTATGACTCAGGTCACAAAGCAGTAGTGAGACACACCAAGCTCAATGTCACCTCTGGGTCACTGTTGTGGTATCCCATCCTGACAGGCTGGTTTACAACAGAACATCCAGGACCACCCACTTTCCTGATGGTGTGGATGTTCGTGTCCCTGGCTTTGGAAAGACTTTCTCATTGGAGTTCCTGGACCCTAGCAAAAGCAGTGTGGGTATGTAGCTCTTACTCAAGGGCTCCACAGGATGGGTTGGGGGCTCTGCTGGGCTCCTAGAGTTGGAGGAACCCCCTTGGATTCCTGTGAGATCCAGGGATGGCTTGTGAGCCGTCTGATTAGTGTGGGCACAGATGCTTTAGCCCTCCTCCAGGGACCTCCCTGTGATGGCATGGTGTGGTTGGTTGGCACTGGCTCTGCTTTTTCTAATCCCATGTGTGTCTGTCTGTAGGTTCCTATTTCCATACTATGGTGGACAGCCTTGTGGGCTGGGGCTACACACGAGGTGAAGATGTCCGAGGGGCCCCCTACGACTGGCGCCGTGCCCCAAGTAAGAAGTCCCATTCATTCCTTCCCTGTGATTTTGGGAAATTAGACAAGGTCAAGGTCGTCGCAGCCACCACAGTCCTTGACCTCTCCTCTGGCCCTGGGCTCTTCCTGTCCCAAGACCCCTGGTCTCCAGCCCAGCAGTCGTAGCCACCACCCCTGGTCATTCTTGTCCTGTCCTTTCCCATCCCTCCTCCAAGGGCATCTGGGCCTCTGAGCCTTGCCTGGGGTGGGGGGCGATATTGCTGAGGTGAAAAAGGAACCCCTTGTCCTCCCTTAATGGAAGATAAGGGAGGATCAGCATGCTCACATTTGGGTGTTTTAGCACTCTCCCACACCCTAGACCTGGGTCTGGCCTGAGGAACAGTCAGTGGTTCAGGTCCCAGGATCCTTCCCACCTGACCTCTGCCTGACTCTCACCTACAGATGAAAACAGGGCCTACTTCCTCGCCCTCCGAAAGATGATCGAAGAGATGCACCAGCTGTATGGGGGCCCTGTGGTGCTGGTTGCCCACAGCATGGGCAACATGTACACACTATACTTTCTGCAACAGCAGCCACAAGTTTGGAAGGACAAGTATATCCGTGCCTTCGTGTCACTGGGTGCCCCCTGGGGGGGTGTGGCCAAGACCCTGCGTGTCCTGGCTTCAGGTGAGACCTACCAGTCCCAGAAATGCCTTTCTTCCTCATCTTGCCGAGTCAGTACCCTTCATATCTCTTCCCTGGGTCAGCACTCTTCTTTCTCCAGAACTAGCATTCTTTTTCTTTCTTTTTTTTTTTTTTTTTTGTGGTACCTGGGATTGAACTCGGGTTCTTGCGCTTGCGCAGCAGGTGGCGAAAACACTGAGCTAAATCCCCGGCCCTAGCATTCTTTTTCAAATATTTTTGGAACACCTAATTTTACTATCCTAATTTCACTTCTAGTCAATAGCCCTTGTGATGTGTTTAAGTTTCTTACACCTTGTACATGGAATGGCATAACACTTGGTCACACAGGTATTTGCTTGTACGCACAAACACACACACACACACACACGCACGCACACACACATGCACACACACGTTCACATAGTACATAGTGCAGCCTGGCTGGCTGAACTCGGTTTTACCCAAGGTTCTTTGGGGAACTTTCTCATTCTCTCTTACCCCCATCCTTACTTTTTCATCCTCACCTTTGCATCAGAGGAGGAAGGCTGAACTACAACTTCCTGTTTATGAGTTATACCTCCATCTTGGGCAGGAAGGAACCTCTGTGGGCAATGTAGGGAGGAAGCAGGTGCAGATCAGGCAAGCCTGCAGTTGGGAAAATCACCCGCTTCCTGATACCTTTCCAGTCCACTTGCCTTTTTATGGCTGGCAGCCTGAACTGCATAGTGAGACCTTGTCTCAAACAGAACAAAACAAAAAACAAAAGAAAAAAACCAATATAAGAACCTCCAGCTGTAGCCATGGGGTGGAGGGAAACTTGCTACCCTTTGGTAGGACTGGGTAGGGGCCCTGTGGACCTTGACTTTAGGGGCCATGAGGCAAGGCTGTGCCAAACGTTTCATGAGCTTTCTTCCACCAGTCACTGGCACTACCTGACATGTTTGGTCAACTGATCATTGTGATCAAGTCAGCCCAAGTGCTGTTCCCAGTAGTGACCCTGAATCAACTGAACAGTGAACCCATGGCTCAAACATTCAGATATAGTGATTCATCACAGCCACCACCTCTGTCCAGTCTGGATCTCAGAGTTTGGTCAGGGAGCCATGATAGAGTTCAGGGTCCATTCCCTTTCAGAGCTTCCTCAGAGTCCCCTTACAGTTTGCCTCAGATGCTGGGAAACTTTTTTGGCTCTGGTCGTCCATAAGTGGGAGTGAGGGGTAGGGAGGTGGAAGTCCATATACTCCTAAGGCTTCCCTGTCCTCAGAGGTCCTAGAGCCAACTTTCCACAGGCAGAGCCGAAGTCCCCTGGCCCTCCCTGATTATAGATACAGGGTGAAGTGATGGTTAGCCCTGGGGCCTGTGTAGGTCATCATCCCTGGTCCCAGTTAAGCTCACTCAGCCTCACTCCGAAGTAGTCTCATTTGTGTGTGTGAACTGCTGCCTCCCCTCCTGCCTTGTCTCTTTCAGGTCTGGCTGCCCAGGTCATGCACAGGCAGGAGCTGAAATGAGACATGCTGATTAAATGCTGACCTGAGTCTAACTAAGAAAAGGAAAACATGTATACTATTCACTGTGATAAAATAGAAAAATGACAATGCCCCTGGGCTGTCTCCCTGGTCACCTGCCTTACAGAGGCCAGTGCCTGAGGTGGGATGATAATGATACCTTCGAAAGAGGCTTCTCCTAGGGTGAGGAAACATAATAAATCACCCTAAGGGTGTGTGGTACCTAGATCCCTGGTGAAGAAATCCAAAAGAAATAAAACAAGGCTTGGATGTTTGCTTCACAAATGTAGCAAAAAAAGGGAAAACAGTAAAAGCCAATGCAGGAAAGGAAGCTATAATGATGATTAAGTGCACAGTTATTGGAGTGTTGACTGGGCCACTGGCTAGGCGTTGGACTGAGGGCCTGTGCTAAACCTGCTGCCCAGCCAGCTTGTGTTCCTCAGCACGACTGACTGGTCCCTCTCCCTGCAGGAGACAACAACCGGATCCCTGTCATTGAGTCACTGAAGATCCGGGAGCAGCAGCGGTCTGCAGTCTCCACCAGCTGGCTGCTGCCCTACAACCACACCTGGTCACCTGAGAAGGTATTTGTACACACACCCACGACCAACTATACGCTGCAGGACTACCACCGGTTCTTCCAGGACATTGGCTTTGAAGACGGCTGGTTCATGCGGCAGAACACAGATGGGCTGGTTGAAGCCATGCTGCCGCCTGGTGTGCCGCTGCACTGCCTCTATGGCACTGGTGTTCCCACACCAGACTCCTTCTACTATGACAGCTTCCCAGATCGCGACCCTAAAATCTACTTTGGTGATGGCGATGGCACTGTAAACTTGGAGAGTGCCCTGCATTGCCGGACCTGGAAAAGACAGCAGGAGCACCAAGTATCATTGCAGGAGATACCAGGCAGCGAGCACATTGAGATGCTGGCCAATACCACCATGCTGGCCTACCTGAAACGTGTGCTTCTTGGGCCCTGAGTCCTGTGCTAGGCAGGGCTGCTGGATGGGTTGGCCACAGGCCTTTTCTTGGCCTCTGATATGGATTATAAATTTAGCAAAGTTTTCAACCAGTCCTTCAAGATCCTGGGTCTTGGGCTATGAAGCATCTGCCCAGGGAAGTACTATTGCTTGTCCTTCTGTGGCCATGAACAAGGAATAAATGAGTGTGGACTCAAAAGACCCTTGATATAAAGAATGATGCTGATGGTGGAATCATTGTCACTCAGGACTGGATCTGCAGGGTGGATTGATTGGCACCTGGACTCAATCCCCAGCTCAGGGGGCATGCATTCCCCTTACCCCTGTGGGCTTTCCACACTCGCCCACTGGGTTCTGGACTTCTGTGAGGGATATTCTGAGCTCTCTGACCCTCAGGTGACCCTTCCCATGCACTGGCCTCATACAGGCCTGCTACTAGACAGGGGTGGCTGAAGCTGCTGGGTTACCTGTGGCCTCGCTGGTAGACAGCCTGGTACCCCCTGCAGGCAGGGGCAGTTTTATTTTCCATGGCTCCCAGGACTTGGGGCATTCACTCCATTCCTACCTCTCTCACCTGCAGTAGCAGCCCAGTTCTAGATTGGGCAGCAGATGGCTACCAGGAGTCCTGGTGCCCCTGGTTGTACTGTGGGTCCCAGTATTAAAGCTGGCTCCTTTGGTTCTGGGATTATGGTTCAAGGAGGGCAGGGCCCAATGCCATGGTATTCTGAGTACCTGTGAAGAAAGGGAACTCTGAGGCAACCAGCTGCCTTGAGCTGCCCTCTTGTGAATCTCACTGCCACCCTGCCATATGGTCTCAGCACCCAGCTGGGCTGGCACAGCTGAGAGGTGGTGGGGCTCCTGCCCAGTATCTGCTCCCGCTAGGCAGGTCAATGGTTTTTCTAATGAAGGGACAAACCCAGAGATTGGAGTGAGTCCCTGAGAGAGCCAGGAGCATAGATGCCCCTGGGTTTTTTTCTGTCTGCCACAGGCGTGCTGCATGGGTCTCCCCATGATAGCAGGGATGGAGAGACTGAGCCTGTCTTAGTGGCAGTGGGCTCTAGATGGGTAATTGGCCAGAGGCTGAGATTTAGGTCCACCCTCAAGGTTGAAGTCAAAGCCTCTCTCTGACTGGACTGTGACACTCCTACAAGGTTTCTGTGGAGCTGGATTTTTGCTGTTGTATTTGTGCCCAACATCTTTTTCCTTTTGTCCTGAGTGGTGGGCGCCATATGGGGTCTGAGCAGGATGTACCTCGATTCTGGCAATAAAAGTATGCTGTACTTTTGTAAAAAGGATGCTGTAAAGTGTTCTAGTCTTGGATCCGCTCTAAGCATGAGAGGACAGAGGTGGTGGATGTATGAGGGCACTAGAGAGGCAGGTAATTGGGCTGGACCTTTACTAGGGCCTTGATGGTGTCTCAGTACCAGAGCATAACTCCCGTACCCTGCCTTGAACTTCATTCTCTTGCCCGCTGCCCTGGAATCTAGTTTGCCTCAGAGCAAGAACTATGACCTAAAACATTTTTCTTGGAATTAGGCTCCAGCTGTCTCTCTGCTCCTGCTTGGTCAGCAGCCTTTACGTGCTGTTGGAGAGCTTGGGAGCCAGGATAGGCCTACAGGTCATCCTGGCTAAACTCAACCCTTTCTGTCTCAGCTTACAGGTTTCAGATGCCACTCTTCTTAGTTTCTTGAGCTCATCTGCCTGCTATATGTCCTCCTTTGGGGCCAGAGACTGATGGAGGAAGAGACTATGCTGAGATGTAGGGGCAGAGGAAGATGGGTAGAGACAGGGACCAAGAGGTAGAATGAAATGGAGATGTATGAAGAGAGTCTGAGACAGGGAAACATGCATAGGGTGAACTTTGTGGTACAGAGCCTGGAGCCTGTTGTGGCAGCAGCTCCTGTTCTGGTCTCCACTGAGCCATGCCTGTCTGAACTTTAGGCTTTAATACAACATGGGCCACTAGAGGGCATTTGCATCATCTCACCACACCACCTACAATACAGTGTTAGCCAGATATGGCAGGAAGGGGTGACCTTGAGAAAGGGTGAGGATGCCCAAGGGGTGAGGATGCCCAGTGGCAACTTGGGCCTCTGTAAAAGGATGTCAGTGTGACAGGAAGCCTTATTCCCAGGTCCTTCCCACCCTGACACCCATCCACCCATGCTATTTGTGGGGCTTTGTAGTCACCCACTTCAACCCGTTCTAACCCCACTGCCACCTTGGGTTTCACAGCTGCAGAGAGGGTATGGAGTCAGAGCAGGTTTCAGGACCAACTTACCTGGGTTCAAATCCCAGTTCTCCTAGCTTTAGCCCAGTACCTTGGGGAGCCTCTAGATCTCCCTGAGCCTCAGTTTCCTTATCTGAAGGATAAAGATAAATGTATCCTGCAGGTTGGTCCTGGAGTGCTGATGATTTTGGAGAACATTTGATTCAATGCCTGGTGGACTAGGCACTTTCAGCTGATGGGCTGGTGTAATTGGGTGTGAGAAAGCAAAGCTGGCAGTCTAGGAGCCAGCAGGTTTTTATATGCAGTTGCAAGGACAAGCTGACTGACTGCCACTGAGTAGTGACATGGTCAGCCAGAGCTGACCCTCTGCCTGGCCAGAGAGACTGGAGGAAGCAGACAGGAGATAAAGGGTCAGACTCTTCTGACCCAAATACACACACATGCTCATTTACACCAAAGCAGAGGGCACACCAAGGGCAGCACCAGTGAGGACTCCTTAGAGATTGTCATGCCAGGACTGTAGGGTAGACGGGTTTTTTGGCAGAGGAGATATGAAGTCATTCCAGTCTATTTCAGCAGCACATGCTACCCCCGGGGAATGAGAGGGCACAGGATAAGGATTGGGAGGCTATTGTAGCTAGGGAGAAGGAAAACATGGGATGCAGGCATTGGGGAGAGGAGGAGGAAGAGTCCTGGGTCCTGTCTTGTTGGGCCACTGGGTGGAGAGAAGCAAGAGATTGGGTGTGGTCTGGAGCCAGAGGATGTGCAGCTGTGAGCACAAAGCTGGGAGGAATAACTGCATGGCCCAGGAGAGAGTAAGTGTAGGAGATGTGGACAGGACAGGAGAAAGTAAGTGCAGAATGGCCAGGGGCCCATGAGATCAGGAGGCCTAGACAAGGTACCAGAGGAAAAGAAGCCCAAACAGGAGAAAGGAGGAACCAGAAAGAGAGGAAGAGGACAGGTGGGAGGGCACAGCTGCCCAAGAGGGGTGCCTTCAGGGTCAGGCAAGATGAGGACAGAGCCCCAGGGAGGCCTGGGCATGTTGGCTAAGGAAGCCCACATGTCTGCGTCTGCCATGCCTCAGTGGATTTGAGACTGAGCTGAGTGTGGGAGGACAAGTCCTAGGGTTGTTTTTCTTCTGGGGTAGGTAGGAGAGGCTGGCTGGCTGTGACCTGGGTGTGGAGGATGGGGCTCCTTGTGTAAACTACCTAGGGACTTCCTCGAGTGGGGCTGGCCAAAGCTCAGATGGAAACAGGATGTGGGGGCCCTTTAGAGCTCTGGGGGGGGCAGCAACCCCAGGTGGAGGCACTGTGTAGGATGGGAAGTGGCCATCCTAGGCTCAGGGGCGGCCAGTGACTGGGCACCAAGACTGGGACCGCCCGAGGCCACGGTGACCTCTGGAGTCCGGAGGCCACCGTAAGCAGCGCTGGCACTGAGCCCTGCCCCGACGCGGCGGGCACTGTCGCGATCCCCCGGCAAGTGACGTGGCGAGGGCGGGGCCTAGCGGCCTTGGCGGTAGAGCGACAGAGCATCCTGGGTGTGCCTGGTCTTTGTAGGTAACGGGCCGGCCACGAGAGAACGGGGCTGCGAGGCCCTGGGACGCGGAAGACACCGGGGTGCAGCATATACTGAGACGCGGGGCCGCGGAGCCCGGCGGGGCTGAGGCCGCGTCTCGCGGGAGCCGAACGCTCCGCGCAGCCGCCGCCGCGTGCGGGATGCCGGCCGGAAATGGCACGGGGTCGCCGCCGGGCCTTCTTTGCGTGGAGGACGCCGCGGGCGAGAGGGTGAGGCTGGGAATGGGAGAGGGACTTGGAATGTGGGGTAATTCAGGAGTGCGGGAGACCCCGAGTGTACGACTGAGAGTGTGCTCAGAGTGTGAGAAAGATTATGTGTGCGAGAGAGAGACCGACTCGGGGTCTGATGGTGGCTTTGTGAGTGTGGGGGAGACCACGTGTGTGAAGAGAAAAGAAACTAGGGGTGTGAAGTGACTCGGGGAGTGTGTGAAAACCTGAGTGTGAGGGAGATCATATGTGAAAGAAAAACCGTGGGTATGAGGGTGACTTGAGTGTGCAAGAGCCCGAGGGTGAGGGAGATAGTGAGTGTGAAGGAGATGGTGTGTGAGAGACTGAGGATGTAAGACTGAGAGCGAGACTGAGAGTGAAACACCTGGGGCGGGATGTGTGAGCGACCCTGTGAGCGTGACCCAGGCCAAGGGTGCAAGGCATGAATGTGCAAAGCAGGAACTAAGTAAGCTTCCTGGGGCTGCTGCAGCCTGCTGGTGTCAGGACTTGGAGTGCAGGGATATTGGAGTTCAGGAACAGGCTGCTCCTCTTTATCTTGGTTCTTCGGAGCGGTCCATGTTCTCTTATCTCATTCGACCATCTCGTGATAAATACCAGGAGATACTTGTGAAAAACATTTTGAAAATCCTCCACTGGAGCGCTAAGCCAACAGTCTGGTCACCGTGTTGTGTAATGGTCAGTATAAATAGGAATCAACATCTAACTTAACAGATGTCGTGGAGAAACGCTTACAGGCACCGGGCAATGTGCTTAGTGACACAATTAAAAAGAATTCAGTCTGGGCGGGGGTCGGCGGCGGCAGGGTGTCTCGCACGCGACACTTCCCCGGGCCAGCTGATACAACAGCTGGTGCCTTATTTCTGAGAGCTGCTTCCTTATTTGAAGATGAAGGAGGAGCAAACTTAGACCTGTGACTACTTCCTGAGGTCATTTTCACCTCTTTTTGCCTGGAAGGGCCCTTCAGGAAACAGCCCAGGCTGCCAGCATTACTATTGTCACATTGCGGTGGTATTGCTGATGGCTTTTGCTTCCTGAATTTGGTCTCATACTGTTGAATTGATAAGTTTGATTTTTCTTTCCTGGCGAACGTGGAAAACCACAAGCCTGATTTTCACTTTTATCTTCCTTGTTTCTACCTCCTTCCTTTATCTGGCTGTAGGCATATTTTTATTGCAGGCTAAAAGTGTATACCAGTTATGAATCTGATCTTCCTGGAACTTCTTTTTGCTTTCCCTCTCTCCTTTTCCTCCCCTCCTCCTCCCCCTTCCTTTCCTTTATTTTTCTTCTGTTCTTTGTTTACTGACCTCTATGCTTTTCTTTTTTTTTCTTTTTTTTGGTACCAGGGATCAAACTGAGGACTTTGCTTTTGCAAGGCAGGCACCTGAACCCACTAAGTCCCCAGCCCGGCCTCTATGCTTTTTTGTAGTTCAAATTGTGCAGGTGTTTCTATAAATGTTATTCAAATAATGCTCCCAGGATTTAGGAGGGTTAGGAGCAGCAGCTGCCTAGACACACATGATTTCAGATGGCCAGACTAGTTTTCTGATGAGGTTTGAGCTGATTGCTTCAGTCACTTGTGCCCTTGTGACTAGAATGGATCTCAGTAATTGAGGGCTGCCTCTAATGGGCAGGTAAAATTTAGATTTTACAAAGGAATATATCATCTGCTGCTTACTACATTCATTTTTTTTTTCCCAGTATGGGGGATTGAACTCAGGACTTTGCACTTGAAAGGGAGGTGTAAAAAAAAAAAAAAAAGAAAGAAAGAAAGGGAGGCATGGTGCCACGGAGCTAAATCCCTGGCCCACTACATTCATTTTTTCTTTTTTATAAATTACCTCTTTGTTATAGAGATAAAATGGCCAAAACAGACAAGTGGAATTAGCTGTTGCTGTAGAGACTTCATTTTCATCTCAATACCTAACCTGTCTGTGATGAAGCTGATTATGAAAGTGTGATTTTCTGCACTTATTTTGTGACAGGTGAATATTACTGTGTTCTCTAGTAGCTTTCTTTGGTCTTTGTGATTTATAAAACATTTTATTTAATTGCATATGATATGAACATGATACTAGTAAAGAGAATGGCTTACACCATTAACACCTCTATTATTAAATGTTATATAGCACTGTAATTTATTTATATTTTACCTTTTTCTCTTTTTTTGGTATCGGGGATTGAACTCGGGACCTTGGGCTTGTGAGGCAGGTGCCAGAACCATGAGCTAAATCCCTGGCCCATGTTTTACCTTTTTCTAAAGAGTAATTATGGTGGTTTATAATTAAAGATACTTGCAATAAGGTTACTGAAATAGATAACAAAAGGCACAAAAAAGGGTAGGTAGCAAGTACTGTTGAAGCAGGGCATCTTATTTACTGTGACTGGGAGCTGAATTCGAGTTTGGTGGCATCTTAGGTAAAAAGGTAAATATAAAAAGTCACGTAATTATTGTTATTTGATAGAAATTACAATAAATATGTTTAAAAAATTTTTGTAATTGAACTTTGATATAGATCGATTTTTTCTAAAAATTTTATATAGCCAGGTGTGGTGGCACATGCCTCTAATTCCAGCACTCAGGAGTGCAAGGTAGGAGGATCATTGCAAGTTTGAGGCCAGTCTAAATTATATAGTGAGACCTTGTGACAATCAGTGGAGGAATGAGACCACTGGAGCAGGCTAGTGGAAAGCAGAGAGGCACAGACTTTATTCACCTGGGTGGAGGTGGACTGAGAGTGAGAGGCCCATCAGTGACGAACAAAGGAAAAGCAGGGAGCTTTATAAGGGGTTGGGAGAAGAGTCTGTCATGTTTGTCACGTACAGGGGTCGGTGTGGTTGAGGTCCGTGCAGCGGTCAAGGCAGGGAAGGTGTTGTGCTGTTCTTCTGTGGTCTTATCTCTTCTATAACATCTTGTTCTGTGTTCTATCTGCTCAGAGACAGCACAGCCTGCATCTGTTGTGTGTTCTGCTGAGGGCTGCAGTTTGCTGTAGCTTGGAATTAAACAGCATATTCATTACTCATTTCATGACCAGATCAAGCCTGACACTTATCTCAAAAAAACCAAAATAAATAAATACTTAAATATTTCATATGACAATTTTATGGTTGAATTTTCATGGGGAAATTTTAGTAAATTCTTATTTGGTGCGGAGCTTTAAAAATAGGATTAAAAACATGTTAAAAAGCTGCACTATGTCTTTGCCTTTTTTTTTTTTCTAGTCTTGGGGATTGAACCCAAGGCCTAAAGCATGCTAGGCATGTGCTGTACCACTAAGCTATACCCCCAGACTCTGTATTGTCTCTTTTTCTTTCCTTTGTATAGATGATTTTTATTATAAACAGTAAAACATATGTAATGTCTCAGTTGCAGATCTTTCATGTGGAAAGGGTATCTAACATGAATTGTTTCAATATTGTGAAATGAGAAAATTTTAACCTCACAGTGGAAATAATTTAACACTGACAAACTCTAGGGATCAAAGACACTCTTTTAGTTAATGTAAAACAACAACAATTGATAATTACAGGGAAAATGTCCTAGCTGTGGGTATCATGAGACAAGCCAATTTGTGTTCACAACTAGGGATGAAACTCCAAACCAGAAGTCGGGCTGGTTCCTTGACGGCAGTGGCTACCAACTGTTTTAGTGGCCCAAGGACAAAGCAGACAATGGCAGGAAGCACTCCATTTTCTCCACCTTCCTCCAATGTGTCTTTACAAGCGGGGCTTACCCTTGTTTTTTTGGTTTTTAGCATTGTCAACAATGATTTTAGAAATTTCAGTGTGTTCGACTGAGAGATTGATACTATATAATTGTCCCGTACTGGTTTCTCTTATTGATTGTAACAAATTGAAGGATAGTTGACTCAGGACTGCAACCTGGTAGAATTTTGATGACCCACTCACAATACCAGCCTACTAGATGAGGTATTGGCTTAATTATGGGCTCTTAGAATCATTGGTGCAGAGGGTCTGCAGATCTATCTATGGGGACAAGATAGATAATGTATCTTAGGTGCAGACTGCTTTTTTGGGGGGACTGTATGTAGTATGGTTTTGATTGATTAAATGCAAGTGAATTCAAACAAAACCATTACTATAGTCAGATAGCTTTTTGTCATTTTTTTCTTTTTTTTTTTTAGTACCGGGTATCAAACCTTGTGCTTGCAAGGCAGGTGGCAGAACCACTGAGCTAAATCCCCGGCCCTTTTTTTTCATCAGCTTATACCTGAAGAGTAAATAAGTACTGAGGCAGAAAATGTTTGATGTTAATAAAATAAGCTTTTGCAAGCCGGGCATGGTGGCACATACCTGTAATTCCAGCAGTCCAAGAAGCTGAGGCAGGAGGATCCCAAGTTTCACTACAGCTTGGCTAACTTAGCCAGACTTTGTCTTAAAGTAAAGGAAGGGCTGAGGGTGTAGCTCATTGCTCAGGCCCTGGCTTCAATTTCCAGTACTGGAGGAAAAAAAGCTTTCTTTCTCTCTTTTTTTGGGGGTGGGTGGGTACTAGGGATTGAATCCAGGGATACTCTGCCATTGAGCTACGTCTCCTGCCTTTTCGCCTTTTTTTTGAGAAGGTCTCCATGTAGTTGAGACTGGCCTTGAAGTATCTGCAATCCTCCTGCTTCAGCCTCCTGAGTGCTAGGATTACAGGTGTACACCACCATAGCTGGCCCCATTTTATTTATTTATTTATTTGTTTGTTTATTTGCTTAAATTTTTTTATTGGTACATTTTAGGTATACAACACGTTTACATTTATCATTGGGTACTTGTACCTGTACGTGATGTATCTTGGTTCTTATTTTTTCCCCATTCCCTGTCCTCCCTTCACCACCTTTCCCTATGTACAAAGACTTTGTTTCCATTTTTTCCTTTTCTCATAATTTTTCCTTTCCCTTCTTTCCTTTCCCCTTCCCCTCCCACTTCCCCCTCCCCCTTTGGACCTTTTTTTTTTTCTACCAGGGATTGAACTCGGGTCCTTGCGCTTGTGAGGCAGGCACTGGAACCACTGAGCTAAATCCCCGGCCCCTTTGGACCTTTTCTTCCTATTTCAAATTATCAATTATTCATTTTAATCATTTTAATCCTTATTTACACTTTCACCCATTTTATTTTTATTTGAGGCAGGGTATACCTAAATCGCCAAAGCTGGGTTTGAATTTGTGAGCCTCTTAACTTCAGCTTCTTGAGTAGCTGATCCAGCTTTCTTTTGGTTAGTATTTACATGGTTTATCTTTTTCCATCCTTTTACCTGTTGTTGCTTTATGTCTTTTTATTTATTTATTTAGAGACAGGGTCTTGCAATGTAGTTCAGGCTGGCCTTGAACTCACTATGTAGCCCATGCTAGTCTCAAATTCATGGTGATCCTGCCTCTTCTTCCAAGTGCTGGGATTACAGGTGTGCACTATCATGATTGATTTATGTCTTTATATTTAAAGTTTCTTATCTATTGCATATTGGGATTTTTTTTTTTTTTTGAGACAGGGTCTTGCTATGTAGTTCAGGCTGGCCTTGAATTTACTGTGTAGCCCAGGTTGGCCTGAAACTTTCAGTGATCCTCTTGCCTCAGCCTCCTGAGTGCTGGAACTATAGATGAACACCACCACACCTGACTGGGATTTGCTTTTTTAACCTAATCTGATACTGTCTTTTACTTCGTATATTTAAATCATTTGGTTATTATTTTTTTTTTTTTTTGGTACCGGGGATTGAACTCAGGATCTTGTGCTTGAGAGGCAGGCGCCAGAACCACTGAGCTAAATCCCCGGCCCAATCATTTGTATTTAACATAAGTAATGATATAATTAGATTAAAATCTGCCACTTTAGTTTTTTCTATTTGTTCTGTTCTTTTAGTTTTTTTCTATTTGTTCTATTTGTTCCTCTTTTCTGCCTACTTTTGGATTATTTTTCATGATTTTGGGTTTTTTGTTTGTTTTTCTTGGAATATGGGGATTGAACCTAGGGCTTTCAGATTGAACCTAGGGCTTTCACGTCACTAGCTGTTTTTTATTTTTCAGTTTGAGACAGTCTCCCTAAATTGCCTAGACTGGGCTCAAACTTGCAGTCTTCCTGCCTCGGCCTCCTAGAGTGCTGTGACTATAGGCATGGGCCACACCTGAACCATGATTCTGTTTTATCTCTATTGCTGGCTTATTATTTATACCTCCTCTTTTGCTTTCTTTCTTTTTTTTTTTTTTTTTTGCTTTCTTTTTGTGATTGCCTTAGTTTTACAATGTATGTATATATTTATTTGTTTTTGTGACACTAGGGATTGAACCCATGTTGCATGTTAGGCAGTGCACTGCCACTAAGTTATACTTTCAGTCCTATAAATCTTTAATTATTAACAGTGTGCCTTTAAATAATATTATATCATCTTACATGTCAGAACCTTGTAAAAGTATTCTCTCAATTCTTCCTTCCTATTATTTGTCCTATTGTCATATTGTCATTAGATATTTTACTTTTACATGTGCTATAAATCTACAGTCTATTGCTACTGGTTTTGCTTTGGCCATCAATTATGTTCTTTTTTTATCAATTATATTCTAAGCAATTAAAAATAAACAACTTTTTCCAGGTGTGGTGGCACACACCTGTAATCCCAGCGTTTGGAAGACTGAGGCAGGAGGACTGCCACAAATTTGAGGCCAGCCTGAACTAATAGTGAGACTCTGTCTAAAAAAACCAAACCAAAACAAAAAACCAATTTTTTTTTTTTTTTTGGTACTCGGGATTGAATTTAGGACCTTACGCTTTTGAGGCAGGCGACGGCACCACTGAGCTAAATCCTGGCCCAAAAAACCAATTTTTATTTCAGCCGGAGATTTAGCTCAGTGGTTCCACTGCCTGCCTCGCAAGTGCAAGGTCTGGAGTTTGATCCCTAGTACCAAAAAAACCGAAAAAACAAAAAAAGTATTTATTTCAGATTGTTTGATATTGTCCTGTATCTCTTAGATACTTGCCCCTGTTTTACTTTTTTCCATTTTGACTTTTATGATTATCTTCTGCTAAAATTCCACATTTATTCCTACCTGCTGTCTAATTTTTTCATTAGTGCCTTTAACATATTAATCATAGTCACTTTAATTTTTTTTTTTTTTTTTCGGTACCAGGGATCAAACTTGGGTCCTTACGCTTATGTAGCAGGCAGCGAAACCACTGAGCTGAATCCCCGGCCCAGTCACTTTAATTTTTGACAGTTCTGGGGATTGAACCCACCGCCTCACATATGCTAGCCACTGAGTTACACACCACCCCCATCATAGTTCAAATTACCTGTTTGATGTTTTCAATATCTGGGTCACCTCTAGCTCTGGTCCCATTGATTACTTTGCATCTTAAGAGTGGGCTGTTTTTCTTGTTCTTTTTGTGTTGCTTATAGTTTGTTATTGACTTGTCAGACAGTGGAAGAGTGGAGACAGGAATTTATTTTGGGAAGTGAGTATGCCTCTTTTGCTAGGTTCTTGGTATGAGAGTTTGAGTCAGGATTAGAATTGTGTTTGGGGTTTTGTTGTTTTTATGGTTACTGTACAGAACCTTACCTTCAGTTTCCTCCGGTGGCTCCTTGCACTTACGGCTGGTTTGGTTTGCTGGAAGGAATGCTTTTTCTTAGTTCATGCTCTTAACCTCAGCTTTAGCTCTTCTCTGTGTGTAGTTCACTGCCCTCTCAGTGGCAAACTGCCATTGCTTGTTCCTAGGTGCTTGCTAACCTGGTTCTGGGGAATAAGGAGGTTCTCTGTTATCCAGGTTCAGGCTCAAGAGAGTGTGTCCTTGAGTTTTTGGGGTAGATCTTTCTGGATGATTCTGTCTTCCCCAAGAGGAGGATACCTTCAATAGTCTTAATCAGAATTTCTTGACCTTCTCCCAGACAGAGGGCGTTTTGTTTTATTATTTTTATTTTTTCTTTTCCACTGCCCCACCTGCCTTGGGAGTAACTGCCTTTTCTCCAGGGGTTTACAATTCAATATTCATTCTTTTTTTCTTTTTTCAGTACTTGAGATTGATATAGCTTCAGCCCTTTTTTTAACTTTGTATTTTGAGATAGGCTGAGCTTGAATTTGCAGTCAGTTTGCCTCAGACTTCCAGAATTGCTGAGATTACAAGCGTATGCCACCATGATTAGCTAATTAAAAATTATACTTGATTTTTCTCACCCGTTGTATCATGGTCTCACCGTTTTTCCCACTACACAGGTAAGCTGGACTTCGAATCTCTCTCCTTGAATGTGCATGTCTTCCCTTCAATTTCAGTCTAGTTTGTTGCCTTGTAATCTCTGCTCCATGGTAACTTCAAGAAAAATTGAGGTTTTATGCTATCATGACTTTCCTCATCATAGCTCACCCTGGTTCCTCAAGGGTGTTCTTTTATCTTGCTTTTTCTTCTTTTACTTGGCCCAAGCTCTCTCTGCAGAGCCAGTTTCTCCTTCACTCTTCACTTTTACTTTTTCAAATAAACTTTGCCATTGCTTAAAAGGAAAGAAAAATTATGGTTTTATAGATTATCTGGCTTTTTCTTGTCATTGGAGTGAGAACAATGTTTTTTTTACCTTTCTGTATTCTAAATGGAAGCTAGAAGTCGAGGACTTCCCATTTTGTACTAGATTTTATCTTTTAGTGACATGAGCTTCTCTCTCTTCTTTCCTCCTTCTCCGCCTCTGTTCCAGAGTTTGTCTTGCAGTATTGTTATCCCTGCTGATGAAAGCTTCATATATTATTGAAGAGTTTTATATTGTCTAATTTGACCCTCACAAAGTCAGCGAGGCTAGCTGGGCTTGGGGGTGCACATCTGTTATCCCAGCACTTAGGAGGCTCAGGCAAGAGAATCACAGCGAGTTCAAGGCTAGTTTGGGGAACATAGTTTGAGTTCAAGGCCAGTTTGGACTACATATGGAGACCCTGTCTCAAAAAAACCCAAAAACACAAAAAACAAAAACCCAAAGAATAAAAGGTCAGTGAGGCTGTTTGGGAAGATGAAGGGTGAAATGCAGATTGCTGGTAACCGCTGGTCTCTGCCTATGGGACTTGTGATCTCCATGTGCTTCTCATTTCCTTGCTGCTATACTGCCTGCTGTGTGTTCTGTGAGGGCATTGTCTGTACTGATCTTGTTAACTCTGTCCCCAGCTCAAATCTTGACTTAAATAGGTGGTTTGTAGATTTTGTAGAGTTGTGTGAAGTGAGGTTTAGATATATGATGTGTGATTGTAAACTATGGTGAATGTTTAATTTTTAAAAATTTATTACAGTAAAAGACACATAGCCGTTACTCCCCCCCCCCCCCCCACAATACTCCAGATTGCTCTGAACAAACTTATCTTGTCATTCTTGCCACTTTCTGAAGCAGTTCTGGAAGTCCTCTTTTGTGAGTGTCTTTAGGTGTGCTGTTCTAGCTGTTTTGATATCCTGAATCAATTTAAAATGCTTACCTCTTGATCTTGAAGAAGAGCCAGAAATTGCATGGTGCCAGATCTGGTGAACAAAATGGATGAGGACACACCATGTTTTTATGATCTTGCCTTTTTGGATAGCATTCAGCAGAAGCATTCAATATATATATATATATATATATTTATTTATTTTTGGTACCAGGGATTGAACTCTGGCCCTTGCACTTGCACAGCAGGTGGTGAAATCACTGAGCTAAATCCCCGGCCCGCATTCACTATATTTTTTTATCACACTTTTGTGTGTGTGTGTGTGTGTGTGCGCTAGAGATTGAACCCAGGGCCTTCTCATTGAATTATACCCGAGGCCCTTTTCCTTTCTTTTTTGGTACTGGGGATCGAACTTGGGACCTTGCGCTTGCGAGGCAGGCGCCAGAACCACTGAGCTAAATCCCTGGCCCCATTTTTTTAAAATTTTGAGACAGGGTCTCACTAAATCACTGAGTTACCTAGGCTGGGCTCGAATTTCTGATCCTCCTGCCTCAGCCTCCCAGAGTCCTGGGCTTATAAGCTTATATGCCTGGCTGATCACACATTGAATGACATGAGAGAGGACTTTGGTAGTACTCTAGAAAGTGGCAAGAATAATAGGATAAACATATTTGATGTAAGAGGGAATAATCTGAGGAGGATTAATGGCACTGTCTTTTACTGTAATAAATATTTTTTTGGAGACAGGGTCTCACTAGTTCAGGCTGGCCTTGAACTCACTGTGTAGCTCAACTGGTCTCGAACTTAAGCTGATCTTCCTGCCTCAGGCTCCCAAGTGCTGGGATTACAGGCACGCACCACCGTGCCTGGTTAAATTTTTAAAAAATATTTAAACATTCACCCAGATGTTTAATCACACCTTGTACAGGAGAGGTAAAGGATGGCCTTGGGGTTATGTGGCCAGTCCAACCTGAGACTTAACCATCTGTTCTCAGGTAATTCACTGAGGTTACATCATAACTCTGTGCCTGGGAGTTTTACCAAAGAGATAAGGGCTCTAATTACTTTGGCTAAGGACATGCTTCTAGTGACAATTATATTTTGTTATTGAGTGAAGATAGAGAAGCCTTAACTTTTCTCACAAGTATGTGAATCTGTCTTTCTCCTTAGCTGAAGGAGGAGTCTTTTTGAAAATCCAGCAGGAAAGCCAGGCATGGTGGCACACGCCTGAGGCAGGAGGATAGCTACAAGTCCAAAGCCAGCCTAGGCTACATAGTGACCCTTATTCAGGTGGCAGGGCTGAGATTTTAGGCTAGAGATCTTGTGGGGCTGTGACTATACCCCACCTCTCCAAATAAGGCCATTGAGGGGCCAGGTATTTAGCTCAGTGGCACTGCGCCTGTCTTGCAAGTGCAAGGTCCTGAGTTCGATCCCTGGTACCAAAAAAAAAAACGTATAAATAAAGCCATTGGGAACTGTAGTTTCACCAGTGTATCAGACATACTTAATAAAGGCACATCAGAAACACCAGTGTCTGGTTGTATGAGTACTGAAGGAACACCTAGTAGTCCCCCCCCCAGCCCCCAGCCCCATAGGATCTGGTGGAATAGAGGAAGCTGGAGTGGTTGTTGGGCCTGGGGTTCTCTGCTTGTCTCTGTTTGCAGCTAACTTTTACATAAGAATAAAGGCTCCTTAGGTGTTTACTGGTTTTGTTCCCATGGATACCTGGGCTCACCTGACAGACATGTGAAAACAAATATGTTCCCACAAGCTGGCAGAGGGAAACCTGCATGACTTGGAGCCAGGAGAGGAAAAAAAAAAAAGTGGTGCTGCCTGGAAGCCCAGCCCTATCTAAGCAGAGGTAGGCTGGCTCAGTTCTTATGGGACTGGGGAAGGCTACTAGTACCCCAGAGGAGCTATGTCACATGGGCTCAGGTCCAGACTCTGGAAAGGGACTGAGACAGGTATGGTACGAATTTAGGGTGGGGCCTTGTGGAGTTGGAGTTTTCTCTGAGAACTCCTTATTATTGAATGACTGTAGTTCCCTCTGAGCTCTATGAGGCCAGAATCGGGTACATAAATATATGTTGAGTACATGAGAAGCTCTTGGGAAAATGATATACTGATCCTGTTTGTGTGTGTGTGTGTGTGTGTGTGTGTGTGTGTGTGTGTGTGTGTTGGGTGGTGCTACTGGGGATTGAACCCAGAGTCTCATGAATGCTAAGCAAGCCCTACCACTGAGCTACATCCTCAGCCCTTTTTTATTATTTTGAGACAGGGTCTTGCTAAGTTGCCTGTGATGGCCTTATCTTACCATCCTCCTGCCTCAGCCTCCTGAGTAGCTAAGATCAAGGTATGCACAGCTGTGGCTGGCCTGATCTTGTTCTTATCCTTGGAAGTTATCTCTGTGACCTTCAAGGATTGACTCCTGGATGGGAATCAAATAACTCACTAGATTCCTTTCTCTAAAATGAGATAGGTAGGATCAGGGGATCTGAAGCATGACCTGTACAGGAATTGAGGGTAATGGGTCAGAAAGCTGCTTATTTCCTCTGACACATCCTGGGTCCTTCATATGTAGTTTATTGTGGAATTCAGCTTCCTTGAGGTTTCTGTGTTGGCCCAATTATAATCCAAAGGTAGTGGACGTCTGTATGCCATCTCTCAACAGGATGCTTTCCAAAACTAGATCTGGGTTGGGTGCCAGGATTCCTGGGTACTGTTCTGGGAGAGTTTCTCTGCAGCCCCAGATGTTAATAAGGGATAGTGGGAGGAGGACAGCAAATAAGCCAATGTCAAGTTAGCCTCAGGTTATTTTGACTCTGGATATTCTTTTTCCATCCTGTTTTATTATGTAATCTCTTCCTTTTGGGAAAGGAAGGTGTTGAATGGGCTGGCAGCAACATGGGGAGTAAGGTGGGTGTAATGGACACAGCAACACACAGGTGTGTATTTTCTCAAAGAGCTTCTCCTTGATCCAGTTTCTGCAATAGCAGTGTACTCTTTTTTTGTTTTTGTTTTTTGGTACTGGGGATCGAACTCTGGACCTTGTGCTTGTGAGGCAGGCAGCAGAACCACTGAGCTAAATCCACGGCCAGTGTACTCTTGTCTTATCATCTTAGCCCTGCCGCTGTTCTTTACTGGTGAGTGAGAAGTTGCAAGCATCCCTGTGTATGCCTGGGCACTGAAAAAGTCCTTTTGTATGTTTGAGTGGTGAGTGGTGAGTCCCTCTTTGTGTTAGAGCTGAGTGGGCAGCACCAGTTTGCATGGAAAATGAGAGGCCTTTCAGGCAAATGAGGGCTTTGTACCTGCTGTGAGGACTCAGGTCTTCTCTTCAGGGCAGGTTTGTGGGTTTTAAGCTGGAAAGAAGAGAGTAAAATCAACATTTAGGTAGAATCTGTGCTGTGGACCAACCCAGTGCCTTGGACAATAAGACAGATAATTGTTGGAAGTCATCATCAGATCATGTCTGAGCTTTCATGATTTTTTTTCTCAGGAGCAGTGGAGGTCTGATAGTTCTATTTCTGTTTCCTGTGGCAGGAACTCAGACAGGCCTATTTTATTGTGTGTGTGGCATGTTGTCCCTCAGTGGAAGTGAGCAAAGATCTGCCTGCCTCTCAGGTCTAAACCAGAGATTTACCACTTCCTGCCCTAAACTTGACTTTTTTTTTTTTTTTTGGCCAGGCCACAGTAAATACAGGTGTGCAGGAACTATTTGCCATGGAAGCCAAGGAGATTGAGAGCCCTATGCCCACTGACCATCTCCTCCCTGGTACCAGCCAGCCCAAGGTGGAAGAAAATGTCAACTCGCCACCTGAAAGGTCCCCAGAAACTATGCAGCTAAAGAAGGAGATCTCCCTGCTGAATGGGGTTAGCTTGGTGGTGGGCAACATGATTGGCTCAGGGATTTTTGTCTCTCCGAAGGGGGTGCTACAATACACTGCCTCCTACGGGTTGTCACTGGTTGTGTGGGCCATTGGTGGACTCTTCTCTGTTGTGGGTGCCCTTTGTTATGCAGAGCTGGGGACCACCATCACCAAGTCAGGGGCCAGCTATGCTTATATTCTAGAGGCCTTTGGGGGCTTCATTGCCTTCATCCGCCTGTGGGCCTCCCTGCTAATTGTTGAGCCTACCAGTCAGGCCATCATCGCTATCACCTTTGCCAACTACATCATCCAGCCCTCCTTCCCCACCTGTGATCCCCCATACCTGGCCTTCCGTCTCCTCGCTGCTGCCTGTGTGTGTAAGTATGGGGGCTTACTGTGGGAAGATATGTGGGGTGCTGTCATAGCAATATGAGTGCCTTATAGTTGAATAACTTATTTTGCACTTTTGGAAGAGGGGAGGGCTCTTATCTTTCAAAGTAATTTCACCAAAGTCATTTGATCCTGAGAGTTGAGTAAACATAAAGGATGAGGGTGGGAAAAGTTTGTATCTCTTCATGACTTTTGGTCCCTTAACTCTGGACTGTCCCTGAATTCTGTTCCCCACTCTGTGAAGAGGTAGGCACATGTCTTATTCTTTTGTTCTGGTCTGGTATTTTGACTGGTGTTAGCATCACTAGTTGTAACTTAACCCAGAAAGGGATATCAGTGTCAAGGCCTTTATTATTTATTCCAAAAAAAGGGTTATTTTTACATCCCAGCTTTTCATCTTAAACCAGTTTGAAGGCATCTGTGAGCAAATAGGTTCCTAGACTGTGGGGTCCCTTATCTTCCAGCTTCCAGGACCCCTCCTTTCTGCCACTGCCACTCCATGGCCTGTTGTAAGCATTAGGCACCACACAAAATGGCTTTTTCCCATTGGTATTTCAAATTTCCTTACAATGACTTTGTAAACAAGCTATGCCCACAGCCAGTGTGAAGATCATGGCTTCAGCCCTACATTTAGGTTTCTGATGGCAGAGTTGAGAGATCCCAGTGGCTCCCTCTTTATCTTCCTCTCTTTTGGAGTGGTAAAGAGGGACTGTGTGTGAAATCACAGAAAGGAGAGAAGATTGCTGTGAACTTACCCAGCCTCACAGAGCTAGAGCTTTACCTCATCCAGAGTTCCCTGTGTTTCTTAGCACTGTGCTACCAGAAGCACTTAATTATACTATGTTCTCTTACCTCTGCTTGCAAAAGCTTTGGTTGTATATAATATACAAAATATTTGGTACATACTTCTTTCTTTTTTTTTTGGTACTGGGGATTGAACTTGAGACCTTGTGCTTGCAAGGCAGGCAGTGGCACCAATGAGCTAAATTCCCAGCCTGGTACATACTTAAATTTTAAAAATTTATTACATGGCCAGAGAGGTGGCTCAGCAGCACAGCACCTGCCTGGCAAATGTGAGGCCCTGAGTTCGATTCTTGGTACCAAAAAAAAATTATTACAGTAAAAGACATACTACCATTAATCCTCCTCAGAATATTCCCTGTTACTTTTTTTTTTCTTTTCTCTGTTACTTTGAACATATACCCTATCATTCTTGCCATTTTCTGAATCAGTTCTGAAAGTCCTCTTTTGTGTCTTTATGAGGTGTGATTAAAAAATATGGTAAATGCTGCTGCCAAGTGCTGTCCAAAGTAGGGGCAGTTCACAAAACCAGTTCCTTCTTAACTGACTGGGCTTTTTTTTTCCTGACTGAGATTTTTGTTTGGCTTATTTTCTTTTTGAAATTTAGGTCATAGAATCAAGATTTAAAAAGATCTGGGGTGTGCTGGAAGAGAGTCCCTTTGCATACGAATGGCAGTGAGAACAGCCTAATCTGGAGAAGCCTTATGTGGAAGAAACCAGTTAGGTCATAATTAGGGGGGGAAAAACCAAAGATCGGCAGTTAATCCATGATGAGGCTTGGGAAGGATGAAAGAATGAAGTTAGTCTGGAAATTGAGATGAAAGAATCGTTTGGTCTAACTGAATATAAGATACCTATATATTCTTCAGTTAGATGAGTTTTTAAAGGCAAACACTTTTTTTTGGTACCGGGGATCAAACTCAGGTCCTTACGCTTGCAAGGCAGGCAGTGGAACCACTGAGCTAAATCCTCAGGCCCAAACGCTGTTTTTTTTTTGGTATAGAGAATTGAATTCAGAGTCTCACACATGTAGCACATGCCAGCCTTGAGTTACACCTCCAGCCACAAATAAATCTTTATATTTATCCCTAGTACTTTCTCTGAGGCTTCAATCTGAGAAAGTACTTAAATATCTGTGAAAATAAATGAATTTACAGTATTTTTAAAGTTTAAAACTTTTTAATTGCATATAAAACTGTACATGTTTTTGAAGTGAATTAAAGGTACCTTAAAAGAGTGGTTCAACTTGTTGGTTGGAAGATTGCACAAAGAAGTTATAGCTATGCCAGGATAGATTAAAATTGCATTTAGAACAAAGGGCCCAGGAAGTCTCCATGTAATAAGTTCTAGGGCAGAGGCTGCAATTGGCCCACAGATGGATTTGTTAGGCCTGTGTGGTGTTTTAGTCTTTTTTTTGTCTTGTTTTGCAGGACTGGGAAATTGAACCCACTGCCCTGTGGATGGTAGGCAAGCACTCTACCACTGAGCTACATCCCAGTCCTCTGCATGGTGTTTTAAATAATTTTTAATTAGTTGTCAACATCTTAGAAATCAGGGTTTATCGTTTCTCTTGGAGAATCAAAAGTGGTGGCAACCTTGTACCTAATTTCCTGCCTGTTGCGATCAGCTGGATTTCAGTAGCTGCTTGTCCTGTAAATTTCTCAGAGAAGTTGGGTGTGGTGGCCCATGCCTGTAATCCTAGCGCTCAGGAGGCAGAGGCAGGAGGATCAGCAAGAGTTCAAGGCCAGCCTGGGCTACATAGTGAGATCCTGTCTCCAAAACAACAACACACAAAAAAATTTTCCCAGAGAGATTTAAAAGAAACATCTGCTTCAGAATTGAGAGAGAGAGGGTACCAGTGGTCTGAAGAATGACTCAGAAGTCTAGCTTGGCAAGTAAATGAGTTTATTAGCGGTTACTTACATAGTGGTGTATGGCTTATGGGCTGTAGTACTACTGAAGTCACCAGCCCCCCTTTGCTAAGCTATTGCTTTATTTATTTATTTTTTGGTACCGGGGATCGAACTCAGGACCTTGTGCTTGCAAGGCAGGCCTGGTGCTAAGCTATTGCTTTTGTATGGTTTTAATTAAAACAGCAAAAACAGGATCAAAGACAAGAAGAATCCTTGGGAAAAATCATGTGTACTGTGTTTCCATTCCATCTTTATCAGGAACTCAGTGGCAGGAACTCAATGGATCTCAGCAAGCACTGTCAAGCCATAGTGGTGTGCTGCAGTCTGGCACCAGCCTCTCCACTATAAAATGGAGTTACTTTGTTATTTATTTTATTTATTTATTTATTTCAGTCTTTTTTTTTTTTTTTTTGAGTTTTTTTTGAGACAGGTTCTTGCTGTGTAGTCTAGGCCAAACTGGCCTTGAACTGGTGGGGATCCTTTTGCTTCAGCCTCCTGAGTGCTGGGATTACAGGCTTGTGCCACCGTGCCAGGCTAAAATGGAGTTACTTCGAGTAGGGTTCAGAGGATCATTTGCCCTTTACTGTTGCTCCCTTTAAATGGATTATACTCTTCCCAGTCCATTACCATTACTTACCTCTGCTTCCTCTCATTTTATACCCAGACTTTCTTGCCTTTGCCTATTTGTATTACTTTATTGGCCCCTGAAGCATTGCTGCTTCAGATCTTGGCTGTCTGTACCCCAACCCACCCCATTCTCAGGTTACATAAGCAGGGAGTTTCAAGCAGCTATTTTGGGATTTCACGCTATCTTAGGTACTTATTATCCCACAGTATTTTTTTTTTTTTTGGTACCAGGGATCAAACTCAGGTCCTTGCGCTTGCGCAGCAGACCACGAAACCACTGAGCTAAATCCCCGGCCTGTATCCCACAGTATTGGTTCTCAACTGGATGTGAGTTTGTCTTCCAGGAGACATTTGGCAATGTCTGGAGGTATTTTGGTTGATATACTACTGGGAGGTAGTGCTGTTGACATCTGGTGGGTACAGGCCAGGGGTACTGCTGAACATCTTGCCTGAACAAGACAGCCCAGCACAATAAAGACTTATCTGGCCCAAAATGTCAAAAGAGAGATTCTCTGTTCTAAAGATGTGCTCTTCATATGTATTCTGCAGTCTTGAAGTTTTCTCTGATGAAGTAGAGCCTCAGGCTGGCCAGTAAGGCAGTAAGAACTCGGTAAGGTTAGGGGTTTTACCTGCTTATAGGAAATGATGGTTCTTGAGGTACATAGGGTCTCCTCTTTGGCTAGGTGGCCAGCAGTATTTTTGGTAACCTGGGTGCCCAGTATTGTAAGAAAACAGTAAAACCTTGGTTTTCAAGAATAATTTGTTTCACTCATAATCGAAAGCACTTGGTTTGTTTGGGGTTTTTTTGAGACAGGGTCTTGCTGGCCTTGAACTCACTATGTAGCCTAGGCTGGCCTTGAACTTGAAGCAGTTTTCTTGCCTAAGCCTCCCAAGTGCTCAAGTGCTTGGATTATAGACATGCACCACCACACTTGCTGGGCTCCACAAGAGCAGTAAGGGAGGGAGAGACAGAGAGACAGTTACTAGTTGTGATGATGTGACATTTGGCGTATGTACTTACATGCCTGTATTGCAAGATATCGCTTGTTTCTCAAGTTAAAATTTCTTAGAAATGTTTCCTTGTCTTGCAGAACACTTCCAGACCAAGTTAAAATCAAAGGATTGACTGTACTTGATTTCACTGCAGATGGGTGATGTTTCTGGTTTAGGTGTTGACGACATCTTACCTTGAAGCTGTCACGCTGATATAATGGCGTTATGCAGCCCAGGGCCTACTCAGAGCTGAGATTCTGTCCTCCTGAGTGTTAGTTTGCTAGGGTTTACAATGAGGAGGAGAAGGAAGGGGAAGGAGCCTGCTAGAAATGAGATAGGAATGAAGAAACACCCAGTGATCCCTGACTATCTTTCCGTTGTCTCTTGCTGTCTTGGACACAGGCCTCATCAGAGTTCTGAGTAGAAAGGATATTATTCCCTATTTTGGTCAAGTGTTGGTATGGGTAGGTAGCTTTCATGTTCTGAGAGCAACCTAAGTCTAAAGGACTGAATCTTGGTCTTGCTCAAAGACTGTAACCATGTATACATAGTTTGATTGTTCTGATAACAAGACTAAATGTATTTGTGTGATTAAAAATAAGGAATACTTTTTTTTTTTTGGTGCTGGAGATTGAATCCAGGCCCTCATGTATGCTAAGCATGTGCTCTACCACTGAGCTATACCCAGAACCTCAAGTAGAGCTGTTGCCCCAAGTAGAGCTGTTTTTTTTTTTTTTTTTCAGACGGGATCTTGATATGTTGCCATGTTGGTGCTAAATTCCTGTGCTCAATAGATCCTTCTGCCCCACCCTCCCAAATATCTGGGACTATAGGCACATGTATCTTGCCCTGCTTTAAGGTTTTTTTCTTTTTTTGTGGCACTGGGGATTGAACCAGGGACTTGTGCATCCTTAGCAAGTGCTCTACCACTGAGCTACATCTTCAGTATTTTTTACTTTACTATGAGACAGGATTTTACTATATAGCCCAGGCTGGCCTCAAATTTGTAATCCTCCTGCCTCAGCCCAAATAGTTGGGATTATAGGCATAAATCACTGTGCCCAGATTAAGATACTTTTTTTTTTGATATTGAACTCAGGTCCTTGTGCTTGCGAAGCAGGCGGTCAAACCACTGAGCTAAATCCCTGGCCCTAAGATACTTTTTTAAAAAGGCACATATTGGGCCAGGGATTTAGCTCAGTGGTTCTGCTGCCTGCCTCGTAAGTGTAAGGACCTGAGTTCGATCCCCGGTACCGAAAGAACAAAAAAAAAGGCACGTATAGCCAGGTGTGGTGGCCCAGGCCTGTAATCCCAGCACTTGGGATACTTAGGCAGGAAGATTACCGTGAGCTGGAGGCCTGCTTGGGCTATATAGTGAGTTCAAGGCCAGCCTCTATTACAAAGTGTGACCCTGTTCAAAAACAGAAAACAACAAGGGCTGGGGATTTAGCTCAGTGGTTCCGGCGCCTGCCTCACAAGCGCAAGGTCCCAAGTTTGATCCCCGGTACCAAAAAAAACACTAATTTTAAAAAGGCATGTATATTACATATACATACACATATATTCTAGGAGGTAGTTCCTGATTCTGGGATCTCCATTTGCAAAAGCTGATCACCTCTGGAATGTTGTAGGGAATTTCACTCCTAATAGACTTGGAGGATTTTTTTCTCCCTTTTTTCTTCCCTTACCTTTGTTGTTGCTGTTGCTGTGTAACATTGCACTCCTCTATCCTTGAATGCTGCTTACTAATATCCAGTCTATTTGTGGGAGGAGCTGATTTCCTTCCCCTTCCCTGTGGAAAAGGGAACCGTGACTGTCAGCGTGGTTGGGACTGTGACTGGCTGCCCAGCTATCTCTTCGTCAGGCAGAGTATGAGAGGTGCAATTCTATTAGGAAGCACATGTATTGGGCTGGGGATTTAGCTCAGTGGTTCCGGCGCCTGCCTCGAAAGCGCAAGGTCCTGAGTTCGAAACCCGGTGCCAAAAAAAAAAAAAAAGGAAGCACATGTATTATTCAACATTAGTTTGGGTTTCTTACAGCAAAAAACCTAAAGCAGCATGGTTCAAGCATTGAAGTTTATTTCTCTCATTTTTTTTTTTTTTGGTACCAAGTATCAAATTCAGGTCCTTGTGCTTGTGCAGTCTCTCATATGGTTTTGTTTTGGGTACCGGGGATCAAACTTGGGTCCTTGCACTTGCGCAGCAGGCAGCGAAACCACTGAGCTAAATCCCTGGCCCTCTCATATGTTAAAGATGGCAGGGTAGGGGCTGGGGATTTTGCTCAGTGGTTCCCGCTGCCTGCCTAGAGAGTGCAAGTGCAAGGTCCTGCGTTCGATCCCTGGTGGGGGCGGGGGAGATAGGCAGGGTGGGCTAGTAGGACTTTGAAAATCCTTCAGGGGGTGGGGTTCCTTCCTCTGTCTCACTATCACAAAGGCAGAGATACTTCCTGAGGTCTTTTTTTTGTTTTGTGAGTTTTTGGTACCCGGAATCGAACTCAAGGCCTCATGCTTGCCAGACAGGTGCTGCACCACTGAGCTACATCCCTGGCCCTTTTTTCTTTTTCTTTTCTTTTTTTTTGGTACCAGGGATTGAGCTCATGACTATGCTTGCAAGGTAGGTGTGGTACCACTAAACTAAATCCCTAGCCCCTGAGGTCTTTTTTGTTTTGTTTTGTTTTTGAGACAGGATCTTGCTTTGTAGTTCAGGCTGGTACCTGACTTCTTTTGCCCTGCCCCTAGCTTTGCCTTCTGCTGCTACATGATGGAAAACTGACTACTATCATTGAGAAAGAAGCATATGTGCATGGTGATTAAGTCAAAAGTATAAAAGGGTATACCATGGACAAAGCCTCCCTCTCTCTCCAATCCAGATCTTTTATCTCCCTCCCCAGAGGCGGCCTCACCAGCCAGGTGCTTTTGTATCCTTCCAGCTGGTCTTTTGGATCAGGCCCTACAAGGACTTCCATGAGGAGCAGCCTTCATTCATTAGGTCAGCACACAGTCATTGAATTTCCACTGTTGTGCCATATTTCCTTGAGTGCAGAGAGGAACAAATCTGTAGGAAACTTGCAGTTGGATGGAGGGAAGGAGGAGTGGAAATGGGATCTGTGCCTGGCAGTGTGGGCTGAGAGGTGTGTCGGTCTCTTCCACATTTGGGTACAGACACAACCAGGATATTGTTAGTCTTTTCTTTCCCTGTGGATGTTCATCTTTTTGTCTCCCTCCATTTGTTCCCTTCTATCTTTCCTTTTCTCTTTTCTCTCTCCTTCCCTTCCTCTCTCTCTCCTCCCTCCTATCTGTTTTCTTGGTATTGCATTATCCTTGCCAGTCTTTTTCTCAAAAGTTTGTGTCTCTTTTGTGCTTCTTTTTGTCATTCTGCTTCCTTCCTCTGCTTATTTGTGGTTTCTGTTCCTGTTACTAAGGGCTTGTATGTTCTTTGACTTGCTGTGGTTTCTGACTCTTAGAGTAGCCTTCCACTATTGGATTGATTTGGTCTCTTGTATTTCAACTCCACTTTCCTGGGAGAGACAATCTAATAGGCCTGGCTTTTGGTTCAGGGTCTGGCTCCATCTGTTATGATATAGGAAGGGAACAATTCCCAAGCAAAGATTGGAAAAGTACCTCAGAATAGCTTACTGTACAGAACAGAGGATTACTGGTGACTGTTAATGACCTATGTTGGCTTAGCCCACACAGATCTTTGATTAGCAGAGTAGGTCACTGGGAAGACCTCCCAGTAGCATGCATTCCTTTGGGTTTCTTCTCTCATTTGACCTCTATGCCACCAGCCCCCACCTCAGGATTGACAGTGAGCACCTGTGTTATTTGCCAGTGTATAGAGTAAAGCTCTTGAAGCATGTGAAGGTCATTCTGCCATAAGTGATTTTTTTTCACAGCTGGCTCTGGTGCTGCTCTCCTTTTGAGTGGAAGAAGTTTCATCTTTCTGACAGTTTCCTTGGCTCAGACAATTGGCTGTTAAGTCAAAGCCATCACTACCTTGATTCCAACCAGAGTTCATCAGTTCCCCTGTTTGCTTGGCAGTGAGCTTAAGAGCACACTATACTTTTGTTGCCTCCTGAGAATTTGTGATCTTTGGGAAACAAAGCCCAAACACCCAAGAAGAGACCTACTTGAGACAGGTCTCCACTGGACCAAAGCATTAAACACTAACTGCTCTGCAAAGTGGGGATGCTATTGGGTTCAGAGGAGTGGGATCTCAGGGGAGGCTGGCTGGTGTATTTGGAGAAGGATTTGAGAGAGAGTAGGGGCTAAGATAGACACTGGAATATAGTACTAGGGATTGAACCTAGGGCTTTCACACTAAGCTGTATCTCCAGAATTTAAAAGACTTTTTTGTCCTGAGACAGTGTCTCACTAAGTTAGTCAGGCTGGGCTTGAACTTGGAATTGAAGGACTTTTTTTGGTAGTGTATCTGGCATAAATAAGGAAAGGAGAGGTCCGGCTGAGAGAGTGCAGAATGGGTAGGAGCAGGTGGAAGTACTCTAGTGGATGGTTGATGCAGTACTGGTGATGAACCCAGGGCCTCACACATGCTAAGCAAGCATTCTACCACTAAGCTACTTGCTCAGACTTTTTAATTTTATTTTAATTAATTAATTAATTAATTAATTTTTTGTGCCAGGGATCGAACTCAGGACCTTGTGCTTTCAAGGCAGGCACAGCACCACTGAGCTAAATCCCTGGGCCTGTTTGTTTTTGAGACAGGGTGTGGCTATGTAGTTCAGGTTGTCCTTGAACTCACTGTGTAGCCCACTCTGGCTGCAAACACATGCTGATCCTCCTGCCTCAGCCTTTTGAGTACAGGGATTATAGACATGAGCCACCATACCTGGCTTTTTTTTTTTTTTGGTACCAGGGATTGAACTTGGGACCTTGTGCTTGCAAGGCAGGCGACAGAACCACTGAGCTAAATCCCTAGCCTTTATCTTTTATTTTTTTGAGACAGGGTTTTGCTAAGTTACCCAGGCTGGGATTCTCCTGCCTCATCCTCTCAGTAGCTAGAATTACAGGCATGCCCTCCCTTATTCATGCCCGATATATACACAAAAGAATTGTCCTTTCATTCTTCCACTGCTATCTCCACTAGCAACACCCACTCCCATCATCTAGCTCAGCCCCTGGCCCCTGTGAAAACCTCCAAATGTAAGTCATCCCCTCCCTTAGTTTTTGGCAGGCTCCAAAAGACTTTGTGATAAATATGAGGTCTACAAAAAGTTCGCTGTTTGGAGGCTTGGGACAGTCAGAGGTGTCATTGTGTTCCTTCTTCCCAAGCCTCATCCTTTGATCCCTATGGATCAAAGCAGACCTTTTCTTAGCAGGAGCCAAGTGCTAGGACCTTGGTGGGCATGGTGGTATATACCTTTAATCTCAGCACTTTGGGAAGTTGAGGCAGTAGTATTGCAGGTTAGAGCCCAGCCTTGGCAAATTAGCAACTTAGCAAAACCCTGTTTCAAAACAAAAAATAAAAGAAGGGCTGGAGATGTAGCAGCCTGGGTACTTTAGCAAGACCCTGTCTCCAAGTAAAAAGTAGTAAAAGAGCTGGGGAGGTAGCACAGTGTGAAGACCCTGAATTTAGTACTCAGTATCAAGCCAAATGTGGTGGGGAACACCTGTAATCCCAGCACCTGGGAGGCTGAGACAGGAAGATCGCTGGGAGTTTGAGGCCAGCTTGGGCTATATAACAAGACCCTGTCTTGGGCAGGGGATTTAGCGCAGTGGCACTGTGTCAGCCTCAAAAGCACAAGGTCTTGAGTTTGATCCCCGGTACCAAAAGAAAAGAAATATTACTCAGTATTGGGGTTACAGAAGGGCTAGGATCTCATCATAGGGCCCCAATGTCACTGAGGTGAGTGAGGACCTAGGCTTAAAGGCAGCCTGGGGAGGACTCACTTCTCCATGGCCTTCACTGAGAATTTACCTCATTCATTCCTCTGTTTTCCTCTCCCCCACGCCCCTGCCCCCTTGTGGTACTGCGGATTGATTGCCTTCACATTGAGCTACATCCCTAGACCTTTTTTATTTTATATTTTGAGACTTGGGGTCTCTCTGAGTCATTAAGTTACTCAAGCTGGGCTTGAACTTTCAATCCTCCTGCCTCAGCCTCCTAGAGTGCTGGGGTTATAGGCGTGTACTACCACACCTGGGTTTAATGAGTATTTCTTGTCCCCACCATCTGATGTGGCCATAGAGAGGTCTTTGCCTCTTTGAGTTTGGAATCTGGGGAGTGTGGGTGGGGAAGAATGAGTGCGATGAGGTCAGTCATTCTTAGGTCTGGAGAGAACTTCCAAAAATGGCTCTGGCAGTCAGAATGTGTGAATATGTGTTCATGCATGCCTTTATATTTTTGAATGTCAGTAGTGTTGGGATGACCATGAGTGCTATCAGCTAGCAGATTTTCCTGTGTGGTTCTCACTGGTCCATTATTCCCTCTAACTTAGGCAGAAAGGGCAGAAGTGGTGTTTTCTATAAACAGAGGTTGAGACTCTGTGCCCTCGGCTCAAGCCTGCTGGTGACTTTATGGTTTTCCTTCTAGGTCTGCTGACATTTGTGAACTGTGCCTATGTCAAGTGGGGCACACGAGTACAGGACACATTCACTTATGCCAAGGTCCTAGCGCTCATTGCCATCATTATCATGGGCCTTGTTAAACTGTGCCAGGGTAAGAGGGGCCCAAGGTGGGAAGAAGGGTGGATGTCCCAAAGAGTTACTCTGATTTCCTGAGGAGGGTATGGGGATTTCACTGGGTTACTGCTTAGGTCTTCTTGTGTATGTGTTGGAATGTATCAGTTAAGCGTGAGAGATGTCCATGAATCTCTTTGTGGGCTTCGTGAGCCAGGCAGGGTTGGACATGTCAGGCCCTCTCTCAGGGGATCTTCCATTTGTGGTGTCTGGGATCATTGCAGGAAGCCAGCCAAGGGCCTACAAGCTCTTGAAACTTGGCTCATAACTGGGTCGCAGAAGTCATCTGGGGGTTACAGTGGCTTCTGGTTTTGGTCTGTGACTGCCAGCAGCAAGTAGGAAAACTTGATCCCTTGACCCTCCTATAGAGGGGTGGCAGGTTGTTTGTGTGTGTGTGTGTGTGTGTGTGTGTGTGTGTGTGTGTGTGTACTGGAAATAGGATGTAGAAATGGGTGGTTATTTTACAGTCTACTTTTCATCTGGCCTTGGGTTCAGCATTCCCTTCCAAAGTCAGCTCTCAACAAAATACTAGAATAATGTGAAATTGGCAGTCTTTCTAGGATGTTGGCTTTCAAAAAGCTTTTCATTCCTAGGTCAAAGCAGACTGGTAGTAAGGGTAACAAGATCATCTGAGTCCTTAAAAAATCCTAGGGAATCTTTAGCCAAGGGCATCTTCCTTATTTAGAAACAGCTGTGTTTATAAATCACCTGGGGAGGTGAGACCTATTGGATCACACTCTAAGAAGCTGTGCTTTTTTACCACTGAGGTGCTGGGGATTGAAGCCAGGGCCTCATTCGTGCTAGGCAAACCCTTTGCCACTGAGTTACACCCTGCTCCCAAAGCTGTGCTTTAGTAAAGTGCTTTGGGTGATTCTTAGGCAGGTGGTCCAGGACCTTTGTGCACTCATGCTGAGTAAGTGCAGCCAGCCATCTGGATGTCCCTGGAGTCTTGGCTTTTGGAGTAACCCTTCCTCCAGGATCTGTGCCTCAGGAAACCATTGTTCTGTCTAGTGACTAACACCCTGGCTGATGGGGTCTCTATTTTCCCTTTTCTTGCTATACACCCAGCCCTTTTATGACCCTAGAGAGCTAGGTCTAAGCTTTCTCCAGGGGGTGATGATAACAAGTTTCTTTTCCTTCTTTTCTTTTTTGATACCGGGGATCAAACTCAGGACCTTGCAATTTCGAAGCAGGCACATTTATGCTGAGCTAAATCCCCAGCCCCTTAATTTCCTTAGAAGTCTGAGTCTTAGCCAGGCATAATGGCACACCTGTAATCCCAGCACTCTGAGAGGCTGAGGCAGGAGGATCACAAGTTTGAGTCTAGCCTAGGCAAGTTAACGTAGTGAAACCCTGACTAAAAAAGGGCTGTGGATGTAATTCAGTGTAAAGGCCCTGGGTTTAATTCCCTAGTAGCCCCAATCCCCCACCACAACACAAACAGAAACCCCTAAAAGGGGGTTTGTGTCCAGAATGTCTGTTTCCTGGCAGCTAGGTGCTGCCCCCCTGGGCTTTCAGGTGTGCAGTCTCTTGAGTCCTCTAAGGAGAATGACAGGTTCTTTGGTTTCCTTGGAGGGTAAAGGTGGCCCAATGAGAGATAAGAAGACCTCAGTTCTATAGCTTGCAGTTTCCTGCCCCACCTACTGCAAGTAAAGCAGCAGAGTCCTCTTCATGAGACTGATAAACATAAGCAACCAAGTTGTGCAGTGATGTAGACCAAGACTGCCGGGAAGTGTGATTGTTAATGGAAAGTGAATCCTTCACTGCTATAACACCAGTTTATGGTGTTATAAAAATTAGGTGGAGGCTGGGCATGGTGGCCTATGCCTATAATCCCAGCACTTTGGGAGGGAGAAGCAGGAGGATCACAAGTTTGAGTCCAACCTGGGCAACTTAGTGAGACCTTGTCTCTTAATAGATAGTGAGAAGGCCTTGGGTTTAATCTTTAGCACCAGGAGAAAAAAAAGGTAGATCTGTGGCCTGCTGTGAAGTCACTTGCAGGAAAAGAAATTCCTTAGCACTTTGGAAGAAGTGTTGTTACATCAAAAGGCAGCCAGGAATGCATTTAGTTTTTGGCTGTTGTCTAGTTTCGCTAAAGCATGTTAATTTTCCTGAGGGAATGGTGGGGAGGGATAAGTACAAGGAGTTGATGGTGGTTGTTCTTTTGGTATTAAATGACTATTTTTTTCTTCCCCTTGCCCTATTGTTTTTTCTTTCTTTTCTTGCCCTTCTTTGTCTTCTTTCCCTTGTTACTTTTTTTTTCATCTTCCCCACTTCTCCTTTAACCTCTTCTTTCTTGAACCCCCCCTAATTTTGCCCCCACAGGACACTCTGAACACTTTCAAAACGCCTTTGAGGGTTCCTCCTGGAATGTGGGAAACCTCTCTCTTTCCCTGTACTCTGCCCTCTTCTCTTACTCAGGTTGGGACACCCTTAATTTTGTAACAGAAGAAATCAAAAACCCAGAAAGGTAAAGGCGAGATCACACTCTCATTCCCCAACTTGGCTGGAACTCCTGCTGATAGTGGGCACACTTTCTCCCTCTGCCTCTCATCCTCTATTTCTCCCTACTCCCCCTTCTCCAGTTAGGAGGGGGTTGGGGCTAGGATGGGAGTGAATTAAAGTGGGAAAGCCCTTGGCTTTCACCCTTATGTTCACAGTGGAGGGTCCTCAGGGTCCTTCCTAGAGGAGACGTCCGTGGGCAGCAGCAGACCCAGCTGGGGCTGAGGTGTCAGGACCTTGCACTGTGGTGCTTAGACTGTACCCTGGGGAACCTGAGCTGCTTCTGGCCAGCAGGGTCCCCAGCCTGGCCTCTAGTTCCCAAAAATCTTTGCATTTGTCTTGATATCATAGATTCAGGATTATGAAATCTTGTGGGACCTTGTTGGCCCTACTGTGGTGAGGATTAAGTATTGTTAATGAGCTATCTTTAATGGGAAAGCTCTCTCTCCTGCAGTAGATACAGCCCAGGGGCATGGGATGCATACCCACCTTAGGCTACAAGAGGAAGATGGTCTTGTCTCAAAGACCTGGAGGCCAGTGAACTGTTAAATGTTAGGAAAATACCAATGGAGACGAAGAACTGTGATCCCCAGGAGAGGTTGATTCTAGGTAGTCCTATGTTACTTGTCCTGACAGAAACTTGCCCTTGGCTATTGGGATCTCTATGCCAGTTGTGACGCTGATCTATATCCTGACCAACGTGGCCTATTACACAGTGCTGAGCATTTCAGATGTCCTTAACAGTGATGCAGTAGCTGTGGTGAGTCTCTTGGGATCCTCATTTGTGCATCATCTCATGTTACTTAGAAATCCTGAATGGGCCAGTCTCTCTCTGCAGCCATTGCAACTCTGGAGTTCAACGGGATGGGTCTCGGTCAGGGGGTGGGCTCCTCAGTAGTGACTGTATTTGTTCTAAGAGGATTAGAAATCCTTGTCTGGGTTGATTGTGCCTTTTGTGCTCTGCCCCTAGACATTTGCTGACCAGACGTTTGGCAACTTCAGCTGGATCATCCCCATTGCTGTTGCCCTGTCCTGCTTTGGGGGCCTCAACGCATCTATCTTTGCTTCATCAAGGTACTGTATCTCTGCTTTACTGATAATTGACTCTGACATTCATTTCTCTGGAGCTCCAGACTTAAGAGCTTCTCTTTTCCCGTCTCCCTCACATGGGTAGACAGTGTGTGTATATGTGCCTTTCTCTAAACATCTGTGTGTGACATGAACACAGACTGTAAAGGGTATAAGGGAGGAAGGCTACAACTTGTAGTAGTGGCTCTGAAGGTCACCAGGTTTTAGGCTCCTGGTGGGTTTTACTGCAGCTCTATAAATAACTGAGCACTTAGTGTGTACCAGGTACCAGTGCTATGAGTAGGGTGACTCAGTCTCTCACTCCACAGAAAACACTGCAGCCAAAAGTAGGCTCCTCCTCTCCTCTCTGCAGAGACCTGTCTACAAGATCACTTATCCATCCTGTTGTTGCAGAGGAAGTAGCAGATCCACCTTTTCAGGGGTTCTGCACTTTCTCTTTTTCAGCACTTTGCTTCATTATTTTGCCCTTCTCTTTGGTAGATGTTCGCTTGAAGTCAGCTCTCCCCAAGCTTCTCTTCTTTCCACTTATGGAAGTCACAAACAGCTTTTCTATCTCCCCTTTTCCTCTTACTGGATTCACTTAGTGTGTGTCTGGTGCTGGGGATTGAACCCAGGGCCTTACACATGCTAAGCATGTGCTCTGCTACTATGCTACACACCCCACTTCTGGGTGCTCTTCTTGAGAGAGTAATCTACATTTCAACTTTCATTCATTTTCTGTTATAATTTGGCTTCTGTTACTTGAAAAATATTATTAAGGGTACTTTCTTCTTAGCCTGTTTTTAGTCCTTATTCTTTGAAGCAAGAGATATATTTTCTTTCTGAAATGATTCACAAGGTTTCTGTGACATCTGATTTTTTTTTGTTTTTTGTTTTTTGAGACAGGGTCTTGCTATGTAGTTCAGGCTGGCCTTGAACCCACTATGTCCCTCAAACTCATCACAATCCTCCTGCCTCAGCTCTCTAAGTACTGGGACTAGAGGTGTGCACCATCACATCTGGCAACATCTGATATTTTATTTTTATTTATTTATTTAATTTATTTTTGGTACCGGGGATTGAACTTGGGTCCTTGTGCTTGCCCAGCAGGCGGCGAAACCACTGAGCTAAATCCCTGGCCCTGCATCTGATATTTTAGAAGGCTTCTCCCCTTCCCTTTTTTTCCCCTCCCCTCCTCTTTTCTCCCCTCTCCTCTCCTCTTCCTGTAGTGGTGCACGCCTGTAATCCCAGGACTTGGAGGCTGAGGCAGGAGGATTGGTGTAAATTCAAGGCCAACCTGGGCTCCATAATGAGTTCAAGGCCAGCTTGAATTACAGAGTGAGACCCTGTCTCAAAAGAAACAAAACAAAACAAAACAAAAATATGGCTGTTCTTTTCTTCTCTCCCTCCTCCCCTCTCTTTTCTCCTTCCCTTCCTTTTCTTTCTACCATTCTGGGGATTGAAACTCAGACCCTTGCACATGCTAGGCAACTGAGCTACACCCTGGCCTCTGGATGACCTTCTGTAAAAAGCCATCATGTTTCTGTGAATTTGTGGAATGGCAGAGTGGGAATACCCCTGGTGGGATGGATTGGGATGCAGTAGGTGATAGCAGGGTTCAGCATCTGTGAGATGTTGGTGAGGTATCTGAGAGAAGAGAAGGGGAATTTTTTTTTTTGGTACCAGGGATCGAACTCAGGTCCTTGCGCTTTTGAGGCAGGCGGCGGAACCACTGAGCTAAATCCCCGGCCCATGGGGAATGTTTATAGAGGATGGTAAATTCCATCAATTAGAGCTTGGGGTATCAGTGGATAAGAGTGGGGTGAGGCCTTCCCAGGAAGTGGAGAGGTACCCATGGTTGAAGAGGGTTGAAATGCCTGTGAGTATATGAGTAACAGGCTGGGCATGCATAGAGCCTGAGAGATTGTCCCCTCCTTTTTTTCTGGGACTCTGAGCATAATTTGTCTGAGTGAGGAGTGTGGCTAAGTGGCTGAGTGTGAGAACCCTGCTGACACATTTCTTATCCTTCCAGGTTGTTCTTTGTGGGCTCCCGCGAGGGCCATCTCCCAGACCTTCTGTCCATGATCCATGTTGAGCGTTTTACACCCATCCCTGCTTTATTGTTCAATGTAAGCCCTGCTGTGGGAGGTCTGGGCACTGTAACAGGGACCCCGAGAAAGGTTACTACACGGTTTTAAAAAACAGTTCATTATATTTTTTGTGGTGCTGGGAGAAGTGCTCTACCACCAAGCTACACTCGCAGCCTACTTTTTCCTCGTCTCTTGCAGAATAGACTTGTTTCAAATCCTTTGTTGATAATCGGGGGAAAAGATGGGGAGTAATTCTGTTCTTAAAGTTTAAACAAATCTATCCTTGTCCCAGGACTATGGTTCCTGACCTGTGTCCTCTAGGATTCTCCCCTCAGCCCCCAAGGACAAATTCTGTCATACTTTCTCCACAGAGGGTATGAATCCATTTTTCTATTTACATCTAAAGCCCTAGGGTGATGGGATGGCTCTGCAAGCATTTCCTCCATTTGTATGCCAGGTCTAAGCACCTCCTGGGGCACAGTATCATTCAGGTTGCATTGAAGGCTGCCCTGTCTGCCATCAGAAGGGGAGAGGAGTCTGCCTTGTTACAGAAGTGCTTGTAATAAGAGGGAGGCATTGAGTGTAGCAGACGGAGAGATGCTGACTTGAAGGTTAATGTGAGGAATGGACCTACTAGATGCCTAGGCTCACTAGAAACCAGTGGTAATCTGGTGAAGCCATGTCAGATCTGACAGCCTGCTGGCTGGTGAAGTCTCTGGGTGGGCTGGTGGTGCCAGTGGTCACTCCTTCTCTGCACTCCATTCCTCTCTGACAGTGCACTATGACGCTCATCTACCTCATTGTGGAGGATGTTTTCCTGCTCATCAACTACTTCAGTTTCAGCTACTGGTTCTTTGTGGGCCTCTCTGTTGTCGGACAGCTCTACCTTCGCTGGAAAGAGCCCGAACGGTCCCGGCCCCTCAAGGTTAGTGGCTCTGTGCAGAGTAGGAGGGGTGGGTCCTCTCCCCAAGGGGCCTTGGCCATACTCTGTTCTCTCACCCCACCCTACTTAATATTTCATTCCTCCTCCTTTTCAGCTGAGCCTCTTTTTTCCCATCGTGTTCTGCATATGCTCCATGTTTCTGGTGATTGTGCCTCTCTTCAGCGATACCATCAATTCCCTCATTGGCATTGGAATCGCCCTCTCCGGGGTTCCTGTGTACTTCATGGGTGTTTACCTGCCAGAGTCCCGGAGGCCACTCTTTGTTCGGAAAGTCCTGGGTGAGCTCCTCTTTGCCCTGTAACTCACTGGTTGTGTGCCCACAGAGGTTAACAACTTCCTTTGCCCTACTCATGATTTTCTGAAGGATCAGACCTGGCTGCCCCACCAGACTTCTCTTTTGATCTTGACATGATCCACTTTAGTTATAACTTTTTTTTTTTGGTACCGGGAATGGAACTCCAGACGTTGCGCTTGCAAGGCAGGCGGAGGAACCACTGAGCTAAATCCCTGGCCCAGTTATAACCTTTGTGTACTGTTTCGGGGTCAAAGCACTCCCTCCTGAGAGTAGTCTACCTGAGAAGACAAGCAGTCATACCTCAGAGGCTATCTGGGGATGGAACGGAGGATAGTGGGGCTTACTGGAGCTGAGGGGCAAAGCCTGGCTCAGGGTGTCCAAGACACGGATGGGAGGGAGCCAAAGATGTGCTTTCAGCCTTCTGTGTTCAGGCTGGGGCAGTTGCTAAATCTGCTTGGTAAATCCTGTGCTTTTTTATTTTCATTTAGCTACTATCACCAGAGTCACCCAACACCTTTGCTTTTGTGTCCTGACTGAGCTAGATGTAGCTGAAGAGACAAAGGTTGAGAGGAAAACTGACTAGAGGCCAGAGGTGACATCCCCCAAGATCCGGAAGGCTGGCCACTGGTGGCCACAGCCGTCAAAGTCCAGATACCTGAATTAAAGGAGCTTGTTGACTCACATTCTATAAGGGGGCTCAGGGACAGGGCTCGTTCATTGGTAAGCTATGGGAGGATGCTCAGGGTTGGGGCCAGTCTGAAGGTGGGGATCTCAGGAAGGAGGGGAGGTTGGGGAGCAGGGGAATGTTGTTTTCCTCCTGGTGGATAAGGGCAATCCTGACAAACACTTGGTAAATGAAGTGGGGGAAGGAACGCTAAGTTGATGACTAGGGCTGGTGGTTCACAACGGTTTGAAGTTTGAACCAGGAGTCTACACAGGGGCTACTTTTGGGGAAGTTTTCCTCTGATCAGGTCCAACCACCTGACTTACAATGCTACCGTTTCTTTAACTGGCTCAAAATTCTTCCCTGGAGAGAGGGTTGTATGCCTTTATTTCTTTGGAAGGATGGACAGCAAAGTTTTATTTAACCAATATGGGAACCCTGTTTCTCCCATTTTCTGAAATCTTCAAGAGGAATGCTTGTCTTGGAACTTCACACTTTTTTTTTTTGATAATCCAGTATTTTCTTTTTTTTTTTTTTCTTGGTACCGGGGATCGAACTTGGGACCTTGCAAGGCAGGTGCCGGAACCACTGAGCTAAATCCCCGGCCCTTCACACTCTTAACAGTACTCACGATGGGAGGAAATCTTTTCAGGGTCTCAACAGTGCCCACTGAAGGTCCCTCTTATCAAAGTTGACCTCTTGTTTCTGGGTTCATATGCTTAGAGGTGCAGCATTTCATTGTGTACAGATTATCCATCTCCTCGAGGAGGTCCTTCCTGCCTCACTGAGTTTGGTTTGATCTTATTTGTACTTAAAGTCTTTAAGGAAGAAGGAAAGTTTCTGGCTCCATAACAAGCTGGTCTTGGCCACCAACTGCACCCTTTCTAGCTGGAACCCTGGTGCTTCAGTGGAGGGCATGGTCCTGAAACAGGCTGCGAAAAACCTCACTGCTCCAGCTGAGAAGCAGCAGCTTTGCAACTAAGTGGACATGCTGTGACTGCCACCAAATTCAAACTCCTCTATTCCATTATTTGTTAATCCAGAACACCAATTCTGTAAAACATTAGTGTTCATTTGATTATAGGATACAATAGGCTATGTTTAAAAATTCAAAGTACCCAAAATTGAGATTTTTCTACCTCCAGATATGATTCTGACAACAGACTTTGTGTTGAATTTCACACAACTTCTGTTGAGTCTTAGCTGTTACATCATTAATATGTAGATCAACATGTTACTAGTACCTGACTCAGGTCCAACAAGGACAGATGAACAAATTTATGAGTCAGAAGTCTAGTAATACTATTTTTTTTTTTTTGGTACTGGGGATCGAACTCAGGACCCTGCACTTTCGAGGCAGGCGGTGGAACCACTGAGCTAAATCCCTGGCCCTAGTAATACTATTTTGAAGGATAATCCTTTATTTTATTGAGATGTTAGGTCTTTGTTCTAATTGATAGCAAGTAAATCTCTGGTTTCTGGTAGGGACATTAAGAGTGCTGTAATATTCTGGAATTCAGGTGAATCACCTGAAATTTACCATCCGTGAGTTTGAAGAACATCTCACTGACCCAAGTCATCAAATACTTGTTCCTCTCTGTAAGGGCAGGTTTAAGGGACTGCTGTGCAGACCCAAGCAAGCCCACCCTGGTGCTGGAAGTAGTTATTTTATTTTCTGAAAAACCCACACCAGGCTGTATCCTCTTTTCTGTCCTGGGTACCAGGCTTTGTTTACACTCCTAGCTACTCCTAGCTGCCTTAGTGTGAATTATAGTAGTGTACTCCTGCTGGCCTTCCCTTGCCAGAGGCCTGATGGGGCTGCAGTCTCAGGAAGAGCTTGGTACTTGTGGGACTTCCATTTTCTTCCTGTGGACATCAGTGCAGACCCCAGGAGAAAGGCTACTTCAATCTCAATCTGGATGCTCAGCTGACTGTAAGAATGGAAGCAACTACTTTTGGTGCTCAAGCTGGGCCACCAGGTCAGGCCAGAGCAACAAGTTTGGCTATATGGAGCTTTCCTTCATGGGCAGGATGGCTGCACTGGCTTGTACAACAGTCCATTTTGGACCCAGAAGAACCTGCTGGCTTAGTATACTCCATGGACAACTTATCCTTAGGTTTTGGAATTGGTCAATAGTAAAGACAAGGGCTATGAGGCAATCTCCTCTTCTGACCATTCTTCACCAAACTGGTCTGTCACAGATAAGGGAGCAACCCTGGCCATATTATTTGCTCAATAAAGATATGGGGGAACATGGTCACAGTTGCCTTTGGTTTAGGGTGTGCATCTGTGAGAACATAAGAGGGACATTCCTACTGTCATGGGTTTGGGATTTGTGTAGCAAATTCTTGCCTGATGACAAGGAGTCTTACGCAAAGGCTGACTTGCCTAAACTATATAAACAAGATTCCTTTCTGAGCCAAGTTGGCACCCATCCCAGGGCTCCTCTGGAGCTAATCCTTAAAGCAGAATGTGTTGGTTTTGAGGATCCCTGACCCTGGCTATAACATTCTCTACCCTATAACCAGCTGATCTCAGGAATCTGCTGCCCCCCAGTGGCTTCTATAGTAGGAGAAACAAAGGCCTCACTACAGAGATGCCCCATACTTGCTTAGTGAGCAATGTCATCTCTCATTACTGGATGCTAACAGCATTCTTTGCCTCTGGGGTGGATAGACTTCTTTCTTTTCTTTTTTTTGGTACTGGGGATTGAACTCGGGTCCTTGTGCTTTTGCAGCAGATGGCAAAACCACTGACCTAAATCCCCGGCCCTGGGGCGGATAGACTTCTCCCATGAACCCTTCTGTGGGAGGAAAGCCAGACTCCCTAAAGCACTCAAGCTTCACGGCAGAATTAATTCCCACCAAGTTTTTGTCTCTTTTAATCCAGTGTGGTAATAATCCCTTTTGCTATGGTACAGTTTGTACCTTTTTGCACTGAGCAGTTTGTGAAGTTGTTGGCCCTCTAATGTTGGCAAAACTCATGAACATATAAATAGTGGCCAACACATTTACAATGGCAGAGTGGTTTTTAATCATTGGTTTCTGTGCCTACAAAAGAGACGAATATGACTAGTATTAGACGTTAAGTTGTTGCTTATTACTTGCAACACTGAATTGTACCTTTGTGAATACTTACAATTTGGCTAACAACTCCATGCAGATATGAACTAATGTAAAGGCTTACAAAAAGGAGATAAGGGCCGGGGATTTAGCTCAGTGGTTTTGCCACCTGCTGTGCAAGCACAAGGACCCAAGTTCGATCCCTGGTACCCGCCCCCCCATACAAAAGGGAGATAAAATGAAAGAATAGGTGGAAGTAAGACAGAGTAGTAGAGATGGGACAAAGGCTCCTCCCTAATTCATTTTTCCATGTGACAGTTGGAGACTGAGTCTCACAAGCATATCTCAAATCAAAGGTTCTGTGTTGCTCCCCTACACTTGTGTTGCCCACTACAGTAGCTATCACTTTCATGCAGCTGAATTAAAATGAAATCAAAGCTGGGCATAGTGGAACATGCCTGTAATTCCAGGACTCAGGAGGCCAAGGCAGGAGTATTGTTACAAGTCCAAGGTCAGCCTGAACCAGGGAGACCCTGTCTCAGAACAAAAAAAAATAATTACTGTTTTTCAGTTGTACTAATGAGATTGTAAATGTCGATAGCTACATGCAGCTAAATGGCTACTATTGCACAGTGTAGATATAAAACATATCCCTGTAGAAAGTTCTACGGGATATGGGTGGGGGAGGGATAAAATTTATTTTTAATTCAGTTAGGACAGCTGGGGTTTGTAAAGGAGTAGGGAGAGAATTTGCTAACTAAAGAGATACAAATTCTGGTAACAAGACTGGTTCTGTTGACAGTATAGTCCACCTTCCATATCCAAGGACTCTGCATTCCTGTATTGAAACAACTGTGGCTGGAAAATACTTGGGGTGAAAATTGCATCTGTATGACACATGAACAGGTTTATTTTTTCTTGCCATTATTCCCCAAACAATATGTATATAACAGTTACACAGCATTTATATTGTATTAGGTTTTATAAATAATCTGGAGATCACGGAGTATGCAGAGGACGTGCAAGGATTCTGTGAAAATACATCATTTTATACAATGGACTTGAGAATCTGTGGATGTTGGTATTCACAGGAGGTCCTGGAACCAATCACTCAAGGGATGATTATAGTTTAATTTTGGTGAGTGATATGAATAGTAAACATTTTTTGAATAGAAAGCCATGTTCAGGATGTGCTTTCTTTTTCCTCTCAAGTCCTTACTAAGGTTAATTCTGAAACATCTGCCTTTTTTTGGTGGGGTAAAAGTATAGTAGAAAAACACCTAAGATACTCAGATTTAAAGATTTTGAGCTGGTTGGTGGTGCATGTCTATATTCCCAGCACTCGGGAGGCTGAGGCAGGAGGATCAGCATGAGCTGGAGGCCAGCTTTGACTACATAGAGAGACCCTGTCTCAAGAAGCCAAAAAAAAAAAAAGTTTTGAAGGAATTGCCTGTTTCCATGTTCAAAAGTAGTTTTATTAAACAGAGTTAACACATTCATGCATACTATTTTTTGGGCACCACTGCCAAAAGAAGACAGGAATCTTTACAACCATTATCAGAGTATGAGGCCAGGAGGCAAGATAGCTGTTAACACCTCCCACATAAGCTGTTACTATCTAGACTGCTGCTGCAAGGGACCTACCAAAGCCCTCCTAGGTGCCCATTATCAAAAGGAATGGGCTTATTCTAGCAGCAGGCAGTTGGTGGTAAGGGAAACAGAATCTTACTGCAATGAAACCAAAGCCTCTCCGCCCCTTTTTGCTTTGGCATAGAACTAGAATGCCAGGAACAATGCCTAGGTGAGGAAGTGAGAGGAATTTGCCATTTTACAATTTTTTCCCCAGATTGTATAGTCACTTTTGATTTGAGACCAGGGGCCCCTACTGTGAGTGGCAAGGATTTACTCCATTAGCTTAAGTTTTCAGTGTGCTGGGATGGTACTGTTGGGTTTGCTTTTCCATTCTATCTCTTTAGCTAGGAATCCTAAGAGGATGTCACCATGCCAGTTAACTCTAAGCACAGAGCCCTCTTGGGCCTGTGATAAAACCTCATGGCCGGGCCGGGGATTTAGCTCAGTGGTTTTGCCACCTGCTGTGCAAGTGCAAGGACCCGAGTTTGATCCCCAGTACCAAAGAAAAAACAAAACAAAACAAAAACCTCATGGCCATTACAAGGGCATCAGTCTGAATCCAGGTCCTGGAGGTTGTCATAGCCAAACTCCTTCTGTATATCCAAAGGATACTTGCACCAAACCTGTCGCCTGCTGCCTCCTTCTTCCTCACTGAGGCTGTCATAGTCATCAGAACCTAGAAGAAGACACCAGCAATGGACTCTTACTGTATGATTTTATAGGCTACCAAAGAGCCCTTTCCTTTCTGAAAAAGGTTTTTTGTTCTCCATTTAAAAATACTTGCTTAATAAAGAAAATTTGGAATATAGAACTTCTTTCTTTCTTTTTTTTTTTAAAAAAATTATATTTCCACCATCTAAACAAAGTTAACACTGGCAGATTCTGTCATTTACCTCTATAGGATTTTATTCCATTGAGTAACTGTTCCTTTATTATAAGACATCAGGAAATGATTTTCGTTGGCTACACTTAGAGGAATGTGGTCAGTCACCAGAGAAGCTGGGTTGTTCTTCCTCCAGGTACCATGCCTGTACTGCATCTTTCTCAAAACAGGTGGGCCAGGCATGGTGGCATATGCCTGTAATCTCAGGACTTGGTAGGCTGAGGCAGGAGGATTGCTGAGAGTTTGAGGCCAGCCTGGACTATGTAGTGTCTCAAAAACCAAAACAAAACTAAAGAAACAAAAAACAGCTGGAAATGCAGTAGTCTTTTGAGAGGTTAGGTAACTCATGCAAACCTTAGGCCTACCTCCTGGTGAGCCTAATAATTTCGTGATGGAAGTAGGGAAAGGACGAAAGTCTATATGTTTTACTTAATCCCAGTCACTGAAGTTGGTGCAGTATTGTCTTATTTCCTGGGGAGAAAATAAGGCTCAGTGAAGTAATCTGCATAAGACCCAAGTAGGCTATGACAGAACTAAGGATCTGAACCCCACACCTGACTGACAGATTCCCAGCAGTTCCTCTAGAAACACTGCTCAGTGGCAGAGAAGGGAGGCAAGCTGACATATTGATTATGCTGTCACCTCATCTTGGATCTTAGCAGTCCCTCCCATCTAGGCTGCCACTCACCTCTGGCATCTTTCTCTCCATCACTGCTCTCCTCTTCTGGGTATTCATTGCGCCAATTATTCTCACTGTTCTCATCATCTTCATCTTCGTAAGTGTCTTCTGGTTGCTCATCATCATTCACCTGCACATCTCAACAGAGACATGAATCTTAAGTCAAAATGCTCTCTGGGGTAAGATGTTAGCATACTAGCCTGGGGAGATTCGGGTAAAGGGGCCATGTGGATAAGAAAGCAGACTAGGAGTTGGTTTGGCTCTGCTGCACAACAGGCTCTGGTAATCTTATGCTATGAGGGGGTGATAGAAGCCCTCCTCTATCCAGCGCCCAGCTCAGACACCACATTCCAGTTCCTCCAGAAGGGGATGCCGGATAGAGGAGCAACAGCTCTTAACAGAAATGGTACCAATCTTCAAATTCCTAAAGGGCACCCAGCTGGGAGAGGGATTATATGGGTGATGCCAAAGGTCCAAGTCAAAACTTGAGAGTAAGGGATACAAGAAGGCAGGAGTAGGTAAGGGCCGAGTAGTATCCAACGATGGATAACTGACTGCAGAGTTACAGTTCTAGTGCAGGTGCAGGATAAGGTGATTTACTCACAATGTCAGTGTGACTGGTGCAACTGGATTCTATTAATTGTATTAGGATTTAAGAAAAATGGCTTAAGATGGATATAAGAATAATGGGCTGGGGGTTTAGCTCAGTGGTACCACGCCTGCCTCAAAAGCGCAAGGTCCTGAGTTTGATCCCCGGTACCAAAAAAAAAAAAAAAAGAATAATGGTTCTAGGGTGTTAGCATTCATCATCCAAGGTTTTCTCCTTTCAAGATACAATAAAAACATAAGTTGGGTTTGGTGGTGTATGCTTGTAATACCAGCACTCAGGAGGCTGAGGCAGGAGAATTGCCAGGTTCAAGGCCAAATTGGGCTATACAGTTAAGTTCCACGCCAGCCTGGACCCAATAGGGAGACCCTGAAAGATATAATCCTTTTAACCAAAAACAATAAGTAAAAATAATGCTTGTCAGGAGTGAAGCTCAGTGAGGCAAAACACCCTGAAAGAGGTGAGGCTGTTATATGTCTTCTCTCCTCATGGGCCCCCTTACCAGCTCCCATTCCTGGGTATAAGGCTGCACAGAGAGGATGTTTTCAATCCACCCTGGAGTGGCTGACTCCAAATAATAGATGTCATACACATAGTCGTTATGCTTTTGTTCCTCCTGGTGTCCAACTCTTGGTCCATCCTCAGATATAGTTAACCGCTCACGGATCAACTCTACTGAATTGCAGAGGATCACATCTGGGTCAGATGTCTGTAATGAAAACACAAATGACACATGCATGACTCAATACATGATGCTGCAAGAGGAGGAACCCAAAAACTAGGCAAAGAAAGGCCTGCTACAGTCTCCCTGTTGTGGTCAAGGTTCTTTTCTTACTAGTGTCTTCTTAATTAGCTACAAAATCAAAAGTGTCTATAAAATAAATGCATGCAGTTCCTCTTTTCAGATAGAAACCTGCAAGATAAGCCTCCTGGTCTTTTGTGCTTGGCTGAGACAAAAACTTATGGGAATACTGACCTGATGAGAGGAGGGGAAGCAAGATGAGCTGGCCAGTCTTGCTCCCAAGATCTTAGTTAAACTTCCTTCTATAGATCTTCTGAGTTTCTGTGATACGATCCTCTCGCCCTGGGGATCCACAGGCTGACCTTGAAATGGGTTTGCAATTTGTGGGGCCTCTTAGAGGCCAAAGGCAGTTCCTGGTGACCACTATCACTTATCATTTGACTTGCCTTGTACTGACATCTTGCTTTTAATCACAAAATGGCTCACCTATAATCGTTCTACTAGAAAGAACAGTTCAAAATGAAATGTCCCAGAGGGCTGGGGATTTAGTTCAGTGGTTCCAGCGCCTGCCTCGCAAGCGCAAGGACCCGAGTTCAATCCCTGGTACCAAAAAAAAATTTTTTTTAAGATGGGTGTAGTGGGCATATGCCTGTCATCTCAACACTTGGGAAGCTGAGGCAGGAGGAGCATTCAGAGTTCGAGGCCAGCCTGGGGTACACAGTGGGTTCAAGGACTAAACAGTAAGATACTATCCCCCCCACACCAAAGTCAATAATTTTAAAATCTCTTTAGGTATTTTAATGCCTTTACATCCAAACATAGTAATTTACATTTTAAAACAGGCCACAACTATTTTTGGAATTCCCAACACATAAAGACATGCTATTTTACTATAACTGCATATTCTACAAACTATAGGCTTGCCAGTAGTGCCATCAGTTACCTGTTCCCTGCTAGTCTAGTAGGCATAAAACCTCAAGCATGCTTTAGTCTTAAATTCATATTTTAAAAAATTCATATATATTTATAATTACTCTGTAAACATTTCTGATGTGTTCAAAGTATATATTGCTTTATTGTGGAAAAAATCTCTTAATATCCTTCAGCCAGTTTACTAAATTTTCTTTTTTTTTTTTTTTGGTTCCGGGGATCGAACTCAGGTCCTTGTGCTTGCACAGCAGGTGGTGAAACCACTGAGCTAAATCCCCGGCCCTTAATTTTTAATTTTTTTATTTTTTGGTACCAGGGATTGAACTCGGGACCTTGTGCTTTCTACTAAGGCCTGGCCCTAATTTTGTTTTTTTTAAATAAAACTGCGTGACGGGCTAGGGATTTAGCTCAGTGGTGCTGTGCTTGCCTCTCAAGTGCAAGGTCCTGAGTTTGATCCCCAGTACCAAAAAAACACAAAAAACAAAACAAACAAAAAAAACCTGAGTAAGCTGTTTAACCTGATTTGACTCTAGTAAATCCTGATTTTTTTTTTTTTTTTGGTACTGGGGATCGAACTTGGGTCCTTGTGCTTGCACAGCAGGCAGCGAAACCACTGAGCTAAATCCCCAGCCCTAATGAGTCCTGATTTACTTTTCAAAACCTGTAACCTGGGCTGGGAGTGAAGCTCAGTGGTAGCTCAGTGGTAGAGTGCTTGCTCAGCATACCTGAGGCCCTGGGTTATAGACATCAGGCTGAAATTGCTATCTAGTTATACTAGCACAATAATTTATATTATTTGCAGATTCATTTTAAATTAAAACATAAAAACTTTATAAATGATTAAAATGAGGGATTTTTAAAAGTTTATCAAGAAGGGGCATACCCAATGTTGAGAATTCTGTTTCTGTAGTTTTACTGCATGTAGTAGACTGTTTTGTGGACCTAAGCACAAAATAAACTTAGCAAATATAATGTAGTGGAAAAGGCACTGGACTAAGTGTGAGATCTAAATTCTAGAACTAGGCCAGGGATTCAGCTCAGTGGTTCCACCGCCTGCCTTGCAACCACAAGGACCTGAGTTCGATCCTTGGTACCAAAAAAAAAAAAAAAAGAAAAAGAAAAATAATAAACTCTAGAACTAAATCGGCCTCAAACTTGGTATGCTGCTCAGGACTAGTCCTTTACCCTCTTTGATGAATTTCCCTGTCTGCTCTATATCTCCTTTGTTTCAGTGATCCTCTCATCTCAATTATGGTGAAAAGCAATGTCCTTACAACTACCTTGCTATAGAGTCTAACGAGCACTCCTCTAACTCAGTTCCTTACCACTCTCCCATCTCACTGGACTCTAGGCACACTGACCTTAAAAACATCAGACTAACTAGCCTTCAGGGTCTTTATACTTTCAGGTCCTCTGCTCCACTGCTCAGTCTCTTCCCAAGATATCCCTAATGCCCAGTGCTATGGTTTATATCAGATGGTCCCAAAGCCTCACATGCTCATTGGTGAGGCTTCTGGGAGGTGAATGGATCGTGGGGGTGTAATATTCACCAGTGGATTAATTCTCTGATGAGTTTATAGCTAAACGTGATGTTGGGAGATTAACAGCCTGTTGGCAGGAGGTGGTGTGTGGACTTGGAAGTGTATCTCCTTCCTCCCTTCCTTCATTCCCATTTTTTTCCTTTCTTTCTTTTTTTTTTTTTGAGACAAGGTCTCACTATGTAGCCCAGGCTGGCCTCGAACTCCTGGTGATCCTCCTACTTCAGTCTCCGAGTGTTGAGATTATAGGCCTGTACCACCATGCCCAGCTATCCCTGTTTTTTTGCTACCACATCATGAGCTGTTTCTCCTCTGCCAGGACACCTTGCCTTGGAGCCAGCTGACTATAGAGGGAAACCTCTAGGCACTGTGAGCCAAAATAAACTTTTCCTCCTTTAACTTGCTGGTGTTGGGTATTTTGTCCCAGTAACAAGAGAAGTTACTGACACCCAGCCATTTGCCTTCTTCAAATCTTTACTCAGATATTTTCTTTCCATTGTTTTGTTTTTTGTTGTTGTTGTTTTTCTTTTGGGACCGGGGATCGAACTTGGGACCTTACGCTTGTGAGGCAGGCTCTGGAACCACTGAGCTAAATCCCGGGCCTTCCATTGTTTTGTTTTGAGACAAGTTGTCAGGCTGGCTCCTAATTCACTATGTAGCCCCACGCTGGCCTCGAACTCCTGGTCATCTTCCTGCCTCAGCCTCCCAGAGTGCTGGGATTATAGCCATGTGCCACCACGCCCAGTTCAAATGTCTTCTTCCCAATGTGACTTTCGTGGAAATGGCACTGCTTTTTTCCTGCTCCTTCTTCACCAACCCTTACCACCATCTGACATTGAGTTGACTTGTTTAATGTTTCTCTTCTCTACCTGAATGTTGGCGCTAATAGGACTGACTGCTGTCTCCAAAGAATTTAAAAACACTACCTGGCGGGCCGGAGATTTAGCTCAGTGGTACCATACCTGCCTCTAAAGCGCAAGATCCGGAGTTCAATCCCCGGTACCGCAACAACAACAACAACAACATCCCCCCAAACCCCCAAACAAACAAAAAAACAATTCCTGGCACATAGTAGGCGCTTAGTTGATACATGTACAGTAGAGTGAAAACCAGATCAATACAATGAGCCAGTCAGGCCAGAGGAATTATCCATCCCTAAGGTTAAACCGTGTGCCGCCTCTTCAAGTCCTGTTCTCAGATACAGATTCCCGGTACAATCCAGAGACACCCAGTGCCCATAAAATGATACTCACTTTGTTGGAGTCCGTGGAGGCGGCCTCTGGGTCTCCCTCTTCATGTACCAGGTCCAACAGCTGGAAGCCTGAGTCCCCGGCAGCTTCTGAGGTCCCTGGCGCGTACTCAGACTCCAGGCTGCCGGAGGTCCCTGACGCTCGGCGGCTGGAGACCACTCGGTAGCGGCCCTCTTTCCTGACCTCCCTAGCTGTGGCGCGGAGATCGTGGCGAATACGCTGCTGGCTGCTCCAGGAAGGGCGCAGGGCAGCCCGCACGAGCGGCTGGATTGGCTCCTCCTGGAGAGGGGACATCAAAAAGGGTTTGAAAGAGTCTTTAAGGGGGATGAAGAGCTTAGGAAATGATGGCCGAAGCCCTAACATCCCCTCTCTATAGACTGCATCCCCGTCTAATACCTGGGAGCGCACGGTGGCCACCAACTGAAAGACATTATTCTCTGCCGCTCTGTCCAGACGCTCTGGTATCTTCTGAGCAACAGACTCGACCTCGCCGCTTCTGAGGCGTTTACAAGCCAATACCAGAGCGTCAGCGGGGTCCACGCTGTGTTTCCGCTTTACCCGGAGCACTGCAGTCCTGCCGGCATCCATAGCCACTGTCGCGAAGCACTATGGGAAAGCGCGTGGGACGAGGCGAGAGCCTCCCAGTTCCGCTGTGGGCCCCGCCCCCGGCATGCTCCGCGAGCTCCCTGAGTTCCTGTCTCCCGCGCACCGTACCCGCGGCAAGATGGCGTTGGCGGCTGAACCAGAGGCAAAGGTCCTCTCTGCGGGTGAGGCGCCGGGCGTACTGGGAAGGTGGGGTCGTGGTTAGGATCCTGGGTCCAGCCAGCGCCCTGTCCTCAGCCTTAGAGGTCCGGCGGGAGCGCTAGCGTGGACGTACTCCAACGCTTAGTTGCCCATCTCTTTGGAACCTTTACAGAGTCCGCTTGGGGCGTCTCGGAGCGCCCTGGCTGGCGGGAGAGCGGAGCTCTAGGTAGTTTCAGCTCCTCAGTTCAGCCAGGTGATTACCTTCTCTGGGCTCGTGGCACCACAGCGTGGGGCCTAGGTCACAGCACTCGTGCCTAGCGCCTCGAGTCAGCTGCACAGACCCAGACCTCAGTCGTGCTCAGCTTCAGCCTTCGCACCCCGAACTGGACAATTCTCTATTCAGGAAAATCTGATAGCACGTTTTTCATAGTCACTGTTCTAAGTAGTTGGAAACCAATCTATTTACATACTAGTCACGAGCAGTCTTCTAAGTGTGCACCCTACATGGACATACTTCTTTAATCTTTTTTTTTTTTTTTTTTTTGGTACCGGGGATCGAACTCGGGTCCTTGCGCTTGCGCAGCAGGCGGCGAAACCACTGAGCTAAGTCCCGGCCCTTCGTGGACATACTTCTGCTTGAAATCCTTAGGTGGTTCCCACTGTGTTACTTAGAACGAATTTCAAATGCCAGAGCCAAAAAGTCTGGTGTAATTTGCAGGAGCCCACCTCTAATCTTTTATGGTTTCTTCTCTAAGTGCTTCAGTCATTCAGGTTTTTATCACATTTTAGTTATGTGTCTCATTCTTTCTACCTTACAGCCTTTTCTTGAAAAAGCTGGGATAAGGATCCCTGCTAAATTTGGCAGCCACGGTGGTGTAAGTGTATAATTCCACCTACTAGGAGGCTGAGGCAGGAGGACTGGGAGTCCTAGCTTAGCAGCACCCTGTCTCAAAGATAAGTAAAAAAGGGATGGGGAATCTCAGTAGTAGAGCACTTGTGTAGCATGCACAAGGCACTGGTTTTAACCCCCAACAACTCACAGTTACCACTCCCCAGCTTTTACCCCGGCTTGTCTTGGAGATCTCAACTTAAAAGCTGTCTTCCTCAAAGAACCTTTCCATAACCTTATTCCCTTTCCGTAATGCCCTGTGCCTTTTCTTTTTCTTTTTTTTTTCCCTCTGTACTGAGGATCAAACTCAGGACCTTGTGTTTTCGAGGCAGGCACCTTGCCACTGAGCTAAATCCCTGGCCCTGCCTTTTCAATCTTGAACTCATATAGTCCGTAACTTTATATTACTCTCTCTCCTGTTACAAAGCTGAGGATTTAGCTCAGTGGCGTTGCGCCTGCCTGGCAAGTGCAAGTTCTGAGTTCCATCCTTGGTACCGGAAACAACAAAACAAAACCCCCAAACAAGTTATCACTTCTTGGCCTTTTGGCTAAGATCAAGTGTAGTACCTGTTATAGTTTAAACTCTGGGCGGACAAGAACCTTGTCTATATTGTGGTGGCCCCAATCCCTAACACAGTACCTGGTTTATTGAAGGTACTAAGTAGGCCAGGGATTTAGTTCAGTGGTTTTGCCACCTGCTGCGCAAGTGCAAGGACCCGAGTTCGATCTCCGGTACCAAAAAAAAAAAAAAAAAGTACTAAGTAAGTTTAGAATGAATGATTAGAATATCTACTCTGAACTCTGATTAATAATGCTATTAGGGGGCTGGGGATTTAGCTCAGTGGTTCTGCCGCCTGCCTCCCAAGTACAAGGTCCCAAGTTCGATCCCCAGTACCAAAAAAAAAAAATAATGCTATTAGGTTTTGGCATAGTGACTTCCATTTATTCCTCGTTTCTATAAGGAATGTGAGTTTACAGCTCTTGCAGAATGAGAATGAGAAAGGAGTCAGTGCAGGGTGCACTCCTGTAATCCCAGCACTTGGGATGCAGAGGCAGGAAGTTTGAGTTCGAGGCCAGCCTGGACTACATAACGAGACCCTGTCTCAAAAAAAGCAAAAAATCCCATAAAACATAAAAACCCCACAAGGAGTACTTTAAATTATTCCAGGCTCTCAGTGACCTGGGTCCACACCTATTAAAAAAGAGAGTTGGGCCAGGGATTTAGCTCAGTGGTTCCGCTGCCTGCCTTGAAAGTGAAAGGTCCTGAGTTTGATCCCCAGTACCAAAAAAAAGAGAAAAGAGTCACAGAATGTCTCCTGAATCTGGAGTGTGGGCTCTTTCTGAGCAGACAAGTCATAATAATAACCTGTGGTAATTTACTCGTAAGTATGTAATGTTTACCCAAAAATTAATAAAATTGTCAACACAGCATATGGTTCCCATCCTCAGACTTTATTGGTTTAGGCCTGGGGATATAGATCAGTGGTAGAGCACTTACCTGACATGCTGGAGTCCCTGGGTTCAATCTCCAGCACTGTGCCTTCTATGACTTTACAGTTCTAAAAAGGCATTGTACTCCCAGTTATACCCTCAAATATTCCAGACAACAAAGGAATTCCACTTACCAAAGTTCTTTCCTACTATCTTAACCTTCAGAATTGATTCTACATGGACCACAGGATAAGGGTTTCAGGATTTTTTCCTATATGGACCTCACCAACATGTTTGGGTCTGTTTTTTGAGGTAGGGTCTCCCTTTGTAGTTCAGGCTGGCCCTGAACTCACTATGTAGCCCAGGCTGGCCTCGAACTCACGGGAGTCCTCTTGCCTCAGCCACCCAAGTGCTGGGATCACAGGTTTGCACTTCCATATCCGGCTTGTTCATTTTCTCTTTAACCAAACTGATTTATTCAATGTGTATGATTATCTAAGCCTTTCTCATCTGATAAAGTGCCTTCCAATCCTGTCCATCTTTTTTTTTTTTTTTTTCAATACTGGAGATTGAACCCATGGCCTTTGAACTAAACTATATCCCTGACCTTTTTTTATTTTTGTTTTGAGACAGGGACTCACTAAGTTGCCCAGGTTGGGTTGGAACTTGTGATCCTCCTAATTCAGCCTCCCAGAGTGCTGAGATTACGGATATGCATCGCTACCTGGCTCTATCCATCCTTCAAGCCTTTTCTGAACATTTAACCAGATGGGATAATCTCCCCCCCCCCCCCCCCCCCGGCCACCATGAGACAGATTCTCACTATATAGTTGAGGCCCTTGGAGTCATTGTGAAGCCCAGGCTGGCAATCTTCCGGCCTCAGCCTCCCAAGAGTTGGAATCACAGGCGTGCACCACCACGCCTGGCTATTTTTTCTCTTTATTACAGTGTTTTGTGGACAGTTTTCTAAAGCACATCAACAGATTCTAAAAATTTTAGATATTTTGTCTTTAAGTATTAGTATATGAAATATACAGAACTGATTATAGCAATGCTTTTTAAACTGCAGATTATAACCCCATTGGTGAGATATACTCAACTTGGTGGATCATGACCAACAATTTTAAAAATAAAAATAAAATAGAAAATAAGGAGGGCTTTCCCCATAGACAGGTTCAATATTTTGTGTAACTTACAGTTTTACATGCATGTGTGTATATTGATTCTCAGTGTAAAGTACAGTATGTTTCCTATTTGGGCTCTCAGAACATTTGAGAATCACTAGTTTAGATGATAGACATGCTAAAATTTTGAGTAGGATTTTACCAAAGGCAAATTGACTACTTTTAACCAGGCATTGACTGCCTGAGTCTTTTCGGAAAAGATTGTTTTCCCATAAGCTTTTGTAAGAATCCAGTATTTACTTAGTCTAGATAATTTCAAAAGAAAGTCAGAAACTCTGGCCAAGAAAATGCCTTCAAGAAGATTTAGGATAGAAGCAAGATATATCATGTACAGGTACGAATTCCCTATGATGAATGTTATCATTACGTATATCTAAAATGTACTAGTAAATATTTTGCTTAACAAAAAAAAAGATTTAGCTTTTTTTTTTTTGGTACCGGGGATCAAACTCGGGTCCTTACGCTTGCTCAGCAGGCAGCGAAACCACTGAGCTAAAGCCCTGGCTCCCCCCAAAAAAGATTTAGGAGCACCAATGTTTAGGAAGATGGGTGCTGATTTCTGAGTAGTAGACTAGTGCTAGCAGAGCCTGGACCTGCCTAGGAACACCTTCGAACTTGGTGCTGGGTGCTTCTCTGCTTCCCCCAAATGGATCTCTTTTGGGAGACAAGCCATACAAGACATGAATCTGGTAACATTTTATGTATTTGAAGCAAAATTTTTAGATGAGGGAAGGTTTTTTGTCTGTTTCTTTTTTTTCTCCTTGGTACTGGGGATGGAACTCAGGACCTTGTTCTTGCAAGGCAGACTGGCACCACTGAGCTAATTCCCTGACCCTGAGGGAAAGTTTTTTTAAAAGTTACTCTTAAGGGGCTGGGTCAGAAAAAAAAAATCATTCTTAAGATTAAATTTTGATTAGATAAGTTGTGGTTTGGATCTAAAATGTCCCTCCAAAAGGCTTATGTGTTTAAAGGTAGGGCTTTTGGAAGGTGATTAGACCATGAGGACTTTTAATTGATGAATTCATAATTTGATGGCATTATTGGGAGGTGATGGAAGTTTAGGAGATGGGCCAAGCTGAAGGGAGTGGGTCTTGGTGGTGTGCTCTTAGGGATTATCTTTCCTATACCATGCCCTTCCACCATGATGTTTCTACCTTGCCACAGGCCTAAAAGCAACAGAACCAGCGAACTTGTGACTGAAACTGAGCTAAATAAACCTTTTGTCCTTTAAATTGTTATTCTCTGGTATTCTGTCCTAGCAAAAGAAAGCTAACTAGCACAGAGTAATTATCAAAGATAGCGAAGTAGCAGGCACAGTGACACATACCTGTAATCCCAGCTACTGGGAAAGCTGAGATTGTAGGATGGCAATTTTGAGCCCAACCTGGACAATTTAGTGAGACTGTGTCTCAAAAGGAAAAAATTAAAAAGGGTGGGAGTTATAGCTCAGTCATAGAATACTTGCCTAGTGTGTGCAAGGCCCTATAGGTTCAATCCTTAGTACCACCAAAAAAAAAGTGAAGTGTAAAGAATGATAATATGAATACCTGTGTTCACACCATTTTTTTTTTTTTTTGTACCGGGGATTGAACTCGGGACCTTGCTCTCGTGAGGCAGGTGCCGAAACCACTGAGCTAAATCCCCGGTCCCTTAGACCAATTTAATAAAAATCTACATTTTGAAATCCCCTGTGTAAGCCTCGTGATCCTGCCCCTTTCTCTTTATTCTTAGAAGTAGCTATTATTCTCTGCTGGGCATTGTGGCACATGCCTGTGAGCTTGTAATCCCAGCACTCTGGAGGCTGAGGCAGGAAGATGGTGAGTTTGAGGCCAGCCTGAACTACAGAGTGAAACCCCGTCTCAACCGCTCCTCCAAAGTAACTACTAGTCTCATTCTTTGCTAGCTTTTAGTGTGATCCTTGAAAAATACAATACATTTATTGTTTTATTTTACATGTTTACTAATTTTGTGTAGATGGAATTATTCTGTGCAGTCTGATTTGCCTGGTTTTTTTTTTTTTTTTTTTTTTTAGAGTTTTGTGCATTTTATTTAACAAATTTGGGCCACAAAATCTCTTAAGTCTCTTCCATATGCTGTATTCATGTATCTTGGCCTGAAGTAAATGCTTGCTGGGAAGCTTGTTTTCATAATTTCCTTTTTTTTGGTACTGGGGATCAAACTTGGGACCTTGCACTTGTGAGGCAGGCAGCGGCTCATAATTTCTTTTTTTAAATTTTAATTTTTTATTTATTTATTTATTTTCATAATTTCTTTTAAAGTTCTCAATTATCTTCTTTTAACATTAGAATTATACCTAAAGAGATCATCAGCAAGACTCTTCTTTTGAATGTTGCTTTTGTACCTCCATTTCCTGTCTCAACCAGTCTTCTAATTCTGCGTTCTTTTGAGCATGATGAACTATTAGATCTGATCCTCCAATGATGTGCGAAAGTTTACCTGCTCCAGGAAATGTGACCTTTTTTAATTTCTTGAAATTCTTTAGTTAATGACCATGATCATTATTTATCCCATACACATTTCTGTAAGTGGAGTTATTAACCAACAGTGATCTAAATTCAGTCATTAACTTTTTTGGAAGCATCTCTTCTCACTGCTGTTCTGAAGTTCATCATCATTAGATAGTTCTTTAGTTGACCACAGTGATTCTTGAGCTCATATTTCTTCCCAACTTCACTTTCTTGGGGTATTTTGTCACTTTCTGGTATTATTTTATCATCAAAATTGTTATTTGTTTCTATATCCAATCTTGGCTTTTTCTGATGTTGACATCTTGTTTTCACTTCAATTTCTAATTCTGGTCTTGTATTCTTGAATAACTGCTCCAATAGTTCATCTTCTATGGCCAAATCAATTTCTTTTCTTTTTTTTCATCTTAGACTTTCTGTAGAAACAGATTTACTGTCAGAGTTTTTCACACTGGATTTTAAATCTTCATCATCTGTAAATAAATTTTCTGATTTTGTGTCCATAAGTTCATTCTGAGATAGATTTTCCTCTTTGTTTTTCCATAGTGAGGTTATAGCAGGTTGTGTTTGTTCTAAAAGAGAACAAGACATTTCTATTCTTGCTGATTTGGATGAAGATTTCTTGGTTTTCTTCATCCCTTTCCCTTTTTTTGGGAGATGGCTGAAAGTAGTTTCTAATGATATTTGTCTGTTGCTGCTGAGAAGCATGATCTCTACTTTTATTTACACTTGGGAATTTAGTTGGTGAAAGCTGATAGTTTTGGATATTTGCCCTAACCAGAGTATTTGATGCCATGTTATTATTGGAGCTTGTTTTGGGGGCTTCTTTTCTAATGGGTATTTCTTGTGAAGATGACTCACATTTTTGTTCTGTTTTGGAGATTTTTATTTCTTTTGGCTTTTCACTCAAATACATACATGTATGTGCCTGGTCTGATTCTGTGTTAGCTACATATGTTGCAGTGTTCTCAGGAACACTTGACATGGGTTTTTTGCTGACTGACCAGTCTTGTGAAAGGCTTGGCCCTGGAGTCTTTGTCTTTAATCCTGTGCTTGGCTGGCCCTGAGGATCGCAATAATTTCTCTGTCATGAAAATAACTGCCAATCCAGTTTCTGCTTCAGGAATAGGTCTAAGACCCTGCTTGTGGAGTAATCTATAATTGAATGAATCCGTTTTTTTCTGGGAGTTGGGAATTAAGATCTATGTATTTGTTATTCCTATGTCAACAACAAGTTCCAGGAGCTGAAAAAAAAACTATCTTCTTCATTTTTTTCGGTTATCAACCTAGCTTCTCCACCTCCAAAAACAACTGCTGAACTTAATTTCTTATACTGTTTGGCATTTTAAAATACAAATGTTTTCCCTTTGAAGATTTGTTTTCTTTCCTGTTGTTCCGACACATCAGTATCTTTACTTCCAATGGCTGGTTCATCAACAGGTGGGTAAAAACTCGAGCCAGGCCTTGACAGGTAGCAGCTTCCACATGGGTCCGGCTTCTCAGGACCTGCACAGGCGTACAGCATGTATCTGATGTACGCGGCCACAGCTTCTGCAATTCGTGTGGGTACGGATGTGTGCCTTGCCTGTTTTTTCTCTCAGCATCATATTCTTTTTTTTTTTTAGTGCTGAGGATTGAACTTGGGTCCTTGTGCTTGTGAGGCAGGTGGCGAAATCACTGAGCTAAATCCCTGGCTCTCAGCATCATATTCTTGCAATTTGTGTGTGGTTATGATTTATTGTTTGGAGTA